>NC_063442.1:10799508-11474508 GCF_020379485.1 Brassica napus | reverse complement strand
TTAGATTTATAGATAGTATAAATTAAATAGATTTTAATTTAATATTGTAATACTATACCTCCGTATGTTAATTATTTAAATATTTGTCGATGTTAACTTTTAAAATTATAAAGATTTTTTTTTTAAATAACAAAAATCATATTATATAACAATGATTAATATTTACTACTTTAAACCAATGAAAAAAATTTTAAACTATATAGTTTATTTTAAAAATTAAACAAAAACTAAATATTTAATTAGTTACTCGATAATATAAATCTATGAAGCGAAAAGTTTAATTTTTAAAAAACTTTCTAAATTTGTGAAATGTTACAATATCTTTGAATATGACAATAAAATAATATTTTACTAATCTTTATAGATATAGTTACGATTCTAATAAAGAAATAATAATCCAAAAAAAAATATATAGAAGAAGATACAAATACTTGTTAAAGTTTAAAACAATCTATTCAATGAAAAAAATATATTGTAAACTTATTATATTTTAAAAATTGATAGACCCATATATTATAATATATACCAATTTAGAATTGAAAACAAAATATTTACATAAAAATAAATAAAAACAAAAACTCGTGCGGTTGCGCGGATCGAGATCTAGCTATATATTAGTTTTGAAAATTTTCCTGTGTATACATATACATATGATATTATGAGCTTTTATATTTGTGTTTTTGTTGATTTTTTTTCTTCTTGTGTTGGGATTGCTCTTTGAAGCTTTAGTCTATGGATCATTTCTGGTGGAACAGAAAGAACGTGATTGTACTCATATTCATAGATGTAGTAGACTTTTAAGTGAATAACACATTGTAATTTTATTCCTCCTGCTTAAAGGGCTTTCCAAAGTAAGTTTGATATCATTTACTTTTCCGCTTATACTATATTTTGCAATTATCTAAATATTTTTATAACAGGTTCACACAGATCCAAAAACTTTGTTTTCGTTGTATCCACATCGTGTTTTTGACCCTTGATTGGTCAGGTTTTAACCCGATTATCTAACCGCAAGTGCATAGTAAAGTATACATTAGTAATACGGGACTAAATCCACAAAGACCGATGACCACATGTAGAACAGCAGACAAGTTACTAGCTAAAAAGAGACTGTTCGCTTAGTTTTCAGTTTTTTTTAATTCAAATAAGCAAGAACAAAAAGTAATTAAAACGAGTTTGTAAACAATTATAACAAATTTTGTGGAAAATGAGAATTTTCAGGGATCTCTCTTCAGTAATGGTCATGCAACAAAAGGATAGGAAAACAAAGTGCAGCAACATCTCGAACTCAAAATCACAATATTGAGTTAACCTACTTCCGTAGTGCTAACACCCTATGCCCAGAATCCTAAATACTAGCTTCCACTGTATTTCATATTAAAAAAAAAAGCTTTAGGTTCAGTTTTGATTAGCTCACAAGGCGCAATAACATCAACTTTTGTTGGTTACTGAAACCTTGCTCATTTATATCGGGAATTCAAATAACATTTTGGTGCGATGAAATTCCTAAAACCAGAGGCTATGTGATGAAACAAGTCTCAGCCTTAAGTACATCAGCAGACAAAGATCCATAATCATAAATCCTTATTCAATTTTTTTTAGATCAATACCTATGAGAACCTCTTAACCCAACGAGGAGACTACTCACTCATAATCAGACAATAACAAAATGAAATCAGAAAAGAAAACATCATATTATTGTATTGAAAATGAGATAAGGGTTAAGAAGATCTTCTCCAAATTAGTACAAGAAGATTCATCTTCCAAAAGTCTACAAAATGATTTAGGTATATCACAAAACTCTAAGAAATTACCCTTGGTATCTCTCTGACGTCAGGAACTAAGAACAGATAAAAGTACTGAATATCGGTTTTTAGGTTTTTACGTCTTCAAAACGCGTCTCTTCACTAAAAAGGAAAATTGCTTCGCTACGCCACCGATCGATCTATCCATGTGATACGGATCGATCGATCATTGCCATGGGTCGGACGATCTCTTGTTTACAGAGCGTTCAATTTCTTTTACATTCGATCGATCAATCCAAAGATGCCAGCTGATCGATCGATCCAAAGATGCCAGATCCATCGACAAGGATCAGGTTATTAACACATTCGACCAGTGATCTATTTTTGCATCAAATTCACTTCCTAAAAACGTTATTTCCTGTCAAGCTAACCTGTAATCTATAATATCACTGAAAAACAAAAAAAGTCGAAAAAACTAAAATACCTTGAAATCCGATCATTTTTTGCAAAATTGAGTTTAAACTTTAAACTAATAAAAACATAACACACCAACAGTCAGTCAGAGGAGCAAATGAGTTCTCTTGTGAGAAGGCCGGTTATCAACTGATCTACCTCGAGTATGCTCACCTGAAAGGAAACTCTGACTGGCGAGGTGGAATACCTTTGGAACGTGAATGGTCGATATTGCGGTAACATTTAAATAATGACTAAAAATTTAAATCATATTATATATTTTATTAATGATTATTTACAAGTGTTCAAATACTTGCACTAAAATTTTCATCTTTAAAATAAAAATTCTCACAAACAAACTAAAGTTTTTGTTTTTGCCGATCATTACAATTAGCTGATATGTTTAATAATTTCATCTTTAAAGAAAAAATTCTCACAAACAAACTAAAGTTTTTGTTTTTGCCGATCATTACAATTAGCTGGTATGTTGTTTTCTGCATAATTTCATTTCATAATACATCACAACTATTAATAAAATTTGATTCGAGATTTATGCTACAGTTTCATCAAACATGCAATTTTAAATATCAAACCGTTTTAATCGGATTCTCTTTTGCTTTAGTAAGAATTAAGTCGACGACAAAAACGAAAAAAAGATTGATGCCATTTTTAATGCCCTTTTACTTAGCAACATTTCGATATTTGAGTAGTATTAAATCTTATCTTGTTTGACTAAGAAAACCTAAGTCAAACCGTAAGTATATAGGGAAAAAGCATTATCTTCTCGGCTAGTGTATGGACTCAGGACTTATGGAGTAATCTTGACTCTTAACTAGTGATTTATCTGTTTTTCATAATTACATCTACTCCTCAAAATAAAGGATTAAATAGAACCGACTTATGCTTCTTAATGTTTTGGCGGTATTTAAAAATAATAACTAAAGTAAATCAAAAAGGTAAATTTATCCCATATCTTCTCTCTACACTTATAATTCTGCCACAGTAGGCTTTGATTTCGATCTTAGCAAATCAAAACTCAAACATCTTGTAAATATTTTTTTTGTTTTGTTTTCGATTTAATTTAACATTTAATTAAAAAAAGATCTCTGCCTTGCCATGGCTTGAGCCAAAGTGAAACCAATCGGTAGTATATTATATGAGGTCATATTTCGTCATGTCAGTAAGTCCTTTTTCAATACAAAAACAGCATACAATAACATATTCGCATAGGAGATATAACATTTTATTATATAGTCTTAATATTCTTAATATATTTTGTGATCTGTTGAAACAGCAATAATTTTTTTTCTTCTAATTATTCTTTATTTGATAAATAGTATTTGAAATAACTCCTAAAACATTTTAAGGAGAAATGAGAGGTTTTTCTCCATATCCTTATATCCGAGAGATTAAGTTATTCATTTTCTATTCAAGATACTTTCCCAGCCACAATATATATATTTAAACTTATAACCATTTTAAAAATTTATCATGTAATTAGTTTAGATGTTTAAAACTAAAGTCCTTAAATTCTTGTAAATTATGTTTACAGTTTTAAGAAATTCATATTTATTTGCCCTCTTCCTCGACATAAACTTTCTTCATAATAATCTATACTCATCCTTTATCCATGACAGGAAAAACTCTATACAATTTGTATTCCCTAAAGTTGTAACTTTTGGTATCTATTTATTTAACCAGTTATAATATATTTTTTATAAAATACTATTTACAATTATGTTATTTTCAACCAAATATCAAAATTAAACTATGATAGTTTTTATTATGTAACACAATAAATTAGTTCTATAATATATTTTCTGAATTTTAATTTTAAGGTTGAACAGTTGAAGAAAAGGAAAAATTAATCTCCTTACGAGAACATGAAAGAATGAGCACTTGCACCTTTTCTATTTCCATATCATCACTAATTAAATAACCATTCGTTAGTTTTTTTTTGTCAACAACCATTGGTTAGTTTTATTATACCAAAGAACCTTAGATACACCAAACATATATATTTTTTTTTATCATCAACTTATACAGATTCATAAAGACTCTATAAACCAAACGGGGTGATCTGTATCCATGTGGACGACAAAAGACAATTGCACTCTAGCATTACGGGCTAGACTATCATCCGCCATTGAATTTTGTATCCTTGGAATATGGATGATTTGTGCTTGGAAGAAACTCTCTTTCAGGACCTTGATGTCTTCCAAATAATTTGCAAAAGCTGGCCATTCTTCTGGTGTCGAAACCATCTTCACCAATTGAGAACAATCCGTTGCAAACATAACGTGGAATTGACGTAAATTTCTCATGCATTCCATTGCCCAGAATAGCGCTTCCATTTCTGCATGAAGAGGAGAGAGGCTAACCAAACATTTCTCGCCCTCAACAGTCCAGTAAATCCTTCTAGAGTGATGAGCCAAACTTGTCCAGAAAAACTATCGCCCTCTTTTCAGGAACCAGCTGTGAAACACCATCGTCCTGGAATTGACGGCAGAGAAGTAACCGCAACTTGTGGTACTGTCCTCTGCTCATTCAAAATTTGTGCCTCAGCCCATAAATGTTGACTCTGTTTCTGCCAATTTAAGCGTATCCATGTGATCAATATCCAAATTACTGAAAACTTTATTATTACGATATTTCTATATGTACCATAGAATCCAAGCAAACTGATGATCCTCCATCTGTGGTAGAACTCTCCAGAAGAGATGATCCATGTGTGTGAATAAAGAACTTGTTGGAAAGATTTCAGGATTTGATGGTATCTTCGAGAGAGTCCAAACCTGAAGTGCTGGAGGACATTCAAAAAACACATGGTTTACCGATTCTTCATGAGCTCCACATTTTGCACAACAAATATCCCCTTGAATCCATCTCCCTTGTAGATTCTTCTTAACTGTGATACACCATGTTACTAGTTGCCATAGAAAATATTTTAACTTTGGTGGGCACCGTATTTTCCAACAAAAGGCCTTCAAGACGTCAACTGTGGGGCCTATCAAAAGTGGTGGTCTTACCCTATCTGGGTAAATCCGTTCCACCTAATATTCTGATTTAACTGTATATTTCCCACTTTTTGTAAAGTGACATCCATCCCTATCTATCCTCTGAATCCTACTCAGTGGTATACTTTCTATAAGTTTCATATCATGTGGGTCCACCAAAACCCGAATTGTCTGTGAGTTCCAAGTGCACGAAGTAAAGTCAATGAGAGAGTCCATTGTAAGGTCCGGGTATAAATTGTGTTAATTTTTATTAGCTGGTCTCGGGCGAGTGGTTGGGAGTCATGGATCATTCCATGCAGATATAGAAGAACATGATCCCACCCTTTTGATTAGTCATTTGCTTACGAGAGATCTAGCAGATACATTACTTCGCCATCCATATGACGGAGAATATGAATGAATCGGTTCCAGGAGTGAAGCATTCCTGTAATACCGACCTTTAAAAACTCTAGCAAATAATGTGTTTGGCTTCTCTATTAGATGCCAAAGCTATTTACCAAGCATCGCTGTATTAAAATCAGTGATATCTTTAAACTCCAGACCTTCTTCGTCTTTATCGACACATATTTTATCCCATGATTTCTAGTGCATGCCTCTCGTGCTTCTCCTTGAACTCCACCAAAATTGTGCAAATTTCTAATATTGATTTAAAATAGAAAGACAAAACTCATTATAAAAACGTGTTACATGACTGGAAACATTTAAGGAGCTAAAAGTTAAAACTACTGTGATGTTAGATCAAATATTTACCAGTTAAATCAATATAATAAATTTATTGAAAATAAAATTAGTTTTTGTAAAATATCTGGTGTTGAAAATATTCAAAGCATGATGAATAAGAAAAAAATGTAGAATACCAAAGTCACATACCATTCTCTAAATTTTTGATATTTTTATATTCTTCTAATTGTTTGAAACAAATAATTGTACTATAAATTAAATAATATATTTTTAATTCTCATATGAAAATTTATTATTTTAAATTATCTAAAATAAAGATTATTGTTTATTTTTATTACAAAATATTGTTGTATAAAATTTAAATGTAGTTGAATGATGAGTTGGAAGAAAGAAAATATGATGCAGAGTGTTAAAAAAATGAAAAAAGAGTGTTAAATTTTGAAACCGTAGTGAATGATAAGTTTTTCTTGTTTGCTAGTTGAAAGCCATAAATTTAAAAGATTTTGAATATTTGTTTAGTGACTATACAATTGCTATATGATTTTTTGTATTTTAGCTTTACATGTATTGTACTACGTACAACCTATTTTCCAATAGATAACTATTCTTCCAAGTATCCTAGTTCAACCACGCTTACCTCCAAAATTCTTAATTGATAAATAACCGAAAATAAAAAAACATTACTGACATAAATAACCAAATTAATTTTCAATAACCTTCCAACATATATATATTAAAAATCGGAACCTTGCATTTACTTGCATCCAAGAAAGCCACTCATGTTACTGTAAACCTACATAGAACTCTATCGTACTAGTCTTGGTTCGATTCCGATACTACTTATAAAAGTCATATAAACTCTTCATGTGTGTTTACGGCCTCGTCTTGCGGTTGGACGCATTAATTTTAAGAAGTTTGAAACACTTCATATTATCTTTTTTTTCATGCTTTGGATTTAGTCCAGGGTATGACAAACCACTTTTGATATGTAATCCATTCTTTCACTGATCTAATTTTAAGCCTGTTTAATTTTGAAGTTTCACTGATCTACTTTAAGCCTGTTTAATTTTGAAGTAGTGTAAAATTAATAGCGAGATCCTCCTTTACGTGCAACCAGAATCATACTCCCGAAGTGTTATATTGTTGGTAATGTTTTTCGCTGAATAAATTAATTCATCATCATTAAGTGTTAAAAAACTTACAAGACATTCTAAGATTGAAGGATTAGAGTTTTATTTTATTTATATTATATTAGATGATGTCCTGCACTTTGTACGGATTAATATATCTATATATCTAAGAATTTTTAATTCTAATGTTTATTTTTATAAAAAATAATAATTAAAGTAGATAAAACTTTTAATTTATATTATCAATTACAAAACTTCAATATTCATATTGGTAATCAATGTATTAAATTATGTTATTTTGTTTCATAGTTTTATTTATGTGATGTAGATTTTGGATCAAAATATTTTATATGGTAATAATTAAATAAAGAAATTTGTATTTGAAATTAAATACATACTGTATTTAGACTGAAAAGAAATCATGTGGCACTGAACGGATTATAAAAAATCACATAAAACATCAACAAAAATGATAGTGTAGGAGTGTTCAATCCAGTAAAAACCAAACCATTTAAAACCGAACCAAATAGAAATAAAGAAAATAGTCTAGGTTTGGTAGTACCGAATAAACCAAAAAGATATTATTTTTAAGAAACTGAAGTATATGGACATGGTTCAGTACATTAAGCGATCAAACTGAATAAACCACAGAAACCGACTAATTCAGATATATTAGCATACTTATATATAAATTTAATAATAATCTATATTTAATCAATATTTCCAATAAAAATTAGAGAACTGAGATAATATTAGTTATTAAAATCATAAACTAAATATAAGATAAAATTAATGATGATATTATCGGTAGATATTTTTGATAACTTAATATCAATTGTTAATATCTATTTAATTAAATATCCTAAATATCATGATAATTAATATTAAAATATTTTTTAAAATAATAGTATACTATATATATCAGTAGAATATGTTAATGTTTATTAATTATCTTAAATATCATGATAAATATATAGATATCAAAATAAAATTTTAAATAATAATATTAATTAAACTAATGACTTATCTTAAAATTATGGAAAATGTGACAACTAAGCATATTAACTAAAATTATTGAGAAGATGATAATTCAGCAAATTTACTTCTCAAATAATGTAAATATACAGTAGAATCTCTATAAATTAATACTCACTAAATTAATAATCTATATAAATTAATAAATTTCGCGAGTCCCAACTTGAACCGGTTTAAAATTTGATACAAATCGATAAAATAATAAGATAATATTTTTTAGAAAATTCTATATAAATATATGGTTCCATTCAAATTATGAATTAATAAATTATATATATATACATATTTTATATAAGTAATAACCGATATCATATGTTTGTTGTATATTCACAGTGGACATATCTTTATATTTTCTTAACACTTAATATATTTTTGATGAGATTTTGTAATATTCTATTTAAAGCCACATTTAAGTTATATGCAATATATATTATATACATCATATAATATAATAAAATTAGTATAAATGTTTAATTTCAAATAATAATAATTAATATCTATACAGTAAAAACAAATATTTTTTCATCTTAGAATAAATATATATTAAAATAAGAAATCTAAATAAGAAAACTTTTGTAAATTAATATCTCTATAAATTAATAAAATTTTAAAATCTCAACATTATTAATTTATAAAAGTTCTACTGGATATAGTTCCTTATCATACATATTGTTTTTGTCCCTATTGTCCTCTTCCAGTCGACACACGATTTTTTAAGTCAAAGGAAACAAAAAAAATCCCACTAAGATTAGAAAGAAAATGATTTTATGTTAAAAAGAAATCAAAACTATTGTAGAGCCACATGTCGAGATAACATCAATTTCTGCAACTATAAATAGAGCGTTTTATCCTCCAAAAGGCCCAACCAATAACCACATTAAAAAAAAAAAGTTCCACTCTGTTTCTTTTTCATTTGCATAAATCATTTTGCCTCCAAAAGGCTTCTGGGCTCTGTCTCTTTGTCTCTTTTACCTCTACTCCGCTCAAAACAATTTTACTTGCCTCAACAAACATGTGTAATTTAACACCATCTTCTTCCTCTTCCTTACTATCATCTCCCAAAGAAAAAAACAATTTCTCAAAACTCGAAACCTGTGATGCAGACCATCCCCATTATTCCGACTATACCGATGACGGTTCCCGAGACCTTAATAGATGGCCAACTTTTCTAGAGGTATACTAACTCTTTTCATTAAAAAATAAAAAATAAAAAATATATTTTCATTAAAAATAAAAATTATACTACTCTTTTTTCTCAAAACTCCATTCATCGTTTGGAACTTTTTTCCAGAGGTTTTTATTCGACTATAAAAATTAACGATTAACTATAAGGTTAAAAAGTAAATAAATCATTACCTAAAAAATATAAAAGTTCGGTTTGATTAAAATATCTACAGACGTGGACGGTTCTTGTTCTTGACTTGCTTTTGTCTTTGATGATTTGGCGGCAGGGCTTAGAGGAAGTGAAAGCGATCGGAAGAATCTCAGGGCCGACGGCAATGACCGGACTTCTTATGTACTCAAGAGCAATGATATCGATGCTGTTCCTTGGCTACCTCGGCGAACTTGAGTTAGCTGGGGGATCTCTCTCCATCGGCTTTGCCAATATCACCGGCTACTCCGTCATCTCCGGCTTGTCCATGGGGATGGAGCCAATCTGCGGGCAAGCTTACGGTGCTAAACAAATGAAGCTTTTAGGACTAACCCTTCAAAGAACCGTCCTCCTCCTCCTCTCGTGCTCGGTCCCCATCTCCTTCTCTTGGCTCAATATGAGGCAAATCCTCTTGTGGTGTGGCCAAGACGAAGAGATCTCTTCCGTTGCGCAAAAGTTCCTTCTCTTCGCCATCCCTGACCTCTTCCTCCTCTCTCTGCTTCACCCTCTTCGTGTTTACCTCCGAACACAGAACATTACATTGCCCGTGACTTACTCCACGGCCGTCTCCGTCCTCCTTCACGTTCCGTTGAACTTTCTTTTTGTGGTGAAGCTCGAGATGGGAGTGGCGGGAGTCGCTATTGCTATGGTCTTAACCAATCTCAACCTCGTAGTCCTCTTATCTTCTTTTGTATATTTCACAAGCGTGCATAGTGATACATGGGTCCCACTTACTGTGGACTCTCTTAAAGGTTGGTCGTCTTTGCTCTCGCTTGCAATACCCACTTGTGTATCCGTTTGTTTGGAATGGTGGTGGTACGAGTTCATGATCATTTTGTGTGGACTTTTGGTTAACCCAAGAGCCACCGTTGCCTCCATGGGAATCTTGATCCAAACAACAGCTTTAGTCTACGTCTTCCCATCCTCTCTCAGCCTCGGCGTATCCACAAGAATCAGCAACGAGCTTGGGGCTAAACGCCCGGCGAAGGCTCGTGTATCCATGATAATTTCCCTCTTCTGCGCGACCGCCTTAGGCCTAATGGCAATGGTGTTCACCGTGCTTGTTAGGCACCGATGGGGACGCTTGTTCACCACGGATGTAGAGATTCTTGAGCTGACTTCAATTGCATTGCCCATCGTGGGTTTATGTGAACTCGGCAACTGTCCTCAAACGACCGGTTGTGGTGTTTTGAGAGGCTGTGCAAGACCAACACTCGGTGCCAACATAAACTTGGGTTCGTTTTACTTTGTGGGCATGCCGGTGGCTATTCTCTTAGGGTTCTTTTTCAAACTAGGATTTCCAGGTCTCTGGTTTGGCTTGCTTGCGGCTCAAGCGACATGTGCTTCTCTCATGCTGTTTGCACTCTTGAGAACAGATTGGGCAGTCCAAGCAGAGAGGGCTGAAGAACTGACGTCAAAAACACCGGGAAAAACTCCTCCTCTCCTCCCAATCGCCAAGACTAAGAGCAGGTCTCCACCAGATACAGATGATATGATGAGAACCATGTTGGTTTAGATTGATATCTATTCTTTGGAGTCATTTGCCTTCAATGTTAACGTACAAATATTCTTGTCAAACATCATTTTTGGAGTTTATATTACTCCTTAATTTTTACTCTTTTTTAACATAAGAACCACTTTGTTTTGTGGGCTTTATTGGTGTTTCATTTTATCTATGGTTGTATGGATGTAATAGTTTCTAGATTTGACTTTACCAGTTTGTACTATATTTGTTTCCTTCTGTAATAATAACTCATTCGGATTAGCTTTATCTTAGTACGTTTTGTAGTAGAAGATCGATATTTAATTGGCTTTGATTAGCTTTATTTTCGTGATGACAAAAAAAAAAAGAAAGGCTTTATTTTCGTACGTTAAGCTACGAATATAATAAAATGAAAAATTAAACTCCACTACATACAACTTCAAAACTACGGCATTAGAGCATGTCGTCCAACCATTAAGTTTCTTACAGTAGGTATTTACATGAATAAATAATATATTTTAATTATCTGTTTTAATTTTTATGTTCAAATGAAATATAAATGGACACGAAAGTAATACACATAGGGGAAGAAATTTCAGATATGTTTCTAATAAATCCGTAAATCAAATACTTTCTTTCTTTTCTTTCCACTTTTTTTATAATTTAAATTTTGACAAAAACTCCTACAAAAATCTGTTATTGGAGGTGGTCTTACAATCTTGAGGAAACCATTATTAAGAGTATTTTTATCCTTAAGAAACTGTGAAGATTTCTGAAAAGATAAAAAAATAAAAATATTCTTGATTAGAAAATTATTTTAGTTTTTTACTAATTATACCACTAATTAATTATATGTGTTATTTGAGTATCTCATAGTAAGTATTTGAAAACTTTCAAACGAGAAACCGATGAAAACTTTTCCTTTTTTTCTTACTTTTATTTACTTTTAGTTACACTTTTTTTTTTACTTTTTATTATTTTTATTTAATTTTAATTATGATATATCTTGCAAGAAGCTTAGTTGGAGAAGCTCTAACATATATTGATATCAGTAAAAACTGTAAGCAAAAAATACAGTCGGAATAACTTCCGATAAAGTAAAAAAGCCTAGAATATTTTCCAAAAAGATTAGTTTTTGCCAATTGTATTTATTCTTTTATTGTGGAAACTTTGCTGATTTAACAATCAATTCTTTTCTTAAGGACAGGCAAGATGCATCTTTATTTTTTAAACTTTTTGGTTTGTTCCATGTTCCATAAAAGGAAATATATTCACAACCAAAAATGGGAAAAATCCCTTTAAACTCTATCATATTCTTTGTCTCAGAGCCATCAGATTCGATACGTTTAAAATTTCAATTGCGTTCACATTATTTGATTTTGTTTGCTTCTTTAATCAGAGAGAAGCATCTTTTTTCCTCCTTGACACAAAACTATCCGCTCTTTTCTTTTCTTGGGACCAGAACATGAATTTATACGAACTACACAGGCTCAGACAATGTGGCCAAAGAATAAAACAATAATATGACATGTAACTAAAATAAAACTGAGTGGAATTAATAGTGCGTCTACGTGTCGACACTATGAATTATCTTTGATATTTCTTTTAGCATATACTTAAAAGAAATAAAATGAAGTTAAACCTCAATTGAGTTCCATTGGCTCGCTAAAAAATTCATCGAGTTTCATTGGCCATCTATGAAAAAGTTTGTATATCATTGGCACGAAAGAAAAGACAATTTGTATTATATACTTTGCGCGTCCACCTATTGTTTTTATTTACACGTGAATAATTTATTTTTTATCTTTTTGCTAAACACTATGCTGTCAGTCATACTCTCTAATGTTTACATTTGCAACCAATGTTTTGTTGAATGTAAGTTATATTTTATTGCCGACAAACATGGAAAACTACCCCTAAGTCGAACATGTGAGTATTACTTATGCGGCTGGTGACATTTCTTCTGCTTAATAAGTTTTGAATATTTGACCTACGATCCTTTAATCCCGAAACCAGTTTTGATAACCGATGCTAAGACGTAAATCATTCGAGTTAAGTATCAGAACAAGGACTCAGCATTCTCTCAAATGTATGATATCCACAAGAGCTAGTGAGCTACGTATGTTGGTTCTGTGGCACATGTTTTGTACCTCATTGATCCAAAAAGTGATATATACATGTGTACTCAAATGTAGTATACAATATAAATGGAGTAAATACATCAATCACATGTTCTGACCGTCTTTGTTTGGATCAAACCTTTAACTGTAGCCACATGCAGCATTACATATATGTAAACATAATACGCAATATATAAAGACAAGAGAGTTGTAAACAAATTTGTGTTCAAATAAAAATTGATTTGAAAGATGCCAAGTCTATAAATCTAGCGTGTGGTAAAGCTCGAGTTTGGAGGAGAAAGAGAGTAAGAGTGCCGTAAAGCCTATCTTAGGCAGGCAGGGTCCCCCACGCGGAGACATAAAACGTTTACCTTTATTTCCTGTAAATAATATTACCACTACAATCCATTTTATCATTTATTTGCTTTTTTTCTTGAAAGAATTTTTTTTTTTTTTAACATCATCTAGTTTATCAACTTCTTCTTCATGAAATATGAATCTTAATTAGTTTTAATAGAAGCTCCATTAGTTTACGAAATGGTTAATTAATGTTTCTACGCCACAAATATTGAGGTTTAGTTCTTAGAAGATATAATTTATACGGTTCAGTTCTGCAAATCATGATTTTTTATAGAACATATATAATTGTTCGTTAATTTTTTTTGTAGTTTTTAAATAATATTTAATATATCAAACAAAAATGGTTTTTATGAAATATAATATTTATATGTCAACAAAAAGATCAGTTTACATAAATACTTTTAGATCAAATTGTTTAGTGTTGTTATTTTAGAGCAAGGCTTAACTTATACAAACAGAGCAGATTTTGACTATTCTATTTATTGATCTGGATCCGAGTGATGTTCATCCATCGGGCTAGCACTTCGTCCTCGGTCTCTTGCTTGAAAAGCGGGTTAGTTGAGGTTTAGTCGACTTAAGATTTGCTTGTGAATCATGATAGCATAACTGATGAACAATACATAGTAAACTTAAGGTTTTAGATCGTGCACAAAAAAGTTTTAGATAAGAAAAATGGATTTAGCAAAGAGATAATAATAAAATATGGTAGCTAATATGTTTCATATTTCAGATCGTGAGGTTTTTTACAAGAACAAGAAACAAGAACATAAAATTGTAAGAACAAAATAATTATGCGTTTAATGTCCCCATTGTTCCCATTACTCTATTATTGGATGCATTAACCGTTATTAATTTGGATATTTTTAGGCGTATGGAATTTGAATGGTTTAGTTTGAATAATCTTGAAATAACCAAAATATCAAACTGAACTAGACCTAAATTTTCCTGGCTATCAACTAGTTCTCAGTCTTATTATCAAATCGAACCAAAAAAAAAAAATTAACTGGAATTTCATATATACTCAGAATTGTTTCTATATCTGTATACAAAATATCCAAAATCTTAAGAAACTGAATTGAATATCCGCACGTCAAGACCTAGTTGCAGTGTTAATTTCTTATTTAATTTTGGTAAATCTTCATATTAAACCCAACGAGCTAAACCTAGTTGCAATGTTAATTTATTATATAATTTTGCTAAAATCGTTATATTAAACCCAACGAGCTCCAGAACATGTGATTTTCTTGGGAAGTTTTAATTGGTATCAGATTTCAGCAAGTTTTAATTTCTCAGTTAAAACTCGATCCTTGCTACCATGGCGCCTCAAAGACCAGTAACAGACGAAAATACAATGACATTCTCTGAACACTGTAAACATCATCCTAAGGCTTCAAGATGCTTAACAACAGTCGGCGGAAAATTCCTTATTACCACTGTCTTACAAAATCAACATGATCTCTATCTAGATCCTCGAGATGTTCTGCAGCCCGTCAGTTTTCCCCCAAAACTGCGCTCACGAGGAAGAACATGAGGATGAAGATTTAGTGGAAAATTTTGTTCCGGTTGATGAACAACATCAACGACAAGCTAAATATGTTTTACGATCATGATTAGCAATATGAAAGTAGGTTCTACATGCGAACAATAGAGAATAAGGATATTGGAAGGTGAGATGTTTGAAAATCGGAGGAAGATGATGATGCTCAACAGCGGATCTGAGGATTTAAATCAGATTCTCTCGATGGGAAAACCAACTAAGGTGAATTGGAGACTATGATATCTAGGAGGAGAAAGGGACTCTCAAGTACATTAGAAGGGGCTGGCACAATTTGTACGGATGAGCAGATATAAAAGTTAAGGCAAGGAAGTATGATAGAAATTAAGGTTTACAGCGGGAAGTTGTAAGTTATAATCCATCGAAGCAGCAACATTAAGGTCATACATGAGGCTCTGGAGAATGATTGTGCATGTAACACCAAGATAAATACGGATTGGTGTATTAACAACTATGTCTGATGAAACAAAAACAACATGAAATGTGATGTTAGTTTTGTAGAAAGGTTGGACACAAGATTGATGACTGGTTTTCTTGTAAGAACAGCAGAAACAGAGCTGGTATATGAAAAAGGGCTTCACTGAACCAAATAAGGTTAAAAGGAGTTATAGACAACTTTCCCTTGCTTGATGGAACTATGTCCGAGTTGATTTTGACCAAATTCAAAGAACATAAAGTCTAGAGCTTAGAAAATATTTTATTGTGGACCTTGTTCAATGTAAAAAGATATCAGTATGCATCAAGAAGTTTACAATGTGATCATTCAAAAAGTGATTGATTTCTCGGTCTTTTCTTGTAGAATTATTATTGTATCTAAGCATACCTTTAAAAATTCACCCAGGGACTATAACAATGAGTACATTATGTATTTCATATGGAGAAGTGATACACTAAAATTGAGTCTTTGTCTAGTATCAACTTAACAGTGGTTGTTGTAATATTTTAAATTCAATTACAGAGGACCAGATTAAATTTCTATGGGATCAATATCAAGCTAAAACATTCGATGATTTTAAACTAAAGGAAAACGTGACAAGCAAGTAAACAGGGTTGGATTGGGCTGTTCAGATTATGAAGAGTGCTAGCCTAGGGTGGTTTGATCAAGTGTCAAAAAAGTGTGAGCCAAACATTTATTCAAAGCACGAGTCTAGAACTCGGAACACATAACTAGATCAATCCACTCTCGTGGTATCTCACCTTTTATCGATCGATCTCAATACCTAAACTGTCGTTTGGACCGAGATGCGATGACAAGCATTAGCGATCAGATCCGATTAGTTCGTAAAACACCCCATCTACTTTCACTGGCTAGGAAAGTGATGCTCATTCAAGTTATGTCGAGCAACCTATTACATGTTTAATGTATAAGTTAAGCCTAGGTTCATGCACTAAGTTATCAGTTTAATGCAAGCTTTAATAACAACAATGAATGAAGACAATCGATTTTTAACTTATGTATTTCTAGCTTATGGATCTAACATCCTAACTACATAGACTAAGCAAGCCGACTAGTCAGCAAAGAAACACATAGATCAATAAAGAAAGCATGGAATACAATTGCAATAGATAATAAGAAATAGGGTTCAAGGAATTTTTCTCTAAATCGAGAGAGTAGTCTTTTTCCTTACAAGGTATCGAGTAGCAAATCGCAACAATGGAAAATTCAAGAGTCTGGTTTCTTTGAAAAAATTAACACAGAAAAAAAAGGAGAAGAGAAAAGGAATATATATTAGAGTCGCTGGCGGCGGCTCAGAGGAAAATATGGGATCAGTAGGATAAATCCTGAAATATCTTGAAAGTTTCCATAAAAATCTCCAGCGACGGAGCAACTGCTCCAGGTATGATCATCCACTTTGGTACTCTTTTCGGCTGCTCCGCATGAAAATTTCTAATTTGTACTCTTTTCTGCATGCACCATTCCAAAAGCCTCTTAACTTACTCCGGACCTGAAATGATTCGTAAAGGATTAGAATGATTCGATAAAGACTTGAAAACACTTTAGAAAACATATATTCAATGTGTCAAAACATAATATAAAAAGACATAGAAGGATATGGTGGTTGAGATGAAGAAGTAAATCAGGTCATCAAAAAAATTTAGTCAAGAAGTATGTCAAAGAATGCATTAGAGTACGATGCAGTACTCTTAAGTAATATATTCCGCTGCCACATATAATGTATCATGATTACACATGAGCAAACAAGTGTGTCTATAAAGTAAGTTTTGACATCTAAGTTATGTTTTAACTTGCATGTTCTTGATTGTATAATATTTCATCTGAATGCTTGATTTATGGATTTATTTTGTTTATTTATATTTGTATGTGTATATATTATGGTATGTTGCTAAGAGTTTGTTTGTCCGACTTTTATTAGTTGTTAATAGATTCCAAATCCGACATATTATTTTAGCTATTGGAATGATGTTTGTAGTGTTAACCACATAACACGTAATAGTTTAGGAATATTATCATGTGAATCTCGATATATTATTTTTGTCCAGATGTATAGCTATACGGTGGTCTATCTTGCGTACGTGACAATTAGTTTTCCTTTTTAAAATCTACCTGAACCCATAGTCATCACTGATCATCGCGGGTGCGATGATAATTTTCCATCCACTAGATGTCATTTTACATATTAGTTTTTATGGTTTATACAGTATTTTGTAAGACTTTACACACATGTATGCTCTTTGGCTATAATTATCATAAACTGTCAACTAAAACTTTATATAGTTCTTGAATTTTCACACATTCTAACAACTTTATTATTATACATGAGGTTTCTAGCTCTACCGACCCTCTTTCACCATAAGCATGCCCTGTAATATCCCATATATATTAAAAGAGAAGCATTACAACATATTTTTATAGCCACATGTCATCATCACAATCATTCTTAGAATCCATAAAAAAATATATTGGTCCATATAAATATATAATAAGTTTTTTTATTAAATTAACCATAAATTAATCATAAATGTTCTTCATTGTTTCCTTAAATAAAAATCACGGAATTACCTAATGTGGCTAAAGTATATATGACAATTAATGATTTTGAATAATAAAGATTTGATAAAAATTAGTCTATTCTCTATCATTTTTTTTTAAAAAAATTAACTTATTAAAATAAATTAAACAACCACATTAACTATATAATAAAAATTAAGTTTTTTTCCTATATTTTGAATTTTTAAAAACGAATATAAATGACTAAAGTTGTTAAAAATCCCACATTGTAATTTTTGTGATCCATGGGTTAAAATTTATGTTATAACAAGATACAAATGATTACAAAATTACCTAAATAAGAAATGTCATTTAATAAATATTATATATATATATATGTATATTAATATTTTTTAAAAGTAAATTATATAACATATAAAATACATAAGTATTTTAATTTCGAATTTGCTTTGCATGTTTTTGATAAAAATTTTGAACAATTATTAATAACTTAATATTTATATTTTAATCTTTGCATTGAATGTTTTTAAAATTATAAATTACTAAAACTATTAAACATCCCACAAATGTTTTATTGTTATCATTGATTTAAAAAATTTGTTATAAAGAAATATAAATGATCAAAAATAATATATAAAATATTTTTTAACAGATGTCAATATTAAAAATGGACTATATATCTATGTTAATATCATTTAAACTTAATTTTATACCATATAAAATAGAAAAAAGTGTTTGTCTGGATTAATAAAATTTATTTAAGTATTTGTACCAATTTAATTATATACGTAATAGTTACTAAATTTTTAATTATTCAATATATATTGGGGGTGATTGGTTGGGCTTTATCTCCCTACTTTAGTTTTATTTATTTTTAAATCACTAAATTTTACCAATCATGTTGTAGCTTTACTTTTAAAAATTAAAGTCTACATCAAGTTTTTATTTAGTTTTACCAATCATGCTTTAGCTTTATTTTTAAAGCTAAAGCAAAAAAAATAAAGCAAAACTTTTTCTTATGTATTTTAGGCAAAAACCATACATCTTTTTTTTATAAGCTATAGAATCTGTAAATGAAAATAAATATCTATAATATCAAATAAATTATATAATCATAATAAAAACTTTTATAAGTATTTTAGTTTTGAATTTGAGTGGTTTTAAATTATTAAGATATTTAAATAATATAAATTACTTACATATCACATTTTAAATTACAATAAATTTTGATAATTTATTAAAAAAATATTAATATAAATTATTTAATTGATATAAAATAATAATTATATATATACAACACGTATTTCATATGTTTTATTTTAAAATATCTACAGTCTACAGCTTACAACTACAACAAATTTAACTTCATCAAAAGTCTTTGCAGCAAAAGTCTACGGTAACAACTTTACAGCTACAACCGATTTATCTATAGTTAAACATCTACAACTAAATTTTTAAAGCCACAGTCGAACCAATCATCACCATTTATTTTTTCATAATATGTAAAAAATATATAATACTTAAAAATAATTTATATATAAATTCATTTGCGCGGATCTTAACCTAGTATATATATATAAAAACGACAAATATTTTAAATAGATTTAAAAAAAATTATCTACTAAATAGCGATAAAAAAGTTAAATGATCGAAATATGTTTTATTAGAAAGGCAATGATAATTTTATCTATATTTTTATTTTTAATTATTTAGGAAAATCTTATGATTATTTAGGAAAGTCTTTCTAAACTCAAGTTTAAGAAGATGTCATATAGATTCAAGGTCCTTATAATTTTTTGTAAAGAAAAATCATTTCAAACCAAAATCAAAAATAAATTTTGAAGAGAAAATTTTGTAAAAAAATAAAATTTCTAAAACAAAATTCAAACTTTTGTTGAAAATAAAATTTTACATTTTTATAGATTATTTAAATATTTATATATCTACAGAAAATGGATATAAACTTATTTTTGTTGTTTTGATCATTGAGTGTTAGTTTGAGAATAGTAATTTGTTTTTAGGCTGAGGCCATTTTCAATATAAAAAATAGGATATGATTAAATATTTCTAAGAAAATTAACTCATTGGCTGTGCCGCCCAGGTGAATCACCGATGGTTACACTTTTTCTTACTCGCTTTGAGTTGTTCGTTATTATTTTATTGAAATACCAAAAAAAGTCAATAAAAAGAGCCCAAAAAGGGAAACTAAATAATTAATTTATCACTTATCAAGATAAGAAAAGAAGGCCACTCCTTTGACACCCGCATTAAAATGTATATCATGATAAGTTGATAACAATGGCAAGTTTGTATTCGTTGTACACAAAAACTCAAACTTACCCGAAAGAATTATTAAACTAACTACAATATGAACATGAAAAGTATAGCACAAAGGCACTTTCAAAGTTCTAACTTCCTTTGGAACTCTTTTTTTTAATAATTATTATTAGACACAAATATGGTTTATACAATTAACATCATAGACTATCATGCCGCGATAGACTATCATGCCGCGTACTAACGTCCTTGTAGAATAAAAGAATTCTGATTTTCTCTTCAATTTTTTTAATTATGGCTTTGAGAACTACATATACTTGTATACTAATACTATATCTTTTGAAATTCAAAACTATATATACTTATGTTATGAAAAAAATGATTAATGAACAAAAAAAATTTCTCAAAGTAAATGGTCAAGTTTCGAAGAAAAACAAATTAATGATTGACAGACACAAAAAGTAATAAAATGCATATTTATTTCCTTTTCTCTGGTCGGCAAGATTGAGTTGATTTAGGTTTCGCTTTTGAGAAGATGATAAAGAACATGTAAACTAACAAAACCATTATAAAAAGAGCTAAGTAAACATTTTATTAGTGTATTAGTTTCGTTATGTTTTTGTTTATTTAACAGTTATGTTTTGAATTGTGCACTACAACCCTTTGTTTATGTTAGTAGCGTGGGTGTACTTAATTACACAATATTGGACATACGTTAAAACGATAATTTCATTATGACATTCTGCATTCAACGAAAAACTTTCAGAGGAACAAAGAAACACGTAATAAACTTTCATCGCAGTTTCAGATTATGGACCAAAATCTTAACTATACATTTGCCAAATGGATGTGCTTTCGGTAACGTCTTTGATTTTTGTTTTGACAACGTCGCTGATGGTTTGGTCAAAGACACAATTTTGTTACATTTTCTAATTAATTGGTATCAAAACATGATCTATTGTCTTGTGTTTATCCGAAATTGATCTACTCAAAAAGATACCACGTTAGTCAATATTTTAAATTTATCAACATAGTGCATATATAAGCTTCTTGAACTGTTTTGGTCAAATCTTTTTCTATTTTATGTAAACGTTACAAATCAAAACACTCACTCCAGGATACCTATCATCCGAGAGCGAGTATGTTTAAACATTAAATATAATTAAGCAACATTCTCATGGATGGAAAATGAAATTGAAATAAACATATATAATCAATACCAAAGTCCATGCTATTTCTGACAAAGTGTCAACCAAAGTTGAGAGCCAGATATAATCAATATAAAGTTATTTTGTCTTCGCACACAAAATTTGGGATTTTTGACTCATTCTTCGATAATAGTTATTGTTGAGGATTCAAGAGACGTAGAATTTGTTTGTTCTTTGTAGCTTTGATAATATTTGTTTCAGATTCACATACTTATTAACGTAATATGTACCCTTGGGTTCGGTAGCACTGAAATAAATACTACGAGTATTTATATGGAAAGTCACTATGTGAATTAACTAGAAAAGATGGAGAAAAAGATATTCGCTTTCAAGAATGTCTGACAAATGTTGACTAATCCACTGTACAACATAGCATATACAGTCTTATAAGCAAGCAAAAGTCGTCAAAGACCATAGCACTCGTGCAACCTATTTCACATCTATTAGTTTTGGGCAGTCTTTTTTTTTTATAAGAAAGTATTATACTTTCAAACAACCTATTACGCAACCATCACATATTACAAAGACCAAGATAATTATGTGGTGATCCATTTTGAATCTTGATTAGGAACATACTTGATAACAGATGGATACTCAATTTTTCTATTTATCACGTTAATCTTTTTACGTAAAAAAGGAGGAAATGAATGTTAGCAGAAATAAAAATGTTAAAGCTGTTAAGTGTGATTACAATCTTCTGTGGCTAGTTTAATTGGATTGAGGAAGAACCGTTTAGGTAACTTGATTAAAAACCGGATATGTGTTGTTAAACCATTGAAGAGTCTCTAAAGGTTTCGGAAAACTTTGTAAACTGCTTAGAGCATGATTGTTGGAGGGTTCTTAGGGTGAAGTTCTTAGTGGAATATAAGAAACCGTCTTTTAACTAAAAAAATTTTAATTAAAAAATCTAAAAGCCATATTTAAGAGCCGGCTCTTAACTTTTCCGTTAAGAACTCTACCCTAAGAACCCCCCCCCCCCCCCCCCCCCCCAATAATCAAGCTCTTATAACCTGTGATGCATCATCTTCTTCAGTTATAACAAACTAACAGAATTATCATCGAGAAACTGAAAACTCAAGATGATCGTCTTGCTCTTTCTTGAGCTAATTATTCTTCATTGAGTGGATTGCTGGATTTATCTGGCCTCAGTGACTAATAAGTATTTCAAATCAGATGCTAACATTGGGTAAACAAAAGCCACCTAAACTTGTGTTCTTACCTTTATTGTTTTCCCTTGCATTCATTCGATCAAACGAGAAAAAGTGAATGAGAGATCGAAAAGAAGGTGTGATAACCAGGGCAGCCCTTGGGCCAAGCAAAAGAAGCAATTGCTTCCAGCCGACATATTTATCACTAAAAGTTGGCCACATTTTTTCAAAAAATTGCCTTAGTCTAGTGTTATAACATTAAGTTCAAATTCTAGGTAAACGGTAAACCCGGTTTCGATTCTCATAAAGCGGCCAACATTTTGTTTTTGCTTCTAGCCACCTAAACTCTAGGACCGGCTCTGGCGATAACCAACAAAAAAATATTTATAAAATAAGGAAATCCAACAAAAACACTATAATTCACTATCTAACCAAAATCACACTCTCTCCTCTTATCCCTTCCTATCTCTCTCTACATTTCTCTCTACAAATTTAATTTTCCTTTTTTTTGGTTATTTCACAAATAACCCCTAAGTGCCATCATTTTTTCATATCATGTATACGTACATCATAACATCCTAATATGCGTATGTCATAACAGGATAACATCATACATAGAATGATAGAAAGGGATCTACTGGGTTCTAAAAATATGTTGGTCATAAATCAATTCAAATTTAAAAGCTGAACACAGTGATGGCCAATACAAACGGTTTTCTACATGTTTTTTTCATTCTACAAGCATATTTTTAGCTTAGAAATTGCATTCTAAGAAGAGGCCATAGCAAATAGCTATCTTGCTTGCACGTTGACTAGTCAAAGTTGTACGTGCATATCAAAATGGTGGTCCTATTGCACTGTTATTTCTGGAAGAGGACACGAATGGCTATATTGCGTACCTCAATACCTTTTGCAGAAAATATCATAATGGTTTCTCGATCCTTTGAGATTGACAACATCTCTCGAGCTTTTCATCTTTCTATTCTCATTTCAAAAACGTCCAACAACAATTATGCAAGCAAATAATATCTCATTTGACTTGTCAAAAAATACTAAACTTAGATATTTGGTCCCAAAGCAAATATATTCAATACATCTATCGCTCTTGACAATTGGCACGTACGGAGACAAACAATTTAGAGCACAAATAATTAATCCTTTGACGCTAACTTTACCTAGACATAGAAATACATGTGGTGGAAACTATAGTAGTAACGTCGTCACATGCATGTGTGACGCAAACATATAGTCAAATAATTGTATGCATCTCCTTTTTTATAGGGATGGGACGAGAAATGAGAGTTAATCATGGATCAAGGCTACAGATCCTAATAATTGATGCACAACAGAACCTTTCATGATGATGATAGACCTAAAACCTACACAATGCCTCAAGGTTTTCGTATGCAGATCCCTATCTTAGGTAGACAAACTTTAGAGAGGAATTATGGTGTAAAGACAGCGAGAAAACCATGAAAGAATGAGCTGGGGAATATTTTGATATAAGGATTAGTAGTTTATGTCTATCTTCATATCATACGTCAGATAAATTACATTGCCAATAAATTCGAAGAATGATGAAAAACACGGGATTTTCCCCTGTTATCTCAGTTGTGCATAAGGACTTGCGTGTATTTTTATATCAAAACTGGGGCTGTGAACTATTCATAACGATTTTCAGTATGAATAATATGATTTGAACATTATAGCTAGGCCCAATTACGAACGAGTGAATATGGGTCCTCGATAGCTTAGAATAGGCAGTTTAGATATATAGGTCAAGGTGTTTGATCAAAACAAAAGATAGGTCAAGGTGCATGAATACATTTTAAAGAATCATAGTAGAATTTGAACGTATAACGTGTAGATTTTGATGACTCATTCTAACGTAGAAATAACGTAGGTAGTTTGCATCATTTTGTTTGTATAACTTTGAGCATTTTTTAAGAAGAAATAGAAAACCCTAGTAATTGTATTGACAAAGAAAGAAAATAGGGTACACATAGTAGGCTTTGCTTTGGAATTTATTGGCATGAAATGATACAAGAGTTTCACTTCTACATAAGAAAACATTGGAATATAATGCACAGACTAGGGGATAAAACAAAATTAGGGTCACTATCTGTGATTGTACAAAAAGGTTAGAGCGACTCATTGAAAGTGGGAGAATGATATATATAAAATTTATAAATTGCATAATAGCCACCGACGAATTCAACAACGGATTTTAGCAGAGTCGAATGATGATTATTGCTAATGAAGTTTCAACAAAGTAGCCACTTCTGCTAATAAAGTTTCAATTGTCGTTCGACTGTGCTAAAATCCGTTGTTGAATTCGTCCATTACAATGGGTCTAACCTAGGTTTTTGGGTTGCCATAGGAGCCCCTAAACCCTATGAAAGATGCTTGATATTTTTTAAAAGTTACTCACACCAGAATGGTTTTAATCTCAGAATTTGATAAAGATGCTTTCGGAGTTCAAAAAGCTATGCACATAAAACAATCGTATGAACATCCATAATTCTCTTTGGAAATCCCAAGTCCTAGTAGAAACATTAAGTATATGGAATAGTTAATTAGAGTTTCCAAGCTTCCTAATGGTTATTATGCAATTCTGTTGCGAACAAATATATAATTCATATAATTTATTTTTTATTATATAAAGTAAAGAATATTTATCATATATTTATATATAACTAATATATATATATTACTATAATAAATTATTAATTTATTATATTTATATTTTACATATATATAAAATATTTTAGTTTTTAGGTCAAGTTATAGATTTATTTTGATGAATTATCAACATTAGATATACAAAACAAAATAAATTAGACAATTTGTGAATTTGTACCAAGATTATTGCTTAATTTAATAGATTTAGACTAATATAAATCGATTTAACCAATTTAAACAGATTTAGAAAAATTTAAACCGATTTGAGTCATATAAATCTTTTTTTTTTAAAAGTCGTTTTGGCTTAGACCCAATTGCGGCCTAAACCGATTTTTAGAGCCATTGGGAAGAGTAAGGAGTACCTGGGGTGACGACAGGAGAATTATATTTCTGAAATTTTTCAACATCTTTTGCTAAAAAGAATTTAAAACCAAATATTAGAACAGAACAACAAAAACTGAGCCTGTGAAGAAAAGTTAAGATCTTTGTGTCTACCTTGCAGAGTTTGTAAAAGAAAGTCTGTCGGAGATCAGGATCATCAGTGAGTGTAAGCTGATGAATAACCTGTGTACTCTTTAACTTCTTTAAGAGCTAAAGTCCCGAGTTAAACAAAGAGTTTGTACTGTACAGGTAACCCAAGTGAGAACCCGAAAGCGATAGATATGTGTGTAGATACTTCCTGAATGGTTCCATCAAACCATCTGAAACAGCAAAAAAAAACGAAGGTGAAACAAAACCAAAAGATGAATCACTCAAAATCAACACGATTTTCTAAGAATATTTACAGCGATTGCTGTTCTGATGATGACGTTGCCAATAGAATGCCCAACAAAACTCAGCTTACCAAGATTTTATGATGTTTACGTATGAAACTCAATATCTCATCCCATCAAACCATTTAAACCCAACATTTAGCTTTTCTTGTGTTGAGTCCCTTAGTAAATTTCTCAGAGGTTAAGAGATGGTGAGTTCAAGTCATGAGTGTGCAAAATTGTTTTTATAAATTATCACATTTGTAATAAATTAATACGGTCGATTTTTCTCTTTGCGGCCTTGTAAAATTCTGCACCGGCACTGAGCTAATATACAACAGTTTATAGTCCCACCAAAATTTGTACAAAATTCAACATCCTGTTCTGGAAAAATCAGCGGAACAGATCTTGAAATGACCACATTATGAATCTTGCAAAGATATCAGACTCCAAGAACTCTATATGGGCAGCACGTCCGATGAACGAGTTCAGGTTACGTCCATACACAGTCATGTCGAAGTTAACATCGCAGCGCATGAAAACCCTTTGCTGATGCGGCGCTTCAGGGGCTGGTCCACGTAACTGGTCCATACAATTATTCAGCATTTCCAGGAATGCGATTCCCCTTTTTGTACTGTCGAATGAAGCTGGTTGGCACGATTCAATTCTTGCTGAGTGATATGGAACATAACCATCCTGCATTGTATAACAGTCACATAACAAAAGATGTTTCATTATCTTCACAACTCTCAAACTTCTTCACACAATCAACCTTAAAGAGAGAGGGAAGAGCAATGTTCAAGAAATAGGTAGGCGTTAACGATTTATTATATTTACATTTAAATAAACTATTTTACTTTTTGGATTTAATTATAAAGTTATTTTGATGAATTATAAAGCGAAAGAAAAATTTGTGAATTAGTACCAAAATTATAGCTTAATTTAATAGATTTATACTAGTTTAGATAGATTTATACCAATTTTAAACAATTTAAGACATTTTTAACCAATTTGAGTCCTATAAATTAGATTCTTCAAAAAAACTCAGATTTTTTATAAAATCATTTCGACTAAGACCAAGTTGCTGCCTAGACCGATTCTTTAGAACCATGGGGAAGAGTAAGTAGTACCTGGGGTGAGGACAGGAGAATTATATTTTTGAAATGTTCCAACGTCTTTTGCTGAAAAGGATTCAAAACCAAATATTAGAACAGAACAACAAAAACTGAACCTGTGAAGAAAAGTTGAGATGTTTGTCTCTACCTTGCAGAGTTTGTAAAAGAAAGTCTGCCGGAGATCAGGATCATCAGTGAGTGTAAGCTGATGAATAACCTGTGTACTCTTCAACTTCTTTAAGAGCCAAAGTCCTGAGTTAAACAAAGAGTTTGTACTGTACAGATAACCCAAGTGTGGACCCGAAAGCGATAGGTACGTATGTAGATACTTCCTGAATGGTTCCATCAAACCATCTGAAACATCAAAAAAAAAAGATGAAACAAAACTAAAAAGATGAATCACTCAACATCAACGAGATTTCTAAAGGACATTTACCAGAGATTGCTGTTCTGATGATGACGTTACCAATAGAATGCCCAACAAAACTCAACTTGATGCTTTTCAAATGTCCTTGTCTCGCATACCTATCCTTCTTCCTCTTGAGGAAAGAAACAACCTCTTGCGCCAGCCTTTGTCCCATTTCTCTGAAATCGCCATGTGTTTTCTCCTCATTTGCCTCGGACATGAGAAACTCTATCTTCGGATCTATCATAAGCCACTGGTTCCGAACAAGCCTCAAGTCCAAGTGATGCCCCTATTATAGCAAATATGAACAAAAACTTTATCAATAGAGTGATAAACAGATGCTAATAGCTTAAGATACTTGCCTGGAAACCATGAACGAAAACAACTATCTTTAGCTCACGAGCGCTTTTCTGAGAGCTAGTAGCTTTTGTTTTCTCCCCTTCATCATTGACTGCGTTGAGCAAGCCAGAATCGAGCATATCCACGTGTCTCAAGTAAGAATTATCACTTAAAGTGCGTCTTGGTGCATTCAAGACACGTTCGATTATAATAATAGGAACTCTCATAGGATCCCCAAGTATATGCATGTCTTGTATTGACCGGTTGTTAATCTGCACCACACAAGAAAAAATGCATTGACACATCAAAATCAACAGCTTGTGATGCCAAGATGGGACAGAGAGCACAGAACAAACCCTCATTTGCGCGATGCTTCGACGGTGAAGTTCAGCACGGTTAGCTGCAAGTTGTGCAGGCTGCATCAGAGCAAAACTTGTATGAGCCAACAAAAAATTGACAAAATAGAGACAGAACACTAAAACTCACATCAGTCAACTTCAAGACACTTGAGGCTCGTTTGTGTGCACTGTGGTTTATGATATCACTCATTCCACTGTTTATAAAATGATGTGGCATTTCAACCTTAGAGTACACCATCCATATCGACCATTCAGCTCTTCGATCTTTTCTCCAAATATCACGAAGATACTCCAATATTTTTGTGTTATTATCCCTATAAAAGCCAAGAATGTTGATCTTAGCTTTTAGAGAACAATCATAAATCATTTAAGTCCAAAAGAAATTACCGGTGAAATCCAAGAAACGTGTTCCAAAGATAATGAAGCTGAGTGCCAAGTAAGTGGAATAAACGAGTTAGATGATCCTTGGAGAGTTCATGAAGCCAGTCATCATTTGCTACATCAAATGTAATATGCAGCTTCTGTACCAAAGAATGGAAAATTTTAAAATAAGAAGAAAAATATAGTCAGATAAAAAAACTAGTTAGCATCAAAAATAAAAGCAAGGACCTCAAGAGGACTGTTTTGTTCCTTGCCTTGTCCTGAACCAGCAACTGGTAACTGAGATAAGGGAACACTGTTCATATCTGATACAAATTCAGACAAATCAATTGATTTTCCAATTGCCTCGCTAAGTCTTGTCATTTCCTCGAGTAGAATGTCGCGTGCTCCAAGTAATGCTTTAACGAATAACACCATTTTCTTGTCAGCAGAAGCAAGCAGACCAAGTGCCTAGTCAATTAACAAAAGTGTTTACAAACAATCAATAAGAGGTTTAAATCTAGACAAAACAAAAGACTGAAACAGTAATGAATCATAAGGACATACTTTCTTGAAAGATTGAGCACTGCTGCCACTGACACTTTTACTGTTACTTACCACTCTGCTTCAAAACACGTTGAGATTGAGATATCAAATAACTAGAAATATAAAGTTATGTAGAACACAAACATTTTTAGGTTTTGGGATAAAATTTCGGAACACTTTTGGATTTAAAGTATATTAGGTTTTTCAGGTTTTAAAATAGTTTTAAAATTTTCAATACATTTGGGGTTTTTAGTATATTTTTCGGGTAAATTTAAGGATGGTTGACCAAAACATCATTTTGGTCAAAGTTGATTTAGGTTTGAATTTGATATTTAGATAAATTATTTGAAATAAAATGTTAGTTTAAGATGAAATCATCACGATAACAAAGTTGAGGTAGGAAAAAACACGAAGGAAATTGTTTGAGGTTGGAACTGAACATTTTCCCGATATTAAGTTATGTAAAATGCAAAAAAAAAAATCTTTTTTGACAAACCTTGATAGACTTGGAGGTCGTCTATAAGCAGCAGATTTCAACACACTGATGTGGACACTCACATCAACAAGCACCGCATGGAGTGTATCAAAATGCACAGGACAGTATGAATGCAAGCCTGTAAGAGCCTTAGGTGGAATACGAAACTCATGAATCGCAGCAGGCAAAGCTTCTAATTGCTTCGTTGATGCATTATCCATAGCTGGGGCATACATGAGCTCAAATTTCAATATAGCAGCAGATGTAGCCGACCCCTGCGTTCCAAAGATTCATCTCACAACTTCATATAACAAAACATAACTTTCGAAGTTGTTAGGGTGCGTAATGAGTAGGTAGAGATTGTTACGTCGTATCTTTGTAGTGGCAAAGTGAATGAAATCATCATACACAGACGAACGTCCTGCCTTGCGTATTTGATTTGGAAAGGCTGTGTGAAGAAACTATTATCTTTATCATCTATCCTCCACACTCCATTAGAGCCTGATTCCAGAGCTGTAACAAAACCAATCCTCTCTGTCTAAACTATACTCAAAAAGAGACAAGATCACAAGAAAGCTATATAAAGTACCTTCATACTGAACGACTCGTGAAGGAATACCACGAGTAGTGTTATCACCATCTTCCCATCTCATGGTGATTTTTATTTGATACCATCTAATAAAAATAAATGAATTAGAACTCTTTTTCTAGAAAAAATGTTGAGTTAAGGCAAAGAAATGTCACATACCCTTGTTGGAAAAGATCAAGGTTATGAAACCTGTGGATATAAATGGCAACTTCTTGAACCGTGTCAACCATTAGTACTGGCTTAACCCTATTATCTATGTAAGGTTTAGCGTCAAGTGTCTTTGCTCGCCTACTTCTTCTTCTGCTCAATCCAAATAGCCATCCAAGATGGCGTAACATATGTGAAATATAAAAACGCACATCACTTTTTCTAAAATCTTGGAATGTGGGTGTTTCTCAAGACCATCCAACGATTTTGAATCAGCTCTTTGAGCTACTCAGAGACAAGGACCTGCAACAAAAAGTATTTATTCAGAATCATTTCCCCAATTCTCAGTTCAGTTATTCGAAATAAATGTGATCATCTTATATAAAAAGCAAACAAGGTAACATCTTCAGGAAAAGAAGTTCTCTAACAAGTTTTGGTTTCATTTAATATAGTCTTCATCTAAGCTAGTGGATATTGCAACGAACAAAACCATACCAATAATACCAAATCTGTGCATAAAAGAAAAAACATTTTTTGTAAATAAAATCAATATCAGAGAGAACCCAAAAAAAAACTAATAAAGACGGAAACTTGATCGAGACCCATCATTTGTCAGAGCTTATATAACATCTTAACGCAATCACAGAGAAGAAACAGAACCTCTAAGTCTTCTCAGATCAAGATCTCACGATTTGCTACGTCTCTGTTTTCATTGTGTATTCAGCTTATGGGGGAGAAATGGAGAAAAGGATCTGGGAAAGCTACAAACGATAGTACAGGAACAACATTTTGTTCGAGCAATTTGAGGATTTTAATTATTTCTTTTTAAAAGCTGTGGTCGGATCTTTTTGATTAAAGTTGTCGGGTAAGAAGGATGAATGTTCAATTGTTCATACGAGAGACCATCATCGCGATCCACGCCGTGTCCTTCTTTTCGATTCGTACAGTGAAGATTCTGACCCGGTATGTTTCGGGTTACTTGACTATTTAGGTGTGGGCTTTGGTTTATCTTAATGGGCTGTTAAATATTATGGGATCTGGCACGTTAAATTTCGGATTCCTTCACCAAGTTAGTTTTGTTAGGCTTCGTGGCCGACAAAGTTATGGCCTAACCATGTGGGTCGAATTCGAAACCTAACTCTTTAAATTCAAGATTTAGGTGCGCTGCTTCTGGTTTCGGTTCAGATTAGATCTTTTAAATTCTGGATATGTTGATAGGTTTTTTTCTTTCTAAATAACTTGGGGAGTCATGCCCAACCGACTAATCCAACGGATATTTTGATACGTTTTACTCGAGTATCCATAATTATTTGCAAATAAAAATAAACAATTAAACTATATACGACGAGTATTTTGATAGGTTTTACTCGAGTATTTTTTAATTTTTGTGGTCAGGATTTGTATGGTTCGGTTTTTATTCAAATATTCGTTAGTTTATTTTTTTTATTTGCAAATAACTATGGATACAGTTCAGTTATTGTATCTAAATTATTCAAAATATCCAAACTACAAAAATAACAAGATATTAATTAATATATTCCAGTTTATAATTATAATATATGATACTTAAATTATTACAAATATTAATATAACTAATAGTTTTTTAATATATATTTATTTTTATTTTTTTGAATATATTTTTATATTTTGGATAATCATTTGATTCTTATGTCAGATCGAGTTTAATACCAAAATTTTAGGTATAGCAGTTTGGGGCTATGTATTTATATCAGTTTCCTTTTGATTCTTTGGGTCTGGATATTTTGTTGACACTTATCTAAGAAAATAGCAAGGCCGTTTGCTTTTGTTATTTAAATACTATAGTTATGCGTAAAAGGTTTATTTGAACATTTAGTTTATAAATCAAGAACTTGGAAATTCTGTGATTTAACTACAGCTGAACATGTGATTTTCCATTGACATGTGATTTTTCCATTCAACGACTAAACAAAGCATAAAACATCGGATGTCCAAAAAAAAAAGCATAAGACATCGTAGGATTAGGTATTTACAAGACTTTACACCGAAAAAAAACTAACAAATTCACTCATGTTTATTTTTTGTGTTTGCCCTATCTGCACAAAAATCAAGATGTCTTTAGAACTATCATAAGATGTCGATAACATTCTTAGGAAAATATTGAAGAAAATAAAGCGTGAAGTTTTAAAATTGGTATATCGGCCTTTTTATCGGCTTTGCCAAGTCGATAAACCCTCGTTTGATACTGGCATTTTTTGACGGCATCTTCAAAGCCAAAAATTAGATGTACCCATGTCCAAACTAAAAAAAAAAAATTCTGTTTTATCCTCAAAGTATCTATGAAATCAATATGTAATAGTATATATTAAATTGTGCATATATGGACCATTGTAGATTCCTTCACAATTGTAGGCTAACGCATAAACCCATTGAAGAACAAAGTTGTTAGAAAGAGACACATCTTTTTGTAAAGCTAAATGGAGAAGATCGTTAGCATCACGAGTGGCATCTTCATTTATTTATTGAGCTTTGTTTAGCAATACAAAGTCTTAATGTTCTTTTCAAACTCAGAATCTAAACATCATGATTATTATTGAACCCTGAATATTTGATATCTTGGATAGAAAGACATTGTATCATTGTATCATTTTTTGTAAAATGTTAAATTTTTTTATACTAATGTTTATTTATAACAAAAGATTACTTGAAAAATAAGTAGCAGACTTCTTATTCTGAACTCTATGGCTGAGCCATGCTCTTGTTACTTTTCTAGCAGTATTTAATAGCAAACCTTTTGTAAAAAAAAAGTAGCAAAAAGAACAAATAAACTGCTAAAAACCACAAATGAAATCTATGATTATCGTAAAACTCCTATATCGTAAATTGCAATATCATAAGCTATCCGCGTGATCATTTGCAAAAGAATGGAACAAACATGCATTAAATTTGTCGCAAGTTACTGATATATCCAAGAGAAGCTCTCAGATAGTTAAAACAAATTAACGACGCCTACAGCTTCTTCATTGACATACTGCACCTTCGATCCATAAAATATACAGACAAGACAACCATATTCAATTATATTATAAATACCCACCGTCGATTTTATAAATTAAAAATAACTACCCGATAGTGGTTTTTTAGTAGAGAAATTGGCAAATATAACCATGAAAAAAAATTAATTAGGCAAATAACCACAGCAACTAAATGGCTAGGATACACAATATATATTATGTATTAATTGCAATTATAACCTTATGTATAAGCATATGTAGTGGCTTTGTTTTTTCTTTATTTTCTTTTTATTTTGTTGTAAGATGTTTTCCCTCTAATCTTATTTATTTTCTAGCTTCTTTAAAAACAATTATTCAGATTTATAAAATACTCTCAGAAATATATATATATATATATATTTCTATTTATGATGTGTTTCGAAAATTTTAAAACATATATATATATATATATATTATAACATTTGATATATCATGTTAGAGTATATAGATTAAATAATTTTATATGAATTGATTTGTCTAGAGTCTTAACTCTCCTTGAACAACTAATATGTAATTGGTTATAAAATATTGTAAGTACTAAATACTATTCTATTTTAGTAACACAATATAATTTTTTTATAGTACTTTTTCTATTACATATTTCTCCACTTTTTTCTTCTCTTTGTTCCTTTTTATTTTTCTCATTCTTCTTGTCCTTCTTTTTTCCCTCTTTTCTTCCTCATCTTTCTCTATGTTTTTGTTTCGTTTACGGTGATAATGGAAAATTATAATATGTTTTGGTCTTTATTTTGTTCCATGCGTTGAGTGTTTTTATTTTGCTTGGGTTAATTATTGTAGTTAGTAAGACAATTATGTTTACTTATATGCTATTTGTAAAAATTGATTATTCTATACTATTTGTCAAACACATATATTATAGTATAGTTTTTATGATTTATATTATGATAATTATTTTCTTGTGTCAACTTCCCAATTGCTCGAATCTATCTTTTACGCGGTGAATAAAGATTGCTCCGGTAAGCAAAGAGAATTTCTAAAACAAAACGTCGAAAATATGAAATTATAAAAAAAATGTGTGAATATAATAGTATAGTAAAATTTAGACAATGCATTTGCCAAACTTTCACACGCAGAAAATGAGAGAGTGATATATTTTCATGCCAAATTATCACCTCAAACTTCCTACTTTATTACATAGTTATTTGTCTAATATTTTTCTCAATATAATTATCCTACCAATTCATTCTTATTAGTATGAGAACTTTGGATTTTAAAGCAAAATTGACTCAAAGGCACCCTAACTATACTCCATCATGTGATCACGTGGATATGAATCTATTGTTTACAACTCATTCAAATATCTAGAAAGAAGTTCATCCATGAAATGAATTTCTTATTAGATATTAGTCTAGATTTTTTATATCCCCGAAATACCCCAAATTAATTAAAACATCTTTAGAAAAATATTAAGTTGAGTTGACCTTCTCAAATCTGCAACCAACAACCTAAACCACTTCACTGGAAAGTCCACCACCGCGTCAGCAAACCAGCACTATTACATCCAGTCATCTATCTGAAATGGCCAGCCGTCAAAAGAACAAACTGATGAAGGCGAAGTGGAACACCACCGAGGGAAACACCAGAGAGGAACCGGAGCAGAAGACCACTACAGCTCACACCACGACATGAGCAAGGAGGAACAAATACATATACATTTATATATATAGAACTTTTCTTATTTTTAATCAAAAGTTGAAAAGTTAGACAAAGTTTTATAAATTTCCACATATTTCAGATAAAATATAATATGTTCCCGCAAATCTATTTTTATGGCTAGTGAATGACTCGCCAAGGTTCTCAAAGACTGTGAGGAGTATGTTTCAGATGAAAGCAGAACTTCATACCTATTTTCGATGTAGTGTTCGAGATGGATGCACAGCTTTGTTTTGATATGATTATTGGACAGAGTTGGGTCCTTTACACCTCCTTTCTGGTCCATCAGGCCCCCGTGATCTTAGGATTCCGCTTGATGCTACTGTATCTCAAGCAGTAACCAACGACCACTGGAATCTCCCTTCGGCTCGCTCTGAGTATGCAATCACTCTTCAGATTATTCTCTCTACCTTGCCGGTTCCATCTGCAACCTATGGCTGCGATACATACTTGTGGAGAACGAGTTCTGGCGCTTTTGGAAACTCATTCTCATCTAAGGTAACTTGGGAGAGGATGCGTGTTCCAATTCCCCTAGTTCAGTGGCATTCAGTGGCATGGTTCAGAGAGGAAATTACTCGCTGTTCGTTTATCGCTTGGACAGCCTTCCTTCGTAGGCTCCCAACGCGTGATCGGTTGATATCTTGGGGTTTGAATATCCAACCAGGTTGTGTTCTCTGCTCTGTAGCTGATGAGTCTATTAGCCATTTTTTCTTTGATTGTCCCTTTGCGGTTGCTACTTAGACTCGTTTTTGTGGCAGGTTTTTGGCGACTCCTCCGGCTACACTTGATGCGGTCGTGGTCCTTTGCCAGCACTTCCCTGGTCCTCATGCCCGGCGAGCGGTTGCGGTGATGAAGCTCCTAAATCAAGTCATCATTTACAACATCTGGCGCGAGCGTAATGCCAGGGTTTTTACCGGTGTGTCTTCAACTCAAGAGGCTGTGTTCCGAGTGGTGGATCGTACTGTGCGAGATAGACTTCTGGCTCTTTCAAGACCCACTGTCTCTGCTCCTCCCCCATCTTTGCTTGAGTTGTACTTTTGGTTTATCTCCCCATATAGTTAATGCTATTCTCCTTTTATTGCTCTCTTATTGCTCCTTTCCTTGCTCTTTTTCCTTCTTTGTAATAAGTTGTGTTTACACAACATTGTAAACTCTTAAAAATGGTATAAATTTTAACATTTAGACCCAAAAAAATATATAATATGTTTATTATTTTGTTTACTTTAAATTAAAACTTTTTAATTTTTTTTGTTTAGAATTACTTATTGATTTAATTTTAGTCCAAATTAATATAAACAGTATAAATCATATGAATTAAATCTATTAATAAATAATAATATAAATTATTTAATGTTTTAACAAGAATTATAATAATAAAATATATGTTTTTGTTTATATATATGTGAATAATTATTAAATGACATTTAAAACTAAAATACAATAGAAGGAGTCATATCTATCATTTGTCATACTTTTAATGGATAGTTAAAAAAAATTAGACCAAGTTTTATAAATTATTCCATATTTCAGATAAATGGATAATCAGTTTTTTTCTTTTTCGAATTATTTAGGGGGGTGTATTCAACTGAGAGTTTTAGGTGATTTGTATTAAAATGACAAATCTACTGTTATTCAAAAATAAATTTTAAAAACTCATTTAAAATTCATTGTTATTGAACTTAACATTTCGTAGAGTACTCTAAAATCCACTATTATTGAAAATATTTTAAGTTGTGGAGTCTTAAAGTTTTCAGGTGATTTTAGAGTGTTTGGGTGGAGTTTGTTAGTTACAAAAATTAAAACTCAAATCTCATGGTTTTAGGTTATATTCTAGAGTGGTTTAACAAAATCACCTAAATCTCTGCAACTTATTGAAATCATATAAAACTCCATTAAAAGTCAAATCACCTCAAATATTATATTGACATGACAACCAAAGAAAAATAACAGGGATGCGTGTTACACATGTGTGTCCCTCGGTATCAACTTTCTCTTTGCTGATGATAGTCTTTTTTTCTGTAAGACGGAGCCCCGTAAATGTGAATAAGTAATTAAAGTAGTTATGAAATATGGACAAATACCAGCCAGTGTATCAACTTTGAGAAATCCTCCTTACTCTTTGGTAAGAGGAATGGTGAAAACGTTAGATAGCAACTAAAAGATAGACTTGTGATCCATACTGAAGGAGGAATGGGGTCCCACTTAGTGATTCCTGAAGATATTAGTAGTTCAAAGATAAATTAATGAACATAATAAATGGAAGGACGAGTAGATGGCTATTGAAAGGAGAAAAAAAGTCTTAATCAACTCTACCTTACTAACTCTTCCGACATACGTCATGTTTATCCTTTTGCTCCCGCTTGAGATATGTGAGAATCTTGCAAGCGCCATATCGCAAAATTCTAGTGGAGCTTCAATCTTCCTAAGAGGAGAATTCACTAGGAAAATGGAAAAAGCTATGTTTACCAAGAGAAGAGGGTGGGATTGGTTTCTGAATGATTTACGAGTTCAACATGGATTTATTGGCAAGCAATTTTGGAGATTAGTTCAGTACCCTGACTCTCTAGTGGCGAGAGTTTTGAGAGGGGGATATTACAGAATGAGTTCGCTTTTGCGAATAAATTCAGTACACAACCCATCATATGTGTGGACTAGTATTTCAGCGTCACAAAAACTATTGCTTTTGGGAATTAGACAGAAAATTCATTTTGGATATGAGGTAAAGGTGTGAGAAAACCCTTGGATTTCTACTATACTGGCTAGGCCGGCTCGATCGTCTGCCCATGTTTTGCACCTAAACATGAGAGTCAGTGACTTTATTATTGGAGCCTCAAGGGAATGGGATGTTGGATTATTAGAGAACTATGTAGCCCCTGATGATATACCTCTTATAAGAAATTTAGCCATAAGCTCTACTCATCTACGTGATTCTTTCTGCTGGAACTTTACAAAGAATGGTTAGTACACGGTTAAATTTGGATATTGGGTAGCTCGGAACCTAATGAGAGCTGATGAAGAAATGGAGGTCCAGGAGCCCAGTATAGCCAAACTTTAAATCTTTGTTTGGAAAGTAAAAACACCTCAAAAGATAATGTCATAAGAATCTTATGTGGCAACTCCTAACAGGACATGTGGTTGTAACGAGAAATTTGACACGCCATAATATGAGATGCGATAATTATTTCTCAAGATGTAGGGAACCGGAAGAAACAATTACTCATACTATATTTGAATTTCCTCCATCCTTGCAAGTATGGTCCCTATCGACTACACCATCTAGTCCTGATATATTTCCGCTATCAAGCATTTATGCGAATATAGATTACCTCTTCCGGAGGAAGAATAGCTTCATTGAACCAGAACTGGACATGGATCCTTACCCATGGATAATCTGGTATATTTGGAAGTCTCAGAATGATAAACTTTTTAGCTAGGGGGATCGACAGGGATCCCATGAAGTTAGTTCGATATGCAGAAAGTGAGTGCCATGCCTGGTTTAATGTGAATGACTTGGTACCTCCCATTCTACTGGACCATAGTAGTGAGGAATCCCTCATATCTGTATGGTGGATGGTTCGTGGACTTCCACAGGTCAGTTCAGTGGTTGTGGCTGGGTATGGAATGATAGTCTAGGAAAGATTCAACTTACGGGATGTGAAACTTAAGAAAGCGAGAAACTGCTTTACATTTGAAAGTGGAAGCACTGCGATGGGCAATGAAGAGAATGCTACAACATTTATCTTGTCAGAGCTTTGGACATATTGCAAAGATTTGATCGCGATGATAAAAGAGCCTCTTGCTTGGTCAAGTTTTGCAACTGAATTGGAGGCAATAAAGACACTAAAGATATATTTTACGGACTTCGAAATATATCATATTCTAAGGGCACAAAATGGAATTTCGGACTCGTTAGCCAAGATTGCAAGATCTTTTTATAGAGTTCTTTACTACATTGATTGTTTTATTCTGGTCTGGGTAGACCATGCACCTCAAGTTTGAATTATATAATAGCTGTTCGTTGTTAAAAAAAGAAGATTATATCTTGAAATATGGAAAAATTTTCTTTTTATATAGAAGTTTATTTTTTCTTAGTCTAGAGGTAAAAAGAATATGTGATTTGTAAGTCGGAAGCCAAAAGCATAAGAATGACACTCTGTCTTATTTAGGAGGATCTGCTTCTAAATTAGTTATCTCTGATTATAACATTTTTATTTTTTATCATATTAAGAAGGTACTTTAGAATACATTTGGTAACAGATCGACCGTTTGCCCACTATTTTATTGATATCATTGCCACTTCAACAATTAATTGGTTATGTTTATTATTTAATTGACACATGTTAGTTTGAGCATGTTACAACTGTTTAAAACAAATTTTGATAGAACTCAAAAATTTTAATGAGTTTATCAGTGTCTAGATATAACTGTAAACTTTCGGAACTGACTAGACAATATGCATAAGTCAGCTATTTTGCCATAATATAAGTTTATGCCACGTAAATGATTATTATTTAGGGAAATTGGGCTGTATAACCTTCAAACAAATTATAATTCATTACATAGCTAAAACCCCTAACTTTCATCTATAGTACATATATTTTATGTAATAATGCTATATTACCCTTCAATTCAACCTGTGTGACCTGCTGAGAGTTATTTATCAAAAGAAATATTAAATAAATAATTTAATAAATTGTGGTTATCATTGTTCCACATCTCTTTCTCTTCTTCTTCCTCTTCTCCTCCAATCTCTGTTTTTTTTATACATACGAATACAAACCACTAGACTAAGAAATAATATGGATTTTGGGCTTGTAGAATTGAGTTTGGAGGAGAAGATGGCACCGTAGACAACAACGAGGTGACATCACAATTTCTTTTTTTTTTTTAGTTTTTTTCAATGTTGTTCATCTTGATTTTTTTCATTGTTATTTAAATTGTTATAGTATGCTGTATTGATATGGTATGATGAAGAATAATTACTCTGTACTAGTGAATGTGTGTATCACCATGTCTGTAAAAAGAGGAAGATGTGAAGAAGATGAACTCGTCGACTATACTATATGTAGTGAAAGAAAATTATAGTATAGTACGATTCTTATATTTTTGTACAATTCGCAAGTACCAAACTAAATAGTATGCTACGGTTGTTGTATTATTGTACCATCGATTGTTTGATAAATTCATTATTTATCAATTTCTTGTTTACAACTATATGTACTATACTATTTATTTTGTTCTATACTATTTGGGTTTAGAGTTTATACTTGGGTTTAGGTTTAATGATTAAGATTTAGGGTTTAGTATTTGGAAGGTGGGGGTTGATGTTTGGGTTTAGTGACCGTATTATGTATGTTCCATTTGACGATTAAAAAAGGGTGTTTTTTTTGCTTACCAATTTATACTATACTATGTATTTTGTTCCATTCTATTTGGGTTTATAGTCTATACTTGGGTTTAGGGTTTAGTGATTAGGATTTAGGGTTTAGTATTTGGAAGGTGGGAGTTTAGGTTTGGGTTTAGTGATAGCATTTTTGGGTTTAGTATTCAAAAGTTAGGTCTGAGTTTAGCATTGAGGAGTTTTGTTTGGATTTAGTTTAATATTACATAATATTATATACTATTTTCAGATTTTGATAATTGGGTTTAAGGTTTATATTTGGGTTTAGGGTTCAGTAATTAGGGTTTAGGGTTTAGTATTTAGATGGAAGGGGATGTTTAAAGTTTAGGGTTTATTATTTTGGAGTTGAGGTTTGGATTAAAGTTTAGTATTTACTAGGTGTGAGTGGATTTTGAATCCTATTATTTTTAGTAATATGGTATAGAAAAATTAGATGTATATTTATGTGTTAAACAAATGTGTGGTGTTGATTGAATTACGTGTGATAATTAATTGTGGGGTGTCAGATTGTTGATATTAGAGATGGCATTTTGACCGCAGCCCGCGGGCCTGGCCCGTACAAGACCCATGCGGGGCGGATTTGGGTAAAGGTAATCGAAGCCCATTTAAAAGCGGGTCTCGCGGGTAAGTGTCATGCGGGTTTGGGCTTTTGCGGTCTAGGCTCAGCGGGTCTTGCGGGGTCGACATAACCCGCGACCACTTCCTCATTTGCTGTCTTTACACCTGAAAAAAAAGAGTCAAGAGACGAAAATGGCGATCAGGGTTCTCTACAGCACGACTCCACCAACGAGCACCAGAGGAGCAGCACCACCAACCGATTCTTCTTCTCCTCGACTAAGACCACCATCAGAGCTTCTCTCCATCTTCTTTCCACCACCACTGGAGCTTCTCTCCTTCCTCGAGCTTCCACTGGAACTCTCCATCTCCTCGTCCGAAGCAAGTTGCACCGTGCAACAACAACAACAACAACATCTTCTCAAGCTCACCCCAATGAAACATCATGTTTTGCATACCCGCGGGCCAGCCCGCAATGTCCTATGTAGTAAGCGGGGCGGGTTTGGGCAGAGGTTTAAGTACCGCGGGTCACGGCGGGCTTACCCGCAAAGAACCGCCGGAGAGAGAGACCGCAGCGGGGCGGGCCAATGCGGGGCGGGTGGTACCAAATGCCATCTCTAGTTGATATCATCAGTTTCTCTCTCTATTACTGACAACTTGAACAAAAAAAGAGTATTACCGGATAGAAGTTGACATAATTGTTATGGGCTTTATTATGTCAAAATCAATGCTATACACTTAATTTTCTTTTCAAATTTGGTTATTTGGCTAATTCACCCTATTATTTATCAGGAGATGCTCAAGGTCTGAACTGAGGGGAGAAAGTTTAGAACAACTTTATCAAAGAATTTTAGTTTTAGGGTTGTAACAGTACATATATATGTATGTATATCTTATATATTTGTATGTAATTACGGAGTTCTAAATTTTACGGAAAACAAAACTAAAATATCTAAAATCAGATATTTTGGATTACGTTTCCCGCATTTACATACACATATATAATATATACATACATATATATATATATATATATATTTTTTTTTTTTCTTAGAATTCCAAAACTAAATTATCTCGTTGGCCATGCTCTTAACCAGCCATGCTCTTAACCAGCCATAAAATAAGTTTGTGCCAGGCAAAGTGAAAAATCTATAGTTAATCACCACCCACCTCCTAAAAAATCTTTACTCTTTGATTGTTATAGAATTTTTGGAAGAGAAATATTTTCTCACCTCTATAATAACCATCTTGACAATTGTATATGTAAAGATCATCTACGCACCAATTTCATCATAGATATAATGGATGATGATACTGGTAAATGATATGTATGCAGATTTGAAACTCAACACAAAATATTTATAATTTTTTAAAATAGTTTTATTTTAGATCTAAATTTAAGAGAGAAAAACTTAGTAAATTTAGAATATGATATATTAAAAACTGAAATAAACACTTTTTATATTTTTAGATTGAATTAAATATATTGTTTCTTTTCTTAACTACTTTGAATTTATTTACGAATCATTTTTATAAACCAACTTTATATAAAATAAATATAATAAACATTCAATCAATCAGTATCAAAGACTTACATGAACTGAAGTTTTGTTTTTCTCAAGTCAAAGTAGTAAAGTATTATTTGAGTCGTGTTTGAACTACTCCGGTCGATAAGGTCTGGCTGATTATTTAGAAATCAGGTGACGTGACTGAAATGGGAATCCGAGAACTACTTTTGTGATATTTGTAAACCAATTTGTAATGTTTATTTCATCATTTTATGACTATTTTTTACTTTTGTTTTTAGCTTTCCAGAAAGTCGGCAGTAAAGTTTCATTAAAAATACTGTCCTTTTATAACATTAATACCGTCCATTTTGCTCAGAATATTTTAATAACAATCGAATTTTCTGCATTTACGGTAATTTTTTTGTCTCTTAAAATACATTTTATAACTATATATTTCATCGGTTAGAAATTTTAATTTTATTGGGTTTCGACTATCAGAACATGATTTTCTTAGGAAAAACTGACATGCATAAAGCATAATTCAAAGTTGTTTTTCCTTGCTTAAAAGCATTGTAGGTTGATAATTTGGATCTTTTATGGGGCCAACTTTATGCCAAACTCTTTCACGTGTCTTTGAATTTGATAAACTATATCGTATTGTAAATAATATAAACCTTTCAAGTACGTATATTATAAGAGCTACTGAAATAGACATTGCACTAAAGAAAAGTAAGAATAAAATTCGTTTGGTCAATTACTTTACCATGTATTGCAATTCCAAAACTACTTTATATTGCTTTAGCGATATCGCCAAATCTCTTTCTGGTAAATATATTCTGACGTGAGATTGGTATCCCACACCTAAATTTATCTTCTTGATTTGTGTCTTCGATTCAGAGGATAATTAATGGTTTTATCATCTTATGTCTCCAAAATAAACACAACCACTTTTCAAAAAAGATCACCACCACTTGTAGTTAGTCAAGAGTTATTACCGTTGAGTCGTTGACAAATACATAGTGATAGTGTATATATATATATATATATATATATATTATATTATCAGTTATATATTATATTATCAGTTCTTTTGGTAAATAATGCTGAAAATCATAAATCTTAACTATAGTTTCAATATCTCATTTAATACCAATAGCCAAAAAAATATTCATCATTTAATAATCAAAGAAACTCTTGTGGCTTTGATCTATGTAGACTTAATATACCTACAGCTCTAAAAATGACAAATACAGATAAGTAGAGAGATCAATCAACTTCAAAGACTTAATGTCTTAGAGCACCCGCAACGCGGGTTCGTGATGAATCCTAAGCGCGATAACTTAGGTAAAAGCAATTAAAAAAATAATTTTAAAATGTCGTAACCGAAGGATTGATCCTAAATTAAGGGGTTTAAGGATCAAATCCTTAATGACGTGGCAAGACGGGAGTGGTCATGGCATGGGTTGTGTTTCGTATGTGGAAAAAAACATTCATTCTCTTTCTCCGTCTCGGAAAAAAAACTCTCCCGAAGGCGAAAGGCGATTCAGAGATCGTGAAACGGTGAAGGTAAATCGCGTGCTCTTAACTCAATATTTGTGGATTAGGTGTTGATGCATGTTGATTAAGTCAGTTCTAGGGTTCTATCGTGTGGTAAAAATCTATTTTAGGTTTCAAATCGAATTGGGAATTTTTTTCGATTTACGGTTTTCGTCTAGGTTTGTTATTTTCTGCATCTCGAATCGGTTCTTTGTTGTTTGAGAGTTCTATCGTATGGTTTTAATAGATATAGGGTTTGAAATTGAGTTGGGATTGACTTCTGGATTGATTTACGTTCCGTGAAGAGTTATAAATAATTTTACGGTTCGAGATTGATTTGTAAATCGATTACGGGTTCGGGATAGTCGAAACCATTTGTGTTAAGCTATCCTTATAGCTAATTATGAATCTGATAACATGATTTTCCTTGCAGGTTTTGAAATGGAGGAAGAACTTCGAGATAAGAAAGCACAGAAAGAGTACTACAACATGATCGATTTTGTTGCAAATGCGCAACAGGGGATTCCCAAAATTTGCCCCTGTGGATCAATCACGAAAGAAACCGTTGATGAAGATGATACGTACGACTACCTCCCGGGAAAAAGATACTTTATCTGCAAAGACTTTGAGGTATGTACTGTAATTAATCTGGTTATTTTTATGGTTCATATTCTGACAAATGTTTATCTTTTTTTGCAGAATGATGGGCTGCATTTCAGGCAACCATGGGTTACGGCTATTCATGAAGAAGTTGAGAGGCTCAAAGAACGGTATCACGAGCAGGCGAAGCTTCTGAGAGAGTGCCAGGCACTTAAGGTGAGTGATGAGTGATCTGTTATGTCTTTAGGACTTTACTTATAGGACTATAGTTCTGTAATAACTGTATGATGTATGTTCAGGACCAGGTGAGAATGCTGCAGGACGAGGTGAGAATGCTGCTTATGCGTGTGGCTGAACTCGAGAGAGCCCTCTGAGGTTAGTGGATTAAATTATCCTTCATCTCTGCCTCGTGTGAAATTAGTAGGAGTTTGCATTGTAACATGAAGTGTACGGCAGCTATTCGTATGCTTGCTTATGGCTGCGCGGCGGACGCCACAGACGAATATCTCCGACTTGGTGAAAGCACAGCACTTTCGTGTTTAACTAATTTTACAGAAAGCGTAATACAATTATTTGGAGAAGAATATCTACGCAGACCCACTACAGAAGATCTTCAACGACTACTCGACATTGGAGAAATACGTGGCTTTCCTGGAATGGTTGGAAGCATCGATTGTATGCATTGGGAGTGGAAAAATTGCCCAACTGCTTGGAAAGGACAGTACACACGTGGATCAGGAAAGCCGACAATTGTCTTGGAGGCTGTCGCTTCACAAGATCTTTGGATATGGCATGCTTTTTTTGGTCCACCAGGTACCTTAAACGATATTAACGTCCTCGATCGGTCACCTATTTTTGATGACATTTTACAAGGTCGAGCTCCAAGGGTACAATACGTGGTCAACGGACACCAATATGATATGGCGTACTACCTCACTGACGGTATATATCCAAAATGGTCAACATTTATCCAATCTATCTCACTTCCTCAAGGTCCTAAAGCAGAGTTATTTGCTAAAGTTCAAGAATCAACCCGAAAAGATGTGGAGCGGGCTTTTGGAGTATTGCAATCTCGATTTGCAATAGTGAAAAACCCGGCTATTTTGTGGGACAAGAAACAGATAGGGATGGTTATGCGAACATGTATCATACTTCACAATATGATAGTAGAAAATGAACGCAATGGATACACTCAGTATGATACATCTGAATTTGAAGAAGGAACCTCGACCAGAAGTTCGAATGTGGATGCACCCAATACTTCCGAGATGCCTCCAAGTCTCGCTAATATGCTTCTTATACGGACTCATCTTCGTGATAGGCAGTTACATGAACGATTGAAAAATGATTTGGTAGAAAATATTTGGAACAAGTTTGGTAATGATGAAGATGAATAATTATTGTATGTTTGCATTTAATCATTCAATAAATGAATTTTCAATTTTAATGTTTTGCAACTTTCATAATTTTTAATTTCTTAAAAAAAAAAAAATTCTAAGGACTTCATAGTAGTAACACCATTGGACATATAATTAGGATCAAAGTCCTTAACTATTCAGAAGAAAAAAAAAATTATTAAAATATGGCTAAGGACTCCAATGGTGGGTAACACCATTGGAGATGCTCTTATGAAGATTTTCATGACGTGGAACATTATTAAATGACTAACTGGAAAGGACATCGCAATCCGATAACTAAGTATGACAAACATTCTATCGGTCGTTAATATATGTTTTTTCATGTAACCATCGTTTAAGCCGTCCAAGTTATACCATTTTTTTCAACTGATTTATGACATTTTTTTTTGTTTTTAGTACGTTGAATTGTTTATATGGCCAGAGTAGATTCCGTATGCAAGAAAATACTTCAAGAGTAGTTGTTGCGCAGACAACAAGAAGCTGAAGAGAGCTTATATTTAGTTGTCCACTTTATCCTCACGATTAAATGCAGCGGCTAGTTGTTGGCGTTTCTCACACACAAAAAAAAAAAAAGAAGTATATATATATATATATATTGTGTGCACTGGTGTATTAATGAAGATCGTGCCCGTCAAGAGGGAGCGACGCTGTTGGAACTCTCTTTTTGACAAAAATATAAAATTTGACTTTTTTTTTTTTTACTTTTTCAGTGGCTATTCTGGTCAAACTGGTGGTCGTTATAGCAAGGATTAATCGTTCGTTAGAAAACTTGCAATGACAAATGAAACAATGAAGTGGACAAGTTGAAAAGATTTTAAGACAAAGACAAGTCATTTCTCTTTGGCTCACATAGGGTGGAACAACAAAACTTGAGTTGCATAAATATGTTCACCCGCGTAACATTGGTCCAAGGCTTCAAGGAGAGAGAGCTTGCATGTGTCGCCGCCACCGTCTGACCGGCTCGCGTGGGTGTGGGCTTTGGTGAAAGGTCGAAGGCTCATTAAGATCATTTTATGGCCAAATTAATTTCAGTTTTTGGCATATTTCAGAACTAAAAACAGCATCATATTTAAACGATGCGTAGTTCCTCTTAAAATAACACGAAGTCTATCTCTCGTCAAGATATTTAAACGGGAAACGAGAGTGAGAGAAACTTGATGAAAAAATTTCGTAACATCCACTTCCTAAGATCTCCGTGAATCTCCGCTAAGGGGCTGAACATTTTGCAACAATTAACTGAAAGTCGTTTTTCGCCTTCTTTTTAAAAATTAGTCTATATATCCTCACTCTTCATGGACACATTTTCACATCGAAAACCATCAAAAATCTCCCATAATAAGTTTACGAGTGTTTCATAGTATTTGTAGTTCGTAGAAACTGTTCACGAGCGTTGTGTGAAAGTTTATCATGATTTTATCATGTGACTCTAAGTCGTTTATGGCCTGTCGCACTACAAAGTCAATATAAAGAATTAAGGAAAAAATATCATATCGACTTTGTGGTCTCATTTGTGAAAACATTTTTCATTGTTTGTTTTCATATTATCGGTTTTATGTGTAATTGTTTATTTCAATTTGGTTTTCTAACTCATACAAAGAATACTTGAAGGCTCTGTATGATATAGTTGGAAGCAGTCAACGCGGGGATGTTGCGCATGTTCACCGATATGATTGGATTTGAGGATTCCTTGGATTAAAAAATATTGCATATTAAATTGTGGTGCAACTGAAAATAGTTGATAACAGCCAAAAGGAAACATAAATCTTTACAGCAGTTTATAGAGAATGTTATATTCTGTGGAAGTAATTTGATTTGGTAGTCCGCGATTTACAGGATTGTACATCCTTTTGACACAAACGTACTAGAAGTTCCAGAGTAATGTTAATATTCAAGAAGAACCGTCTCTCATAGTTTCAGTTCGAGTGTTGTAGAGAGTTATCCTTCGTAAATGTACACACTATTAGTATTGTGCAGATAAAATCGTTTCATGGATATGTGTGTTGTGAAGAAAGATGTGTTATACAATTATTGTTCATAAAACTGCATTTTAATCGTATATGTTGTGAGTAGTTGATTTTGATTAATTGATCATCAATTTCCATACTCTTTGACAAAAATATTTGATGATGCAATAAATAATTAAATTATTATTTCAATGATAGTAAATTTGAATGTATGTTTTAACAATTTTAAAATGCTATCACTAATTCTATTTTTTAAGACATCAACCAATATTGTAGTTAATAACACCATAGAATTTGCTAAATCCACAACTAAAAATGATAATTTGCCATTTTAACATAAACAATTATAAAAACTTGATTCAATATAATCCCAGAAAATAAAACTATAATGTAAAAACTCTTGTATTATTACATCGTCTCCAAATTGGCTATACTTTTTTTGTCGGCATATTGGCTTATACTTCTCTCCAACAGTCAACATTAATAATAGACACATGTTTTGTTATAATATAATATCACTGTTTCGTTGAAAACAAATCTCAACCGAAGGAAATTTCAACAACGAGGGATTTTGGTGACATCACATGTATAATTTTTCTGGACCGTCAGTTTTGCAAATAAGATTTTTTTTTCCTTTAAATGTTGTCGACCCAAAATATCATAATTAATAATTGATTTTGATCCGTGCCTTAATAATTTTTCAGTGAAAACTTGTTATACTCGCATTTTCTCATTATCTAAAGTAGACGTAGGTATATATATATATATATAATCCATAACCCGAAGTCCGAACTAAACCCAAACCAAAAATACGGTTCGTACCCGGTCCAAAATATAAAATATACCAGAATGAATCTTGTATGGTGGTACAAAACAAATCTGAATTCGAAGTGTTATTAGTCAAATCCGAATGGATAACCCGAAAAATCTGAAAAACCTATCCTAATGTCCCAATTAATCAAAAATATAAATATTCGAAACATAAATATGTACTTCAAATATTTATTTCTATATTTATTTTGAAATGATATATAAAAATAAGTATTTAAATTTTAAATAAGAACTTCAAATATCTAATTCTATATAATAAGTATTTATTTTTTATGTTTTGTTTTTAAATTTTGATTTAAATTTGGATGTATCCGAACCAAATCAATATAATCTGAATCCGAATGATATATAGCTACTTTATGAGTTTTAGGATGTTCTACAAATCAGAACCAAAATCAATGTGTTATATTCGAGCCTGATTTGTACTTACAAATTTACCGGAATGAGACTTATGATGTGATATAAATTAGAAGAGAAATTTAAAATACTCAACCCATATCCCAATAGATACATAAACCCCCAAGTCTAACTTGTGTTTTATGTTTTCTTCAATTAATTTTATATTTAATAAGTTCTATTTAATAAATATTTTACATGTTTGGTGGAATAACCCGTAGAACTATACTTAAAATATCAATAATAACATGTTCAGTCATATCATTAAATATTAAAAGTAGATAAATATAATATTTATTTTATTAAATATTATATATATATATATATATATCTAATTTTAATACTCTATCGATAAAAATTATATTATTATGTATTTGGTGAAGGGTTTAAAGAATTTGTTTTCTTGCATTTAAATTAGATTAGAATTGAATATATACGAATTAGTAAGTATATATAATTCCGTTTATAGTAATTAATATAATATAATTGATTAGTTAATTAAATTTAGTGTTAATATAATTTGAACTCATTATTTTTAAAACCAATAAATTAATTTTTACTTCCTAAATTTTAAGCTAGGGTGCATATTTAATGATAATTAAATTAACTATAAATAAAAATAATAGAAAATCTTGTAATGTTCAACCTTTGGGGGGTTATTGGGAGATGAATTTGTATCGAGTTTGTAAAATTTTAAAAGTTGATAGATTTAACAAAGTTATGTGGATTGTGACATTTTTTATACATTGACTAATGAAATTTGATCATAACTTTTTTAGATTGGTATAGATTTTTCATGAATTTGTATTACCTTTTTTCTATCATTCTTTTTGTAAAGTAAATATATAATATTTTTTCTCAATCATATAGCATGATTATTTATATTTTCTTTCAAATTAAAAAATAATAATAATAGTGATACATACAAATTGGGCGATTCTTTTAAATAGTTTATTTTAAGTTTTTGTCACAAAAAAATGAACCAAAAGAGGTTTCATTAAAAATGCAAAAGACTATTTGTAGATATATAAATAATAAGAATTATAATTTTTCTTTAATTTCGAATTATATATTTTTAAATTTAAACTTTTTACAATTTTTTAATACTTTTCGAATTTTGTTTTTCAATTTTTTGTCAAGTTTTCTTTTTAAAATTCAAAAATACTTTATGAAAATATTTTTATAAAATATTTTAATATTTATAAATATAATTGTATATTCAAAAATGATAAAACAATGTAAAATAATTATATATTCAAAAATAATAGTTTTGGACATATAATTTGGACTTAAATTGCAATAGATATTTTTTAAGTACAACTATTTTGTTTTGTTAGTATGGATTTTGAAAATCACATGGATACATATGATATTTTGAACGTTGAGTCGTATAACTAAAAATGAATAGAATTCATCTTCTAATAACACTAATTTTAGTTATTGTTCTTCAATCTCTCATTTATTGTTCGCAGATGATACTATTCTTAGGATTCTGAAGGAATATGAGGTGGTCTCGGGGCAACTGATTAATTTTCAGAAATCTTCGATTCAATTTGGACATAAGATTGAGGAGTCCACTAGACAGGAATTGAGAGACATCCTTGGGATACAAAATTTAGGAGGGATGGGATCATATCTAGGTCTGCCAGAGAGTCTTGGGGGATCCAAGATACAAGTTTTTGGTTTTGCCAAGGACCGTTTGAATAACAGGGTGAATGGGTGGACGTTTAAGTTTTTTTCAAAAGGTGGAAAGGAAGTTATCATTAAATCAGTAGTCACGGCTTTGCCTAACCATGTGATGTCTGTTTATCGGGTACCAAAAGCAACGGTAAAGAAATTGACGAGTGCGGTATCAAAATTTTGGTGGAGCCCAGGGGGAAATACAAGGGGTATGCACTGGAAGTCATGGGACAAAGTATGTACAAACAAAGACGAAGGAGGTCTAGGCTTTAAGGACATAACGGATTTCAATACAGCTATGCTTGGAAAGCAATTGTGGAGGCTGATAGAGAAGCCTTCAACTCTTTTTGCTAGAGTTTTTAAAGGACGGTACTATAGGAATGCCTCACCCCTAGAACCGATCCGTTCATACTCTTCGTCATACGGTTGGAGGAGTATTGTATCTGCTAGATCTCTGGTTAGCAAAGGACTAATCAAAAGGGTGGGAACGGGGTCCTCTATCTCTGTATGGAGTGATCCATGGCTCCCAACCACTCGCCCGAGACCAGCAAACAAAAAGCAACATGACACTTATCAGGACCTCACAGTGGACTCTTTGATAGATCCAATTTCACGAACTTGGAAGTCGCAAGTAATCCGGGATTTGGTGGATCCCCAGGACGCTCAAATTATTGAAAGTATTCCTTTGAGTAAGACTCAATTGGTGGATAGGAATGGATGGCATTTCACAAATAATGGAAAATATTCGGTTAAAACAGGATATCAGCTAGAACGGGTCTATCCGGACAAGGCAAAACCACCAGCTTTTTATGGTCCCACAGTGGATACTCTAAAAGCTTTCTGTTGGGAGGTGAGATGTCCTCCGAAGCTTAAGCATTTTTTATGGCAAATGGTATCCGGTTGTATAGCTGTTAAGAAGAATCTGCAAGCAAGAGGAATGAAGGGAGATATTTGTTGTATTAGATGTGGAGCTGAGGAGGAATCAATAAACCATGTGTTTTTTGAGTGCCCTCCTGCGCGTCAAGTTTGGGCTTTATCAAAGATACCGTCTAACCCAGTCTACTTTCCCACAATCTCATTATTTACAAATATGGATCATCTTTTCTGGAGGGTACTCCCGAAGATGGAAGATCATCATTTTGCGTGGATACTATGGTATATCTGGAAAGGAAGGAATAATAAGGTCTTTAGTAATTTGGATATTGATCCAAAAGATACACTTACGCTTGCAGAAACTGAATCAACACTTTGGGCTGAGGCCCAGGTGATTAAGACTAAGCAGACTCCACCACAGAATGAGGTTTTGAATCGGCAGCTGAGAGTTGGTCGTTGGTGTTTTATAGATGGTTCCTGGAAAGATAAAGAACCTTATTCAGGTCAAGGATGATATAGCATACTCGAGGGCTTTCAGGGATTGATGGGTGCAAGGAATACTAGGGCATGTCTTTCACCTCTTCATGCAGAGATGGAAGCTTTGATATGGGCAATGGAATGCATGAGGAATTTACATCAGTTTCAGGTTACTTTTGCTACGGATTGTTCTCAATTGGTGAAGATAGTTTCGGAACCAGAGGAATGGCCGGCGTTTGAGAGTTACCTGCACGACATAAAGCTACTGAAGACATGTTTTACTAGCTCAACAATCATTCATGTACCTCGGACGGAAAATCAAAAGGCGGATAGTCTAGCACGATGTGCCAGAAAACAATCGTCTTTCGTCGTTCACATGGATGCGGAGTTACCAGTTAGGTTCGCAGAGTCTATATGAGTCTGTTTGTTGATGACAAAAAAAAAAATAACACTAATTTTAGTTATAATTAAAAAATGAATAATAACTAAACTTTTTGAATGACAAAAGATTTGAATGGATTTTGAAAATTTTTAAATCAGTAACAAAGAATTCTATTAAGATTTTTGAAATCCAAGAACCAATAACAATGAAATCTCAAAATTTTCAAAATTGATAAGAATTCACTTACCAATATAACTTTCTGGACTATTAAAATTTATTATCTTGCACGGACGTTACTTGCTTTACAATTATGGGTTCACTGGTTAACTGAAGATTCACCACCACCACGAGTTTTGATTTTTTAGGCAAATAACCCCAGATTCTGAGGCGTTACTGAAAGGAGCTGCCTCCCTATGCCATTTGTTGAAAAATTCAATGGTTAACTGAAGATTCATCACCACCACGAGTTTTGATTTTTTAGGCAAATAACCCCAGATTCTGAGGCGTTACTGAAAGGAGCTGCCTCCCTATGCCATTTGTTGGAAAATTCAATAAATGCCATTATGGTTTGTTTATGTTTTAAGTAGGTCTTGAATCTTTCCAGAAATTATGAATTAAAAGAAAACCCTTGCTATTTTGTGAGTACACCTAATCCGTAGAGGATACAAAGAAGTCAACCTTTCACATATATGAAGTCTTTTGTTGATCATTATAAAAATATGACTAGCCACTTGTTGAACGATTTCAAAGACATGTTGTTCATTCGTTGAAAGAGTTTCATTGAAGAATTGGAACAACTTGTCTTTTCAAAGGTGTTAGAGCTGTTTGAAAAATGAGAAGCCTCATGGGAGTATATTTTCACTTTTTGAATTTAATTCGCTTACTTATAATTGTCTTATTTATTAAAATTGTAGCATAATGTTGTTTCTATATAAAAAGTATCTTCAGTTAGGGGGGATCTAGAAATATTTTTATATTATATACACAACATTGTTATGGGTATAACCTTATAAATTACAGTAAATGTATTTATAAATTAGTTAAAGTATATTATGTTTTGAAAATACTATAGGTTCATTCTTTGAAAAAAATATATATTATAGGTGCATATGCAACTTTTTCTCTTTATTAGCTTCACAACTCTTCCGTCCGACATATTTACATAAATTATTTGTTTTCAAAGGTTGTTTGATAGGTATCTAGAAATGGTAAATAGTTATTTTACTAGTCAAACAACTTGTATATGAACTGATATGGAATCCATTATTATATATATATATATATATATATATCTCCGAAACAAAATCCTATATATACTTATCGCTAATGAATCTGTAAATTTTTATTATAATAAAAATACGCGTAACTTCAAACCCAAAATATTTAAGAGATGTAAGAGAGTTTGAAGTAATTGTATTAAATAATAAACTAAATATTATTAATTAAACATAAATAAAAAATTCATGATTATTAAATATATTAAATTAAAAATATTTGGTTACTGAAAATATTTTAATTTAAGATTTTAAGAGGTGTTTACCGATTTAAAATTTTTTTGTTGGAGTTTTAATATTTAAAAAATTCAAATATCATAGCTGTGGTAGTTTATCTAAAATCATAATAAGTTTTACAGTTCATCTAAAATCATTTAAAAATTCATTAAAACTTAAATCATTTAAAATTTTAAATAGAATACATCCATTAATTCTCTTTTCACATTTTGAAGTAAATGAGTCAATATTGTTTTCTAGAGAAGCACCTGAAAATAAATATAACCTAAAAGCAAAAAGACGATGGTTCTATATAACGATCTAACATTTGCTTTTGTCAAAGTGCATTTGTATTATTTGACCTGATCGAGGTCGAGGAACCTGTTCCAGTTACCAACTTACCAAGAAAACAGAATTGATTAGTAGTGATAAATATTATATAAGGCAACCTTGTTTAGTCAAAAATAAATAAGGCAACCTTGTTGTAAAATAATCGTTATTTTAACTTCTAACTTAGTTTCACTAAATCAAACTTTTTCATTTTTCATTTATTCTGGTTGAACAATCTAAACTAATTTTGGAAACCAAATGAAATTATAATTCTTTATGGTAAACTAATTATAACTACGCTCATAGCTTCATGATACGCGTCTTTTTAATACAATTTCTTATCAATAAGTAATATTTCTAAATTGTCGAAACAAAAAATCTACTTTCTAAAGTTTTTTAGAATAAAAGAGAAAATTGAACATCTTTGGAAGGGAAAGATCTCCGTTTGGAATGATCCCTGAATTTCTGCTCCTCGCCCAAGATAAGCAATACCAAAAACTCAGTCACTTTTGTTGGATCAATCTCTTATGGTAGAGAATCTTATTGATCCGATTGATCGCTCTTGGAAATAGATCTGCTCAATGATCTTTTCCATCATGATGATGTGAAGATCATTCATGGATTGGCAGTTAGTAGGAGACAACGGCTGGTAGATGTTTACTGAATCTGGGAGGTACATAGTTAAATCGGGATTCCGAACAGAATCTTTATATCCAGATAAGGGTCCAAGGATTCAATTTATGGGCTGAATGTTAAACCCCTATTAGCTTTCTCATGGAAACTTAGGTGCTCTCCGAAACTTAAACATTTTGTTTGGCAAGTATTATCAGAAATCCTACCGGTAGCAAAGGTGCTTAGGACGCGTGGCATAGATTGTGATCCACGATGTAGTTTAAGTGGAGCGGAGGAAGAATCTATAAATCATGTCCTCTTTGAATGTCCACCAGCATTATAAACTTGGGCTTTATCTAGGATCTTTTCTCCTCCCGGAATTTTTCCATCTTCTTCGGTGTTCACTAATTTAGATCACTTGTTCTGGAGAGTTCCGAAAGAAATCGACTCTGATTGTTTTCCATGGATTATGTGGTATATCTGAAAAAATATAAATGAAAATTTTTATCAGAATTGGAATGAAAATCCTCAGGAAATATTGCGTAAAGCAGAAATTGAAGGAACACTTTGGATTGAAGCGTAATTGTTGGACTAACAACACAAGTATTTACAGCCAGAAACGAATGTGCAATTTATGGGTAACCGAATTTGCTACATTGATGGGGTATGGAGGGAGCAGGATGCTTTCACTGGACAGGGTTGGTACTGTCGAGAGAGAAGCTCAGATGATGTCATGATGGGGGCAATGAATTTAAGACGAAGTCTATCTCCTTTACATGCGGAATGTGAATCATTGATCTGGGTGATGGAGTGTATGAAGACCCTGTAGTTTTCAGATGTAGTATTGCGACAGATTATTCTAACTGGTGAAGATGGTGTCGTCACCTGAAGAATAGCCAGATTTTGCTACGCACATGGAGGAGTTTTAACGCAGTAAGATTTTTTTTTTCTAATTTCAAGATCCGATATATTCCAAAAGCACAAAATACAATGACGGACAAGCTTGCACGTGGTATGAAGAGTTCTTCTTCAGCTATGTTATATGTAGATTCTTTACCTTCGATTTGGCTATTCAATTCGGCGGTTTCTTTGTTCAGTAGCTTTTGTTGTCAAAAAAAAAAAAACTAGTTACAAGTTAGTTCTTTAAAGTGTTTTCGTCGAAAAAATATTATTATTAAATTAAACATTATTATTTATAAATCATAAACATTTGTTTCTTCTATAACTCAACACTGGTAAGCTCAAAGTCTCAAAAGGTACTATTATCATACAGAAAAAATCGTGCAAATGTTTTTCTGTAAATTAATTTATATTTTAAAAAACAATCGAATAATCATTATAGAATCTGAACATTACAATCCTCCCTCTATAGGTGGGCTCATATCTAGTCTGAAGCAATCACACATCCCAAGCCGCATTAAAAAGAAAACATTTAAATCATTTATAAGAAAATAAAAGTTGAAATTCAACACGTATTTACGTATACGTCTCGTTGGCATATATGCTAGATCACACTATATATATGCATTCATATACAGGTATGCCTATATATATGATATTATGTAAACACATATCTATTGACTACAATTAGACTTCTTCGTTTACTCTCTCTCTCTCTCTCTGACTTACACATTTACTTATCTTCTTCTCTCTGTCAACCTCCTTTGCTCTCTTCTCTCACTATGAAGAGTTTCAACACCGATCAACACGGTCACTCCGCGGCGGAATCCGGCGACGTCTACGCCATGTCCGATCCAACAAAGAACGTTGATGACGATGGCCGAGAGAAGAGGACGGGGACGTGGCTTACGGCGAGTGCGCATATTATCACGGCGGTAATAGGCTCAGGAGTGTTGTCGTTGGCATGGGCCATAGCTCAGCTTGGTTGGATAGCAGGGACTTTGATTCTGATCATTTTCTCGTTTATCACGTACTTCACTTCTACGATGCTCGCTGATTGCTACCGTGCGCCGGATCCCCTCACCGGAAAACGAAACTACACTTACATGGACGTTGTTCGATCTTACCTCGGTATGGTTTTTTCTTTGTTTTTTTTTTTTAACTTTTTACTGTAAAGAAGATTGAAAAATAGACACTTTTTAGACCAACCCTTTTTTGAAAAGGGTTCTATACCAAAAATTCAATTTTGTTAAGTAATTTTTAAGGCATGGTTGGTTCCTTTTCCAAAAAAAAAGAGAGAGGATAACATAAGGTTCTCTTTCATTAAAATAATATACTGATTTTGTCTGGTATTTAGTTAGGCTGATCCTTGTCTGGAAAACTATTGTGGTCAGAATAGGAAAATAATTATTAGTATTAAAAATTTATACTAATATTAATTAAAAATGACAAAATATATATTAGTAATAAAAACATATAATATAATTTATAAGCGACAGTAACTTTTAGGTCAATTTGAAATAAAACAAAACTGGTTATGTAATGAGTTTATATAGAACAATGATGGTGGTTTATAAAATAGTTGATGTTACGAACTATAAGATCAATCATAAGAAATCATCATTGATATCTTTTGAAACAATCGAAAAGCTTATGCATCCGATGAGTTGTGGTTAGGAATGTAGATAAAGTAATGGATTTATAGATTTTCTAACATTTCCTGCCAATTTGGTTTTACAGAAGAAAAAAAATCTATCGGGCATATAAATTACTGTTGCGTATAAATTGATTTTTTTTGTAGACGCTTATAAATTGATATATATCCTTTTAAATATTTAAATTTAACTGAATATAAAAACAGTGGTAACCGTTCTTTTAATTTTCTAGTTATAAAAAATGTTGTTGAAATAATTAAAGGCTTGGTTATTATTTATACATGGATTATATTCGTAAGCAATTTAAAGTTTGTTGTCTCTAGTTTAATAAACGATGATTTTTTACGAATTCTTTTTATTAAGTAAAAACACTGAGTTATTGACAAAAAAAAAGAGTAAAACAACTGAGTTCAATGTAAAGTGTGGTAACCGTCCTTTTAATTTTCTAATCATAAACTATGGTTGTTGAAAAATTAATTAGACTTCGCTATTATTTTCATAAGGATTACATACTTCAAATAATTTAGAGTATGTTGTCTAGTTCAATAAACAATGAGGTTTTACTTCAAATCATTTTAAGTAAAACATTGAACTGAACGCAAAAGTGTGGTAACCGTCCTTTAATTTCCAACTATACAACGGTTGTTGAAATAATTAATTAGGCTGAAATTTTTCTTAAATAACTCACGGTTTTGTACTGTTTATAAGATCCAAAACTGTGCAACCCGAGGAAAACAGAAATTAAATAATAGTTTGACATATGAGGCAAAGGGTTTTGGTAGTATTAGCATTATTGTTGGTATTTGATGTTGATGGAGTATTATATATACTAGTATAGTTCCGTGGAGTGTTTTATGTTTGATGTATGAAACAGAAGATTAATTAATAGCTTAAAAACAAATGTAATAAATAATCATAGACTGAAATAATACATTGGAATTATTGAAAATTGACAGGTGGTAGGAAAGTGCAGCTTTGTGGAGTGGCACAGTATGGGAATCTGATAGGAATCACTGTTGGGTACACCATCACTGCTTCTATTAGTTTGGTGTAAGTCAACTATGTGTGAATATGTGATTTTACTTTATGACCGTTACCAAATGTACAGTTTAGTTATCTACCATATTGATGTGATCAGTATGGTTTCTTGCGCAGAGCGATCGGGAAAGCGAACTGTTACCACAATAAAGGGCACCATGCAGATTGTACAATATCGAACTATCCATATATGGCGGCCTTCGGGATCATTCAGATCCTTCTTAGCCAGATCCCCAACTTTCACAAGCTCTCTTTTCTCTCCCTTATGGCTGCGGTTATGTCTTTCGCTTACGCAAGTATTGGGATTGGCCTTGCCATCGCGACGGTCGCAGGTACATATACAAATCTTTGAAGATTTAATTAGTTGCAAAACAACAACTACTAACAATTATTGGTCATCAAGTTGTAGTTTTCAAAGTACCTATATCAATAATTGTAACAAGATAGATAATACAATAAAGTAACGGTTGATATGTTACGATATGAAAAGGTGGGAAAGTGGGTAAGACGAATATGACGGGAACGGTGGTAGGAGTTGATGTAACTGCGGCTCAGAAGATATGGAGATCGTTTCAAGCGGTTGGAGACATAGCGTTTGCATATGCTTACGCCACGGTTCTCATTGAGATTCAGGCAAGTTAACCATCAATCAATTTTACTATTGAGTCTTGTTTGCTTTGAATATGAACCTCTTAATAGAATTGTGGTTTGAAATTATTGACAATGACAATCAATTCTCTATGGACCACTTTTACTACAAAGGGTAAAAAGAAGAGAATCTGTCTTTTAGCTTAAAGGTATAACATGTGCTTATTAGTGACAAGATGTCACATTCAAAGACAGCAAACAATGATATCAATGGACTTTAGCTTAATGAGTTGACAATATAGTTAAAATTTTGTTGTCTCTTAATGATATTAGCGTTCACCTTTCTAGTGTACATGCATTTAGTTCAATAGAGTGTATATGTCGACTAGAAAGTGACGGCTTAATAAGATTTAAGTTAAACACATGAGACAAAACTGGATTTGCACACACTAACCGGTGAAAATTTGATACTTTTTGCAGGACACATTGAGATCTAGCCCCGCAGAGAACAAAGCTATGAAAAGAGCAAGTTTTGTGGGAGTATCAACCACCACTTTCTTCTACATCTTATGTGGTTGTCTTGGATATGCTGCATTTGGAAACAAAGCCCCTGGTGATTTCCTCACAGATTTCGGATTCTACGAGCCATTTTGGCTCATTGACTTTGCAAACGCTTGCATTGCTTTCCATCTCATTGGTGCCTATCAGGTAAAACCAAATCCAAAAGGAGAAAAAGATTGTTTTCTTTTTGCACTTTCTCGCAGTTTAGCTAATGAAAAAGAAACATACTTCTTGCAGGTGTTCGCGCAGCCCATATTCCAGTTTGTTGAGAAGAAATGCAATAGAAACTGGCCTGACAACAAGTTCATCACATCTGAATATTCAGTAAACATACCATTCCTTGGAAAATTCAACATCAACCTCTTCAGACTAGTGTGGAGGACAGCTTATGTGGTTATAACAACTTTAGTAGCTATGATATTCCCTTTCTTCAACGCCATCTTGGGTCTTATCGGAGCAGCTTCCTTCTGGCCTTTAACTGTTTATTTCCCCGTGGAGATGCACATAGCACAAACTAAGGTTAAGAAATACTCTCCTAGATGGATTGGGCTGAAAATGTTGTGCTGGGTTTGCTTGATCGTCTCCCTGTTAGCTGCTGCTGGATCCATCGCTGGACTGATAAGTAGTGTGAAGACATACAAGCCCTTCCGGACTATCCATGAGTGAGTTTGAGATCCATGCATGAGAGTGAAAAAATGTAACAGTTTGGTATTTTCTTTGTAACTGTTTGGTGTCTAAAATCCAAATGAAAATATTGTATTGCTTAAAAAGCTACATGAATGTCTATGTATCATCCACAACTTTCAGTGCAATACATATGACCCAATAATAGCTTTTTCAAATTTGATTGATCATGTATAAACCATACGAACATAGCCCATGTCCGAAGAGAGACAATGAATCTCATGTACTTGCAGAATCCATTTGTTTCGTTTCTTCTTCTCTTAAGCCCTCTCCCCCTTGATTCTCTGGAACGTAAGCTTTCGGATCAAAATCTCAATTCTTTTCTGATCTCTCTCAACGCCACAGTTCATGGACGGAACCTGTGTGGTTTTCGTCACCGCTTTCGTCCGGTGGGTTTTCTTGGTACGAACCATTTTGCGATTTATAAGAACGAAATTTACTGTTTTTTATTTGCGAGTTGATATCATCAAGTTATCTTTAAATGTACTTGTACATCAAATTGCATTAATATATTAGGGATCAAATCCACAAACTAATGTTACTCTAAATTCTTCAAGAGAAAAGAATTAAACAATATAAAAAAGTTTGTTTGTAGTTTTGAGTGCAAAAAAAAAAACAAATGGACAGAATGTAAATATGATGTTTGAAAAAAGAGTCATGGAAAATTATGATTTGTCTTCAGTAAACGAACATAAATTTTGGTTGCCTGATAGAGCACAGCATTCTATTGTTACTCTAATCGAACCAGTTACAATCTCAAGATCTCAAGGAGACCTTGAGCCTATACACATAAGATCTCTCTCAGTGTCCCACACAATTTCCCAGTAAATGGCCAACCTCTCTTAGACTCATTATTTATAGTCTAAACGATATACAACTCAAGACTCAGCAAACTCTCTTGCCTAAAGTTGTTACTCCACCTCCACATCATCACTGCTTCTTGATTGGATCAGCTCAACCTTGGCACTTATCATTGCACCATTAGATGGACCTCAAACATCTGGCATATGAAGCTAAATAAATTACCTATCATTTGTTAAAAAAGAGCTCAATCTTATTAGTGGAAAGTCTTTCATCTATTGGTAAAAGCGACGCATCTACATAATTTTGTATTTTATATGCTCATATAATCCAAAAGGCGACAAAATGGTCGCCATCGAATGATCTCAATGCGCACTCGGTCGATTGACCAATGTCTACAAAAATGCGATCTATCCATCAAGGGGTTGAGTGAAAATGTACTTAAGATTTTTATGGGCCATGAACACCATAACTTTTTCCCCATACATGTATGACCATCAAAATCTTGAGTGCAAACACAAAAGATGCAATTTCCAAGTCATGATAGGATAATTTTTCTCGTGCTTCCTCAACTGCGGATATTCATAAGCAATCATGCGCTTTTCAAGTATAAGAAACTCCAGGCTGGGGTTTATAACTAAAAATTTTCTTTGTGTGAAAGGAACCTAGTAAAATGTGCTTAACATGTAGTTTTCTCTAAACATAAATAGATGTGTGTATATAGATACTGACCAGCTGCATCACCATTCACCAAGCTTGAAGGTATGTATGACTAAAACCATTATCTTGTTTTTCGCTGTCTTGTTTTTCTCCCTGTCACTGGTTTTTAATCAGCAAATAAATCACATAATTAGGGGGAAACTGATGAGGTGAGTTTGTATATTTGATGCTGATGGATAATCGTTGAAGCAAAGATGTAACATTTTCAATACGTAGGCACTATCTTAATGAAAATTTCGGTACATATCACTTTTAAAATACGTTTGCATTTACTAGTTATTGTACTAACTGGATAGCCATTAATTTGAATAAGAACATTTTCAACTGACCTTCCACCTACGATTAGAGTCCAAAAAAATAGTTCGCTTTCAATCCAAGCTATCCAAGCTATCCAAGCATAAACAATTATAAAATAATTATCAAGTTGGGAGCTCTTAACTAATCTTCAAAGTTTTGTTCTTCCTCGCGATGATTACCTCTCGCCTTCTTTTTCCATTTTGTTTCTCGCAAATTGGGTAACAGATTTTACTTCAAGTCTTCAACCAAACCAGCAACTAGGTCGGTCCTAATATTTTAGGGATGTGAGGCCAAAATAACTGTTTCTGCCTTTAGTTTTCTAAAGCTTAAATTTTATTAATAAATTGAAATCTGATACAAAACGGCGGTTTAAGGGATACAACTCTAGTTTTTATATCAAAGGTTGCCACACAATTGCATATTTTTTCCCATTTTCTAACGATGAAAAGCCTGTTAGGTAATAACAATATCAAGTCTGTTCATGTTTATTTATACTCGTTAATTGTATATTGTACCAAATATCTAACTTAGAGCATTTCCAAAAGAAACTCTATAACTTCAAATATATAATTTTTTGCTCTTAAAAAAAGAACTTAAAAACTTTAAATTTCGAGTTTTAAGGAAGTTTCACTACTCAAAACTCTAAATTTGAATTTTCATATGGTATTTGCATTTTAGTCATTATAATTAATTATACATCACATTTATGATTCTTAAGTATTTTTTCATTTATCATTTTAATCTTTAAAATTTTTGTATATCAGAAATATTTCAAATTTAATTTTATAACTTCAAATTTTACACATTAAATTAAAAAAAAATTAAAATAAGATTTATAATATTGTAAGACTATAATTAAACAACAAAAATGTTACAAAAGAAACTTAATAAAAGACATTTTAAAAAGATGCAGAAAACACAATTACTACGGAAATTTAAATATTACAACAACAATAGTAGTCTTGTAAATTTTCTCCGAAACCTCTAGAATATTGTCCAAACAAGTTTTGTGTAACCAAACTATTTTATGGAATAATTTTGTATTTTGCTTGTATTAACATTTAATTATTTAATTATATTTTATATTTTAGTGTAAGATTTTATTAATTAATATTACTGTAATATTTTTACATATGTGCTAGTTACTTATAAATTTTTATGGATTTATATTAATTATGATAAATATAAAGACCACAGTGTAAATTACAAATAATTTTGAAGTTATATTAAAAGTTTTGCTTTGGAGAAGAACACTTTGAAACTTCAAAATAGAGTTTTGGAAATTCTAAAATACAGAGGTTTTTTTGGAAATGCTCTTATTTCGATTAGGATATCGACAACATTGAGACGATATCTTCGATTATGACATTAGGCTAACCCGGAGTCCTTCTTTAAAGAAAAAATATTTAGTAATAGTTTTTAAGATTGCCACAAGTTTTTGAGGAACAACTTTTATAATCTTCTGGTTCTAGGACTAGAACATGTTAATTTTTAGAAATTTTTTAAATTAGTTTATGTGTTGACGTTAAAGGTTTTCTTTTTATGAAGAATTTCGTAGCACATAAATTGAACTATAAACCAAGCAGTAGTAGTTTAGTGGTAATTTTTTAGAGTTTTGTCTGTATCAATATCTGTTATGGATTCGATTATCCCTGTAAACTAAATTTTTGCTATTTGGTCAATTTGAATTTGGGTTTTGATTCATGTGGTTAACATGGTGAGCTGTAACAAACGATTGGTTCACGTTCTGGTATTAATTAAAAGATATTCCAAATTTGGATCAGACAATATGATATAGTTTCGAGTGTCTATTATGTAACACTAAGTGTGTTTTTTTCTTGGAGCCCACCGGATTAGCCGATAAAGTTTATAAAAAAAATCAATTGAACTATATCTTGGATTCGTTGATAAAAAAATGTTCTGCTTTTGTAGTTAGTTTTTTTTTGTCAACTTGTAGTTAGTTAATATACGTACTACTTAACAAACAATATTTACCTTCGTAATTAGTTATTTATCTGGAGTTAATGATTTACAGAAAGATTGAGAAACGATTACTGCACATAGATATGACTGGAATGTGATAAGCTATCGATATTCCATTTTTCTTCTTTAATGCGTGTCGGCTATGTCAAAATGACATCGCACTTAAGTATATTTTGAAAATTTAATGCTTTAACATTGATGTATTTTTTTTTTTCAAAGATAGTTATGGTTGTTTTTCCCATGAATACCAATTTTTTTAAAGAAAATGTCTTATAACTTATAATAGTTTTTCTTTTACATATATTTTCATCAATTATGAAATACTTTCGAATTTTAATCATCCTACAAATGCAGTCTTATTAACGCTGTAATTAACGAATCTAACTATTAGCAATTGGAAACTTGGAAACACGGCAACAACTTCATATATAACTACATAACAGTTTTCTATTGTACTGTAACTCAGTAAGAACCTATCAGACAATTTTGCGTGCATCCATATTAAAAGATACATAGTCTTAGTTACCATATTCGTTAACTACCATTTGTGTTATACTCAGTGGCGGAGCCAGAAAGTTTTTGTACCGGAGTCAATTTTTTTTTTCCAAATACATAATTTATAACCACAGAAAAACTATAAATATACTTTATGATCATTCATATTTTAAAACTTGTTTATCATAATTATTTACTACAATTTAAAATATTTTCGAAAAAACAAATCATAAAAAATTTTAGAAACTCATTACTGATGCAATATTGTATTAATATTATTTTTTGACCATTTTAATTGGCTGATATTTTTTTGCCGATTCAAAAATTGATCCATTAGTTAACTGATAAATTTAAATCATAATCATTTTTAGTTTGGTAAAATAAAGTGGAGAGTGTATAACAAAAAAAAACTTATTTAAAAATTATTCGGTCAGAAAAAAATATCCAAAAATTGCTTGGGGAACATGAGAGTTCTTCCTTTTTGCGTTGTCCAGAAAAGAAGTACAAATCTTTTTTTTCAAATTCACTCATTAATTTCAAACTTTTTTTTAATAATAGTTATTGGACCTAATATAATTTGGACTTTATTGAAATATGTAACTAACACTTAATATAAAACCGTGTTTATTGAAATTTAAGCTAAAATTAATATAAATCAAATGTTTAACAAATAAAATAAACATATTATTTATATAATTTTAAGTTATCTTCAATCTTTAATGTTTTGTGATTATATTTGTGAAATTATATTTTTAGTGGGGTCAAATTTCATTTTTAATGGGGTCAATACAAATTTTCTTAAATAAAAAAAATATTTTTTAAAAAAGTAGTGGGGTCAGCTGACCCCACACCTCCTTCACTGCCTCCGCCCCTGGTTATACTCAAGTGTGATAGTTTTGAAATATGTTTAATAGTTATATAAATATATTTAGTTAAACAATATATAATGATATTAATAAAAAATCAGTGTATCAAAGAATGATAATTGAGATGTTAGACATGACCAAAATTAATTGATTTATTTTAAAATTGGATATTCTTGCATACAAATATTATATATGTTTTAGTTATTTTTTTGATAAAAAATAAATAACTAAAAAATATAATTAATGTTTTATTTAATTCCGACAGATTTTATGACAATTTATCTAATTATTGTTAAATTATAAAGTTAAACGTATATGATTTGCCATAGAAATATTTTCTATGATAGACCTAAAAAAGGTTTTTGTCAAAAATATAAACCTTAAAAATAAAAATGACCAAAGTAAACTTAAAATTTTTAAATATACACTTATAGGGTTAATTAATCTAGACATTAGAGTTTAGAGTTAAGGGGTGGGGTTTAGTGTTTAAGGTATAGTGTTTATAATTTAGGGTTTAGGGTTTAGAATTCAAGAGGGGGGGTTTTGGGGATAGAATTTCAAATTTTAAAAATTAAAAAGAAAATTTCAAAATAAAAAATGCTATTTTGGTCATTTTAGTTTTTAGAATCTATTTTTGTGTCAAAAACTTAAAAATGTCTATTTGAGAAAATTACTATGTGCCATGCATTTATAAAATTTGATTTGATAAAATAATAGTAATAAAAAATTCAAAAGTAAAACTTCTAGCATTAAACATCATATGTTATGTTGGAATTCCTAGTTATGTTGGCATTCTCAAAGTTAACACTGTTTTCGAAATGGATATAAAGCTGTGTAATACAAAATGATGTTTTAGAAGTAAGTATTTTACTAAAATTATAAAAATGTATTTGAAATGTAAAAAAATATACAATGAAACTTCTATAAATTAATAATGTTGGGACTATACCAAAACTATAATTTTTTATTAATTTATAGAGATATTAATTTATCGATATACTAATTGAACCAAAAATTCAATTTGAGATTATAAAATTATATTATTTTATAGAGATTTTTAGTGTCTATTACTTTATAAAATATTAATTTAAAGAGGTTATACTATATAAAAGAAAATTTTAACAAATAGTTAAGTGAGTCTCGAGTATCCTCCTACTTTTGGGATGAAAAGATTAATTTAAATTAATTAATTTATTACTTAATTATATATATATATATATATATATATATATCTTTTTTGTTATCAACTTAAACAGACTCAAACTGACTCTGTAAACTAAATGGGAAGCTCCGCATCCATATGAACGACGTCCTTGATTCTTTGCACTGCGTGCTATTTTGTCCGCCTTTATATTTTGGGTTCGTGGTACATGAATGATCGCTGAGCCGATGAAACTTTCTTTCAAGATCTTGATATCTTCCAAATAGCTTGCAAAAGATGGTCATTTTTCTGGTTCTAAAACCGTCTTCACCAATTGAGAACAATCCGTCGTAAATATGACATGAGACTGACATAGATTCTTCATATATCCTATTGCTCAAGGTAGTGTTTCCATCTTTGAATGAAAAGGAAAGAGATTAACCCTGACATTTTTTGCCTCCATCAAACCATCAAAACATGGTAAAATACTATAACAACTTTGTTCGAAAAAAATATTACTTAATTATATAAATAGTAACTTTTAAGAATTTAAATGATTACACGATTTTTTATTTTGAACTAAAAATATTTCGTAATGATCTTGATTTTTTAAAAGCTAATGATTGATTTCTTGTGTACATAAAAACAAGTTAATAATCACAGTTAAAATAAATTATTAAAATAATATATAGATAATGTTTTTATATATTTGTTTAATTTTAATGATATATCAAATAGTAGTTTGTTTTAAAATAATTTATTTATACCATTTTTCTAAACAAAAATCGAATCCATGATTTTATTATGCTAGTATTATCGGTCAAAACCTAAATAAGAAATTCAGAACATAACCTGAGTTACACAACGTAAGCCTATGCAAAAAACATTAATTTTAAATAGAAAGTTAATGTCTACCGTATTTTAATAATTTTGCATTGTCTTTTCGTAGCACAACCTCCAAGGGACTCTACATAAAATCCCAGAAAACAGAGCGCTCATCCGTTCTTCAAGTATTTAAAAAAAAAAAGAATTAAATCTTCAAAGAGTTTGGTTGGGTAGCTGGTCCCGCTGCTTTTTCTTGGAGTTCACTTGAATCCTGCGATTAACTTGATAGATCCACCAAGTAGCACACAACAGTTTGATCTCTGTGCTATATAATGAAGAGATTCACGGTCTGCTGCTTCTCAAATCCAATTCACAAGAACAAAAATCACAATCCAGACAAGGTTTGTCTTATCCTTTACACACAAAGGTTGAATATTTGTCTCTTTTCATCAAAGTTTTCTCTGACCGATATGCTAACTTGTTCTGGGTCTGATTCTGTTCTGTTAGAAACTAAGAAACAGCATGGAGATTTCAAGAAACGACAATGGAGAGGTTAGGGTTGCAAGGGTTTGATTGTCTTTTCGATATGTTCCTTTCTTCATAGACAAGTCTTGTTCACCTTTTTCACACACTTTCTTGAAATCTAAGCTAAACGTTTTGATTCGATCTTTCTCTGTTTAATCATGTCTCTACCAGCATGCAAAACAGAACAACAACAACAATGTGACACCAGTCATCGGTTCTGATCGTACCAATGTTATTGTGAACCATGACTTCTCTTTGGGGACGCATTCATGGCATCCAAATTGCTGCGAGGCATCTATTGTCACCGCAGATTCTGGTATCCCTCACGGTGTATTAGACCCGTCAAAGTATGGCAGCTATGTAGTTGTCAACAACAGGAAAGAAACTTGGCAAGGCTTAGAGCAAGACATAACAAGCAGAGTGAAACCTTGTTCTCTCTATAAAGTTACTGCAACTGTTGCCGTCTCTGGTCCTGTTCAAGGATTGGAAGAGGTCATGGCCACTCTGAAGCTCGAAAACCAACAATCACCAACAAACTATCAGTTCATCGCAAAGTAAATGCCTTTTTTACATTTATAATTTTGTCTAATATTCACAAAAGAAGAACATATTTGTTTATTTCTGAATTTTGCAGAACTTGTGTATTCAAGGAGAAGTGGGTGAGACTAGAAGGAATGTTCTCGTTACCAAGCTTACCGGAGAGAGTTGTTTTCTATTTGGAAGGTCCTTCACCAGGGATTGATCTCTTAATACAGTCTGTTACCATTCACCTTGAAAGCGATCCTGAGGTATATAACTAATCATATCAATGATTATTTATTTGCCTTAACTCTTACCTATTTGATTTTCTTTGAAGCTGGAACGACGAGAGGCTGTTACAGTGGAAGATGAGAATCTTGTAGTGAATCCAAACTTTGAAGATGGACTAAATAACTGGTCTGGGAGAAGCTGCAAGATTGTGTGTCATGACTCCATGGCTGATGGAAAGATAGTTCCACAATCTGGAAAAGCTTTCGCTGCAGCGACAGAACGCACACAGAGCTGGAACGGTATTCAACAAGAGATTACTGGAAAAGTTGAGAGGAAACGTGTATATGAAGCAACCGCGGTTGTTCGTATATATGGAAACAATGTGACAAGTGCTACTGTGCAAGCTACTCTATGGGTCCAGAACCCAAATCAACGTGACCAATACATTGGCATTGCCAAGTTAGTCTTCTTCTAATAGCTCAGATCAAGAATCATTATAAATGCTAAAGTGGATGTTTATTTTTGTTCATAGTGTGCAAGCAACAGACAAGGAATGGATACAATGTAAAGGGAAGTTCCTCCTCAATGGTTCTGCATCACGGGTAGTAATTTACATCGAAGGCCCGCCTCCAGGAACCGATATTCTCCTCAACAGCTTAACCGTAAAGCACGCTGAGAAAATTCCTCCTTCACCGCGCCCAGCCATTGAGGTTAGTCCAGAGATCCATATCACATTTTAACCACAGTTTATATGTGAAGATGATGTAGGTGAAGCTACAATAATGCAAAAATCTAGTTTAGCTTATTAATCAATCAAAACTGAATACAATTTTAGACATTAACAGTTATTTATAAAAAAATCCTAAAACCCTAAAAACACTAAAATAATAATAAATATAATATATTTAATAAAATAATTAATAAAGTAAACAATAAATTTTTTTATATATCTGTCAGATACAAGTTCTACATTCCTAAAGAACAATTTTGTATTTGAGACTACGGTTTTATTTGTTGTATTTTGTTATAGAATCCTGCATTTGGGGTGAACATACTCACCAATAGCCAGTTAACTGATGGTACAACCAACGGCTGGTTCCCATTAGGGAACTGCACACTAAGCGTAGCAGAAGGCTCCCCTCGCATCCTTCCTCCATTGGCAAGGGACTCGCTTGGACCACACGAGCCTCTAAGTGGTCGCTACATGCTCGTGACTAACCGAACACAGACATGGATGGGTCCAGCTCAAATGATCACTGACAAACTTAAACTGTTCTTGACATACCAAATATCAGTTTGGGTTAAACTCGGTTCCGGCATTAATAGTCCGCAGAATGTTAATGTCGCACTTGGTATTGATAGCCAATGGGTAAACGGAGGACAAGTCGAAATCAATGACGATAAATGGCATGAGATTGGTGGTTCTTTCCGAGTTGAGAAGCAACCATCAAAGGCTTTGGTTTATATTCAAGGCCCTTCTTCTGGTGTTGATCTCATGGTCGCTGGCTTGCAGATCTTCCCTGTTGACCGGCTCGCAAGAATCAAACACTTGAGAAGACAAAGTGACAAGGTATATACAAAAACACTATGCTTCAATAATCTTTTATATCAAATGAGACTTTATAGTAATTTTCTTGATATACAGATCCGTAGAAGTGATGTTATCCTCAAATTCTCTGGTGTTGATGCTAGCAAACTGTCTGGAGCTACGGTTAAAATTAGACAGACAAGGAACAGCTTCCCTGTGGGAACTTGCATCAGCAGATCAAGCATAGATAACGAAGATTTCGTCGACTTTTTCTTGAAAAACTTTAACTGGGCGGTCTTCGGTAACGAGCTGAAATGGTACTGGACGGAGCCAGAACAAGGGAAGCTTAATTATCAAGACGCGGACGATATGCTCAACTTGTGCAGTAGCAACAACATAGAAACAAGAGGACATTGTATCTTTTGGGAGGTCCAAGCAACTGTTCAGCAGTGGATACAAAACATGAACCAAAACGACTTAAACACCGCAGTCCAAAACCGCTTAACCGGTCTTTTAAACCGGTACAAGGGAAAATTCAAACATTATGATGTGAACAACGAGATGTTACATGGATCATTCTACCAAGACAAGCTTGGCAAAGACATAAGAGTCAACATGTTCAAGACCGCACACCAGCTAGACCCGTCAGCAACATTGTTTGTGAATGATTACCACATAGAAGACGGGTGTGATCCAAAATCATGCCCCGAGAAGTACATTGAGCATATTCTTGACCTGCAAGAAAAGGGTGCGCCTGTAGGAGGAATTGGGATTCAAGGCCATATCGATAGTCCAGTGGGTCCAATTGTTTGTTCAGCTCTAGACAGACTAGGAATCCTTGGTTTACCGATATGGTTCACGGAGTTAGATGTCTCCTCCATTAATGAGCACATCAGGGGAGATGATTTGGAGGTAATGATGTGGGAAGCTTTTGGACATCCTGCGGTTGAAGGCATCATGTTATGGGGATTTTGGGAGCTGTTCATGAGTAGAGACAACTCTCATTTGGTTAATGCAGAAGGTGATGTTAATGAAGCTGGTAAAAGGCTTTTGGCTGTGAAGAAAGATTGGCTCTCTCATGCTAATGGACATATTGATCAAAACGGTGCGTTTGCGTTTAGAGGGTACCATGGAAATTATGCTGTTGAAGTGATTACTAGTTCATCTCAAAAGGTTCTTAAAACGTTTGTTGTTGAAAAAGGAGATTCGGCTCAGGTTATTACTGTGGATCTTCAAGGTTTGTGATTATTTTGTGTGATGCATGTGTGTTTATTAGTGTGACTATCTAATTTCAAAATTCTCAAGCTTTGGTGTTTGTATATCGTGTGAATAAAAACTTTATATCAAAAGTATTTTTTTATATGGTGGTTTGCTTCATTTTTGGAATTTGAAAACATACAAGTGGAATGACACTGGAAAAATAGAAAAACACATGTTTTTAAGCTAAACCTAATTAAACCTGAATTTTTAAAGTTTAGTTTATAATATTTATATTTTAATAAAATAATCACTAACATATATATATATACACACATATATACACATATATATATATATATATATAAAGATAAGTTTGGCATGATTCATGGATCTCTTTATCTCAAGATATAAAGCCTTTCTGCCTCATCAGAGAGGATGCTTTAAACTTCAGAGTCTCCTATCTTCTCACCTCAGACTTTCTATGGAATATAAGGCGAATAGAAGAATTACTACCTGAGATGGCCTTGCAAATAAAATGTATCCGTCCAAGACAATACATCATGGAAGACATGTACATCTGGCAGCCACTCCAATCAGGTGTCTATTATGTAAATTCGGGGTATCACTCAGCAACTTCTTCGATCCCTATCCAGGTGGTCCAACAACATCCCTTGGATTTTACTGGAAAAAGGACGTTTGGAGGAGGTCATATTCGCCAAACTCAGAGTTTTTCTTTGTTCTATTTTCAATAAGGCAATACTTTTAGGGGAGGACCTTTTGCGTCGAGGTATCTTGAGGAACTCAACCTGTCCAAGATGTGGGGATGTGAAAACAGAAACACATATCTTCTTCAGCTGTCCGTTTTCACAAGGGGCTGGAATCTAATCCAGCGCTCTATGGCAGTTCCCATAGCTGCCTCCATCAGACTTCGAATCAGGTATCGTCCGGGCAAGACAATTGACTTGTCTGCCTCCTCTTGGAGTCACCTGTAATATCTTCCCCTGGGTATGCTGGCTTCTATGGACCTCTCGAAACAGACTGATATTCGAAAGCAACACGCATTGTCATAAGAAGTGGGGCTAAAAGCAATCATAGCGGCGAGAGAATGATGCATGGCCCAAACAGTCATACCCAAAAATCAGCATCATGCCTCATCTCACAAAAGTCCTAATAATCTCCAACCGGCTCCTGAGGGATCAATAACTTGCAAAACTGATGCGGCTTGGGATGAATCTACTAAAAGAGCTGGATTAGCATGGATCTTATCTGATTCATAGAATCTCCTTCATCATCGAGGCTCCTAAACCCAAGATTTCATCGGCTCACCCCTGATCGCAGAAGCTCTAGCAGTCCGCTCGGAGCTCCAATCAGCAATCATCCTTGGCTTCAAAATCATACAAAGAAATCTTCAGCATAGTGGCAAACATGTCCATGTTTCTTATAGTGGCAATCATCCTTATCTCTTTTGCTTTTTTTTCTAGGTCTGAAAACTCTAAAGCCGATTTTATAGCAAAAGACACTCTCTGCTTTTGGGCCCTCTAATAGGCTAAGCCTATTCTTAAGTTATAAATTTGGATTGCACAAAAAAAAAAAGGATAAGTTATTATTGTTTATGATGTCACATCATACATCATCAATTGTTTCTACTAAGTTGACACAACATACAAACTATCTAACACTACTAAAAGCTCAATATGCTGAGATTTTAGACTGCCACATCACCCAAAATAATCAACCAATCACAATATTTCGTCTGGACACGTCACATGAACTGCTTTGTTGTTTCTGTTACGTTTGGGCCTTTGGTGGGTATTTTTTATGGGTTTGGGGCTTCGCTCTATTGTCTTTTGTCGACAAATTCAACAAAAAAAAACACGGAGGTCTCGATGAAACCTAGAGCAGACGGAGCTCTCAAGGATCTACGCCTCCGCCTCTTCGTCTCCTCCGATTCAGACCGTAGAGACAGAGCTCTGATCGATCAACTTCTACACAAACGAAACTCTTTTTTTTATTTCATCATTCAATTTTGTCTTTTATGTTTTCGTTTCATCTCCTCATGTTCATCCTTCTTTATATACCTATTCTATTTACTCTGTACAAAAGACTGACGCCCTTTCATTATCATTTCGTTACGGGTTCCGTTTTTTTCTTTAGCTATTTGTATTGGTTGAAGTGGGTTCTTGCTGGCTTATTCTCTAGAATGTTTGTTCTCAAGCAGTTTGGTGGAGTAAAGCTCAGATTTATAGATCATATTTTGTGAAGTGTGCTATATTGTTTTCTTCTACCGGATCTAGGAAAAGCACGAGTTTTGATGATCATGAACCCCCACCGGTACACATTCTTTTCAAAGATTAAATAACTATTTACTGATTGCCTCTTTGCCTTTAAAAAAAAAATATATATAATCTGAGTTTTTCTTCTCTTTTTTTGTGTGTTTAAATTTTTGCATGCTGAAATTCTCTGAAAATCTTTATAGCTATATGCAAGTGAATCTCAGATTATATATGCAGCTGTTTTTCTCCTTCTATCTTCTTTCTTTTTAAATTTTTAAAAACCAGATTCGGTTTTCAGGTTTCACCAGAAGCCATAAATGATGAAATTTTGTGAATGGTGATCTCTTTTTCAGTTTATAATCATTTACACACTGGTTCTGTACCGTTTTAATTAATGAAAGAAGGAATTTTTCTAATGAGTCAGTGACCAAGCTGTTTTTGTACTACTTGTTGATGCTGGGCGTGCGCTAACTGGAAGGCATGCATCAGAATTAGTTAGCAGCTACTTTGAGGTAACTAATAATCAGTCTAGAATCTTAGATGAATTGAACTCACACTGTTGTGCTGATTGTCAGGCTAATGCTGACATAGGAGTTGACCAAGAGGTGCCTGTCCCGGAAGCTCTAATCAACACCATCGGACAAAGACACAAGTTTTATGTGAAGTTGACAGAGCACAACTTATCAGGCAAGACCCAAGCTCTAACTGTGACCAAGATCCTCCCTCTAGACACTCCAACCGAAACAGAGACCTCGGCAGGAAACAGCATTGCTGCAACGCCCAATGAACCGTTCCAGACTGGAAATGATGTGTGTGAAGCTTCCAAAAGCCGTGTAGGTTCTGCAGATGTGGGGAGTAAGAGGTCGTGTGACAACGCCAAGGTGGAGGAAGCTAAACGCCTAAAGTCTGGAAACTAGAATTTACATTCTAGCCTGAAAGGTTGCAAGTTCCATTGCACTCAGAGTCTTTGTTTTCAGTTTAGATTTTTTCATGCTTTCCTTTTACCTTTGAATTTTCAAGAGTTTTTTTTCATGTCTCATTTGCATGATTATTAGGGTGTTGCGCTATTTGGTTATGAATTATATTATCTTAGCTCATTTGATCTTGCTTAAGCCAAGTGAATTTCAAAATTTCAAGATACGATTTAATACAGTTGCAGGTACGTTTAAGCGCAATATGGCTGAGAACATCTGTTTCTACTTGCGGGGAACATCTAATTTTTTATTTTCTTTAGATTATTATGTGTGCTTTTTTTGTAGAAGTTTGGTAAATTTGAGGTTCTTTCTGTGTTAATGCAATAAATTACTAAGTAGTTTTCGTGCCACATTGATTAGAGTCTAAAGAAAATTAAAAATCGAATCTCATCATTTCTCAGAATCACCGCAAGTAGAAACATATATCTCAAATGACAAACGTGATGAAGGCAGTTTAAGATTCAAATCATTTATAGTCTTAGTTGGGTCTAACACTAAGTAATTAAATATTTTCCTTTTCGAAAAGATAAGAGAATCTAACATTTAAGACTCAAATCAATGTGGATTAGTTAATCCGTCGATAAACATTCTCTCTTCAAATGGATTCGCCTAGACTCAGATCAATTTCGTTTTCTTCCAAGAAACAATACATACAAAAAAACTTACTTCAAACTTCATACGTAAGTGAATAATTATTTTACTACTTATTTCTTACTTGGTTATACATGCCTACATTTCCTACTGGGTTTCCCAAGGTCATTAAACTAACCTATACTTGCTATTGTGTTCTACATATTTGGCGTACAAACTCTACATCCAGATTTCTAGCTTGCAATCGGATTGTTTGTAAGGATCAAGACTGCAAAAGAATGGATAACCCACCTCCTTCACCCCCTCTGGAGACTACAGGTATTCTGCATTCTTACTTTTGTAGGTTTGTATATAAATATATAATAACTCCACAACATGGTGTTTACTTAATATATTCTTTATAATAATCCCCCACAGCGAAAGCTTAAAATTTCAAAGAAATTTCTAAAGATTGTAAATGGTTAGAGGAAATTAGAAATGAGATTAAACATTTATAATACAATTTTCGTTATAATTTTTTTTTAAAAGTTAGAGAAAACTATGTTAGAGTAAATTTTTTAAAGTTAGATTAAATGGTTAGAAAAAATTAAAAGGGAAATACCAAAGATAACACCCAAAAAATTTATGTCACAGATATATACTATAAGAATCAAAATGACCAAAATGTTACATTATAAAGATAGATATATACTTCTACCCCTAGGGTTAGCTAATCCAAACATTATGGTTTAGAGTTAATGGATGAAGATTTTGGATTGATGTTTAAAATTTTATAGAATAGAAAATAAAAAGTCAAAATATGAAAATAAAAATTTTAAAAATAGTTTCAAAAAGTATTTTCGAATTACAAAAAGAAAATTTGGAAAAAAATAAAACTTCAAAAAAAAAGAATTTCAAGCAAAAAAAAAACCAAAAAGTTTGAATTTGAAAACATATAACCAAAAAGTATTTTCGAATTACAAAAAAAAAAATTTGAAAAAAAAAATTCCAAAAAAATATCTCAAAAAAAAACTTCAAATTTGAAAACGTATTTTCTTCTTTTTCTCAATTTTCTCAATTTCTTGCTAATATTTTTTTTTTGTTGGTTTCTCAATTGAGGAACTCTATTGTGAGGCTGCCACGTCCTCAAAAAAATAATATATTTTATTTATAGTGATATTTTTATACATATAAATTGTAGATGACTTAAATAATACAAAAATATAATAATATTTTTAATATTTAATTAGTTTTTTATTTATATTGTTAAAAAATATGCATTATTTATTTTAAATAACATTATTTTATTTTCATTAGAGGTGTAATTTTAGATATATAATATCTCTGCTATTTGGTTATTATTTGAATATATTAGATAACATTTACTTTTTCGAATCAACTCAGATATTTTTACTATACATATTAAAATTTCGATTACTTTTGTTATTTTCATGTCGTTTGATTTTTGCCTTTGATTTGTATATATATTAGTAAGGTTATGTATAATTTAATATATGTTTTCATAGAATCAAACAGTTGATCCCAGAAGATAGTTTCTTTTGTAAAGTTCTAAAGAATGTATGCCCTTAATTAAAATCGCATGTTTTATAGTGACATCTCACATGCAACACATTCTTCAAAGTTTCCACCAACTTCAGGAAGGGATTTCAGTACGCCCTATCACAGTATGTATAAGAAGTGTTTGGGACATCAGAAAACACCCAACAGATAATACTCAAATTTGCATCGGCTTCATGTGCTACGACCACCACGTAAGGCTTTTATTAAAACTTTAAGATATACATATATATGTATTTTCCTATCCAACATATTTGGTTTAAAGTACTCACTATTTACTTAATTGGTTCGGCACAACAAAATTTGTTCACATTCAAGGACAACTATTAGAAGGTCGGCTCTTCGGATACATTCAGCCAAATGACCCAAAAAATTTAACCGAGGGAGATATATATGAATTTTTAGGATTTTCTGTCATACATAATTCACGACATCGAAAACTCACCCAACTGCCATATTACATTCAGATCGACCAAAAGACAATAACATCGAAAGTTACAGACATCGGTCCAATATTTCTAGTTCCCAATATTTATTCTAACTCAAAATCATTTTGCAGATGTCGTCGGGCAGATATTCTTAATACCAAAAAAGAAATCCGTACCACCCAAAAATCAATACTGATGCCACGATTGGTCTACGGCTGAACAGGTAAGTCTAACACAATAGGTAATAATGAAATCATAATTATATTCATACATACACCTCTATCTCAGGTCGATAATGGTTAAACTCATACTGTGCGACAAGCAAGCAGCAGATTTTAGCATCCTACAAAGCAAGAAGGATAGGAAATTTAAAGTTGTCATCATGACAAGCATAATTCCTAAACTTTTCCAAGGTAAATATTTTTTTTAAACACATCAAAAAATAATACAGATCTAAGTTTTTTTTATCAACACAACAATAATATCCAATATTTACCAAGACAACTACTACTCAGTTCATCACCAGCAATAAATTTCTAATTCAACAAATCAATTGATTACATAAAGCATTTCAAAGGACGAATAAGAGATCGTGCAAAAGCATGCAGCAAAGAGTGACTTTAATTCATGCATCATTCGGAGTAATATTCTCTTACCCACATAACTTGATACCTAGATTTATTTATATTTTAAACAATTTAATCATTGTTTTTTTTAAATCTCTACTTCTCTATAAAATCTAAAACTCAACTTATGTCTTTCAAACTTTGCTAAGCAATTTAAATAAATAGAGAATAAATTAAAAAGACATAATCCGCGCGTAGCGCGGACAAAAGATCTAGTAGTTATAATGAGATGATAAAGTTAATCAAAATAAAATACATACTATTTTTTAAAATGTAGATGATACAAAGAAATTAGAAATATGAAATGTCATTTTAATATTAAATATATAATTATTACCAACATAAATATTAAAAAAATAGAATGGTCATACTCGTACTTATATATGTGTATGCTTTAATATTTTAAGATTAAATTCTTATTCTTACAAAGATATAAATCCTGTATATAGAAAATTCATTTTTATGGATAAAACAAATTTCAGCCTGAAATTTGAAGTGATTTGGAGTGATTTGATTTTTATTTGGGGTTATATGATTTTAGGTAAATTTTCAAAATTTAGTATGATTTTTGTTAAGCAACTCTGGAATCTTATCTAGAACTATGAGATTTGGATTTTATTTTTATAATTAAAAAACTCCACTCAGACACTTTAAAAACACTTGAAACATTATAAAATTTACAACTTAAATATTTTTCAATAACATTAAATTTTATAGTACTTTATGAAATGACGAATTCAATAATACTGAATTTGAAAGCAGTTTTAAAATTTATGTTTGACTAAAGATGAATTATCATTTTAATACAAATCATTTTAAATTTGTAGTTGAAAACATCTCCCTTAACTGTAGAGAAATCATTATCATCTATAAGTACATCGTATATCAGATAAAAGTAAACATGTTTTTGATGATAAAAATTAATTGTAAACTTCACTCAATATATAATAAATTATTTATATGTAAGAAAGTCAATGTAAAAAATTCTATTTGAAAATTAATAGTAACATTTATTTTAAAGATTCTACGCGGTTATTTGGATTACGGTTATTTGGATTACATTAGTTATTTGATTTTCAAATATAGTAATATATAAAATATAAACAGCATATTTCATTTTTTTTGTAGTTGCCAACTTGCCAAGCTAATTTTTATTCCTTACTTTTAACACAAAATTTTCCGGACCAGTCAAACAAAAAATACACACAATATCGCATATGCTTCACATGTGCGGTTGAAGTTATTTTCAGTAGCTTCCTTTATCTGAAGAGAAGTAATGATGGGTATCATCAATAAACAATGGGTTAATTTGATGAATATAATGGAAAAAATTACACACAAAAAAATATATATATTGGAAAAAATATCAGATTTATAGTAAAAGGGTAGAGAAAGATAGAAAAAAAGGAGAGAAAAAATAATATTGTTAATTGGTGAAATATATATATATATTTTGGTACAGGATCAAATTTCCCATCAATAAATACAAATACTGATTCGAGCATAGGGTACACGAACTAGATCAGACTGGCATTTATCAAAGTGGTACACTTGAACTATTCTGTAACAAATAAATCTTAGTAGCTGGAATAACTGCTGAATTTGGGATTAAAAAAACCCTCACGCACAAGAGTTGTGAGCTGAAAAAATTGGATAAAATTTATACCAATCTCAATTTTTTTTTATCCCTTCGTTTTTAATGATTCTCAGATTGAGTCATTGTGATATGAGGTCAAAAGTTAGTTTTCTGAAGGCTGACAAGATGGTGAGAGAGCTTCCATCTGCACTTTCCATTTGCCCTTTGAAGCTGAAATCCAGCTGAAGTGTTAACGGCAGGGGATTAAGAGGTGGGTAAGTTGGTAGGCTCTTTCCGAGGGAGGGAAAGGCAAGTAGTCAGTTTCAGGAGCTCAAGAAAGGGATGCTTTAGCTGTTGAGGTGAAGAAGGGAATGGAGGTAAGGCTGGCAACTGAAGTTATATAATATAGTTATTTTCTTATGTATTTTTCTGATATTTTTCTCAAACCCTTAACTACCAGAGCATTGTAAATATTAGGTATCTTGCACCCCCCCTCCCTCCCCATGGGAATCCAGGCCGTGTCTCAGTGCTGGTGTGGCTGATCGTCAGAAAAGACCAGCTAAGCATCATCGGCTTGGTCAGCCTTTACCAAACTTTACTCATGAAAGTCTCGGAATGCTCACAATCAATCAATATTAGATTAGATATAGAATTTACTGGCTCTTATTTGTTCACGGCGGGAGGCGTGAACTCTGATTCGATCTGGGTATTCAATCCCGCGTTTGTACAGACTTTTGGGGGTGCCAAGATCCAAAGTCTAGAGGGAAACAACTATTTGATTACTCATGCTTATTCGAAAGCTTTGTTATTTTAGGATCTGGATATTCTCCCGATAAAAGACAGAATATGATCCTTTTGCAACTCCTTTGGAAAGATTACATGAATGGTATTTTTTTTCCATGTATTTCAAATACTTCGTACAGTGCCGAACAAATTATTGGGTGTTCTTTTAGTGGCTTCAGTGCCGGCGCCATAGTTAGCTTGGAAGGCTAAGGGCTTTAGTCGACGTCGATTGATTAGTTTTATATTTGTAACGTTTCTAATTCAAAACCGAACATGAAACTTTGGTTTCATTCGGCAACAAAAGAACATAATATGATTGTCTGGTTGTGAGCAAAGTAAATCAAAAAATTAAAGAAAATATATGGATAAAACAAACAAAAAGTTGTTTCAAGAAACAAAGATGTCCATATGGAAAAGGAAAGCAAAAGCATCTACCGCTCTGATACAGTATTGAAGAGTCAAATAAAACTAGTATCTTCACTCAAACAATTGAACATATAAGAAACCAGTTTTGCTACAAACCACAAAGTATTTTTATTCTTCGTCATAATACCGTAAAAGAAAAACATAAGTCTGATTAATTATACAATAAAATACACAAGATTGCATAGAGATTATTATTCGGCTGATTCGCCAATACCCAAGTTGGTAAGAGATTTGCTTCAGATCAGATCATCTACAAAACATAAGAACCAAACGCCAATCAAATTCAGCAGAATTTTACTTCTTTAAAAAAAAAAGAAATGTCACATTAAACACTGTAAATTCGGTTTCTATCCTTTCTGAAAACATACAGAGAATTGATATTAGAAGAAAAGATGTTTTACCTGGTGCGTAGTTTGTCTGTTAAAATATTATATGCATGATTTCAACAGAAGGGATGTGTTGGACTTTGTAGTAATCTTCTCCTCCTTCGGACAATCTTTTCTTCCATTCCTCTCCCATGTTTTCAACTCTCAAATACTTTAAGGAAGTGATGAATGGCAGCCCAACAGGAAACTCCTTTAGTTTTTTGCAATTATCTATAGAGAGAGTATAAAGAAGGGGCATGGAGCCTTCTTCTACTATCCACTCTTTCAACTTCTCTAGCTCCCCTAAATATAGCTTCTGCAACTGAGGAAACCCACCCCTCGAGCAAACCATTCTCCTCCCACTGAAAGATCCACTCCCTAATTTAACCTCTTTCAGATGCACCAGCTTCTCTAGAATCCACATTGGGTCCTCCTTCAAACCACTCCCGAATAGATACAGGCTTGTTAGGCGAGAAGGGAACTGTAGTTCATCAGAGAGCAAAGGAATATTTGTACTCAACTTCAGCTTGTTGAGTTTATCAAATTCCAATAGAGTGCTCCATTTGTTAGTCCCCATAGGCACTCGTCCTTCTTTCGTCCCCTTAGCCCCTTCGTATACTATATCAAGATTTTCCAGGTGTCTCAATCCATGTATCGATGCAGAAAGAGTTTCTAAGCTGGTCTCATCAGTTATCTTGATTCCAAGAGTCCTCAATCTGGCCATACCACGAAGATCCTCTAAATCGCAGTACTCCGTTGAGAAATTAACCAAGGTCTCCAAGTTTACTAGATGATTTAATTCCAACTTTCTCTTCTTTCGCCTACACCTTGGTAATGCAAGGTATCTCAATTCTTCCATTCCCAACAAGTAGGTGTGCGTGAGTAAATGAGAACGCCCAGTTACATTTAAATTTAGATAGATCAGCAGCTTTAGATTTTGTAGAGAAGAGGGAAGATGAGATACCCACGCACCTTCTAAGTTCAGATATCTTAAGTGTATGAGCTCTCCAATGCTATCAGATAACTTCCTTTCTTCAAATTTGGCTCCAGGAAGATGTAGTACTCTCAAAAGTTCCAACCTTGTTAAGCCTAAATCCGAAAGGCTCCAAAGTGCTCCATCCTTTTTATCAAATGTATCAATGGACGTATCTTCTGGAACAACCCGAAATAAATTATCTTCAGCCAATAATGAATACAAATCCGACTTCCAGAAAACCACTAGAGATCGAACCTTTGGATTACTAATATCTTTCTCAACATTCAATGTAGTCGGATCATGTGAGACAAACCTCCGTGACTGATAGTGTGAAGTCGGAGAGCTGACACCAACAGTATGTAGGAAATTCTCTTCTTTGGCTTTATACAAACAAATTTCTCTCATCAAGTCATGCAAACGGCATGTCTCAAATCTCCCAGTGGTTTTGTCTATTTCGGATATAACCATATTTCTTCTCACCAACTCCCATATGTAATTATCTCCAACAACTCCAATGCTGTTATCTCGATTGCTGTCTCCAGTTCCATACTTAAGTATTCCTTCTGCAGCCCAGTAATAAGACAGATCTTCAACATTTATTTCATAATCTTCTGGAAAATGGGCTAGGTAGAGGAAGCATAACTTCAGATAAACAGGCAACTCTTCAAAGCTTAGAGACAATATATGGTTAAGCGAATTATTGTTGTCGTCACTGGTTCCACCAACGAGATGAGATCTAATATTCTCAGATAACCGTTCCCAGTTGTGAATTGTGTATTTCTCAGCCAGCAATCCCCCTAACACTCTGATAGCCAAAGGCAATCCCCGACAATGTTCCATCATTTTCTTTCCCATCTTTTCCATCTCCTTATCATCTGGAGTCATTTCTGCACAAATTATAAAACAAATAAATAATATTTCATTAAAATGTGATAATAAGTTATCTGATGTCTTGCGATCATTCCAAAACATATCTCATTTGAATTCTTACCAGATGCATCTTTTCTGGGCATCGCTATACTTTTGAAAAGTGTCCAACTGTCTTGATCAGATAGGCATTCTGGTTTAAAGTCTTTATATGTTTCTCCAGGTCCTGCGACTCGTTCATTTCGAGAAGTAAGTAGCACCTTCGAACCTGTATAACATTTAACGTTTGACTATTATATATTTATATAACACGAAAAAACATAATGAGTTATATTTGTACCATAACATATGAGGTTATCACCTGCTTTGTGTGGAAATATTCGCTTGATCAAGTCCCAATCTTTTTTATTCCATATGTCATCTAATACGATTAACGAGTTTGATGTTTCTAATAGTTCAAAGAGTTCGCCTTGGAGGGCAGCTCTTGTCATCTTCTGGATTTCCTTTTGCTGTTCTTTGGATCTGAAATTCTGCAAGATTGCTTGCCACACTTTGATATGATCACAAACATGGGAAACACAGACCCATGCGAGTCTATCAAACTTCTTTTTAACAAGGTTGTCATGAAAAACTTGTCTAGCAAGGGTGGTTTTCCCAACACCACCCATCCCGGTTATGGAAACAACTTGAATATCATCTTGCTCCACCAAATATCCTAGTAATGTCTTAACATTTGCTTCCATCCCCACAAGATTGCCTTCGTGAATTTTTGGATATTCTTGTCTTTGTGGAGAAGGTTGTGGATCCTTTACATCGTCAATTCTCTGGTGTACCTTAAAATCTTTCATATCACGAACTGCTTTCTTGATCTCCTCACTTAAGCTTCTAATTTCTAATGCAATATTCCTGCGTTCCGGAACAAAGCGCGCAATACCACGTTTTCCGAGTACATCTTTTAGACGAGTGCGTTCAATTGTATCTTCAGCGTCAAGAACAATCTCATTGATCCTTTCCACACAGCTTCTCACCACTTCATCTGTATGCTTTTTTGCGTTTGCATCTTTCAAAAATGACTTTAACGTGTTTAGATCAGTTTTTAGCTCATTAACTTGATCTTCAACTCCCTTAAATTGTTCGTATTCATGGCTCAGTAGGTCCCATAGCTTTTCTATTGCAAATGACACAAGTTCCCCAGACATAATGGATCCTGCTTTAAGTAGTAAGAAAATAAGAATCAAGTTACGTAGTGTTGAACGAATACTTATAATCACATCCCTAAGAGGTCAACCAAAGCAATATTGGATTTACATATTGCTTCTTTTTTTTTAAATAGTTGATGTTGGAGACGGGCTTGCAGACTCTCTTAAAACCCTGCCTGAATTTATATCGGCCAATCTAAAGTGAGGGATGAGCGTTTTTTAGTGAGGAAGAATGCAGCAGAAGCTACTGTCAGATCTTTAATTATCGAGTCTCTAAAATGTGCCACTCTAATTCGTGCCTTAAGGCCAATTCCATTGATTACTTTAAGGACCTTTTGACAGCTTTTCTAAATCATTAGGGCATCTCCAACCCATACCTATTTTTTCCTCTATAATTCTCACAAAAATAGAGTAACTCTATTATAGAGTAAGTTTTACTCCAATGGTTTACTCTATTATTGGAGATGGTCTTAGTAATGCTGCATTACTCAATATTCATTGTGGACGGAGCATTGATGAGCTGTACAAATTGTGATCGAGATTGATTGGTTTTTGATGCAGAGAAATATTTGGATATATTTCAAATATCTTAATTATCTAAATTATTATTTATTCTGGTATTTATCTTAATTAGTTATAATTATTTTAAGGATTTTTAATAGTTTTAAGTTTATTTGGTTTTTATATAAATAGTCGTTTATGCCTAGAGTTGTATTCAGTTGATTGATTATTAATAAAAGTTAAGAGATTTCTCTTTGTTGTTCCTTGCTTTCGGTAGATCATTAGTGATCTCAACGAATTTAAGAAGACATTGATCTTAGGTATTTTTAGACTAAATAAGATTTTTTTGTTATTATTCTAGTTTTCCGGATATTCTCAGAATCAACGGATTTCTAGTTCTATCCTATAAAGCTTCCGCTACATCAGTTTTACTATGTGAATCAGTCTTTTTTGTGGTCTTTTGGTGTGTTTTAGTGATTTTACAGATTACGGGTTTGTTTGTTAGGAAATGACGCGAATAGATGAGAACTTGGATCTTAAAGAGAGCATTGAAATTAAATGAAGTTGAAATGTGGGAAGGATCATATGATCTAGGATTTTCAAGGTTAACTTAAAACCCATCAACTAAGTTTGTTCTTGGTAAAAAACCTCAAACTAAGTATTTAACGAAAAAATTCTCAAACTAATTTTATTTTGATGAATTAAACCCTAACATGTCGAATTACCATTACTACCGGTAAATCTTAGTTTAAGGGTTTCTACATTAAGTTAACATAGTTGAGGGGTTTTACTATTAAAAATAAAAAAAACTCAAAATCTTATAATATTCTCTAAGAATTAATAACTTAAATTTTCAAAATTAACATTTTTAAATTTTTTTTGAATACATGAGTTTGATGTGTTTTTAACATCAAAATTATATTTGTATAAATTAAAAATTTAAAACCCCAGAAAATATAATAAACATTATCTAAAGATTTATTATTACATTTTTATTAGAAAATATATAATTTTATTATATTTTCTTGTTTTTACATTTTTAATCTTTTAGTAATTTTATTACATGTAAATCTTTAGATAATTTTTTCTTATATTATCTGGATTTTTACATTTTTAACTTATACATATATGCTGTTGATGTTAAAAAGACATCAAACTCATATATTTACAAAAAAAATGCTAATTTTGAAAATTTAAGTTACTAATTTTAAGATAATACTATAAAATTTTGATTTTTTATTCTTTTTATTGGTAAACCCTTCAACTATGTTTACTTAATGTAGAGACCCCCTTAAACTAAAGATATACCGGTAGTAATGGTAATTATGACCTGGTAGGGTTTAATCCATTAAATAAAGTTAGTTTGGGGTTTTTTTGGTTAAGTATTAAGACCATCTCCAATGGTTCACTCTATTTTTTACTCTAAAATAGAGTGACTCTATAATAGAATTGTGATATATTCCAATGGTACTCTATTTTAGAGTGAAAAATAGAGTGATGAACAAACAAAAAACAACTTACTCTATATATAGAGTAAACCCATTTTTTACTCTATTATAGAGTGGAAAATAGAGTACCATTGGAGCATTTTTACTCTAAACTCTATTTTAGAGTGAAAAATAGAGTGGGGTTGGAGATGCCCTAAGTTTGAGGTTTTTTACCTAACTAAACTTAGTTGAGGAGTTTTAACGTTAAAAATACTATGATTTATTACATATGGATCGATGAAAGAGCAAGATGGTGGTTTTAGTTGTTCCTGCGCCAAAGAAGAATGAGAAGAAGCCCAAAAAAAAGCAAAAAAAAAAAAAAGAAAGAACATAACCTCCGATCCAATGCTCAATATCAAAAATCTGCCAGAAGCATTAGATCAGTCTATTTAGAATTTTGATTATCGTCAGTTTAACACACGATCACCACATCTCTGATCTATGTATCGGTCAATCTCGTGCAAGAAACATAATAGCACCATGGTAAAGATCAATCTAGTGCTTAATATCAAGAATTTGTTGAAGGCACTAGATCGGTCGATCCAAAAATTTATAGCAGTCATTTTGACACTAGATCAACTATCCCAGGACTACAGATCGATCTATCCGACGCAAGGAATCAAAGGAAAATGATCCATGGAAGATATATAGACTGTGAGGTTTCATCAAAGCCCATTAGATTTGTTCAACGTTAGGCCGGCTTACACAAGTTGCACGTAGACAATTTATGGGCTTAGTCGATGAAGGCCATTAGATTAAATGCAACATAACAGGTGTGTTAGGTCAAGTACAATAAACGGTTCTTCTTTTTCAGCCACAAGAGATCAAGCTTCAGAGAGAAACAAGTTGCACAAGAGAGACAGAGACATTAGTATAACTATACGCATATAAAGAACATTGTTGAGCTCATATTGTTCTAGCTTAAAGGCCTTGAGACTAATCGTGTCTTCTTGGTGTTTCTAAACCATCACGATTCTATACGTGATTGGTTCTTGTAAACTCTTATTGAGAGAAAAGTTGCACAAGAGAGACACAGACATTAGTATAAGCATAGAGAACATTGTTGAGCTCATATTGTTCTAGCTTAAAGGCCTTGAGACTAATAGTGTCTTCTTGGTGTTTCGAAACCATCACGGTTCTATAAGTGATTGGTTCTTGTAAACTCTTATTGATCTAGTAAAGTTTGGAGCAAGAGTTCTCCCACAAGACGTACCGGTTAGAGGTCGGGAACTCGTTAAAGTTGCTTGTGTTCATTAAGCTTAACTTACAAGTAACAAGTTGATTGCTTAGGTTTGAGATTCACACAAGGCTGAAATCCTAACATAGACTGGTCCATGTTTTGTAGATTTACTGATCTCGTGTGTTGCAAATCCACTTAACATAAACCAACCCGAATCCGACAAAAGAGTACCATTTATACCTGAATACATAATATATCAAGAGACTCGTATTTTCATGTATTATATTCACTTTTCTTTTCTTTTCTGAGTTCTGGAGAAGCCACTGAGATTTTGTAAACATATGGAGAAGATCTCCTCTTCTTCTCAATATGGAGAAGTTTTCAGAACCCTCTGGCTTATTATGTTCAATCTCTTGATGTTTATATGAATTGACCGTATAAATCAATGTTATTAACAAAATCGCACTTATATAAATTGACTGTCAGAGTGTTAGTCATCTATTAATTTATCAATACGATATTGTTTTGGATAAATTTTGTAAAATTAAAAATTAATTTTCTTGGAGGTTTGAACTATTTCACAAGTGGACAAGTAAGAGCATATTAACTGCTAGACAAAGTAACATTCTTGTATAAATTATGTAAACATTAACTTATATATAAGTTTTAGTTTAATCAAATAAATGTTATCAAATTTTTATTTTTTTAGTTTTATCAAATAAATAAATAGTTATTTATATTTTTAAATTTAACTTTAAAAATCATTGTTTTACATATTTAAATTATTTATTATTAATTTAAATATTTATTTTATAGGATTGCTAAAAAAATTGAAATATATTGTAAAATTTTAAATTTTGTGTTCTTTATTTATATAAAGTTACATTTTAAAATACCATTAAAGAAATAGTTTAAATTAATAACATTTTTTAAAAAAAACTTTATTTTAAAATTTGACAATCAATATATATATAAGCACGATTTTGAAAGTTTATGTAGTAGTTATCAAGAATGGTGTCTTTTTGATAAATTAACTGATGACTAGCACCTTGACGGTCAGTGTATATATAAGCACAATTTTGAAAGTTCATGAAATATTTTTAAATTATTGTTTAGTTAAATATGTAATATGCACTACTATAAAGTTTGGAAAGAAAAGAGCACGACGCATAAAGTTCAAGTAGTATTTTTGAATTTTTGTTAGTTCACTATGGAATATACACTGCTATAAAGTTTGAGAAAGAAAATGCAGAACGAGTAAAATTCACGTTGAAACAAAAAATATTGATATCTTCGTAGGAATCACCCAGGTACTCGTAATACCTAAAAGAAGAAGAAAAAAAGTTAAGGAATGGTTTCGCAATGTTGAACAAATTATTTTTAACTGGTAAAAAACTCTCGAAGAATCAAAAGTGGGAATTGCTTCCATCCAATTTTATGGGATACCAGAAACATGGCATCAATCATTATTACAAGAAGAAGATTACAAAAAAAGTTGTTGTTAGGAATTGGATAACGTATAAGAATCTGCTCATAGAAGGATTTGAGGAGGTGTATTAGATGATCCTATAGCAAAGTTGAAAGAACTGAATGAAACAGATTGCTGATAGATATCACAGTGATAGAAGTTTTGGAATAGGTGAAGCAGTCTATGTGAAGCTTCAGCCATATATGCAGGGCCGGCCTATGGCTGAAGCAGGAGAAGAATGTGCTTAGGGTCCACTTAAATTTTTATTTTGTTTCTTATGAAATTTGTGAAGCTTCAGCCATATATGCAGGGCTGGCCTATAGCGGAAGCAAGAGAAGCATGTGCTTAGGACCCACTTAAATTTTTGTTTTGTTTCTTATGAAATTATCATATATTTTCATAATTATTATTGAGAATAATGAGAGTAGAAGATGGGAAGAATATTGTATCTCTATTATTAAAAGAGAAGTACACATTAGAAAATACCCCTTAGTTTTTAAAGTTAATTACTTTTCCATGCCACTAAGAATTAAATTGAATTTCTTATTTTAATGTTTATCTTTTTCAGTTGGATTAATGTGTTTTCCTTATTCAAATATAAACTTAATGTCATTAAATGAACCTACCTATTTTAATGCTTGTTTTTTCCAGTTAAATTAATGAGTTTTCCTTAATCAAATTTAAACTTAATGTCATTAAATGAACCTAAAAATACATCATATTTAACGTAGCTTATTACGGACGAGTACAACCTAATAATGAACTTGAATTTTATTTTTACGAAAACGTGAATCACTTGACATATGTAATATTTAAAATATATTAACTACAATATAACAAATGCATATAACCTAACTATATTTTAGTTTGAAATGATCATGCTCAAGTTTTATATAGTCAACTTACATCATGCATCTATCGATGTACAATATTTAAACCACCTATAGTTTTCGTTTTCTTTATAGGATGTATCAACCAACCAATCATCCTATTGATTTTCTAAGCTTTATAAAAACAAATCAATAAATACAAACTCAAAATTCAATATCTTTTATTAATCAAAACAGAATATCTTCAATGTGGTATCTTTAATGTACCTATCCTTTATATACTAAAACACAAGTCACTTGAGCAATAAAATTTTGCCACATGTCATTATTTTACGAATAAAAAACTAATTGATTATCAACATAAGGATTAAAAAAACATCGCAAATAAACCAACTGAAAAAAGAAATGTCTCCAATCAAAAAAGAGCTCCACGAACCACGATCTCTAATTTCTTAAAACTGTAAAATCTTAAATCCCTAAATTTTCTCTAATAAACACCTTATTTCATGGCACAATTATAGTTTAAGTTTCTTGATTGTAGTTGCAAGATCTCAAATAATAAGAATTTGCTCTCTTAGGTGGTATTGGATCTAGGAATTTAATAGAATTTGACTTAATTCATAAATAAGAATTTTTAGTGCAATTTAAAAGATTTGATGAGACTTTAATGCATTTATAATTTTTGTTTTGTTTTGTTTTGTTATGGATTTTAATGGAATGTACATAAATTTGATAGAATATCAATATCTCTTCTTTTTTTGAACTACGAATATCAATATCTCTAAAACCTGTGAAACTTTTGAATCTTTGTATATTAAAAAGATAAAGAACATTATTTTATTCATAAAACTAAAAGGAAAATTACAATTATGACTACTACATATACGTGAAGCAATCTAAAAACTTTCTTTTAAAAAAAATACGAACTATTTTATATGGATTTGGGATTTTTTTATGTAGGGTTGACTAGAATTTATAGAAGAAGATCTAACAAAAGCTCATTCAGGAAAAAGATAGGTACCATCTTCTTAAGATTTTATGATATATTATTTATTAAAATATATTATCAACAACAATTTGAAATTTTTGTATTTAGAACTTTTGATAATTACTATTTTGTAGGGATTTCAAAATACGGGTATATTATTTGTAGACATTGTATAAAATCTTACATATTAAAATACTAGCGCTTTGACGATGGAAAACATTTGTGCTATTTCTATTTTGTCATTTTGTTCTCATTACGTAAGAGAAAAAAAATAATCATTAACGAATGTGAATATTTTCTCACTTTCATCGTCAACTACTTCATATCCAGCAATATGTTGTGTTTTCTTACGATGATGACAAATCTCATCATAAGAGTAGGGAATTAGTTCTTCACATTTTGAATATACATTTTCCATTAAATTCCTTTGAAATGCCATTACTACAAAATCTACAGAATATTGAATAACACTAGAATTTAAAGTAATTACAAAATTGGTTACAAATCTTTAATCCAATAACACAAGAATTTGAAAGAATTAATGAAATCCATAATTGAATAACAGTAGAATTTAATGGAAACTATGATTCCTTCGAATTCCATCAAACTTCTAGATCCAATACCCCCATTAATCTTAAGGAAAATCCTCTCAAAACCTTAAGCTCACACTCACAATCCTAAAACTCTCACGGTTGCAACAACTCTGCAACTCTCTTTATATAAGAAAAGATATCTCCTAATCTTATTAGTAAAACCTATTATAGATAACTCCAAATCCTCTTAGTAAACCATATCTCGGTGGGATTAGGATAACTTGATTCCCAAGCTAATTCAAGCTTACTCCAACATTCTCCCCCTTAAGCTTGAAACCATTTCTTGCCAAGTCTTCAACGCCAACTAACCTTCTCATCTCTTTGTATCGAATCCTTGCGAGTGCTTTCGTTAAGATATCTGCTCGTTGCTCGCTTCCTGCAATGTGATGAACCTCTATCAAGTTGTTGTCCACGCATTCTCTTATGAAGTGGTATCGTCTATGGATGTGTTTGCTTCGACCGTAAAACACCGGATTCTTAGGGAGAGCTATAGCTGATTTATTGTCAATGTAGATCACCACTTTCTCACACGGCTTTCCAATTATCTCACTAAGAAGATCTTGAAGCCAAATAGATTTTTTTGCTGCCTCAGTTGCTGCCATGAACTCTGCTTCACAAGACGATAGAGCCACCGTTTCCTGCTTCTGAGAACACCAGGTGATAGGCGAGTCAAGGAAGTAGAAAACGTGGCCAGTAGTGCTCCTTCCATCGTCATCATCAACATTGTGGCTTGCGTCGCTGTATCCACTAAGCTTCGGGTTGTCTCCTTTCTTGAAAGTAAGTCCATGAGACCGGGTTCCCTGTAAGTAACGAAGAATCTGTTTGATAGCTGCTGCGTGTGAGGTCCTTGGCTCTGCCATGTATCTACTCATTACCCCCACAGAGTAGGAGAGATCGGGTCTGGTGTGCAAAAGATATCTGAGACAACCGATATTTCTTCTGTACTCCTTCTCATCTACTCGTCCTTCGTCACATGCCTTAGAAAGCTTCAGACTTGGGTCCATAGGCACATGAACCATGTTACAGTCTTGCATTCTCGTTTCCTCCAATATCTTTTTAGCGTATCTCTCTTGCTTCAAAGTGATTCCTTCATCGTGTTGTTCGACCTCAATACCTAGGTAATATGTGAGCTTTCCTAAGTCACTCATCTCAAACCGTGCTGACATTCCCCTTTTAAACTCGATGACCAATTCCATGCTTGTTCCTGTTACAAGAAGATCATCAACATACACGGCTACGAGAAGTAAATGTTCTTTGTCTTGTCGTCGATACAGAGCTGGCTCCTTAGCAAACTTAACAAACTTCAGTTCTCCAAGCACTTTATTTAACTTTTCATTCCAAGCTCTTGGAGCCTGACGCAATCCATAGAGAGCTTTGTTTAGCTTATATACTCTGTTCTCTTGTCCTTTGACTTCAAAGCCTTCCGGTTGAGCAACATAAACCTCTTCCTTTAGATCGCCGTGAAGAAATGCAGTCTTAACGTCTAGATGATGCACTTCCCAACCCTTAGAAGCAGCGAGTGATAGTATAAAGCGGACGGTCTCAATGCGTGCGACAGGGGCAAATACTTCATCAAAATCGATGCCGTGACGCTGAATGTAACCTTTTGCTACCAATCTTGCTTTATACTTGTTGATGCTTCCATCAGAGTTACGTTTCACTTTGATGATCCACTTCAGACCAATTGCTTTAGCTCCAGCAGGAAGATCAGTTAGATCCCACGTCTTGTTTTTCTCTATTGATGATATCTCATCGTCACACGCATCACGCCAAACTTTCTCGAGTTTTGCTTCTTCAAAACTCCATGGTTCACCGTTAACACTTAGTAGCAAGCGTTCTCCTTCGACTTCTGCCAATAGAACGTAATCATCTAGGTAGCTTGGCTTCCTAGTTTCTCTTTGGGATCGTCTCAACCCCGTTTCAGCACTCTCTTCATCGTCATCTTCGATCTCAACTTGATCTTCGGTCTCATGATCCTCTGTTTCCTCTGTTTTTATTACTTCACCTCCGTCCACCTTATCAATCTTGCTCTCACGATTCATCTCATCACCTTCATTGATTCCATGGTTTCCATATTCTCCGAACTCAACGTTGAGTGGCTCTACACTTTCTTCTCTCTCACAATTCTTCCAATCCCAACTTTTGTTTTCATCGAAACATACATATCTGCTTACCACCACCTTTCTGTTTATTGGATCAAGTAATCGATACGCTTTCGATCCTGGTTCCGTACCGAGATGTATCAGCAGTCGAGATCGATCATCTAACTTCTTTAGGTGACCCTTTTCAACCTTAGCATAAGAGACGCATCCAAAAACCCGAACATGATCAAGTCTTGGCTTGCTTCCTTTGTACGCTTCGTATGGTGTTGTGTTCACGAGCACCCGTGTTGCTACTCTATTAATGATGTATGTAGCGTGCCTTACTGCTTCACCCCAGAGATAATTAGGCAGGCTCATATGTTTCAAGATGCTTCTAGTCATGCCTAAAAGGGTTCGGTTCCGGCGTTCTACAACCCCGTATTGCTGCGGGGTGTATGGGGCTGTGAGCTGTCTCGCAATTCCATTGTTTTCACAGTAAGATTGAAACTCGCTTGAAACAAATTCTCCTCCTCTATCGGTTCTAAAAGTAGCAATGGTAGTTCCTGTCTCTTTCTCAACGATCGCTTTGAACTTTCTGAACTTATCAAACGTCTCTCCTTTCTCCCCAAGAAGTATAGACCACATGTATCGAGAATAATCATCAATGAGAACGAATATATACTTTTTCTTTGATGGTGTAATGGGTGTTATTGGGCCACAGAGGTCTCCATGTATATGCTCAAGTGTTCTCTCAGCTCTGAAAGATGTTGCTTGCGGAAAGGGTTGTCTTGCTTGTTTTCCAAGTAAGCAGCTTGAACAAGTCCCTTTTTCGATTACAATCTTAGGTATACCCAAGACGAGTTCCTTGCTGATCATTGACCTCATTGACTCTCTGCCTATGTGTCCCAATCTTTCATGCCATCGTTCAGATTCGCTTGATACTGAAAGCTGTAAACATCTCTCAGTAACGATGTCGATGATGACTTTATATAAGCGGTTTTGTGATCTCTTTGCTTTTGTTATTAGCTTGCCATCTTTATCTCTTAGCGTAAGATACTCGTCTCTCATTCTCACGTCACAACCGGCTTCCGTAGCTTGTCCAAGACTAATTATATTACTCCTAAGGTCTGGTATGTAGTAGACATCAGACAAGAGTTTCTTTCCTCCATCTTTACTGTAGAATAGGATCGAGCCCTTGCCTTTAATGTCAATGCGCGAATCGTCTCCAAACCTTACTTTTCCTGTGATAGTTTCATCAATCCGTTTAAAATACTTGCGGTTGCCGGTCATGTGGTTGCTTGCTCCATTATCTAAGTACCATACGTTGTCTTTGCTTGCCTCAAACTCTTTAGGATTAACATTCTTCTCATTAAGGTACACAACCTCTTGCATCATTAACTCTTCTGCCTCAAGTGTGCTTTCATCTTTAGTCTCGGTGACTTCTTGTAGTTTCAGAAGTCGATCAGGACAAGTTGATGCGTAATGTCCATGCTTGTCACAGCGGAAACATTGGATCTTTGACATGTCAAAATTCTCTTGGTAGCGATCGTTGTAGCGATCGTTATACCTACCTCGTCCTCTTCCGCGGTTATAGTAACGTCCACCACGTCCACGACCTCTATAGTTGTTATAACCCTGATTATATGAGTTCGAGGTAGGTTGAGATTCGTTGTTTGCGTACATGAGTTTGTTTTGTGTTTCCTCTGTTTCTTCTTCTTCTTTCACTCTATCTTCATAAGCCTTTAATCTCACGATGATATCTTCGAAGGTTGTGGTCTTGAGGTCAAGAACTTGCTCTAATGACGCAACAATGTGTATGAACTTCTTTCTAGGAAGACTAGATAGAAATTTTTTCACGAGTTTGTGTTCTTCGATGGTACTCCCAGAGCGATTGACTTTGATGAGGTTTCTGCTAGCTTTCCAACAAAATCATCAATGGTGTCATTATCTTTCATCTTCAGTTTCTCGAATTCTGCCATTAACGTCTGTAGTCTTGCTTCACGAACTCGTTCTGCGCCCATGTACCTTGATTTTATTGCGTCCCAAACTTTCTTTGCTGTATCGAGATCACCTACTTGTAGCACAAGTACTTCAGGTATGGATTGAAAAATTAGGGCTGTGGCCATGTCATTCTTCTCTCCGACATTTGACTCGCTTTCCACCGCATCCCAAACTTTGTGTACCTTTAATAACAGCTTGATCCTTATTGCTCAGACCGTGTAGTTAGTTGTCGTGAGCATAGGACACTTTATTGTGGAGGAGGAGCCTCCTCCTTCCTTCGGTTTCGAAACAACGATGTCTCCCATGATGATTTCTTCACAGTTCCTGGAAGCTCTGATACCAAATATAGTTTAAGTTTCTTGATTGTAGTTGCAAGATCTCAAATAATAAGAATTTGCTCTCTTATTAATCTTAAGGAAAATCCTCTCAAAACCTTAAGCTCACACTCACAATCCTAAAACTCTCACGGTTGCAACAACTCTGCAACTCTCTTTATATAAGAAAAGATATCTCCTAATCTTATTAGTAAAACTTATTATAGATAACTCCAAATCCTCTTAGTAAACAATATCTCGGTGGGATTAGGATAACTTGATTCCCAAGCTAATTCAAGCTTACTCCAACAACAATTTCAAACTGTTTCATCTATAATTTATTTATTCACTATCTTCTATCCCTCTCTCTTATTCTATGTCGTTTGTTTCTTCGTAATTTATTTGGGTTTTGAGTGTTGCAACAATAACTATATAGCTTATGACTTCCTTATGTCCAAGATCGGTGTTTCTTCTTAAAGCAATACTCTCATATTCTTTTTGTTCAGCTTCAAGTTGTTTTAATAGATTATTCATAGGAAGACTAAGGGACAACGAGGCTGGGCATATAGATTTTAAAAATCTGAAATGGAAATACAAAGTTAATATTTTATCACTTTTCTTTTAGTTAACTATGCAAAGTTTCAGCGTTATTGAGTTTTTTTGGGTAAATTGTTTCGTATATTATGGATATAGTACAAAAACGTGAAGATGGAGAGAAAAAAACGTGAAGATGGCATATCGGTGGTGCTGTGTAGACTGAGATTAAGGTAATATTTTATAGAGTAGCTTATTTTGTAAATTGTTATAATTTTCTAGATATGTTATATATCCACAATTTATGACTTTATGTATATATATGAACACTCTTCAACATCTCTTGACACGCGGTAATATGAGGAGATAATCTGTGTGGGGTTGGTATTTTTGACTCTAAGATGTAATAGCAATACATGTTAAATTTATATGATAATTTGATATAAAAATAAGTATTTTTCCCCGTACGCAGTACGGGACTGACACTAGCTAAATATAGAAACTGTAACCATAATTATACTAATTATAAGAATAGATTTGATTCCAACCAATTGATCTATTACTTTGGTAATTAATTTGCTTGCAGAAGAAAAAATAATAAATTTAAAATTTGTAAGAATATAAAGATATAGAGATTCCAACCAATTGCCTATATTTGCGTATGATTTCCGCATAATAAGCTTCAAATTGAACATTGAAAAAGATAGAGATTTTTTTAATCTCTTACCGACACAGAACTTAAACAAAACGAAGAGTTAAAGGTAATTTTTTTTTTGTTACACTTCCCAAAAAAAACGGTTACAACATGGGCTTTCATAATACGGCTTTTTAATATATTAATGTTATGGACATTTAATAATTATCTTGACGAAAAACAAAGACTATAAATAATTTATTATTAATAAAATTATGAAATTATTTACAATTTGATGACTAATTCATCGCCCTTTTTATATGTTAAATTTTTCATACAAGTTTAAAAATCATTGTATTTCTTTTAAATATGTATAACTGATTTATAATCTTTTATGCCATACTAAGTCATAATATAATATTTCTTCATATTTTACATTAATAACCATTGTTTTTATATATCGTCTACAATTCTCTAATTACGTCTATTTGTTCAATTTTTTATATGATATTGAATATTCGCCGTAAATAAATGGTTTAAGATGCCAAAAAAATATTTAGTTGGTGAATATAATATATCAAATATTACAAATACATCATTTAGTTAAATAAATAACCAAAAACCAAAAATTCATATCCGCGCTGGTCTAATTTAGCTTTATATTACACACGTTTATATACTACTATGATTACTCAAACTAGGCTAGATATAAATATACGAGAATCTAATAATAAAAACATAATATATTTACATCATAATTATGATATAGTCCAATATCTTCAACATCTTTCTATACGCCCCTCAAGCTCAAGGCGGATAAAGTGTAAACGGAAGCAACGGCTTGAGATTGACTTGCAGATTCGAAGTTGTGATAGGAACATGTGAGTTATGGTGGCTAGATTGCTCGACACTGAGAGAGATGGACCTGTAGATGGAGGATGGTGTGAAGCAAGGTGGTGTAGATGAATATGCAGATTGTAGACTCGTCCGGAGTGTAAGGCTTGAGACCCACGCTTGCGCAAAGAGATCTCGGAAAGCTCATGCGAAGATCGGCTGATCTTGTGACGGTGATTGAGATCCAAGGTTAGTATTAGGGATAAATGTTCCACATCGGATATTGGAAGGGATCCTTAGCAATATATAAGATGGATGGACCACTCCACTTAGCACCAATTGGTTTTAGGTTGAAAGCCCATCTAGCTTAACATGGTATCAGAACCCGATCCACGCAGTCCAACCCGATCCACATCGATCTGGCCCAAAGTTGGCCCATCGATCCTTGCCCAAACATTCCGAGATTGACGCTCAAAAGCCATCATCTCGAGGGAGCGTATTAGAGATAAATGTCCCACATCGGATATTGGAAGGGATCCTTAGCAATATATAAGATGTTTGGACCATTCCACTTAGCACCAATTGGTTTTAGGTTGGAAGCCCATCTAGCTTAACAGTTAGTAGATCCAGTGTACCAACGGCAGTGGTGATGGTGGGAGGTGATCATTTGTGGTGATGGTGGTGATTATTGATTTAAAATGAAGCGATATGATGCTTGTTGAGTAAGGAGAAGAGATCAAAGATCTCGTTGTTAGGCATCCTTAAGTGACTTGAGTTGCCGCAAACGTTAAAAAGCCTAGAGTTGCCATGGAAATTGTTGTCTGGACGAAGAAGATTTTTTTTTAAAAGAAAATTTAAATAACAAAAATCTAAATAAATAGCTAATAAGTTTTCAGAAAATATAAAAATTTATTTTTATTTTCTTTTATAGGAGAAAACTGTTTTTTTTTTTTTTGCAAAAGAAACAAAAATTTAAATGACCAAAATGGTTTTAGAATCCAGAGGCATGTGATATGCTTGAATTGTAGAAGCACTAGGCCTGGATTCAGAAGTCTATAATAGACTTGGACAATAAGAAGCTCATTGGCTTAGATTCAAAGGTTCATGATGAACTTGAATAGTGAAAACATTTAGTTTGATAAAAATAACATAAAAAGAGGCTCAATGGCTTGAAAACGAAAAATAAAGAAAATCTGTGGCTTGAAGAGCAAAAAAAAAACAGGAACGGAACCAATCGTTAGATCATTGTGGCTCTGATAGAATGTTAAGTTAGATGGATTTCCAACCTAAAACCAATTGGTGATAAGTGAATTGTCTCATCTATCATATATATTGATTAGGATCCCTTCCAACTAGCGATGTCGGACTTTGTGTCTAATAATTATCACCCATGTTTATAGTTTTGTCTTTGGGTCAGAATCTCTGTTTATAGTTTAAGCATGACATTTTGTGGTTTAACTTTTTCCTCCATCATTTTCCTGCATATATGTGATGCAGTCTTTTTTGTTCGAACGATGATTCTCTTTATAGAGAATCCTCTATTACAAATGATCTTGGTATATGTTGTTCTAGCTGCGACACTAGCTAATTAACGCGCTTCATACGTAAATGTCTTTAAAGATGAAATTCACATTTATTTGCAAATAATAGCACCAATCAAACTACCAGAAATTTCTAAGGACAATGTTTTACTGTGAAGACTTGAGAGAAATAAATAAACAAAAGAAAATAGAGATCTTATTCACAGCAAACAAAGAAATTTGCTAAGGAAAAAAAAAAGGAAAGAAACCAGATCGATAACATTAAAAGAAAAATGACTAACCTCTTGATGCCGCCTGGGAAGAATAGAGAGATTCTAGCTCTTTCGTTCCTCCAAACAAAAAGATTTAGGTTTATGTTTTCAAAGTTAAAATATCCCGTTCTTCTGGTATTTTTCTTAGATTTCTAGCAACTTGTGGTGTATCTTCTTATCCATTAACCTCACATTCTATGGCTCAGACTTTACAACTCTCCACAGACAACAAGGAAACTACGTAACTGTGTGGTACTCGTCTTCCATATTTGTACTCGCAGCAACTTGTTGTGTGTCTTCTTGCCCATCAATATCATAATCGATGGTTCAGACTTTTCAACTCACCACAGACAACGCTGTACTCGTCTTCCTCTTAACTCTCCACAGAAAAACTCCATATGTTGTGGACCTTCTTGACGCGGACTACGTAGTTTTTTTCTACCTTTCTTTTCTTATCTTCATTGCAGAAATTATTTTCACTCCCTCTTATCAGCCTCTTAGAAACAGTTTTAGGTTTAGGCTGTTATATCTTCTTTTTTTTTGTTAGACTGTTATATCTATATACATATTATTATTATTTCCTAAGATGATACAATATATAATTGATCAATAATTAAAAAAAAATCCCTTTCGATTTGAAGTTATATATATGTTTGTAAGACTCCTCTGCTAAAAGTTCAATACATTTATTTTGACATTGACAAAATGTATTACAAAATAAAAACAAATGCAGAGTATTCCGTATGAATTATGGTAAGAAACATCATCATCCCATATAGCTGAAAAAATTGATGGAGATATTATTTCATACCATATCGAGTTCAGAAGGATCTTGATCATTGACATCAAAGATAATAGCAGCTGTTTCTACCTCATGTGATCTTGCAATGTTTATATTAGCATCAGCAGTGGCAACCGTGTTTGTGTACATATCGTTTGTATCTGCAACCTTCTTTTTAGCATCATCCATTGTATCAGCTTGTTGGCTACAACCTGCTGAATCCTTTCTCAAAGTTTTTTTGGTCTTTTCTCTATGATCACATTTGGCATCTAGCATAACATGCCTTTTCCTGCTGACAAACAACAAATCAAACATTCTTTAGAACGAATGTGCTTAAAGATAGTGCGGTGCGAGCATCCAAAGGTGCCCTTAAATGTAGAAGGTGGATTACATCACTCCACAAGGCCCACCAGATAGCAGGTCCAGTCCATCATAATTAGATATCAGCTCGGCTCCACGAACTGAGCGACGAAACACCAATTCAAACTTTTAGCCGGCTCAAGCAGGCAACTAAAAGCAGATCGTCTCAGCGGCTTAACTCAAACGGCCTAACTGTTCGTCCCGATGGGCTGAAACCAATCAAACAAGGCGACCTAGGGTAGGGTAAGGAGAAGTAACGACCGGCTATATAAGGAGACAAAGAGACATCAAAAAAGGGATCTGAAATCAACTACACACACCTTGCGGCTAGAATTAAAGTTTTACTTCTTATTCTTGCCGACTTGTACTTTTATGGTGTCACCAGCTTGTTTCACCGCTTGTTTCCTTATTTGTAAACCGACAAAACTTCTTCTGATCTAATAAAACATCTTTGTTACTAACCCACCGACGAGTTTCGTCTCTCTCACTTGTTTCTGACCAAACTCGGTACAAACATTAGCGACTAAAAATTATATACCGCCACGTAATTATAATTCATTAACTAGTTCATATAGTAAAAACAAATGAAAAGTTCAACTACTAAAAAATAAAAATAATAAATAATAAATATTTTAAATGATGAGCTTAAAAATAATAAAATAGCCAACCAAATATATTTTTTTTTACATGACACAACCAGATTTTATTTATTGTATTGCTTTTTACCAATTAAAAATGAGTATATACCAGTTTGGTTGCTTATAATATACTTTTTTTCCAAGTATCATAAAGCCTTAATTTTTTTTTAACATTTTTCTATATTTTTATTAATTGAGTTTAACTAGATGAATATTAAAAATTTGCGATTTATTATTTTTAGAAAACTGGATGCTCTAAGCCAATGCTTCAATTTTGAACTTTGAGGCACGGCTCTGCTTAAAGAGAAACTATAACCTCGATGAAACATTAAAGACAACTAATACCAACACTTGCATACTACTTAAGCTTTGGGTCTGCCGTTTGAATAGAGCTCTGTATTTTTAAAGCAATACACTTTGTATTACCTTTCCATCAATAATCGTTTCTATAGTGGAACCTAAAGGCACTTTTCATTAACCCTGGCTTGAAACCCGTTTTTCCTTGATCAATCTAGCCAATGTTCAAAAGGATATTCTCTCTTACCTGCAATAAAAACCATAAACAACAACTGAGTGATTTTTTTTTTTTTTTGAATGAATGAATGATCGCAAAAAACATCTGTTACAATCAATGCATCGTTTGTGTGGAAATAAATAGAGAGCTATATAAACTTTTACAAAATAATCTACTCGCAAACCAGAGGCTCATGGCAGCCTCGGGTCTCTTGGCGAGTTGGCTCATCTTCCTTTAATCGAGGTGATTAGATCCCTGACCAATTTATCAAGCAGTGCCGCAAGAACTGGTGGAGCCTTTGAAAGCTCTCCCACTCGTCTCCTATTTCTTTCATGCCACAGAGTATAAACTGTCGCCTGGAAGCAGTACCGAAGAATAAAGGTAAGAGTTTTATCTTGTAATCTAGCTACCAGGACTAGTAGTAGCTGATTCCACTCGTTTGAGTATCCACTCCCAAGGATGTTTCGAATAACTTTGCGCCACACTTCTTCTGAATACGAGCATGTGAAGAACAGGTGATCCCTGGTCTCCATTGGATCATTACACAACCAGCATTTTGTTACCGCATGTGAATTCCATTTAAGCATGCGATCACCCGTACAGAGGCTGTTATTATGGACAGCTATCCATACAAGCGTCGCGTTCTTTGGAGTGCTTCTTGAAACCATACACCTACCCACCATGGAACCTTGGGAACTACCATTCTCGTTAGGTTCCAGGTTTCTGTTGTGCTGAATCCCGCTTGTACTTCCAGCACCATTTATATTAAGGGATATGTATATCCCACATTGGAAAATCAATGGGACATTAAGTAATATATAAAGGGTTAGGGCCAATCCACTAATTGCCAATTGGTTTTGAGTTGGAAGCCCATAATAAACCCGAATCTAACAATTTATCTTCTGATTGCGTTAGACCTCTTGTTCTCATATCAAAAATTATCTCATCTATTTGAACCAGAGAACTTACTCTGTGCCTTTGACCTCTACGACTGAATTGCCATCTCCACAGTTGAATTAATCGGAATACCAAGATCAATACATCCTCTCTCAGCTAGTTTCCGCTCTTGACATTTTAGCTTCATTTGTTTTGTTAAAGACAAGTTCCCTGGAGTTTGATCAAACTGTGCATCATATCCACCATCTGTTAGCTACAACTAAAGAAGATTATTAGCAACGTTGCACAAAAGCAAATCTTCTAAAATCAACCGAAAGGTTGACACAAACTTGTGTGTAGTAGTAATTAATGTCATCCAACGGGTCAAGATTCTTATTGCAGTCACCAACAAAGAAAGAAGAACCAGCCTTTGAGGATCTAGCAGACAGCCTTCTGCCATGGCAACTACCTTGGACCATACACCCTCTACTATAGAAATAAAACGACAATCATATATATATATATATATATATATATATATATAATTTTTTTTTGGATAAAGCAATTGAAGCTTTGAGGTTGCCTTACATATATACTAACATCAAACACAAATAGATCATTTTAAAGATTCTGAGAAATCAGTAAGCCCTCCAAATACAAAGTAGTTCCTCTCAAGTGCAACAATGACGTGACCGGCTCGAGGTGCTTCCCTGAAGTTTCTAGCTGCTTCCATACAAACATATCTGAATTTCGTACTTGACTAGAACTATCTGGAGACATACACACGTACACATTAAAAAAGGTGTGACTCAAGAATGCTTTTCGAACATGTATCAAGGATGTGAACACCGGAGAGCTAAAATTAATCCAATATGAACATTGGAGAGATAATATCCAAATCTTTACTGCCGACTTCAATGATTTTGTTCTTTCTCGTTGAGTAAGCTTGGCTATCTCGTGGAGAGAGAGGCTTCTCATGAGATTAGGGTTTGACAAGACTATGACAGTATGACTCATTTTTTATGCTAAATAGGAGAAGAAACCGAACCATTTTGTGTGTGTGATAAATGTGTACGTTCGGAGGATGAAATTGAAGGAAATAAGAACGTGAATTGATGTGATAGTGTGATTTGTTGTTATGGAGAGTTGACATGGTACAAATCCATATTTTTGATTGGATGATTATTTTTTCTAACATGCATATCATTGCCCTTAAAATTTTCCTTTTCTAGTGTAAATTTTCCTTTTCTAACTATTCAATTTTTAGTGTTACAAAAAAAAAAACTATTCAATTTTTATATTGCAAAGTTTATGACTTTAAATATAACAAATTATTGTTTAACAGTCCAATTTAAAAATTTAATTTGGACGTTTTTATTTTTCCCCTACCCCGGATCAGATATATCACAAGTTACGTATATAAAATGGCAGAGAAATAACAATTACGCGCTCTTGGCAGCGTGACTAATAACTAACTAGACTTTGACCCGCGCGCCTGCGCGGGTGTATATTTTGAAAAATATGTTGATATTTGTTTTTCATGTAATTATTAGGATTTGAAAAAATGAATCCGAGGAACATAACCGATACCGATCCAAAAATATAGTACCAAACCCAAACATAAATTGATTAAATATTCTAATTATTCAAAATTTTGTTATTTAGAGAACCGAATCTGATCCGATCCGAACCGAAGTATTCGGGTACCCGAATTTATCTAAAATAGATTTATAAACTTATATATATTAATTATTTTTTGATTTAACGTATATAAAACATCAAGAATAATACTTTTAAATTGGTTTAAATACTTGAATATATATATATATATATATAGTCAAAAGTAAATATCTGAAATAGTTAAAGTATACTCAAATCACCAATAATACTTAAAATAATTATTGATTTTGTATCCAAAATTTTAAATCAAGCCAATTGATATGTTAAGCTTAGGTATTCTGACATATGTTATTCAAATTTATACGTAATATATTATTTTATTTATACATTTTGAGAAATTTAAAATATATAATGATTTAAAACTTTAAAAATAATTTAAATTAGTTATCCAAATCCGAACCAAGTCCGCAAAGATCCGAATCGAACTCAAACCAAAATGTAGAAACATTCTAATAAGGCTGAAATCTTTGACCCCGAAAATCCGAAATGAAAACCGATCAGAACCAAACCCGTATGGGTACCCAAAAGCCCATTCCTAGTCATTATTATATATCGTATTTTGTCATCATATAATTTATCGTATTTTATATGTACCATCATATAAGTAATCATATAATTAATAGTATTTTATACATACCATCATATAAATAATTACATATATTATATTTTTAAAACTTAATATGAAATATAAAAACTATAATTTGAGTTGGTATTTCAAATTGGGCTTTGTATTGTATTTTTCTTATATATATTGATAATATTTTTTATAATGGTTATTGAAAAATAGTTTAGTAAAAATCCATTTTTGAATATATGTATATTTTTGAATTAATTTTTGATATAAATCAACTTTGAATTATTATTTTGATTTGAAATATGTATATAAAGTTTAAATTTTGTTTATGGTTAGTTTAGAAAAAAAAATTTTAGGCAATTAGATTAACTCATTTTGGTATATTTTAAAACTGACCTAGATAGATAGTTTCTTATCAATTTTTTTTTAGAAACATAAGCCCATTACTTTTATTCTAAATATTACTATTTTTATTTTCAGATAAAATTTCTTTTTTTTTAAAAGACTACAATCCATGTTTCCAAACACACCAAATTTTTTAATAATCCTATTCAAGTCTCCAAACACTCCAACTTTGTACTTGAGTTTTAATAAGATAGATAAGGTATCCTTTTTCGTTAAAGAAAAGAATACTAACGTAGACTTTGTCCTAAATTTCACAACATAACTCCGTACCACCAAGTCAACAAAACCATGGTCCATTTATTTCTTCAACACGCTATTTTTCCTTTCTCAAAATTGACTTTAAACAATCTACCTACCTATACATAAAACCATTTCATGCTCCAAAACCCAAAACACAGAGAATATGAGAAAGAGAGGAGAAAACAAGAACAGATTCTTTAGAATCATCACCATGCCTCTAAAAGTTTTAGGCAAGGCTCGTGACCTCTACATGCGAAGCATCACAGGCTGCGCAGCTCGCACTCACTACTCCTCAGCTGGTGCCGTCTCCGTTCCCTTTCCGAGAAGCCGGAGCACCTCCTCAGCCTTCTCCTCCACCACCTCTTCGCGGAGGATGTCTTCCGATTTCACCTTCGACGATGACTACAGCGAGCTGGTCAGAGCTGCTTCCGTTAGGAGTTTAGGTCATAAGAACGAGATTGACATGATCAGACATCAGCAACTACAGCAGCGGCAAGAAAATCTCATGAAGAGATTCACGGTCTGCTAGCTGCTTACCCTTTACACAGAAAGGTTGAATCTTTGTGTATTTTCCTCAAGATTTTCACTTACCCATTTGATAACTTGATCTGGGTCTGATTCTGTTATGTTAGAAGCTAAGAAACAGTATGGAGAATTCAAGAAACAACAATGGAGAGGTTAGGGTTTCAATGGTTTGATTGTCTTTTCGATATGTTTCTTTCTTAATAGACAAGTCTTGTTCACTTCTTGATATCTAAGCTAAACGTTTGATTCGACCTTTCTCGGTTCTGATCGTACCAATGTTATTGTGAATCATGACTTCTCTTTGGGGATCATGGCATCCAAATTGGCTTGAGGCCTTTGTTGTCACTGCAGATTCTGGTATCTGTCAAAGTACGTAGTTGTCAAGAACAGGAAAGAAACTTGACAAGGTCTAGAGCACGACATAGCAAACAGAGTGAAACCTAGTTGCCTTTATAAAGTTTCTGAAACTGTTGCCGTCTCTGGTCCTGTAACTCCTGCTCAAGGTTTGGAAGAGGTTATGGGCACTCTGAAGGTCGAAAACCAACAATCGCCAACAAACTATCAGTTTCATCGCAAAGTAAATGACTTTTTTAGGATTAAAATTTTGTGTAATGTTCACAAAAGAACAACATTGTTTTATTTTTGAATATTAACTTGTGTCTTCAAGGAGAAGTGGGTGAGACTAGAAGGAATGTTCTCGTTACCAAGCTTACCGGAGAGAGTTGTTTTCTATGTGGAAGGTCCTTCACCAGGGATCAATCTCCTCATACAGTCTGTTACCATTCACCTTGAAAGCGAGCCTGAGGTATATAACTAATCATATCAATGATTATTTGTTTGCCTTAACTCTTACCTATTTGATTTTATTTGAAGCTGGTACGACGAGAGGGTGTTACAGTGGAAGATGAGTGATAGGATACAAGATGGAGGAGTACAAGTCGATGCTGAGGTGGCACCAAGAAGGACTTCAAGGCCACATAAGCTCAACCGAAAATATCTGCACAATTAGATTTTTTAGTAAGTATTTGAATTTCAATAAGAGAACAAGTCAAAGCACTATGTTCTCCACCTTTCCCATTTTCCTGCAATGTAGGAGTCAATGACTCCACTTTCCTTTCACGTTGTTTGCTTCTGTTATTTGCTTCTTGTAATCTCTATTTAAAGAAATGAAAAAGACAAAAAGAGGTAGACTTATCTACCCAAAACAACTTGTGTTCTTATTATTATTGATCAACATTGAGATCTCTTGGCAAGGGACCTATCAGTGGTATCAGAGCTCGTTATTTTTTTCTCGTTGACGGGTATTCTTTAGAATCAACGCTCAACAGAAACCTCAACTTCCTTTCTTTTGTCTATCACCCTTACTCCACAATTCCGCCCCGCACCACCAAAAACTCTACAAAAAACAGGGCCGTGGCTCAAAATCTTCGGAACGAGACCATGGCCAACAACCGAGAACGCCTTGAGGATCTCGAATCCAGCATGGGAATGGTCCAAGACGAACTCATGAAACTGACGACTGGTATCAACGACAAGTTTCGGGGATTCGAAGACTCCATTCACCGAACCATTGCTGATTCACTCAAGGAAATGAGGGAGCTTGTCCTTGGCAACCGTGAAACAGGCTCCAGCACACCTCAAGGAAACCCACGTCGCGACGAGGACTCACACCCACGACGAGACGATGTTAACCCTTTCGCTCTAACGCCCAATCCTCGCCGCAACTTGAAACTTGAACTTCAGCGGTTCAGTGATGGTGACCCAACGGAGTGGATCACAAAAGCCATACAGTACTTCGCGTATCATGATATCACCGGTAATCAACGTGTGAACTTTGCCGCTTACCACCTCACGGAGGAAGCCAATGAATGGTGGCAGGCCACAGTCAAAGCTCTAGGAGTCGACCTGCATCTCATCACGTGGGAGACATTCGAGAGCGAAATATTGACTCGCTTTGGTCCTACCCGAAGTGCAAACTTCCATGAGGAGTTATCTAAGATCCGTCAAACAGGTACATTCCGCGAGTACCAGCGAGCTTTCGAGAGGTTACGCAACAAAGTCTCGAATTGGTCAGAAGAGGCACTCGTTGGGACTTTCCTCGGGGGTTTACACTCCAGTATTGCCGATGATGTCCGAATGTTCCAGCCAAAGACATTACAGGAGGTCATCAATCTGGCCAGAATGAAAGATGACCAACTACAAAAACAAAAACGGAGCTTCATACCTCGCAACTACTCGAGCAACTCCAATTCCCAGTCTAAGACCATGACCCCCATGCCACAACAACAGCGCCCTCCGCAGACTCCAAAAAAGCTCACTTGGGAGGAGATGAAGAGAAAGCGCAGTCTTGGTCTTTGCTTCAGTTGCGACGACAAATACACTCCCGGACACAAATGCGTCAACCCACAAATCTTCATCATGGAGAGCATCAACGATGATGACAAGGACGACGAGATTGATGAGGAGGATGATACACCAGAAATCACCCTCAATGCCCTTACCGGTTGGGATTCGCCCACAACGATGCGTCTTCACGCCGTCATCAACCGCCAGAGCCTCCACGCCCTCGTCGATAGTGGCTCAACCCACAACTTCATCAGCGAGAAGGTGGCTCGTGCACTCCGGTTAGTCGAAACACCAACAAAAGCTTTTTCTGTTCGTGTGGCCAACGGAGAACCATTACAGTGCCGTCGACAGTTCAATGACGTCAATATTCAGATCGGCGAAGCTCAGTTTCAAATCACCCTGTACGCCCTTCCTCTTGTGGGCCTTGATTTGGTATTGGGCATTCAATGGTTACAAAACCTCGGCCCAATACTAACCGATTGGAAGGCCCAAACTCTGCAGTTCTATTGGGGAGGCCGAACACATGTTCTTACTGGGCTTACCAAATCAAAGATTCAGCCCACCACGAAAGAGGATGTCGCAAAGGAGTTACGACAAGGAAATTTCCTTCTTGCGATTTGCTCACCGGAGACGACGCCGGACTTGAAGGAGCTGAACGACGACATCCGTCTCCTCCTCACTGAATTCGATGGGATCTTTTCAACACCAGACGGTCTTCCTCCGCACCGCGAAATTGAACACCAAATCACGCTTAAGGAAGGTACAAACCCGATCAATGTCCGTCCCTACCGTTATGCTTACTTTCAGAAGGATGAGATCGAGAAACAGGTCACAGAAATGCTCAACGCCGGAATCATACAGACAAGCTCTAGCCCTTTCTCTTCTCCGGTACTCCTCGTGAAAAAGAAAGATGGTTCGTGGCGATTTTGCACTGACTACAGGGCACTCAACTCAGCCACAATCAAAGACCGTTTCCCGATACCCACCGTCGAGGATATGCTCGACGAACTACACGGCTCCGCCTTCTTCACCAAACTCGACCTTACCGCGGGGTTTCATCAGGTCAGGATGCACCCTTCCGATATTCACAAAACCGCTTTCAGGACACATCACGGACACTTCGAGTATCTCGTCATGCCATTTGGTCTTTGCAACGCACCCTCAACGTTCCAGGCCCTCATGAATGATATCTTCAGACCGTTTATGCGAAAGTTTGTGCTCGTGTTCTTTGACGACATACTCATCTACAGCCCAACTTGGGAGCTCCATCTACAACATGTCCGCGAAGTCTTCACCATCATACAGCAGCATCGGCTGTCCGTGAAGTTCAAAAAATGTGAATTTGGAAAACGAGAGCTTGAGTACTTGGGCCACATCATCTCCAACACCGGGGTTACTGTCGATCAATCCAAAGTCAGTGCAATGACAGCATGGCCAGTCCCCACTACAGTCACCGAGCTACGAGGTTTCCTCGGCCTCACGGGCTACTATCGCAAGTTCGTCCGCAACTATGGTTTGATCGCTAGACCTTTGACTAACCTATTACGCAAAGGGAAATTTGTTTGGGATTGTGCTGCAGATCAGGCCTTCAACAACCTCAAAACCGCCATGACATCAACACCAACGCTCGCACTGCCTGACTTCTCCAAACCCTTTGTCATTGAAACCGACGCTTCCGGTGATGGCATTGGAGCAGTCCTATCACAGCAGGGCCAACCTATTGCTTTCATGAGCCGATCTCTCGGAGTACAGAAAAAGGCTTGGTCGACATATGCACGTGAGATGCTTGCAATAATAGTGGCTATTCGCACATGGCGTCCTTATATACTGGGGCGCAAGTTCACCATTCAAACCGACCAACGCAGCTTACGATATATGTTGGAGCAAAGAATTCTCACCCCCGAGCAACAAAAATGGATGGCAAAACTTGTTGGATATGATTACGATATCGTTTACAAACCAGGTAAAACCAACTCCGCAGCTGATGCTCTTTCACGGGTCCCTGAGAGTCCTCTTCTCGCAACAATCTCAGTTCCCCATTCCTCCTTGTGGACTGACCTCCGCGACTTGGCTTCAAAGGACCCCTACCTCCAACGCATAGGAGTCGCAGCAACAGAGAACCCTGGCCGACCCTACTCCTGGCGTGATGGGCTCGTATGTTACAACAACCGCGTTGTGATTCCACCAACATCACCCCTTGTCCAGCAACTGCTTCACGAGCATCACGACACCACGTTGGGAGGCCACTCAGGCGTTCTTCGAACCTTCAAACGCCTATCTCACCACTTCTATTGGCCCTCGATGCACAGATCAGTCGCCGACTATATCTCGCGTTGTGACACTTGCCAACGCGCCAAGTCCCAGACCATGTCCCCGGCCGGTCTACTTCAACCCTTGCCTATTCCCGAGCAGGTTTGGGAAGATATCTCCATGGACTTTGTCGATGGGTTACCTCGGTCCGGTGCTTTCACGTCAATCTTAGTCATTGTTGATCGTCTCAGTAAATTTTCTCACCTTGTCGCCTTGTCTCATCCATACACAGCCTCCACCGTTGCAGCAAAGTTCATCGAGACAGTGGTCAAACTCCACGGTCTGCCTCGTTCCATCCTTAGTGATCGCGACCCGATCTTCCTCAGCCACTTCTGGAAGGAATTGTGGCGTCTTTCAGGAACCACCTTGCGTATGTCCACCGCCTACCATCCACAAACAGACGGCCAGACAGAGGTCGTCAACAGATGCATTGAACAGTTCCTCCGTTGCTTTGTACAGCAACGACCGAAGCAATGGAGTTCCTTCCTTCCATGGGCTCAATATTGGTACAACACCACATTCCATTCCAGCACAAACACAACCCCATTTCAGGTTCTATACGGCCGCACTCCGCCTGCCATTCCAAGGTATGAAATTGGCTCTACACTAGTTGGTGAGCTTGATGAGCAGTTACACAACAGGGACGAGCTACTCAACGAACTCAAACAGCACCTGGAGACATCAAACAATCGCATGAAGCAACAGGCAGATACGAGTCGCCGGGATGTGGAATACAATGTTGGTGATTGGGTCTACCTACGACTCCAACCCTACCGCCAGATGACAGTTCTCAGACGCTCTTCCCAGAAACTGGCCAATCGTTACTACGGCCCCTTTCAGATCGAGTCACGGGTGGGTAAGGTAGCCTACAAGCTTACGTTACCATCAACTGCAAGAATTCACCCAGTCTTCCACGTTTCCTTGTTGAAGAAGAGAGTTGGAAACGATGATCCTGTCTCTGTTCAGCTACCACCTTTGAAGGAGTCTGGTACACTACGCCTTGTTCCATTCAAGATACTAAAAACGCGTGAGGTACGCAAAGACGCAACCACTATAATCGAGCTACTTGTTCATTGGACCGACTTGCCTGTTGAGGAAGCAACTTGGGAGGAGCAAGAACAGTTCATCACAAGCTTTCCAATGTTTCAGCTGAACCTTGAGGACAAGGTTCTTTCCGAGGAAGAGAGTGATGATAGGATACAAGATGGAGGAGTACAAGTCGATGCTGAGGTGGCACCAAGAAGGACTTCAAGGCCACATAAGCTCAACCGAAAATATCTGCACAATTAGATTTTTTAGTAAGTATTTGAATTTCAATAAGAGAACAAGTCAAAGCACTATGTTCTCCACCTTTCCCATTTTCCTGCAATGTAGGAGTCAATGACTCCACTTTCCTTTCACGTTGTTTGCTTCTGTTATTTGCTTCTTGTAATCTCTATTTAAAGAAATGAAAAAGACAAAAAGAGGTAGACTTATCTACCCAAAACAACTTGTGTTCTTATTATTATTGATCAACATTGAGATCTCTTGGCAAGGGACCTATCAATGAGAATCTTAGTGAACCCAAACTTTGAAGATGGACTAAATAACTGGTCTGGGAGAAGCTGCAAAATTGTGTGTAGATAGTTCCACAATCTGGAAAAGCTTTCGCTGCAGCTACAGAACGCACACAGAACTGGAACGGTATTCAACAAGAGATTACTGGAAAAATTGAGAGGAAACGTGTGCATTGCAAAGTTAGTCTTCTTCTAATAGTTCAGATCAAGAATCACTGTAAAATGCTAAAGTAGATATTTATTTTTTTGTTGTACAAAAGTGTGCAAGCAACAGACAAGGAGTGGATACAGTGTAAAAAGGAAGTTCCTCCTCAATAGTTCTGCATCACGAGTTGTCATTTACATCCAAGGTCCACCTCGAGGAACCGATATTCTCCTCAACAGCTTAACTGTAAAGCACGCTGAGAAAATCCCTCTTTCACCGCGCCCACCCCTTGAGGTTAGTCCAGAGATCCACATCACATTTTAACCACAGTTTATATGTGAAGATGATGTAGGTGAAGCTACAATAATGCAAAATCCAGTTTAGTTTATTAGTCAATCAAAACTGAAATACAATTTTAGACATTAACAGTTATTTATAAGAAACCCTAAAACCCTAAAAACAGTAAAATAATAATTAATATAATATGTTTAATAAAATAATTAATAAAGTAAACAATAAAATATTTTGTATATCTGTCAGACACAAGTTCTACATTCCTAAAGAACAAACAATTCTGTATTTGAGACTACGGTTTTATTTGTTGTATTTTGTTATAGAATCCTGCATTTGGGGTGAACATACTCACCAACAGCCAGTTAACCGACGGTACAACCAACGGCTGGTTCCCATTAGGGAACTGCACTCTAAGCGTAGCAGAAGGCTCCCCTCGCATCCTTCCTCCAATGGCAAGGGACTCGCTTGGACCACACGAGCCTCTAAGTGGTCGCTACATGCTCGTGACTAACCGAACACAAACATGGATGGGTCCAGCTCAAATGATCACTGATAAACTTAAACTATTCTTGACATACCAAATATCAGAATGTTAATGTAGCACTTGGTATTGATAGCCAATGGGTAAACGGTGGACAAGTTGAGATCAAGGACGATAAATGGCATGAGATTGGTGGTTCTTTCCGAGTTGAGAAGCAGCCATCTAAGGCTTTGGTTTATATTCAAGGCCCTTCTTCTGGCGTTGATCTCATGGTCGCTGGCTTGCAGATTTTCCCTGTTGACCGGCTTGCGAGAATCAAACACTTGAGAAGACAAACTGACAAGGTATATACAAAAACACTATGCTTCAATAATCTTTTATATCAAATGAGACTTTATAGTAATTTTCTTGATATACAGATCCGTAGAAGTGATGTTATCCTCAAATTCTCCGGTGCTGATGCTAGCAAACTCTCTGGAGCTACGGTTAAAGTTCGACAGACGAGGAACAGCTTCCCTGTGGGAACTTGCATCAGCAGATCAAGTATAGATAACGAAGATTTCGTCGATTTTTTCTTGAAAAACTTTAACTGGGCGGTGTTCGGTAACGAGCTGAAATGGTACTGGACGGAGCCGGAACAAGGGAAGCTTAATTACCAAGACGCGGACGATATGCTCAACTTGTGTAGTAGCAACAACATAGAAACCAGAGGACACTGTATCTTTTGGGAAGTCCAAGCAACTGTTCAGCAGTGGATACAAAAGATGAACCAAAACGACTTAAACACCGCAGTCCAAAACCGCTTAACCGGTCTTTTAAACCGGTACAAGGGAAAATTCAAACATTATGATGTGAACAACGAGATGTTACACGGATCATTCTACCAAGACAAGCTAGGCAAAGACATAAGAGTCAACATGTTCAAGACCGCACACCAACTAGACCCATCCGCGACATTATTTGTGAATGATTACCACATAGAAGACGGGTGTGATCCAAAATCATGCCCCGAGAAGTACATTGAGCATATTCTTGACTTGCAAGAAAAGGGTGCGCCTGTAGGAGGAATCGGGATTCAAGGCCATATCGATAGTCCGATAGGTCCAATTGTTTGTTCTGCTCTAGACAGACTAGGAATCCTCGGTTTACCGATATGGTTCACGGAGTTAGATGTCTCGTCCATTAATGACCACATCAGGGGAGATGATTTGGAGGTAATGATGTGGGAAGCTTTTGGACATCCTGCGGTTGAAGGTATCATGTTATGGGGATTTTGGGAGCTGTTCATGAGCAGAGACAATTCTCATTTGGTTAATGCAGAAGGTGATGTTAATGAAGCTGGTAAAAGGCTTTTGGCTGTGAAGAAAGATTGGCTCTCTCATGCTAATGGACATATTGATCAAAACGGTGCGTTTGCGTTTAGAGGATACCATGGAAATTATGCTGTTGAAGTGATTACTAGTTCATCTCAAAAGGTTCTTAAAACGTTTGTTGTTGAAAAAGGAGATTCGGCTCAGGTTATTACTGTGGATCTTCAAGGTTTGTAATTATTTTGTGTGATGCATGTGTGTTTATTAGTGTGACTATCTAATTTCAAGTATTCTCAAGCTTTTGTGTTTGTATATCGTGTGAATAAAAACTTTATATCAAAAGTATTTTTTTATATGGTGGTTTGCTTCTTTTTTGGAATTTGAAAACATACAAGTGAAATGACACTGGAAAAATAGAAAAATACTTGTTTTTAAGCTAAACATAATTAAACCTTAATTTTTAAAGTTAAAATTAGTTTATAATATTTATATTTTAATAAAATAATCACTAATATATATATATATATATACACACATATATACACATATAGACATGATTCATGGATCTCTTTATCTCAAGATATAAAGCCTTTCTGCCTCATCAGAGAGGATGCTTTAGACCTCAGAGTCTCCGATCTTCTCACCTCAGACTTCCTATGGAATATAAGGCGAATAGAAGAATTACTTCCTGAGATGGCCTTGCAAATAAAATGTATCCGTCCAAGACAATACAGCATGGAAGACATGTACATCTGGCAGCCACTCCAATCAGGTGTCTATTATTAGGTAAAGTCCAACAAGTGTGGCTGATAGACACATAGACTTTAGCCACTCAAATTTTTAACGTGAGAGCTCCGTTGCGAAAATTTTAAAATATGATATTGCAAAAAATCAATTCTCTTAATTTTTGTACTTTTATAATAGTAAAATATTATTTTAAGATAACAACACAATATATAAGAATCATCATATTATTTTTTTTTAAATATATAAGATTTTTAATATAAAATGTGTTTTATTATATAATATAATATATATAAAAATTCATTAAGGATAACATAAACTTTAGCCACTCTAGTTTTTAACGTGAGAGCTCCGTTGCGAAAAATTACTTTGCATATAATAGTATAGATTGAGATTAGCGTTGACTTCTAAAGACTAGACATACATTTCAAATTTTTGATTAGTTAAGGTATGTTTTGACATGCAATAAGAGTTGGAGTATATATTTTTTTATCGATTCCTAGTTCAGACATGAATTTCAAATTTTTGATTAGTGAAGGTATGATTTGACATGCAGTAAAAGTTGATGTATGTATTTTCTCAGCGACCTCTAGTTCGGGCATGAATAAACCGTTTTCCCGTTTCTTTGACTTTATATCTTTTGCTTTCTTTTCTAGGTCTGAAAACTCTGAAGCCCATTTTCTAGTAAAAGACACTCTCTGCTTTTGGGCCCTCTAATAGGCTAAGCCTATTCTTAAGTTATAAATTTGGATTGCACAAAAAAAGATAAGTTATTATTGTTAACATCATACATCATCAATTGTTTCTACTAAGTTGACACCTAAACATACAAACTATAGTTATAATGAGATGATAAAGTTAATCAAAATAAAATACATACTATTTTTTTAAATGTAGATGATACAAAGAAATTAAAAATATGAAATGTCATTTTAATATTAAATATATAATTATTACCAACATAAATATTAAAAAAAATAGAATGGTCATACTCGTACTTATATATGTGTATGCTTTAATATTTTAAGATTAAATTCTTATTCTTACAAAGATATAAATCCTGTGAATAGAAAATTCATTTTTACAGATTAAAAAAATTTCAGCCTGAAATTTGAAGTGATTTGGAGTTGATTTGATTTTTATTTGGCGTTAGATGATTTTAGGTAAATTTTCAGAATTTAGTCTTATTTTTGTTAAGCAACTCTTGAATCTTATCTAGAACTATGAGATTTAGATTTTATTTTTATAATTAAGAAAGTCCACTCAAACACTTGAAAAACACTTGAAACATTATAAAATTTAACAGTAAATTTCATAGTACTTTATGAAATGAACAATTCAATAGTACTGAATTTTAGACCAGGTTTAAAATTTATGTTTGACTAAAGATGAATTTATCATTTTAATACAAATCATTTTAAACTTGTAGTTGAAAACATCTCCCTTAACTGTAGAGAAATCATTATCATCTATAAGTACATCGTATATCAGATAAAAGTAAACATGTTTTTGATAATAAAAATTAATAGTAAACTTCACTCAGTATATAATAAATTATTTATATGTAAGAAAGTCAATGTAAAAAATTCTATTTGAAAATTAATAGTAACATTTATTTTAAAGATTCTACGCAGTTATTTGGATTACATGAGTTATTTGATTTTCAAATATAATATATAAAACTAGATTTTGACCCGCGCTTAAAAAGCGCGGGTTTTTCTTTGGATTGTAAACAAAATTTGTGAATTAGTATTTTAAAATTGTTTTCTAATCTACTCTATTAAAACAGAGTCCTATTTTTATCTACTATAAAAAAAAGTTGTTAGACCAATTCACTAGAAACTTAATATATATTACTTAATATTTAAAGAAAAATGGAAAGGATATTATTCTCCTACACCGTAGATATTGTGAACGTGATCTTAACAATAGTTTGTTAAATATTATATATTTAAATAATAAATACAGTTATTTGAAAGAAAATATATTTGGTTTACATAATCTTAGGTGTGTGTATATATATATATATATATTATATTTATTGTATACATATCTACAGAAGTTTTTGCATCTAAATATATACATAATATTTTGGGATCCCAAATTTTATTTGAAACAGAAAATGTTATAAGAATATAAGAATAATAGAGCATATGAAAATTTTAAATAGGCTATGAAAACTATATAGTGATGAAAGTTTAAATTATTGTTACAAAAAGTAAAAATTCACCTATATTTTAGTTATATTATATATAATATTTTTTAATAAATTCAGTTACATTACTATTTGTTTAAATGTTTTAATAAAAATGAAAACAATATATGCGCATCCGCGCGGGTTAGAATCTAGTATCATGTTAAAAAGTCATATTATATTGAAGAGAAATTTGCTTAAAATTATATAATTTACCAATTAGTTTATTTAAGATTTTGTATACATGATCTTATATAACTCTCTCTTAGGCCTAGACATTTACCAGACCCGGAAAACAAAACCGAAATATAGGTGCTACTTGGGTTTCGATCCATGGTAAAGTACATATTTTCTGGACCCGCGGATCTCTGTTCGAATCCGGATCCTACCCGAGGGTTGATTAGTACCCGAAGTACTTGAAATGTTTTGCGTAAATTAGGTATATTTGGATATTTTGAGGTATTACATATTACTTTTTAGTTTTGGGTTCTTATTTCCGATTACAGGTTTCGGGAAAAATTCCTTATTTAAAAAAAATATTTTGGATATTGAAAAAATTTCGGTATTTTTAGGTTCCTCTGGTCAGATTTTAGGTAAATTTATGGGTCTTTTAGGTAGTTAAATATTTTTTTGTACTTATTTGAGTTTTCAGGTTTTTTCGTGTTTTGGTATTTTTTAGGTTTTCGGGTACTTCGAATTTTTCGGGTCTTAAATACCCAAACCAATCCATTCCCATTTTTTAAACATATCCAGTCCCATTACATATCCAAAAATTATAGGTGTTTTATAGGTATTTGAGTTATGAACCTGAACATATCTGAACCCGAAAGAACCAACCTGGACACATACAAGAAATCTTCAAATATCTAGTTATGTCCAGATTTTTAGGATCAGGAGAACTCAGACCCGAAAGAAACCAATCCATATACCCGACACGAATGTCCTAACCTACTCTCTGATTATTTTTGTGTGCATTTTATAAGACCTTAAGATTTATTTAGCAGATTTTTTGGCTAATTTAATAGTATAGATTTGTAAGGTTTTTAATAATTTTTAAATTTATCTTAAATAACATTTTTATTATAAATTTTTTATAGAGAATAATTTAGTGTAAAATATATAATTTTGTTTTTAACAGGTGGTTACTTAAGTTTTTTTTATTAAATTTGATTTTGTAATATATTTGGAACTATATAATGTAAGATGACACAGTATAATATAACGTATGATATATGTTAACTTTTAAATAAGTTTCAAAATATATTAATTGGTTTAGAAGTCGATAGTATAGGAATGATAATGTTCATGGGTTAGTCAACCAAAATAGTTGTATTGTCAACAAATTGGCCAAGTAAGATTACCGTAATATTTGATAAATAATATGGCTAACTCACTAAAGGAAAGGAGTAAAAGTCGGTATATACGGTGTAATGTTATAGACTAACATTTTGTTACAAAAATATAAGGTAAGACCAAAAAAATAGGTAAGTCTAGTGAAAGAGTCCAAACAACTTTTCATAGGTAGATTTTTTAGGCCTTCTTTCCTTTTAATAGTATCGACTAGATCTCGACCCGCACAACCGTGCGAGTTTCTTATTTCTATACTAAAATATCTTAGTTTATATAACAACATTTACCAATAACTTAATGTAATTTAGTGTTATATATTATGTAATTCTATAATAGCTATGTTTACGTGGCTTATATATTATTACTATAAATTTTGTTTTTTTGTAACAAAAATTATTTTGGAAACTTTATTATGTAACAATATTACTTTACATACTTTTTATTTAAAATTTAAAATTTATATGAAAGCAAATTAATTTGGATCAATATAGTAGAGAAGAAATTTTTGAGATACTGTAAAGAATTTCTTTTAAAGAAATACTATAATACATTGTACTTCAAAATAAGTTTGTCGTAAACATCATATTTGAGAAATACACTAAGTTGGATAAAATATCTTCTTTTAATTTGATATAAAAATGAATCTTTCTAACAAAATCTTTGTAATTTTTATTTTTGAAAATTAATCAGCTGGAATTGTTATTATCATTGAATATAAAATTATAATACTCTGTATAATTTTAAATTTTCATATATAAATCAAAACTAAAATAAACTTTAATTTCTAATTATAGTTTATGATAAATAATTTAAAATTTATTACTTTTGTATATACAATTTAAAATAATTCTGAAAATGTTTTTAAAAGATTTTGTTTAGAACTTTCTTTAAAAAAATCATTTGTATTCAATTACAAAGATAAATACTATAATATTATAATTACTTCATGTAAAATTTAATAAAATTTTAAGGAATGGTCCAAACTAAAACCAGTATATGGTTGAATCCATAGAAATGTATTTTAAAATATTATATATTTATCAGTACATTTTTGTTAACACAATATCTTAATAAATATTGATACGTGTATAATGTATAACATAAATAATAATAATAACATGATTTTTGATTCGATTTTATTATTTGCATGGTGTAATTCTAACATGATTTTATTTGCATAATAAATATTAATTATTATTATTATTACTAATTAGATCATATGTAGGTATTAACTCTAGAATAATTAAATGTTATTATTATTTAGTATATTATAAATGGTTATATGCAACTATAATTATATATTGATGGAATAAATATATTTTCGAAATTATCCATATCTAATAACATTTTGATGAAATAAAAAGAGAATTAAATATCTTGTTAGGATATTGTTATGAAAATACAAAAAATAAATAATGTAAGCAATTTTCTAGGAATGGTCCATTTAAAATATCACACATTAAAGAAGTCATGACTTCTCTTTTAATAGTATATAGATATAAACAGCATATTTCATTTTTTTTGTAATTGCCAACTTGCCAAGCTAATTTTTAGTCCTTACTTTTAACACAAAACTAGATCTGGATCCGCACAACCGTGCGGGTTTTTTATTTTTATACTTAAATATTTTAGTTTATACTCACTCTTGATACAAATATATGATGTTTAAGGTTGTTCACACATATTAAGAGAAATTAAAGATTTATTTTTATGTATTACTTTTTGGTATCTTTTTAGTTAGAAAATATTAAAAAAAATACTTATTTGTATTCAATAAAAAGATAAAGTATTATAATTAATTTATGTAAAAGTTGATAAAATTTTAAAGAATGGTCCAAATTAAAAAATCATGCATGAAAATTTCATCACTACAGTATATATATTAACTTAAGCGATTTATTATAAGAACAGTATATGGTTGAATCTATAGTATTGTATTTTAAAATATTATATAATTATCAATACATGTTTGTTAGCACAATACCTATATAAAAATCGATACATGTATAATATAATTAATAATAATAACATTTATTACGCAAATAAAATAGTGTTAGGATTTTTAATATTTGATTCAATTTTATTATTTGCAAGGTAAAATTCTAACATTATTGTATTTGCATAATAAATGTTATTATTATTATTATTAATTAGATCATATACAAGTATAAACTCTAGAATAATTAAATGTTATTATTATTAATTAGATTATAAATGGTTATATGCAAATATAATTATATATTGATGGAATATTAAATTTTCGAAATTATGCATCTCCAATAATATTTTGATGGAACAAAAAAAGAATTAAATAGGTTGTTAGGATTTTATCATGAAAATACAAAAAAATAATATAAGCAATTTTCTAGGGATGATCCATTTAAAATATCATACATGAAAGAAGTCATGACTTCTATTTTAATAGTATAGATTTTCCGGATCAGTCAAACAAAAAATACACAATATCGCATACGCTTCACATGTGCGGTTGAAGTTATTTTCAGTAGAAAAACAGTTTAAAAAAAAAAAGAAGTTATTTTCAGTAGCTTCCTTTATCTGAAGAGAAGTAATGATGGGTATCATCAATAAACAATGGGTTAATTTGATGAATATATTGGAAAAAATATCAGATTTATAGTAAAAGGGTAGAGAAAGATAGGAAAAAAAAAGAGGAGAGAAAAAATAATATTGTTAATTGGTGAAATATATATATATATATATATATATATATATATATATTATTTTTTTTTGGTACAGGATCAAATTTCCCATCAATAACTACAAATACTGATTCGAGCATAGGGTACACAAACTAGATCAGACTGGCATTTATCAAAGTGGTACACTTAAACTATTCTGCAACAAATAAATCTTAGTAGCTGGAATAGCTGCTGAATTTGGGATTAAAAAAACCCTCACGCACAAGAGTTGTGAGCTGAAAAATTGGATAAATTTATACCAATCTCAAAAATTTTTTATCCCTTCGTTGTTAATGATTCCCAGATTGAGTCATTGTGATATGAGGTCAAAAGTTAGTTTTCTGAAGGCAGACATGATGGTGAGAGAGCTTCCATCTGCACTTTCCATTTGCCCTTGTTAGGATTCCTTAGCTTGAATTTACTTGGATTTGAGATCGATTTAAGAACAAGAAGGAACAAGCATAAACTAAAGACACAAAGATTGTTTACCCGGTGCTCACCGCACTTCTCCAATGTGGAGAAGCCGCTATACATCACCGAGGCTGGGCACAGCCAGCAATCCACTAGAGTAACTCAAACTTGAGCTCTCATCGGTCTACAATGGTGGTCTCCTCTCTCTCTCAGTCGTCTACATGATCTGTTACAATCTCAGATCAGTTTCTCTCTACTCTAAAGAAAACGACGAAGAAGATAAGGCTTTATATCACAGCCTTTTACATATAGTTCTCACGTGCCTCACGTGACTCGGGTTACACTTAACATAAGTCTAAACCCTCTCCTTCAATCAGTATATTCTCCTCACCAAAGAGACCGTAATATGATATAGGGACACTTCCTACAATCTCCACCTTGTCCCTTTATCCCACACCTTGTTCTAGTGGATATCCTCAGATTCAACCTCTGACTGTATGAGCAAACCCGCTCAACTTTCTGCAACTCCTTGCATACTTCTGCATTCTTGCAGTTCCATGAGATACTACCATGAAGGCTTTATATCTCCTTGAATAAAGCTCATCCAGCTTCATATCTTTGAGCTCCACCACTCAACTCCAACGCTTCTTGAAACTTGTCCAAGCAACTTGTTCTGTCCAACTTGAGACAACCTGTAGACTTCTTTTCTGCTCCCTTTAGACTCCTCTAAACCGCAGCTCTGACCTCAACAACCTCAGTCTTCTAACACTTAATCAATCGTCAATGAACCAGACTTGAAAGAACCAACTGAACTCCAGCTGTGATATGTAAACACCACCATTCCCGAGCTATTAACCTTCTCAAGTCATATTTAGTTGACTTCCTTGCACTTCACAGCCTCTTGTAGTGCTCAACTTCTCCATTGATCATTCTTTTTGGCACTTTTGTAACCTGTTATTGCAAATTAAGGTTACCAAACCTCACGCCAGAACTTGATTTCAATGCTATACACCTGTTGCTTTGACTTGAAGATCACCAACTATTCTGCCCAGAAAACTGATTGTGAAATTAACTTGAAACACCCGAGGAAACTGAAACACCATTGCCTCAAACCAGAAGCTCTTAGAATCAGAATCAATCCTCAATAACCAGTAGACACCCACTGCTTAACCTGAGACGTTCATTTACAATGAACACTCTCAACATGAACATCACTCTGCACCGCCGTTGTGACCAACAGAACACGCCGCCTAACTCACCCAGTTAAGAAGACTTTCGATACATAGAATCTCTGCTCAATCTCTGCTCAAACTAATCCCCACTACCAGAACTTCATCCAACAGATATAGCCTCCTGCTGACCTCTTTTATCCCTGTCTCAGACTTACAAATTCTGCAATTTCCCTGAGACGCTTTGCTGCTGCAGTGTCCTGCAATCTATTTTACATGTCTGCAAACTTGGTCCCTTTGTCGAATCATTTGATCCACCTTATCTGCCCTGAACCTGGAATCAATTAACACTGAATCCCTGCAGAATACAAGAACCATACATGTTTCCATACTGAACAAAACCCTCTTCTAGCCAACTCTGCCTTGAAACTAACTTGTACCACACCTCACAACTCCACCTTGCTGTGAATACCTTTAATACAAGTTCCTTGTTCAATTCTCTGAGTAAAGAGATATGTACCAGTAGCTTCCACTAAAACTGAACCAAAACCTCTTCTAGGCTTGACATCTCTTCCTCAGAATGATATATGCTGAGCTTCCACACTTGATTAGAACCTACAAGCGTTTTATCTTTGTCTCATACTCACACCTCCTGTGAAAATCCTTGAGACAATTCTCTTATAGCAAAAGCTTATACTTCGCTGACCTGCGAACCCCACCAATCTTTGGTGCATGTACCTTTCACTTTCTCAGACAAAACCAGAAAACTCTCTGCCCATCAGCTCCAAAAAAAATACCATGCCTCTGATATTTTTAACCTTCGCTTGACTGTCCCTGCATTAAGCACCTCAGTCGCTGACATTACTTGAAGCATTACCCTTGAGACAGTTTCACAATTCTTTGCTCTTTGTCTCCTTCAGTTTCTGCCTTTGAGAATTCCACATAACACTTCTTTAGTTCCTTGTCTTCTTAGCTGTAGCTTTTTCTTGATCATCTGAACCTTGTACAACTCGATCATCTGCAGACAGCTCCACCTTGAACTAAGTATTCTCTTTTCTCTGTAAAACCTGCCTTAACGTCTCCCTGTAGTGACGCCTCTGAAATGTAATCCCTTTTTGATGATAACTGCCTTGACGTCTCTGTAGTGACGTCTCTGTAGTGACGTATAATTGGCTGATTACACACTCCTCATCATGTAATAACCACTGAACCCTTATAATCCATCTGTATATACCCTTGGTCAAGCTTTAATCTGATGATGACAATAATCTTCACTTGACTTTCTGTTCATCTACCACACTGAACCAACCAGAATCCTGATAACTCTTGCAAGCTGATTATCATGACCTCAATACCAATATAAAACTGAATCTACTTACGAGACCTTCTGAAATAAGCCTAGCTCCCATTGAAGCCAAAAAACACCTGTTGATGTGCCCTACAAACCATGTAGAAACAAGACTCCACCTGTAGCAAAACCCATTCAGACCTCACTTTGATTCTTCACACTTAGCTTCAAATCTCAGAACTTAAACCATCCTGCTTTGAAACTCATGAATATGCTTGTATATCAGATTGTTATGCCGCTGATTATGCCTCAGATCTTGTAATACACACGTCCTACTAACTGCAGCCACTTCAAAATATATGTTTATAACAGTAGACCTTACAGAAACCTCGTCTTGCTTCACTGCTCCACTCAATCGTACCAGTTTTGAATGTTCTGAGCATTCTCCCTTTGATAGTCATTTACACCTTGACTCTCCTAGCTGTACCTTCTGATGAAACCACTCAGAACCTGTAGCCTCTGAAGCTACTTTCAGAATTCCTCATCTCCTTTTCCAGAAACAATTAATCTCCATTGTAGATAAAACTGCACATTATCCGAGATGAATACCTTGTGGCTTCTCCGAACTGTTTTGAGATCCTGTCACCCTGAGAGCAGTCAAGCTTCCTTTTATCTTATTTTGTGCCAGTACACCCTCTACGCTTGACACATCAAAAGTAATGTCTTATGCAGTGATCCCAATGCTCCACCATCCTCATTAGTGAAACCTCAAATCACTAGAAACACTGATGATCCTTTTTCCTTCTATATCACTGATCTTCCATCAGTTTAATCCAGAAAACATCACCTCTTGTTCTCTGCCTAAATTCCTTGAGTGAGCCACGAGCCTGCGTCTTCCACTTAGAGAACTTCTCTAATGTACCGTATGCCACTACCACAAACAACATCTGTTCACACAGCCACGAAGTGAATGATCACACTGAATTTGTCTCTGCTCCAGATGCTTTCAACTTGCGGAATAACTCTCTCAGCATCTGCTACTGACTTGATGACTTATTGTGCTCCCGTAAAACCTTTCTTGACTCAATTCTTTAGCACCCTCCTGTTGTTCTTTAAGTGACCATCTGATTTAATCCATCATATGTCACTTATACAACCAACAACAATTCATCAAACTTAGTCCATATCAAATGAACTTAACTGTCTGCCACAGTTAACGAAATAGCTTCTTTGAACCTTGATCCCTGTAATCTGATCTTTACCTTCGTGACTGAACCAACACAGAGCCACTTCTCAAAAAAAAACGTATACCTTGAATCCTCCAAAGCCATTAACCTGCGCTTTATTAACCTGTTCCGCTGATCTTGTTTCATACTCTTCCTGCAGTTCTCGTTGCAGAATCCTTCAGCTTAAATGATTTTTCCAAAAACAGCCATTAACACACATAAGATTCTGAAACCTAAGGCGTCCCCTAGACCGAAGAATCCCATTCCAACAGCTAGCTCTGTGAGTACGTGTGAACACTGATTGTGTATGATTCACACAGCTCAATCCACCACAAATACTTTGCAGCCAGACAAACAACACATCAACCTCTGATATTACCTTGTAGAATCATTATACGCAACCATGTGTTCCATTAAGCTTGATCCCTGAGTACACTTATCCATTTATACCTTGAAGCATTTGATATGAAACCCTCACAATACCACCTTGTGACTTTGCAGCAGGAACTGAGAATCTCTGTACAACTTTGAGCCCCTTGAATGATGCTTCGAATCCATAACTGATCCCTCATATGTTGAGCCTTGCCTTCCTTTAATCAACATACGACCTTGCCGGTGCAATACCTCCACCAAACACCATTCTTCTATCCTTTTGTTCTGAAAAACTCTATCCTCTATTCTTTGAACCTCATCTTTTGATTCTTGCTTCATCTCAAAGAACCTGCGAGATCCTTTCTTTCTCGCAATAACATAGATTTTCATCACCGAGAGAGTAGAGTGATTAACTTAGCAATCCATGATTTCACAATCCTGAAATCATCTTCATCGATGAAGTTCTTCATCACGAGTTTGACGTCTTTCAACATCTGTAACTTCGACGAGAGCAGACAAGATCATCTCCATCTTTCCGTTCTCTTGGACCGTCGCATTTCTCGGAACGAACATCTTCGATATTACTCTTCAAGTCGCGACGATTGCAGAATCCAAGATCCTTCGACTCTTCTTCTCTCCTAGTCCGACGTCGTCGTCTACCACCAACACACAAACGCCATCTTCAGAAATAACACATCCGATACTTCTTTTGGACTTGTGATGATTAGAGAAGCCAATATCCTTCGATTGATGTTCTCATTCCTCCGTGTCGATCTTGCTCTTTACACCGACGAGATTCTTTTCCCGTGAATCATCTTCCCTTATACGCCGATTCAGCTCCGCCCGAGCTCGCGTCGTCACCAAATCCAAGAATAGCCGAAAACCACGGCTCTGATACCACTTGTTAGGATTCCTTAGCTTGAATTTACTTGGATTTGAGATCGATTTAAGAACAAGAAGGAACAAGCATAAACTAAAGACACAAAGATTGTTTACCCGGTGCTCACCGCACTTCTCCAATGTGGAGAAGCCGCTATACATCACCGGGGCTGGGCACAGCCAGCAATCCACTAGAGTAACTCAAACTTGAGCTCTCATCGGTCTACAATGGTGGTCTCCTCTCTCTCTCAGTCGTCTACATGATCTGTTACAATCTCAGATCAGTTTCTCTCTACTCTAAAGAAAACGACGAAGAAGATAAGGCTTTATATCACAGCCTTTTACATATAGTTCTCACGTGCCTCACGTGACTCGGGTTACACTTAACATAAGTCTAAACCCTCTCCTTCAATCAGTATATTCTCCTCACCAAAGAGACCGTAATATGATATAGGGACACTTCCTACAGCCCTTTGAAGCTGAAATCCAGCTGAAGTGTTAACGGCCGGGGATTAAGAGGTGGGTAAGTTGGTAGGCTCTTTCCGAGGGAGGGAAAGGCAAGTAGTCAGTTTCAGGAGCTGCATAAAGGGATGCTTTAGCTGTTGAGGTGAAGAACGGAATTGAGGTAAGGCTGGGGACTGAAGTTATATAATATAGTTATTTTCTTATGTATTTTTCTGATATTTTTCTTAAACCCTTAACCACCAGAGCATTGTAAATATTAAGTATCTTGCACGTCTCTTGGAGGGCTAAGAGTTTTAGTCGACGTCGATTGATCAGTTTTATATTTGTAACGTCTCTAATTCAAAACCGAACATGAAACTTTGGTTTCATTCGGCAACAAAAGAACATAATATGATTGTTTTGTTGTGAGCAAAGTAAATCGAAAAATTAAAGAAAAGATTTTGATAAAACAAACAAAAAGTTGTTTCAAGAAACAAAGATGTCCCATATGGAAAAGGAAAGCAAAAGCATCTACCGTTCTGATACAGTATTGAAGAGTCAAATAAAACTAGTATCTTCACTCAAACAATTGAACATATAAGAAACCAGTTTTGCTACAAACCACAAAGTATTTTTATTCTTCGTCATAATACCGTAAAAGAAAAACATAAGTCTGATTAATTATACAATAAAACACACAAGATTGCATAGAGATTATTATTCAGTTGATTCGCCAATACCCAAGTTGGTAAGAGATTTGCTTCAGATCAGATCATCTACAAAACATAAGAACCAAACGCCAATCAAATTCAGCAGAATTTTACTTCTTAAAAAAAAAAAAATGTCACATTAAACACTGTAAATTCGGTTTCTATCCTTTCTAAAGGTAGGCAGAGAACTTGAGAGAAAGGTGTTTGATTTATCTGAATTTTACTGAAGTTTATTCATCTGAAAACTTGATTACAACTCTAGCCTTAGCTTAGGTTTTATACAAATGAAAAGAACAATCTGGATACGTCACAGCTGTCTTGACAGCTCACTCACTTTCACCTTGAAGAGCATCAAATCGGTTGCGCAAAGAAAGGTGAGTAGCTGGCTGTACCGTACGTTTGTTTTGACTGATAGCTTTGTCTTGTCTTGTAGTTTTGGTGACCGTTGATGAAGCCAGATGTGTAATGGGCTTGTTGTGAGGAGAGCCCAATGTATTCTTTCTATCTGGCCCGTTGGGTCTAATACCCCCGCTCAAACTCGAGGTGGGTGGAAACTCAACACCGAGTTTGTATCGCAAGTTGTAGAAGCTCTGTTGAGGAAGAGACTTGGTGAACACGTCTGCAAGTTGTTGAACTGCTGGAATGTGTTTAACAATTAGAGAACCGTCTGCAACCTTTTCACGAGCAAAGTGGTAGTGAGTAGCGAAGTGTTTGGACTTGCGATGAAGTACGGGGTTCGCTGTTAACTGAACTGCTGACAGATTGTCACAGTAGACCTCTGCGGCTGTGTATTGCTTCACGCCTATGCTGTTCAACATACCCACTATCCATTCAAGCTCAGCTGCTGTGTCTGAGAGAGTTCTGTATTCAGCTTCCGTCGACGACCTAGCCACGGAGTCTTGTTTCTTCGCTGACCATGATATTAAGTTGGAACCGAGGAAGGTGCAGAAGCCTCCCGTAGAGCGTCTTGTGTCCTGACAACCGGCCCAATCACTGTCACAGTAAGCCCTCAGCTGTGAGTTCGTGTCAGACTCGAAGGAAACTCCCATGTTGATCGTCCCTTTGAGATACCTGAGGATTCGTTTCAGTAGATTGAAGTCCGAGACTGTTGGTTCATGCATCTTCTGACATACCAGGTTTACTGAGAACTGAATGTCTGGTCTAGTCAACGTGAGATACTGTAACTTTCCTGCTAGACTTCTGAAGTAAGTGGGGTTATCGAACACTTTATCTTGATTTGGGATTCTGTCAAGTTGGAGAGGAAGAGGTGTGGGCATTGGGGCACAATCCAACATCCCTGCAGCTTGTAACAGATCTGAAGCATATTTCTCTTGATTTAGAAACAGTCCCGTAGGTGTGAAGTGAGCTTGAATGCCAAGGAAGTAACTTAGCGGACCCATGTCTTTCATACGGAACTGCTTCTTAAGAGCCTGAAGAAGTTGTTGAATCAGGTCATTGTTGTTTCCTGTCAAGACCATGTCGTCAACGTAGAGGAGAAGGAAGATGACGTCTTTTTCCTTCTGATAGACGAACAGTGATGGGTCTTTGACATTGCATTTGAAGCCAAACTCAAGAAGAAAGGAGCTGAACTTGTCAAACCAAGCTCTCGGTGCTTGTTTGAGTCCATAAATAGCTTTGTGAAGAAGACAAACATAATCAGGATGAGCTTTGTCTTCAAAACCTGGAGGCTGTTTCATGTAAACTGTTTCAGTCAAGTCTCCATGTAAGAATGCGTTCTTGACGTCTAGCTGTCTCATATCCCATCTGTTGACAACAGCAAAGTGAAGAACAATTCTTACTGTTGCTGTGCGCACTACTGGACTGTAAGTCTCCAGAAAGTCCACACCTTCTTGCTGTTCATTTCCTCTTGCTACTAACCGAGAGCGAAGCTTTAGTAGTGTACCATCCGCGTTGAGTTTTACTTTGTGAACCCATCCTGATCCTATCGGCTTTGCGCCTGAAGGTAGTGGAACAAGACTCCATGTTCCAGTTTCATGACAAGTGTCGATTTCTTCTCCCATAGAGCCATTCCACCCTTGATGATTCAATGCTTCAGAGGTCGTTCTTGGAGGTTGAGGAAGACCTTTGACCGTGAACATAGCATAGCGTGGGTTTGGTTTCATTACACCAGCTTTGCCTCTAGTCGTCATCCTGTGAGAGTTTTCTGGTTGCGGAGCAGGGACTATAGCTTCCGCAGCATCATGTTGATCATCTTCTGAGTCTGAGTTACTTTCAGAAGATGACGAAGTTTGTTGACCAGTAGCACCCACTGTCTGTGTAACTGTAGGTTGTGGTACTGACACTGGAACTGTGATCGTCTGTCCAACCTCTTCGTGCTGTGTTGTTTCATCATCACCTGACTGTGCCGGGTTAAGAGATGATGGAAACTGCAGGCGCCAAGCACAGCTAAGACGTGAGGTTGTAGGAGGTAAGAGATGCTTGTAGACATCAGTATAAGGAAGTCTTGTTTCATCAAATAGAACGTGTCTATTGATGTAAACACGACCAGTGGGTGGATGGTAGCAGCGGTATCCTTTATACTTTTCATTGTAGCCAACAAAGACGCATAGGAGAGACTTTGGATCAAACTTGTTCTCGGCATAAGGTCGAAGGTACGGAAAGCAAGCAGAGCCAAAAACTCGAAGTGCAGTGTATACAGGAGGTTTTCCATTCAGCAGCTCAAACGGACTCACCATCTTGCCATTGACTGAAGATGGTAACAGGTTACTGAGAAAGGAAGCTGTATAGAAGGCTTCTACCCACAACTCATAAGGCAAGTGTGCTTGATACAACATCGATAGTCCCAGCTCTGTGATGTGTCTGTGCCGCCGTTCAGCTATTCCGTTTTGTTCAGGTGTGTGTGGACATGACACAATGTGTTTTATCCCCGTTGTAGCAAAATGGTTAGTGAGAGAGTTGTTTATGAATTCCCCACCACCATCAGACTGAAAAATCGCAATCTTCTTGTTGTATTGGTTTTCGACTTGTAGTTGAAACGCTTTGAAGATTGAAAACACTTCAGACTTGTATTTAAGGGGATAAAACCAACAAAACCTTGAGTAATTGTCAATGAACACAACGTAATATCGAAATCCCTGAACTGAAACAACAGGTGCAGGACCCCAAACATCACAATGTATTCTCTCAAGGACTCTACTTGACCGGAAAACTGAACTAGAAAACGGAAGTTTGCACGTCTTGCCGACTTGACATGCTTCACACAGATGCTGAGACAGCTTATTGAAGGAGATAGCTTTTGTTGTAGATAGATGCTTCAGAACTTGATCGTTGGGATGTCCTAGTCTCATATGCCACACTCTGTCACTTGCTGCTTGCTGTCGAGACGAGTAGAAGACTTGAAACTGAGAGTCATCCAACCGATACAAGCCCTTAGTTTTGCTTCCCTGACTGAGCACTTTGTTGGTTCGCTTGTCCTTAACACACACAGTTGTAGCATCAAAAGTGAACTCACAGGGGTAATCATCAGTAAGTTTGGACACAGACAACAGTGATTTGGTTATATCAGGACAGACCAGAACATCAAGGAGAGGGAGAGTACCTGATCCTGAAGAGATCGAAGCAGAACCAACGTGCGTAATAGGCAAGAAATCACCATTACCCACCATAACTTGATCACCACCATTGTAGTTATGAGCCTCTTCAAGATGTTGAGCTGAGCTTGTCACATGGTGAGACGATCCGCTGTCAGGGTACCACTCTGCGCCGCTACTTCTCTGATTTGATGCAGTGGTGAGAACATTGGCTTGTGGAGGAGGGTCGTTGATCGCAAAGTTATCATCAAACCTCCAGTGACATTTGTATGCCGCATGACCATACTTGCCACAGATTTGGCATGTGGGGCGTTGATTGTTGTAGCCGCTGGAGTTTCTGTTAGCAGTTTGACCGAACTGCTGTGGGAACCCTCTTCCTTGCGTAGAGTATGAACCGCGTCCTCTGTAACCTCCACGGTTCTGTCCTCGACCACGTCCAGAGTAGCCTCCTCGATTCATATAGTAGGCTTGATGTGGTGTTACTTCAGGAGGTTGTTCATAAGACTGCAGCTTGTCGTCAAAACCAGTGAGCTTGTGAACTACATCTTCAAAACAAGGCCCTGGTGGCGTGTCCATGGAGTGTTCTATCACCGTACAAACAGCTTCATATTCTTTGCCTAAGCCGTTAAGAACTCCATAGATTTTCTCATTCTCGGTGAGAGGGGATCCTATAGAATCTAACTGATCACAGAGAGATTTGATCTCAGATAGATAGGTAGCCATTGTTTTATTACCTTTCTTCATAGTCTGAACACGTCGGTGAAGGTCCATCTTTCGTGACGCCGAGACACGATTGTACTTCTTTGCCAACGCCATCCAGACATCATGAGAGGTGTGAAGGCCATAGACTGTCTTCAAAGCATCTTCTGACAGAGTACCATACAGCCACGCAAGTATGAGCTGATCTTTCTGGATCCACTTGTTGAAGTCCGGGTTCACCGCTTTGGTTTCTTCTTCTCCATTACGAACGGTGATTGTCGGGGCAGGACGTGGGTGAGATCCATTGACGTAGCCCAAAAGCGCTTGACTTGAAAGAAACTGCTCGAACTGAAGCTTCCAAAGTAGGTAGTTTCCTTCTTTGAGCTTCAAAGTAACAACGTGAGTGAGAGTGAGAGCTGTAACAGCGACGGTGTCTTGATTCCCATCCATCGTCTGTGCTCTGATACCATAAAGGTAGGCAGAGAACTTGAGAGAAAGGTGTTTGATTTATCTGAATTTTACTGAAGTTTATTCATCTGAAAACTTGATTACAACTCTAGCCTTAGCTTAGGTTTTATACAAATGAAAAGAACAATCTGGATACGTCACAGCTGTCTTGACAGCTCACTCACTTTCACCTTGAAGAGCATCAAATCGGTTGCGCAAAGAAAGGTGAGTAGCTGGCTGTACCGTACGTTTGTTTGGACTGATAGCTTTGTCTTGTCTTGTAGTTTTGGTGACCGTTGATGAAGCCAGATGTGTAATGGGCTTGTTGTGAGGAGAGCCCAATGTATTCTTTCTATCTGGCCCGTTGGGTCTAATACTTTCTGAAAACATACAGAGAATTGATATTAGAAGAAAAGATGTTTTACCTGGTGCGTAGTTTGTCTGTTAAAATATTATATGCATGATTTCAACAGAAGGGATGTGTTGGACTTTGTAGTAATCTTCTCCTCCTTCGGACAATCTTTTCTTCCATTCCTCTCCCATGTTTTCAACTCTCAAATACTTTAAGGAAGTGATGAATGGCAGCCCAACAGGAAACTCCTTTAGTTTTTTGCAATTATCTATAGAGAGAGTATAAAGAAGGGGCATGGAGCCTTCTTCTACTATCCACTCTTTCAACTTCTCTAGCTCCCCTAAATATAGCTTCTGCAACTGAGGAAACCCACCCCTCGAGCAAACCATTCTCCTCCCACTGAAAGATCCACTCCCTAATTTAACCTCTTTCAGATGCACCAGCTTCTCTAGAATCCACATTGGGTCCTCCTTCAAACCACTCCCGAATAGATACAGGCTTGTTAGGCGAGAAGGGAACTGTAGTTCATCAGAGAGCAAAGGAATATTTGTACTCAACTTCAGCTTGTTGAGTTTATCAAATTCCAATAGAGTGCTCCATTTGTTAGTCCCCATAGGCACTCGTCCTTCTTTCGTCCCCTTAGCCCCTTCGTATACTATATCAAGATTTTCCAGGTGTCTCAATCCATGTATCGATGCAGAAAGAGTTTCTAAGCTGGTCTCATCAGTTATCTTGATTCCAAGAGTCCTCAATCTGGCCATACCACGAAGATCCTCTAAATCGCAGTACTCCGTTGAGAAATTAACCAAGGTCTCCAAGTTTACTAGATGATTTAATTCCAACTTTCTCTTCTTTCGCCTACACCTTGGTAATGCAAGGTATCTCAATTCTTCCATTCCCAACAAGTAGGTGTGCGTGAGTAAATGAGAACGCCCAGTTACATTTAAATTTAGATAGATCAGCAGCTTTAGATTTTGTAGAGAAGAGGGAAGATGAGATACCCACGCACCTTCTAAGTTCAGATATCTTAAGTGTATGAGCTCTCCAATGCTATCAGATAACTTCCTTTCTTCAAATTTGGCTCCAGGAAGATGTAGTACTCTCAAAAGTTCCAACCTTGTTAAGCCTAAATCCGAAAGGCTCCAAAGTGCTCCATCCTTTTTATCAAATGTATCAATGGACGTATCTTCTGGAACAACCCGAAATAAATTATCTTCAGCCAATAATGAATACAAATCCGACTTCCAGAAAACCACTAGAGATCGAACCTTTGGATTACTAATATCTTTCTCAACATTCAATGTAGTCGGATCATGTGAGACAAACCTCCGTGACTGATAGTGTGAAGTCGGAGAGCTGACACCAACAGTATGTAGGAAATTCTCTTCTTTGGCTTTATACAAACAAATTTCTCTCATCAAGTCATGCAAACGGCATGTCTCAAATCTCCCAGTGGTTTTGTCTATTTCGGATATAACCATATTTCTTCTCACCAACTCCCATATGTAATTATCTCCAACAACTCCAATGCTGTTATCTCGATTGCTGTCTCCAGTTCCATACTTAAGTATTCCTTCTGCAGCCCAGTAATAAGACAGATCTTCAACATTTATTTCATAATCTTCTGGAAAATGGGCTAGGTAGAGGAAGCATAACTTCAGATAAACAGGCAACTCTTCAAAGCTTAGAGACAATATATGGTTAAGCGAATTATTGTTGTCGTCACTGGTTCCACCAACGAGATGAGATCTAATATTCTCAGATAACCGTTCCCAGTTGTGAATTGTGTATTTCTCAGCCAGCAATCCCCCTAACACTCTGATAGCCAAAGGCAATCCCCGACAATGTTCCATCATTTTCTTTCCCATCTTTTCCATCTCCTTATCATCTGGAGTCATTTCTGCACAAATTATAAAACAAATAAATAATATTTCATTAAAATGTGATAATAAGTTATCTGATGTCTTGCGATCATTCCAAAACATATCTCATTTGAATTCTTACCAGATGCATCTTTTCTGGGCATCGCTATACTTTTGAAAAGTGTCCAACTGTCTTGATCAGATAGGCATTCTGGTTTAAAGTCTTTATATGTTTCTCCAGGTCCTGCGACTCGTTCATTTCGAGAAGTAAGTAGCACCTTCGAACCTGTATAACATTTAACGTTTGACTATTATATATTTATATAACACGAAAAAACATAATGAGTTATATTTGTACCATAACATATGAGGTTATCACCTGCTTTGTGTGGAAATATTCGCTTGATCAAGTCCCAATCTTTTTTATTCCATATGTCATCTAATACGATTAACGAGTTTGATGTTTCTAATAGTTCAAAGAGTTCGCCTTGGAGGGCAGCTCTTGTCATCTTCTGGATTTCCTTTTGCTGTTCTTTGGATCTGAAATTCTGCAAGATTGCTTGCCACACTTTGATATGATCACAAACATGGGAAACACAGACCCATGCGAGTCTATCAAACTTCTTTTTAACAAGGTTGTCATGAAAAACTTGTCTAGCAAGGGTGGTTTTCCCAACACCACCCATCCCGGTTATGGAAACAACTTGAATATCATCTTGCTCCACCAAATATCCTAGTAATGTCTTAACATTTGCTTCCATCCCCACAAGATTGCCTTCGTGAATTTTTGGATATTCTTGTCTTTGTGGAGAAGGTTGTGGATCCTTTACATCGTCAATTCTCTGGTGTACCTTAAAATCTTTCATATCACGAACTGCTTTCTTGATCTCCTCACTTAAGCTTCTAATTTCTAATGCAATATTCCTGCGTTCCGGAACAAAGCGCGCAATACCACGTTTTCCGAGTACATCTTTTAGACGAGTGCGTTCAATTGTATCTTCAGCGTCAAGAACAATCTCATTGATCCTTTCCACACAGCTTCTCACCACTTCATCTGTATGCTTTTTTGCGTTTGCATCTTTCAAAAATGACTTTAACGTGTTTAGATCAGTTTTTAGCTCATTAACTTGATCTTCAACTCCCTTAAATTGTTCGTATTCATGGCTCAGTAGGTCCCATAGCTTTTCTATTGCAAATGACACAAGTTCCCCAGACATAATGGATCCTGCTTTAAGTAGTAAGAAAATAAGAATCAAGTTACGTAGTGTTGAACGAATACTTATAATCACATCCCTAAGAGGTCAACCAAAGCAATATTGGATTTACATATTGCTTCTTTTTTTTTTAAATAGTTGATGTTGGAGACGGGCTTGCAGACTCTCTTAAAACCCTGCCTGAATTTATATCGGCCAATCTAAAGTGAGGGATGAGCGTTTTTTAGTGAGGAAGAATGCAGCAGAAGCTACTGTCAGATCTTTAATTATCGAGTCTCTAAAATGTGCCACTCTAATTCGTGCCTTAAGGCCAATTCCATTGATTACTTTAAGGACCTTTTGACAGCTTTTCTAAATCATTAGGGCATCTCCAACCCATACCTATTTTTTCCTCTATAATTCTCACAAAAATAGAGTAACTCTATTATAGAGTAAGTTTTACTCCAATGGTTTACTCTATTATTGGAGATGGTCTTAGTAATGCTGCATTACTCAATATTCATTGTGGACGGAGCATTGATGAGCTGTACAAATTGTGATCGAGATTGATTGGTTTTTGATGCAGAGAAATATTTGGATATATTTCAAATATCTTAATTATCTAAATTATTATTTATTCTGGTATTTATCTTAATTAGTTATAATTATTTTAAGGATTTTTAATAGTTTTAAGTTTATTTGGTTTTTATATAAATAGTCGTTTATGCCTAGAGTTGTATTCAGTTGATTGATTATTAATAAAAGTTAAGAGATTTCTCTTTGTTGTTCCTTGCTTTCGGTAGATCATTAGTGATCTCAACGAATTTAAGAAGACATTGATCTTAGGTATTTTTAGACTAAATAAGATTTTTTTGTTATTATTCTAGTTTTCCGGATATTCTCAGAATCAACGGATTTCTAGTTCTATCCTATAAAGCTTCCGCTACATCAGTTTTACTATGTGAATCAGTCTTTTTTGTGGTCTTTTGGTGTGTTTTAGTGATTTTACAGATTACGGGTTTGTTTGTTAGGAAATGACGCGAATAGATGAGAACTTGGATCTTAAAGAGAGCATTGAAATTAAATGAAGTTGAAATGTGGGAAGGATCATATGATCTAGGATTTTCAAGGTTAACTTAAAACCCATCAACTAAGTTTGTTCTTGGTAAAAAACCTCAAACTAAGTATTTAACGAAAAAATTCTCAAACTAATTTTATTTTGATGAATTAAACCCTAACATGTCGAATTACCATTACTACCGGTAAATCTTAGTTTAAGGGTTTCTACATTAAGTTAACATAGTTGAGGGGTTTTACTATTAAAAATAAAAAAAACTCAAAATCTTATAATATTCTCTAAGAATTAATAACTTAAATTTTCAAAATTAACATTTTTAAATTTTTTTTTGAATACATGAGTTTGATGTGTTTTTAACATCAAAATTATATTTGTATAAATTAAAAATTTAAAACCCCAGAAAATATAATAAACATTATCTAAAGATTTATTATTACATTTTTATTAGAAAATATATAATTTTATTATATTTTCTTGTTTTTACATTTTTAATCTTTTAGTAATTTTATTACATGTAAATCTTTAGATAATTTTTTCTTATATTATCTGGATTTTTACATTTTTAACTTATACATATATGCTGTTGATGTTAAAAAGACATCAAACTCATATATTTACAAAAAAAATGCTAATTTTGAAAATTTAAGTTACTAATTTTAAGATAATACTATAAAATTTTGATTTTTTATTCTTTTTATTGGTAAACCCTTCAACTATGTTTACTTAATGTAGAGACCCCCTTAAACTAAAGATATACCGGTAGTAATGGTAATTATGACCTGGTAGGGTTTAATCCATTAAATAAAGTTAGTTTGGGGTTTTTTTGGTTAAGTATTAAGACCATCTCCAATGGTTCACTCTATTTTTTACTCTAAAATAGAGTGACTCTATAATAGAATTGTGATATATTCCAATGGTACTCTATTTTAGAGTGAAAAATAGAGTGATGAACAAACAAAAAACAACTTACTCTATATATAGAGTAAACCCATTTTTTACTCTATTATAGAGTGGAAAATAGAGTACCATTGGAGCATTTTTACTCTAAACTCTATTTTAGAGTGAAAAATAGAGTGGGGTTGGAGATGCCCTAAGTTTGAGGTTTTTTACCTAACTAAACTTAGTTGAGGAGTTTTAACGTTAAAAATACTATGATTTATTACATATGGATCGATGAAAGAGCAAGATGGTGGTTTTAGTTGTTCCTGCGCCAAAGAAGAATGAGAAGAAGCCCAAAAAAAAGCAAAAAAAAAAAAAAGAAAGAACATAACCTCCGATCCAATGCTCAATATCAAAAATCTGCCAGAAGCATTAGATCAGTCTATTTAGAATTTTGATTATCGTCAGTTTAACACACGATCACCACATCTCTGATCTATGTATCGGTCAATCTCGTGCAAGAAACATAATAGCACCATGGTAAAGATCAATCTAGTGCTTAATATCAAGAATTTGTTGAAGGCACTAGATCGGTCGATCCAAAAATTTATAGCAGTCATTTTGACACTAGATCAACTATCCCAGGACTACAGATCGATCTATCCGACGCAAGGAATCAAAGGAAAATGATCCATGGAAGATATATAGACTGTGAGGTTTCATCAAAGCCCATTAGATTTGTTCAACGTTAGGCCGGCTTACACAAGTTGCACGTAGACAATTTATGGGCTTAGTCGATGAAGGCCATTAGATTAAATGCAACATAACAGGTGTGTTAGGTCAAGTACAATAAACGGTTCTTCTTTTTCAGCCACAAGAGATCAAGCTTCAGAGAGAAACAAGTTGCACAAGAGAGACAGAGACATTAGTATAACTATACGCATATAAAGAACATTGTTGAGCTCATATTGTTCTAGCTTAAAGGCCTTGAGACTAATCGTGTCTTCTTGGTGTTTCTAAACCATCACGATTCTATACGTGATTGGTTCTTGTAAACTCTTATTGAGAGAAAAGTTGCACAAGAGAGACACAGACATTAGTATAAGCATAGAGAACATTGTTGAGCTCATATTGTTCTAGCTTAAAGGCCTTGAGACTAATAGTGTCTTCTTGGTGTTTCGAAACCATCACGGTTCTATAAGTGATTGGTTCTTGTAAACTCTTATTGATCTAGTAAAGTTTGGAGCAAGAGTTCTCCCACAAGACGTACCGGTTAGAGGTCGGGAACTCGTTAAAGTTGCTTGTGTTCATTAAGCTTAACTTACAAGTAACAAGTTGATTGCTTAGGTTTGAGATTCACACAAGGCTGAAATCCTAACATAGACTGGTCCATGTTTTGTAGATTTACTGATCTCGTGTGTTGCAAATCCACTTAACATAAACCAACCCGAATCCGACAAAAGAGTACCATTTATACCTGAATACATAATAAATCAAGAGACTCGTATTTTTATGTATTATATTCACTTTTCTTTTCTTTTCTGAGTTCTGGAGAAGCCACTGAGATTTTGTAAACATATGGAGAAGATCTCCTCTTCTTCTCAATATGGAGAAGTTTTCAGAACCCTCTGGCTTATTATGTTCAATCTCTTGATGTTTATATGAATTGACCGTATAAATCAATGTTATTAACAAAATCGCACTTATATAAATTGACTGTCAGAGTGTTAGTCATCTATTAATTTATCAATACGATATTGTTTTGGATAAATTTTGTAAAATTAAAAATTAATTTTCTTGGAGGTTTGAACTATTTCACAAGTGGACAAGTAAGAGCATATTAACTGCTAGACAAAGTAACATTCTTGTATAAATTATGTAAACATTAACTTATATATAAGTTTTAGTTTAATCAAATAAATGTTATCAAATTTTTATTTTTTTAGTTTTATCAAATAAATAAATAGTTATTTATATTTTTAAATTTAACTTTAAAAATCATTGTTTTACATATTTAAATTATTTATTATTAATTTAAATATTTATTTTATAGGATTGCTAAAAAAATTGAAATATATTGTAAAATTTTAAATTTTGTGTTCTTTATTTATCTAAAGTTACATTTTAAAATACCATTAAAGAAATAGTTTAAATTAATAACATTTTAAAAAAAAACTTTATTTTAAAATTTGACAATCAATATATATATAAGCACGATTTTGAAAGTTTATGTAGTAGTTATCAAGAATGGTGTCTTTTTGATAAATTAACTGATGACTAGCACCTTGACGGTCAGTGTATATATAAGCACAATTTTGAAAGTTCATGAAATATTTTTAAATTATTGTTTAGTTAAATATGTAATATGCACTACTATAAAGTTTGGAAAGAAAAGAGCACGACGCATAAAGTTCAAGTAGTATTTTTGAATTTTTGTTAGTTCACTATGGAATATACACTGCTATAAAGTTTGAGAAAGAAAATGCAGAACGAGTAAAATTCACGTTGAAACAAAAAATATTGATATCTTCGTAGGAATCACCCAGGTACTCGTAATACCTAAAAGAAGAAGAAAAAAAGTTAAGGAATGGTTTCGCAATGTTGAACAAATTATTTTTAACTGGTAAAAAACTCTCGAAGAATCAAAAGTAGGAATTGCTTCCATCCAATTTTATGGGATACCAGAAACATGGCATCAATCATTATTACAAGAAGAAGATTACAAAAAAAGTTGTTGTTAGGAATTGGATAACGTATAAGAATCCGCTCATAGAAGGATTTGAGGAGGTGTATTAGATGATCCTATAGCAAAGTTGAAAGAACTGAATGAAACAGATTGCTGATAGATATCACAGTGATAGAAGTTTTGGAATAGGTGAAGCAGTCTATGTGAAGCTTCAGCCATATATGCAGGGCCGGCCTATGGCTGAAGCAGGAGAAGAATGTGCTTAGGGCCCACTTAAATTTTTATTTTGTTTCTTATGAAATTTGTGAAGCTTCAGCCATATATGCAGGGCCGGCCTATAGCGGAAGCAAGAGAAGCATGTGCTTAGGACCCACTTAAATTTTTGTTTTGTTTCTTATGAAATTATCATATATTTTCATAATTATTATTGAGAATAATGAGAGTAGAAGATGGGAAGAATATTGTATCTCTATTATTAAAAGAGAAGTACACATTAGAAAATACCCCTTAGTTTTTAAAGTTAATTACTCTTCCATGCCACTAAGAATTAAATTGAATTTCTTATTTTAATGTTTATCTTTTTCAGTTGGATTAATGTGTTTTCCTTATTCAAATATAAACTTAATGTCATTAAATGAACCTACCTATTTTAATGCTTGTTTTTTCCAGTTAAATTAATGAGTTTTCCTTAATCAAATTTAAACTTAATGTCATTAAATGAACCTAAAAATACATCATATTTAACGTAGCTTATTACGGACGAGTACAGCCTAATAATGAACTTGAATTTTATTTTTACGAAAACGTGAATCACTTGACATATGTAATATTTAAAATATATTAACTACAATATAACAAATGCATATAACCTAACTATATTTTAGTTTGAAATGATCATGCTCAAGTTTTATATAGTCAAGTTACATCATGCATCTATCGATGTACAATATTCAAACCACCTATAGTTTTCGTTTTCTTTATAGGATGTATCAACCAACCAATCATCCTATTGATTTTCTAAGCTTTATAAAAAACAAATCAATAAATACAAACTCAAAATTCAATATCTTTTATTAATCAAAACAGAATATCTTCAATGTGGTATCTTTAATGTACCTATCCTTTATATACTAAAACACAAGTCACTTGAGCAATAAAATTTTGCCACATGTCATTATTTTACGAATAAAAAACTAATTGATTATCAACATAAGGATTAAAAAAACATCGCAAATAAACCAACTGAAAAAAGAAATGTCTCCAATCAAAAAAGAGCTCCACGAACCACGATCTCTAATTTCTTAAAACTGTAAAATCTTAAATCCCTAAATTTTCTCTAATAAACACCTTATTTCATGGCACAATTATAGTTTAAGTTTCTTGATTGTAGTTGCAAGATCTCAAATAATAAGAATTTGCTCTCTTATTATTAATCTTAAGGAAAATCCTCTCAAAACCTTAAGCTCACACTCACAATCCTAAAACTCTCACGGTTGCAACAACTCTGCAACTCTCTTTATATAAGAAAAGATATCTCCTAATCTTATTAGTAAAACCTATTATAGATAACTCCAAATCCTCTTAGTAAACCATATCTCGGTGGGATTAGGATAACTTGATTCCCAAGCTAATTCAAGCTTACTCCAACATTCTCCCCCTTAAGCTTGAAACCATTTCTTGCCAAGTCTTCAACGCCAACTAACCTTCTCATCTCTTTGTATCGAATCCTTGCGAGTGCTTTCGTTAAGATATCTGCTCGTTGCTCGCTTCCTGCAATGTGATGAACCTCTATCAAGTTGTTGTCCACGCATTCTCTTATGAAGTGGTATCGTCTATGGATGTGTTTGCTTCGACCGTAAAACACCGGATTCTTAGTGAGAGCTATAGCTGATTTATTGTCAATGTAGATCACCACTTTCTCACACGGCTTTCCAATTATCTCACTAAGAAGATCTTGAAGCCAAATAGATTTTTTTGCTGCCTCAGTTGCTGCCATGAACTCTGCTTCACAAGACGATAGAGCCACCGTTTCCTGCTTCTGAGAACACCAGGTGATAGGCGAGTCAAGGAAGTAGAAAACGTGGCCAGTAGTGCTCCTTCCATCGTCATCATCAACATTGTGGCTTGCGTCGCTGTATCCACTAAGCTTCGGGTTGTCTCCTTTCTTGAAAGTAAGTCCATGAGACCGGGTTCCCTGTAAGTAACGAAGAATCTGTTTGATAGCTGCTGCGTGTGAGGTCCTTGGCTCTGCCATGTACCTACTCATTACCCCCACAGAGTAGGAGAGATCGGGTCTGGTGTGCAAAAGATATCTGAGACAACCGATATTTCTTCTGTACTCCTTCTCATCTACTCGTCCTTCATCACATGCCTTAGAAAGCTTCAGACTTGGGTCCATAGGAACATGAACCATGTTACAGTCTTGCATTCTCGTTTCCTCCAATATCTTTTTAGCGTATCTCTCTTGCTTCAAAGTGATTCCTTCATCGTGTTGTTCGACCTCAATACCTAGGTAATATGTGAGCTTTCCTAAGTCACTCATCTCAAACCGTGCTGACATTCCCCTTTTAAACTCGATGACCAATTCCATGCTTGTTCCTGTTACAAGAAGATCATCAACATACACGGCTACGAGAAGTAAATGTTCTTTGTCTTGTCGTCGATACAGAGCTGGCTCCTTAGCAAACTTAACAAACTTCAGTTCTCCAAGCACTTTATTTAACTTTTCATTCCAAGCTCTTGGAGCCTGACGCAATCCATAGAGAGCTTTGTTTAGCTTATATACTCTGTTCTCTTGTCCTTTGACTTCAAAGCCTTCCGGTTGAGCAACATAAACCTCGTCCTTTAGATCGCCGTGAAGAAATGCAGTCTTAACGTCTAGATGACACTAGTAAAAAAAACGTAAATAGCAACGGTCAAAAATCGTAGCTATGAGTGATTTTTCGTAGCTATATGGAGAGCTTGCTACGAAATGCTACGATTTCAAAATCGTAGCTATACGATCGTAGCAAATTCGGTTCGTAGCAAAAATCGTTTCAACATGCTACGAAGATGCTACGGACGTGTACGTGGCAAGTTGCTACGATTTAGACACGAAGATTTTCGTCTCTTTTAATTTTTTGCTACGTTTTAGAGATGAATGATTTCGTCTCTTTTATCTTTTTTGCTACGTTTTAGAGATGAATGTTTTCGTCTCTTTGTTTTTGTTTTGCTACGACAGTTTTCGTGAGTAGGTATTTCAACAATTTCAAAAAAAAAACTAATTTTTGTTTTGAAACAGAAACAGAAACAGAAAATTATATTACATATTGAGCCAAAAGCTCAAAAGGTTCAAAAGACAAACATCCAAAAGATTCAACATTCAGAAGGTTCAAAAGATTAAAACATAATACATAAACTTGATTTAGGGCACGCCACATCTAAGACCTACAAACCGAGTGTGTTGCACCACCTATCTAACTCAGAATTGTTACCGGTGAAGTGTTGAGGTTGTGATTCACCTTGAGCTGGAGACATATCACGAGCTGGAGATGGTGCTTGACCTTGAGGAGGAGCTTGAGACTGAGTTGGTTGTGGAGTAGATGCAGCATGATTGGAAGCTTGAGGCTGAAGAAACTGCAGAATCATGTCGAGACTTGATTGAGTTTTAGCCATCCCTTGGTTGAAGTCAGTCTTGATAGCCTGAACATCAGACTTCAAAGTCTGGAAATCAGACCTGATTTCCTGAGTGACGGTCTCCAAACCACAAACCCTCGTCTCCAAGCCGATGTTTCGGTTGAGTGAAGCAGGAACTGACTCCGAAGGATGTTTGTTGTTGAATTGAACACTGCCAAGCCCATAAATGGTGCCCTTGCGTGTCTTTCCACGCTGAAAAGGACACAAAAACAAGATAACATTATCACAGAGAAAATTCAGTCACAGAAAATGCAGTCTGATCTTGTTACAATTTCAATACAAGAGTAAGAAACAAATATAATGATCAAGAGAGATTATTACCTTGATGTATTCTTGGTTTAGGAGAAGGCGCTTAGAATTTTCTGTGGCAGCAGTTGAGCAAGTTTGGCTATCTCCATCTGGAGAACCATCTTCTAACATCTCTTCAACTGCTTGCTCAACCTCTAGAACCAGTTGCTCAGTTCGTTCGTCCATGAAGGTCCCGTCTTTGCGAGTATGTGTCTTCCTTGCAAGGTCTGTATATGAAGGTAGTGTATCCAAACCTTGGTCGATCATCTACAACAAAGGAACAACAGAAAGTTAGACTTTTAGCAGTTAAATAAATAAAAAAAATGCAAGTAAGACAAGTTGGAAAGCTGACCATACGATACCCAATATTTACAAAGCAGCGTGGTCCTGCACCATGGACGTGCATCTTCAACCCCACCGGAGCCGAAGTGCGAGAATCAGCTGCTGATTGGCTCTTGGCTTTTGCTCCATCTGTTGACCAATTCGCAAGGACTATTTTCCAGTCATTCTCACTGATGTATTTAGGTTGCTTGTTCTTTTTCCTTTTTTGGCTTATGCGTCCGCAGATAGTCACTTGAGTCTGAAGCTTCCACTTAAAGTGGATTTCCTCATGAAGACTGTCTTCCCAGTAGTATTGTTGCTGGAAAAGAAGAGAAGTGATTAGTATTGTTGCTACAAAAATATACTTAGGAATAGAAATGGAGATGGTTCAGGATCACTTACAATGAATGAGTGCCACCATCCTATTCTCTTCGGCTCTGGAACCTTTATCCAGCTTTGCCACGGCCCCCAGTAATCTCCCTGCCATGTTGCTCGGATAAAAGCATGAACTTCAGGATCAACCCCAAACCTGCAAAGACAATGTTAAGCATAAAACAAAATCAGATAAGAAGACTTAGCTAACGTCATTGAGCACACGGATAAGAAGAATTAGCTAAGGACAATATTAACACTTAACTAAGGTAACTAAAAAAGGCAACAAATTTATAATAAACACTAGCTAAAGGTCATTAACTAATGGTAAGTAAATGATATCACTTACCACAATGCTCCATTGGGCTTATCAGGATGAAGGTGTGGCTGGTTTATTCTGGATGGAGCACGTAGCAGAGCATCTTCTGTTCTCCTCACATAGGTTGGAGGAGCCGCTGGAGGAGCCGCAGATCCTGAACTTGAAGGTCCTATTGGTTGCGCAGGAGCAGGAGCAGGAGCCGTAACAGCAGGCATTGACGCGGTTCGCAATTGGGGTCTCACGTATCTGAAATCTGTAGACAGAGATAAACATAAGAAGCTGTTAAGATTGTAGAAAAATTAAAACACAAATCCGAAACCGAAAGCAAACCCTAACTATAACGTGAAAGTAAAATCGAAACAGAAAGTTCATACCCTAATCCAAACCGAAAGCAAACCCTAATCCCAAATCGAAAACCGAAAGCAAACCGTAATCTCAAATCGAAACCGAAAGCAAACCATAATCCCAAATCAAAACCCTAACCATAACTTGAAACCCAAATCGAAATCGAAACCCTAGAACATGAAAATCTAGGTGTGGCGATTGAAAAACGAAACCCTAACTGGAAGAGAGAAACACAAAATGAAAAGAGAGAAGCAAAGAGATAAGAGAGAGAGAGAGAGAGAGAAATCGAAACATCACCTGGAAGAGTCAAGCCGGGAGGGCGAGGACGACGACGGTCGTTAGCTGTGTTTCCGGTAGAAGCAGCCATGGAAGAGAGAGCTAGAAGAGAGATCGAAAGAGACGAGAGGTGAGAGACTATTAGAGGTGAGAAAGGTTACGGCTTTGAGAAAGGTTACGGCTTCTTAAGGAAACAAAAGATGAAAAAAAATTCTAAGTGTGGGAAAATGGGTTTTGGGGTCCAAAATGTTGGAGGGAATTGGGTATTGGGCTCTAAAATGTTGGAGGGAATAATAGATTTTGGAGATTTTAGAGAATTTCTAGAATTTAGGGGTTAATTAGGGTTTAGATAGGGTTTAAAGATAGTATAATTAGGATTATTCATATCTTTTTTAAAAAAAAATTATACACTAATATTTTTTATATGAGACAGTTTTGTAAATTACAAATTATATAATAAAATGTTGAAGATTTTGTAGAATTTGAAGAATTTAGTGGTTAGTTAGGGTATAAATAGAGTTTAAAGATAGTATAGTTAGGATTATTCATATCTTTTAAAAAAATAAATTATACACTAATATTTTTTATATGAGACAGTTTTGTAAATTACAAATTATATAATAAAATGTCGAAGATTTTGTAGAATTTGAAGAATTTAGGGGTTACTTAGGGTATAGATGGGGTTTAAAGATAGTATAAGTAGGATTATTCATATCTTCTTAAAATTTAGGGGTTATTTTTTTTTTAAAATTATACACTCATATTTTTTATATGAAACATTTTTATATACTACAAATTTACTACATAGAAACTTATATTATACATTAAACATTCGTATCTTACAAACACTAAGAATTTATATTATACATTCATATATCTTACAAACACTGATAACTTATATTATACATTCATATATCTTACAAACACTAAAAACTTATATTATACATTCATATATCTTACAAACACTAAGAACTTGAATCTGATTCGGAATCAGAATCAGTACATGATTCTTCTAACTCATCTTCAGAAATGTATTCGTCATTGGGAGGAACAACCGGCGTTGAATCATAATCTGAATCATCTTCCACAACATAAGATTCAATGCGTAACATTTCACTTTGGACAACAACTTGGTTGTGTGTATCATCTTGTAACGCAGTAAGAACAACTTCAGAAGTTTCTCGAACCCCTCTAGGCACAACTTTCGTACATGCCCACCAATCGCTTGCTGATGTACGACGAACTTGCGGATAAGGAATGAAGCAAACTTGATCACAATTACCAGATAAGATAAAGGGGTCATATTTCTCGTACTGCCAGCGCGGTGACACATCGACGATTCCTGATTTATGTTTTCGAAGCCCCCGACCTACAACTGTATCAAACCACTTACACTTAAAAACCATGGCCTTAAGCCCAATAGAACCAGAATACTCAACCATCATTATCTCTTCGATCAACCCGTAATAATCAGTGTCCGTCGTACCCCGGACTTGGACACCGTAATGTTGGGTTCTCTTATCTTGGCCATGGCTATGTGTGTGGAAGCAGTATCCTCGTGAGAAATAAATCGGCCAAGCTTTATAATTGCGTTTCGGTCCTTCTACGAAATCCAACATCCACAACGGAAACTCATATAACTGACTCGCATTGACAACCTGTTAATTAAAATCATGTTTATAAATGATAAATTCACATTGATAGTCATATTATATCAAAAACTTACATAGTTTTTCACCCATTCTGCAAAGTGGTTGTCTTTCGCTATTTGTAGATCATTACCACATATAGATGGATTTCTATCTATCATAAACTCCTCAAACATCCTGTTCGGTAGTTGTTATAAAATGATTAAAATTTCCAGTTAACGTTGTTAGAAATGTAGAATATATAAAAATTGGTTGAAATACCTTTCGTAGGGCTCAAATGTAGGACAATTGAGCATCAGAAATGTATGCAGCACAGTGTAGTCATCATCGGTTAGATACTTCTGTTCTACTTTTCCACTCACTCGACCTTCATGGTAAAACATATTTGGCACATCTGGATCTTGATATGTGAATCGAATATCTCCAGGTTGCAAGACTTGAGCGGGCACTTCTGGATTCCCAAAGAAGTGTGCAGAAGATGTAGAAATCTCTTCATTACGACATTGGGCAATAATAGAACCTGCAATATGTGCCTTATTTTTAACTTTCTTCTTTAGATGGTACATGTATCGCTCGAAAGGATACATCCATCTATATTGCACCGGACCACCTAGAGCAGCTTCGTCTGGCAAATGCACTACAAGATGTTCCATAACATCAAAAAATGAAGGAGGAAAAATCTTTTCCAAATTACAAAGCTTCACCGCAATGCTTTCTTTTAAAATTGCAACATCTTCACTCTTCAGTACCTTTGTAGAGATATCCCGAAAGAAGAGTGCTATCTCTATACAAAACATTTTTGAGTTAGTAGGTAGTAAGTAACATTTATACAAAAAAAAGTAAAAATAATTTACCAGAAATTGCGATGTGGACATTTTTGGGAAGCAATTCCTTAAACGCAAATGGAAGAAGTCGTTGCATGATGACGTGGCAATCATGACTTTTCAGGCCTGAAAGCTTCGAATTTGTCTCGTCGATACATCTACTAAACTTTGAAGCGTACCCATCTGGAAATTTTATATCATCCTTCAACCATCGCAAGAATTCTTTTTTTTCTTCTTTAGACAACCGAAATATCGGCACCGGCATCGTTCCATCATCTTTGATATGTAACTCTTGCCTTCTGCACAAATCAGGTAGATCCATCCTTGACTTTGCATTATCTTTTGTCTTCCCGGGAACATTAAGCACCGTGTTGATAATATTATCAAAGAAATTTTTCTCAACGTGCATAAAGTCCACATTGTGGCGAAGAAGAAGATTTTCCCAATACGGCAAATCCCAAAAAATACTCTTCTTCACCCAATTGTGATATTTCCCATATCCGTCTATGTTGCTCGCGGGTTTCTCGTGTCCATTGCCTCCACATTCAACAGTTTTCTTCAATCCTTCGATGTTGTTGATTCTTTCACGGAGAATTTCTTCTCCATTCAACCATGGTGGAGGATCATCGCTTATCGTCTTTCCCTTTCGAAACGCTTGGACATTTCTCCTGTAAGGATGGTCTTTAGGCAGAAACATTCGATGACAGTCAAACCAGCTATGCTTCCTTCCATGTTGCAACCAAAATGACTTTGTATCATCTAGACAATATGGACAAGCTAAACGACCATGAGTCATCCAACCTGACATCATGCCATACGCCGGAAAGTCATTAATGGTCCACATTAACGCGGCCCGCATTGTGAAATTTTCCTTTCTAGAGATATCGTATGCTTTTGCCCCGTGACTCCACAAACCTTGTAATTCTTCAATTAACGGTTGCAGATAGATATCAATGCTCTTCTTTGGATGTCTTGGTCCGGGCACTAAGACTGATAAAAAGAAATATTCTCTTTTCATACACATACCAGGAGGTAAGTTATATGGAGTTATGATTACGGGCCAGACCGAGTGGGCTTCACCACTCATACCAACTGGATTAAATCCATCTGTTGCTAATCCAAGATATATATTCCGACTTTCTGCAGCGAAATTAGGATATACCTTGTTAAAATGCTTCCAAGCTCCTCCATCAGAAGGGTGATGCATTTCTCCTTCGGGAGACTCATGTTCCGCGTGCCATCGCATTTGTGATGCTGTCGCCTCAACTTGGTACAACCGCTTCAACCTCTCCGTAATAGGCATGTAAAACATTCTTTGTTTTGGCCGATTTTTTCCCTTTCCACGGTTCTGGTGATATCTATCTTTTCCACAAAACCGACACACCAACAAGTCTTGATCTTCCTTCCAAAATAACATGCAGTTATCCTCGCAAATATCAATCTTCACAACAGGGAGACCAAGCACCTTTGTCAACTTCTTCGTCTCATAATATGATGCAGGAGCTTGATTTGGTCGTGGCAAAACATCTCTGAAAGTTTGTGATATCTCATCCAAACATGACTCTGATAAATTATGATCGGTTTTTACTTTCATTAAACGTGACGCCAAGTATAACTGAGAAATACCTTCAGAACATCCTTCATATAATGGTTGATTAGATGCTTCAAATGCTTGAAACACGCTATCTTCATATTGCTCCTCACCGGGTGCTTCCATCACATTCTCCAGTCCATGAGTTGATCCAGTGCCTCCACCCATAATATCAGGAAAGTTCTCTTCATATGTCTCTTCTTCTGTATGTAATGTCTCTTCTCCCATAAATGGACCTCCTGCTGATGATCCGCCAACGTCATAGTAACTTTCTCCATGGCTTGACCATAAGTAGTAATTACTCTTGAATCCGACTCGGTAAAGATGGCGAGACACGGTTCTCGCGTCACGTTGTTTTCGGTTTTGACATTTTGAACAAGGACATAACATGGTTTTCCCCTCTAAAAAAGAATTTTGATTGGAAGCAAATGCGATAAAAACATCAACCCCTTCTTTAAACTCTCGAGAAACACAATTATTGATCGGATCAATGTGTCGATCCATCCAATCTCTTGAATAAAAATAAATCGACATTGAACGCTCAAATTTTTTCCAACAATATGGAACTCTCGAACTCTCTTTGATACAAAACTTGTTTTAACGAGAGTGAAGCGCTCGATTACTTTTATAGAAAAAAGTATGCCACGATTTTGCTACGACATTGCTACGTTTCTTGCTACGTTTTTTGCTACGGTTTGCTACGAAATTAGCTACGAAATTTGCTATGATCAATAATCGTGGCAAGATCCAAAATATCTAGCATTATTTACCCTGCACATTGTCGGATTGAGGGGACATTACTTTAGAGTTAGCGACGAAAATTCACGTTGCTTATTGTTTTTTTGTTTTTATCGCTGCCACTTGCTCAGGATTTGATTGGTGGGACGTATTTTTCGGTGGGTTGCTACGAATTTGATACGGTATTGAATCGTAGCTAGTTGCTACGTCCATTTACGTAGCACTTTCGTAGCAAAACCTTGCCACGTTTTGTTTTCGTAGCAAGAACGTAGCAACGTTTGCTACGATTGTACTACGTTTTGCCACGTTTCATGTTTTCGTAGCAAATACATTGCAATTTCGTATCTTTTTTTGATTTGCTACGAACTTATCGTGGCAGTTTCGTTGCTATGGGGATTTTTTTTACTAGTGTGATGCACTTCCCAACCCTTAGAAGCAGCGAGTGATAGTATAAAGCGGACGGTCTCAATGCGTGCGACAGGGGCAAATACTTCATCAAAATCGATGCCGTGACGCTGAATGTAACCTTTTGCTACCAATCTTGCTTTATACTTGTTGATGCTTCCATCAGAGTTACGTTTCACTTTGATGATCCACTTCAGACCAATTGCTTTAGCTCCAGCAGGAAGATCAGTTAGATCCCACGTCTTGTTTTTCTCTATTGATGATATCTCATCGTCACACGCATCACGCCAAACTTTCTCGAGTTTTGCTTCTTCAAAACTCCATGGTTCACCGTTAACACTTAGTAGCAAGCGTTCTCCTTCGACTTCTGCCAATAGAACGTAATCATCTAGGTAGCTTGGCTTCCTAGTTTCTCTTTGGGATCGTCTCAACCCCGTTTCAGCACTCTCTTCATCGTCATCTTCGATCTCAACTTGATCTTCGGTCTCATGATCCTCTGTTTCCTCTGTTTTTATTACTTCACCTCTGTCCACCTTATCAATCTTGCTCTCACGATTCATCTCATCACCTTCATTGATTCCATGGTTTCCATATTCTCCGAACTCAACGTTGAGTGGCTCTACACTTTCTTCTCTCTCACAATTCTTCCAATCCCAACTTTTGTTTTCATCGAAACATACATATCTGCTTACCACCACCTTTCTGTTTATTGGATCAAGTAATCGATACGCTTTCGATCCTGGTTCCGTACCGAGATGTATCAGCAGTCGAGATCGATCATCTAACTTCTTTAGGTGACCCTTTTCAACCTTAGCATAAGAGACGCATCCAAAAACCCGAACATGATCAAGTCTTGGCTTGCTTCCTTTGTACGCTTCGTATGGTGTTGTGTTCACGAGCACCCGTGTTGCTACTCTATTAATGATGTATGTAGCGTGCCTTACTGCTTCACCCCAGAGATAATTAGGCAGGCTCATATGTTTCAAGATGCTTCTAGTCATGCCTAAAAGGGTTCGGTTCCGGCGTTCTACAACCCCGTTTTGCTGCGGGGTGTATGGGGCTGTGAGCTGTCTCGCAATTCCATTGTTTTCACAGTAAGATTGAAACTCGCTTGAAACAAATTCTCCTCCTCTATCGGTTCTAAAAGTAGCAATGGTAGTTCCTGTCTCTTTCTCAACGATCGCTTTGAACTTTCTGAACTTATCAAACGTCTCTCCTTTCTCCCCAAGAAGTATAGACCACATGTATCGAGAATAATCATCAATGGGTGTTATTGGGCCACAGAGGTCTCCATGTATAAGCTCAAGTGTTCTCTCAGCTCTGAAAGATGTTGCTTGCGGAAAGGGTTGTCTTGCTTGTTTTCCAAGTAAGCAGCTTGAACAAGTCCCTTTTTCGATTACAATCTTAGGTATACCCAAGACGAGTTCCTTGCTGATCATTGACCTCATTGACTCTCTGCCTATGTGTCCCAATCTTTCATGCCATCGTTCAGATTCGCTTGATACTGAAAGCTGTAAACATCTCTCAGTAACGATGTCGATGATGACTTTATATAAGCGGTTTTGTGATCTCTTTGCTTTTGTTATCAGCTTGCCATCTTTATCTCTTAGCGTAAGATACTCGTCTCTCATTCTCACGTCACAACCGGCTTCCGTAGCTTGTCCAAGACTAATTATATTACTCCTAAGGTCTGGTATGTAGTAGACATCAGACAAGAGTTTCTTTCCTCCATCTTTACTGTAGAATAGGATCGAGCCCTTGCCTTTAATGTCAATGCGCGAATCGTCTCCAAACCTTACTTTTCCTGTGATAGTTTCATCAATCCGTTTAAAATACTTGCGGTTGCCGGTCATGTGGTTGCTTGCTCCATTATCTAAGTACCATACGTTGTCTTTGCTTGCCTCAAACTCTTTAGGATTAACATTCTTCTCATTAAGGTACACAACCTCTTGCATCATTAACTCTTCTGCCTCAAGTGTGCTTTCATCTTTAGTCTCGGTGACTTCTTGTAGTTTCAGAAGTCGATCAGGACAAGTTGATGCGTAATGTCCATGCTTGTCACAGCGGAAACATTGGATCTTTGACATGTCAAAATTCTCTTGGTAGCGATCGTTGTAGCGATCGTTATACCTACCTCGTCCTCTTCCGCGGTTATAGTAACGTCCACCACGTCCACGACCTCTATAGTTGTTATAACCCTGATTATATGAGTTCGAGGTAGGTTGAGATTCGTTGTTTGCGTACATGAGTTTGTTTTGTGTTTCCTCTGTTTCTTCTTCTTCTTTCACTCTATCTTCATAAGCCTTTAATCTCCCGATGATATCTTCGAAGGTTGTGGTCTTGAGGTCAAGAACTTGCTCTAATGACGCAACAATGTGTATGAACTTCTTTCTAGGAAGACTAGATAGAAATTTTTTCACGAGTTTGTGTTCTTCGATGGTTTCTCCCAGAGCGATTGACTTTGATGAGATTTCTGCTAGCTTTCCAACAAAATCATCAATGGTGTCATTATCTTTCATCTTCAGTCTCTCGAATTCTGCCATTAACGTCTGTAGTCTTGCTTCACGAACTCGTTCTGCGCCCATGTACCTTGATTTTATTGCGTCCCAAACTTTCTTTGCTGTATCGAGATCACCTACTTGTAGCACAAGTACTTCAGGTATGGATTGAAAAATTAGGGCTGTGGCCATGTCATTCTTCTCTCCGACATCTGACTCGCTTTCCACCGCATCCCAAACTTTGTGTACCTTTAATAACAGCTTGATCCTTATTGCCCAGACCGTGTAGTTAGTTGTCGTGAGCATAGGACACTTTATTGTGGAGGAGGAGCCTCCTCCTTCCTTCGGTTTCGAAACAACGATGTCTCCCATGATGATTTCTTCACAGTTCCTGGAAGCTCTGATACCAAATATAGTTTAAGTTTCTTGATTGTAGTTGCAAGATCTCAAATAATAAGAATTTGCTCTCTTATTAATCTTAAGGAAAATCCTCTCAAAACCTTAAGCTCACACTCACAATCCTAAAACTCTCACGGTTGCAACAACTCTGCAACTCTCTTTATATAAGAAAAGATATCTCCTAATCTTATTAGTAAAACTTATTATAGATAACTCCAAATCCTCTTAGTAAACCATATCTCGGTGGGATTAGGATAACTTGATTCCCAAGCTAATTCAAGCTTACTCCAACAACAATTTCAAACTGTTTCATCTATAATTTATTTATTCACTATCTTCTATCCCTCTCTCTTATTCTATGTCGTTTGTTTCTTCGTAATTTATTTGGGTTTTGAGTGTTGCAACAATAACTATATAGCTTATGACTTCCTTATGTCCAAGATCGGTGTTTCTTCTTAAAGCAATACTCTCATATTCTTTTTGTTCAGCTTCAAGTTGTTTTAATAGATTATTCATAGGAAGACTAAGGGACAACGAGGCTGGGCATATAGATTTTAAAAATCTGAAATGGAAATACAAAGTTAATATTTTATCACTTTTCTTTTAGTTAACTATGCAAAGTTTCAGCGTTATTGAGTTTTTTTGGGTAAATTGTTTCGTATATTATGGATATAGTACAAAAACGTGAAGATGGAGAGAAAAAAACGTGAAGATGGCATATCGGTGGTGCTGTGTAGACTGAGATTAAGGTAATATTTTATAGAGTAGCTTATTTTGTAAATTGTTATAATTTTCTAGATATGTTATATATCCACAATTTATGACTTTATGTATATATATGAACACTCTTCAACATCTCTTGACACGCGGTAATATGAGGAGATAATCTGTGTGGGGTTGGTATTTTTGACTCTAAGATGTAATAGCAATACATGTTAAATTTATATGATAATTTGATATAAAAATAAGTATTTTTCCCCGTACGCAGTACGGGACTGACACTAGCTAAATATAGAAACTGTAACCATAATTATACTAATTATAAGAATAGATTTGATTCCAACCAATTGATCTATTACTTTGGTAATTGATTTGCTTGCAGAAGAAAAAATAATAAATTTAAAATTTGTAAGAATATAAAGATATAGAGATTCCAACCAATTGCCTATATTTGCGTATGATTTTCGCATAATAAGCTTCAAATTGAACATTGAAAAAGATAGAGAGATTTTTTTAATCTTTACCGACACAGAACTTAAACAAAACGAAGAGTTAAAGGTAATTTTTTTTTTGTTACACTTCCCAAAAAAAACGGTTACAACATGGGCTTTCATAATACGGCTTTTTAATATATTAATGTTATGAACATTTAATAATTATCTTGACGAAAAACAAAGACTATAAATAATTTATTATTAATAAAATTATGAAATTATTTACAATTTGATGACTAATTCATCGCCCTTTTTATATGTTAAATTTTTCATACAAGTTTAAAAATCATTGTATTTCCTTTAAATATGTATAACTGATTTATAATCTTTTATGCCATACTAAGTCATAATATAATATTTCTTCATATTTTACATTAATAACCATTGTTTTTATATATTGTCTACAATTCTCTAATTACGTCTATTTGTTCAATTTTTTATATGATATTGAATATTCGCCGTAAATAAATGGTTTAAGATGCCAAAAAAATATTTAGTTGGTGAATATAATACATCAAATATTACAAATACATCATTTAGTTAAATAAATAACCAAAAACCGAAAATTCATATCCGGTCTAATTTAGCTTTATATTACACACGTTTTATATACTACTATGATTACTCAAACTAGGCTAGATATAAATATACGAGAATCTAATAATAAAAACATAATATATTTACATCATAATTATGATATAGTCCAATATCTTCAACATCTTTCTATACGCCCCTCAAGCTCAAGGCGGATAAAGTGTAAACGGAAGCAACGGCTTGAGATTGACTTGCAGATTCGAAGTTGTGATAGGAACATGTGAGTTATGGTGGCTAGATTGCTCGACACTGAGAGAGATGGACCTGTAGATGGAGGATGGTGTGAAGCAAGGTGGTGTAGATGAATATGCAGATTGTAGACTCGTCCGGAGTGTAAGGCTTGAGACCCACGCTTGCGCAAAGAGATCTCGGAAAGCTCATGCGAAGATCGGCTGATCTTGTGACGGTGATTGAGATCCAAGGTTAGTATTAGGGATAAATGTTCCACATCGGATATTGGAAGGGATCCTTAGCAATATATAAGATGGATGGACCACTCCACTTAGCACCAATTGGTTTTAGGTTGAAAGCCCATCTAGCTTAACATGGTATCAGAACCCGATCCACATCGATCTGGCCCAAAGTTGGCCCATCGATCCTTGCCCGAACATTCCGAGATTGACGCTCAAAAACCATCATCTCGAGGGAGCGTATTAGAGATAAATGTCCCACATCGGATATTGGAAGGGATCCTTAGCAATATATAAGATGGTTGGACCATTCCACTTAACACCAATTGGTTTTAGGTTGGAAGCCCATCTAGCTTAACAGTTAGTAGATCCAGTGTACCAACGGCAGTGGTGATGGTGGGAGGTGATCATTTGTGGTGATGGTGGTGATTATTGATTTAAAATGAAGCGATATGATGCTTGTTGAGTAAGGAGCAGAGATCAAAGATCTCGTTGTTAGGCATCCTTAAGTGACTTGAGTTGCCGCAAACGTTAAAAAGCCTAGAGTTGCCATGGAAATTGTTGTCTGGACGAAGAAGATTTTTTTTTAAAAGAAAATTTAAATAACAAAAATCTAAATAAATAGCTAATAAGTTTTCAGAAAATATAAAAATTTTATTTTTATTTTCTTTTATAGGAGAAAACTGTTTTTTTTTTTTTTGCAAAAGAAACAAAAATTTAAATGACCAAAATGGTTTTAGAATCCAGAGGCATGTGATATGCTTGAATTGTAGAAGCACTAGGCCTGGATTCAGAAGTCTATAATAGACTTGGACAATAAGAAGCTCATTGGCTTAGATTCAAAGGTTCATGATGAACTTGAATAGTGAAAACATTTAGTTTGATAAAAATAACATAAAAAGAGGCTCAATGGCTTGAAAACGAAAAATAAAGAAGATCTGTGGCTTGAAGAGCAAAAAAAAAACAGGAACGGAACCAATCGTTAGATCATTGTGGCTCTGATAGAATGTTAAGTTAGATGGATTTCCAACCTAAAACCAATTGGTGATAAGTGAATTGTCTCATCTATCATATATATTGATTAGGATCCCTTCCAACTAGCGATGTCGGACTTTGTGTCTAATAATTATCACCCATGTTTATAGTTTTGTCTTTGGGTCAGAATCTCTGTTTATAGTTTAAGCATGACATTTTGTGGTTTAACTTTTTCCTCCATCATTTTCCTGCATATATGTGATGCAGTCTTTTTTGTTCGAACGATGATTCTCTTTATAGAGAATCCTCTATTACAAATGATCTTGGTATATGTTGTTCTAGCTGCGACACTAGCTAATTAACGCGCTTCATACGTAAATGTCTTTAAAGATGAAATTCACATTTATTTGCAAATAATAGCACCAATCAAACTACCAGAAATTTCTAAGGACAATGTTTTACTGTGAAGACTTGAGAGAAATAAATAAACAAAAGAAAATAGAGATCTTATTCACAGCAAACAAAGAAATTTGCTAAGGAAAAAAAAAAGGAAAGAAACCAGATCGATAACATTAAAAGAAAAATGACTAACCTCTTGATGCCGCCTGGGAAGAATAGAGAGATTCTAGCTCTTTCGTTCCTCCAAACAAAAAGATTTAGGTTTATGTTTTCAAAGTTAAAATATCCCGTTCTTCTGGTATTTTTCTTAGATTTCTAGCAACTTGTGGTGTATCTTCTTATCCATTAACCTCACATTCTATGGCTCAGACTTTACAACTCTCCACAGACAACAAGGAAACTACGTAACTGTGTGGTACTCGTCTTCCATATTTGTACTCGCAGCAACTTGTTGTGTGTCTTCTTGCCCATCAATATCATAATCGATGGTTCAGACTTTTCAACTCACCACAGACAACGCTGTACTCGTCTTCCTCTTAACTCTCCACAGAAAAACTCCATATGTTGTGGACCTTCTTGACGCGGACTACGTAGTTTTTTTCTACCTTTCTTTTCTTATCTTCATTGCAGAAATTATTTTCACTCCCTCTTATCAGCCTCTTAGAAACAGTTTTAGGTTTAGGCTGTTATATCTTCTTTTTTTTTGTTAGGCTGTTATATCTATATACATATTATTATTATTTCCTAAGATGATACAATATATAATTGATCAATAATTAAAAAAAAAATTCCCTTTCGATTTGAAGTTATATATATGTTTGTAAGACTCCTCTGCTAAAAGTTCAATACATTTATTTTGACATTGACAAAATGTATTACAAAATAAAAACAAATGCAGAGTATTCCGTATGAATTATGGTAAGAAACATCATCATCCCATATAGCTGAAAAAATTGATGGAGATATTATTTCATACCATATCGAGTTCAGAAGGATCTTGATCATTGACATCAAAGATAATAGCAGCTGTTTCTACCTCATGTGATCTTGCAATGTTTATATTAGCATCAGCAGTGGCAACCGTGTTTGTGTACATATCGTTTGTATCTGCAACCTTCTTTTTAGCATCATCCATTGTATCAGCTTGTTGGCTACAACCTGCTGAATCCTTTCTCAAAGTTTTTTTGGTCTTTTCTCTATGATCACATTTGGCATCTAGCATAACATGCCTTTTCCTGCTGACAAACAACAAATCAAACATTCTTTAGAACGAATGTGCTTAAAGATAGTGCGGTGCGAGCATCCAAAGGTGCCCTTAAATGTAGAAGGTGGATTACATCACTCCACAAGGCCCACCAGATAGCAGGTCCAGTCCATCATAATTAGATATCAGCTCGGCTCCACGAACTGAGCGACGAAACACCAATTCAAACTTTTAGCCGGCTCAAGCAGGCAACTAAAAGCAGATCGTCTCAGCGGCTTAACTCAAACGGCCTAACTGTTCGTCCCGATGGGCTGAAACCAATCAAACAAGGCGACCTAGGGTAGGGTAAGGAGAAGTAACGACCGACTATATAAGGAGACAAAGAGACATCAAAAAAGGGATCTGAAATCAACTACACACACCTTGCGGCTAGAATTAAAGTTTTACTTCTTATTCTTGCCGACTTGTACTTTTATGGTGTCACCAGCTTGTTTCACCGCTTGTTTCCTTATTTGTAAACCGACAAAACTTCTTCTGATCTAATAAAACATCTTTGTTACTAACCCACCGACGAGTTTCGTCTCTCTCACTTGTTTCTGACCAAACTCGGTACAAACATTAGCGACTAAAAATTATATACCGCCACGTAATTATAATTCATTAACTAGTTCATATAGTAAAAACAAATGAAAAGTTCAACTACTAAAAAATAAAAATAAAAATAATAAATATTTTAAATGATGAGCTTAAAAATAATAAAATAGCCAACCAAATATATTTTTTTTTACATGACACAACCAGATTTTATTTATTGTATTGCTTTTTACCAATTAAAAATGAGTATATACCAGTTTGGTTGCTTATAATATACTTTTTTTCCAATTATCATAAAGCCTTAATTTTTTTTTAACATTTTTCTATATTTTTATTAATTGAGTTTAACTAGATGAATATTAAAAATTTGCGATTTATTATTTTTAGAAAACTGGATGCTCTAAGCCAATGCTTCAATTTTGAACTTTGAGGCACGGCTCTGCTTAAAGAGAAACTATAACCTCGATGAAACATTAAAGACAACTAATACCAACACTTGCATACTACTTAAGCTTTGGGTCTGCCGTTTGAATAGAGCTCTGTATTTTTAAAGCAATACACTTTGTATTACCTTTCCATCAATAATCGTTTCTATAGTGGAACCTAAAGGCACTTTTCATTAACCCTGGCTTGAAACCCGTTTTTCCTTGATCAATCTAGCCAATGTTCAAAAGGATATTCTCTCTTACCTGCAATAAAAACCATAAACAACAACTGAGTGATTTTTTTTTTTTTTTGAATGAATGAATGATCGCAAAAAACATCTGTTACAATCAATGCATCGTTTGTGTGGAAATAAATAGAGAGCTATATAAACTTTTACAAAATAATCTACTCGCAAACCAGAGGCTCATGGCAGCCTCGGGTCTCTTGGCGAGTTGGCTCATCTTCCTTTAATCGAGGTGATTAGATCCCTGACCAATTTATCAAGCAGTGCCGCAAGAACTGGTGGAGCCTTTGAAAGCTCTCCCACTCGTCTCCTATTTCTTTCATGCCACAGAGTATAAACTGTTGCCTGGAAGCAGTACCGAAGAATAATGGTAAGAGTTTTATCTTGTAATCCAGCTACCAGGACTAGTAGTAGCTGATTCCACTCGTTTGAGTAATCCACTCCCAAGGATGTTTCGAATAACTTTGCGCCACACTTCTTCTGAATACGAGCATGTGAAGAACAGGTGATCCCTGGTCTCCATAGGATCATTACACAACCAGCATTTTGTTACCGCATGTGAATTCCATTTAAGCATGCGATCACCCGTAGAGAGGCTGTTATTATGGACAGCTATCCATACAAGCATCGCGTTCTTTGGAGTGATTCTTGAAACCATACACCTACCCACCATGGAACCTTGGGAAATACCATTCTCGTTAGGTTCCAGGTTTCTGTTGTGCTGAATCCCGCTTGTATCTTCCAGCACCATTTATCTTCTGATTGCGTTAGACCTCTTGTTCTCATATCAAGAATTATCTTATCTATTTGAACCAGAGAACTTACTCTGTGCCTTTGACCTCTACGACTGAATTGCCATCTCCACAGTTGAATTAATCGGAATACCAAGATCAATACATCCTCTCTCAGCTAGTTTCCGCTCTTGACATTTTAGCTTCATTTGTTTTGTTAAAGACAAGTTCCCTGGAGTTTGATCAAACTCTGCATCATATCAACCATCTGTTAGCTATAACTAAAGAAGATTATTAGCAACGTTGCACAAAAGCAAATCTTCTAAAATCAACCGAAAGGTTGACACAAACTTGTGTGTAGTAGTAAATGTCATCCAACGGGTCAAGATTCTTATTGCAGTCACCAACAAAGAAAGAAGAACCAGCCTTTGAGGATCTAGCAGACAGCCTTCTGCCATAGCAACTACCTTGGACCATACACCCTCTACTATAAAAATAAAACGACAATCATATATATATATAATTTTTTTTGGATAAAGCAATTGAAGCTTTAAGATTGCCTTACATATATACTAACATCAAACACAAATAAATCATTTTAAAGATTCTGAGAATCAGTAAGCCCTCCAAATACAAAGTAGTTCCTCTCAAGTGCAACAATGACGTGACCGGCTCGAGGTGCTTCCCTGAAGTTTCTAGCTGCTTCCATACAAACATATCTGAATTTCGTACTTGACTAGAACTATCTGGAGACATACACACGTACACATTAAAAAAGGTGTGACTCAAGAATGCTTTTCGAACATGTATCAAGGATGTGAACACCGGAGAGCTAAAATTAATCCAATATGAACATTGGAGAGATAATATCCAAATCTTTACTGCCGACTTCAATGATTTTGTTCTTTCTCGTTGAGTAAGCTTGGCTATCTCGTGGAGAGAGAGGCTTCTCATGAGATTAGGGTTTGACAAGACTATGACAGTATGACTCATTTTTTTATGCTAAATAGGAGAAGAAACCGAACCATTTTGTGTGTGTGATAAATGTGTACGTTCGGAGGAGGAAATTGAAGGAAATAAGAACGTGAATTGATGTGATAGTGTGATTTGTTGTTATGGAGAGTTGATATGGTACAAATCCATATTTTTGATTGGATGATTATTTTTTCTAACATGCATATCATTGCCCTTAAAATTTTCCTTTTCTAGTGTAAATTTTCCTTTTCTAACTATTCAATTTTTAGTGTTACAAAAAAAAAAACTATTCAATTTTTATATTGCAAAGTTTATGACTTTAAATATAACAAATTATTGTTTAACAGTCCAATTTAAAAATTCAATTTGGACGTTTTTATTTTTCCCCTACCCCGGATCAGATATATCACAAGTTACGTATATAAAATGGCAGAGAAATAACAATTACGCGTTCTTGGCAGCGTGACTAATAACTAATAAGGTATCCTTTTTCGTTAAAGAAAAGAATACTAACGTAGACTTTGTCCTAAATTATGCAGACTACAGAGGAAAGACTTGCAATGGATCTTCAACATGGTGCAAGTAAATCTGGTCAGTCGTGGATCTTCATAGGGCGGCTCAGGTGATGCAGTTAGGCGTAGGTCTTCATAAGGCAGGTAGTATTGTCGGTTGTCGAATCGTCTATGTAATCTTTCCTATATCATAATTGTAAGATCATAATAAATCAGCGTTAAAAAAAAGACTTTGTCCTAAATTTCACAACATAACTCCGTACCACCAAGTCAACAAAACCATGGTCCATTTATTTCTTCAACACGCTATTTTTCCTTCCTCAAAATTGACCTTAAACAATCTACTTACCTATACATAAAACCATTTCATGCTCCAAAACCAAACCCGTCATCACTACTTCAAAACCAAAACAGAAACACAAAAACAGAGAATATGAGAAAGAGAGGAGAAAACAAGAACAGATTCTTTAGAATCATTACCATGCCTCTAAGAGTTTTAGGCAAGGCTCGTGACCTCTACATGCGAAGCATCACAGGCTGCGCAGCTCGCACTCACTACTCCTCAGCCGATGCCGTCTCCGTTCCCTTTCCGAGAAGCCGGAGCACTTCGTCAGCCTTCTCCTCCACCACCTCTTCGCGGAGGATGTCTTCCGATTTCACCTTCGACGATGACTACAGCGAGCTGGTCAGAGCTGCTTCCGTTAGGAGTTTATGTCATAAGAACGAGATTGACATGATCAGACACCAGCAACTTCAGCAGCGGCAAGAAAATCGCGTTGCGGTGGGAGCGGTTGTGGCTGCAAAAGGCGGTTTGCCAAAGAGCTCGAGTGTAGGGATGCCAATGGCGAGGATTGATGAAGAAAATGAAGAAGAAGGATCATTGAAGAATCAAAAGAAAGGATCTGATTTCTTATACCCTCGTAGCAGATCACACGCGGTTACTATTAGAGGATCCAAGTTTTAATTAACTAATTGCATAACTGTCATTTTAATTTTTAAAGAAGTATGATTTCTCGAAATTTTACGTTGGGGGGGGATTAAGGAGAAGAAAAGAAAATGATTGTGAGGTATACTAGTTACTAGTGTTATAGATTTGTACTAAAAGAAGCTATTGTTAAATATTTTTATACAATAAATCGTATTTTTGGTAAAGAACCTGATATTTTCTTTTGAAGAACAATCATCATGATCCCTGTTGCCGAATTTGATACCTACAATAGAGTTTATATATATATATATATATATACTCTCTCTGTTTCATAATAGATGATGTTTTGAAGAGTTATTGATGTTTCAAAATACATGATGTTTGATATTTTTAATTAGTTTAAAGTTCATTGAAAACTGTGTGACCAATAATGTTTTATAGTATTTTTGATGATTGGGTGGATTAGATTTATTTAATATTTTTAGTGTTACTTTTTAGGAAAATGTGTATGTCTTAATTTTTGTGTCTTCATCCAAAACATCAACTATTTTGAAACAGATGGAGTATATATCAATAAAGAAAGACAAAAATTGCAGCTGAAATAAAACATAGAACAAACTTATTTTTGTTTTATGTAATTGACTTTTCTAAACCAAGAAAATCAAATGACTCGAAGTCTCGAACAGAACTAATTAACGTTATTTTTGGTTTTAAGATGTATTTTCTTGGAGAAGGTGGACCAGAATCTGATTTCAGGTGGTAGAAATTAGTTTTTAAAGTATGAAACATATGCAATTTAAATATATAAACTACATATTTTACTATGAATATGGGGTGATTGGTAGTTGCTGTAGGTGCTGTCCACAGCCCTATTTATTTCTACAGCACCAAATTCAGAGCAATCAAGCTTTAAATTATTTTTTAAAACCACAGCTCTTAAAATAACCTACAGCTGTACAAGTGCTCTGCAGAGCCAAATATCCAAAGCAATTTTTTAGTGCTTTCAATAAAATTCTACAGCAATAAATTCTAAAGCCACAGCAAAAAATCTACAGATTTTTTTCTACAACAAAAATTTTAAAGCTACAGCCATTACCAATCGGACCCATAACTAGTCTTTTCTTAAAGAATAAAGCAAGTTTTTATATTAGGAAATAAGTTAGAAAAGCGTTGTTGTAACGCCTAAATCAAGGGAAATCAATGAAGTACTGAATTCTTGTTTACAAATATATAAACTTTTGACAAAGATTTTAAAATATACCATTTTTCGTGTTTCAGGTTGCACTTTTATATATTTCAATATTGAGTTGTTGTTTACACACACTCGTGTCTTCATGTTCTGGTAGCAAACTTAAATAAAATCATTTATTTTGTTCTGCCATTTAATATAGCAGACCAACAGGGCAACAGGGTGTGGTTGTGTCACTGTTGATAGTTCTTCTGAAACATTAAATTCGCTTTGTCTTCACTTTGGCTTAAGTCATATATATGTTCACCAGACTTTTTTGTCGCATTAATAAAATGAAACTACCAACCACTGATTTTCATAACTTCATTTACTGACTACCTGCATATACGTAATAGACTTGCTGCCGACTTTTTTTTTTTTTTTGAACTTAATTTCATATTGCTGCCGACTTTGTGAGACTTGTTATAGCTTATATATTTATGGGTTCATCTGAATTTAAGCCTTCTGAATTCTATACAAGTACCTAGTAGGTTAATAACTACAATTTCGACAGAAAAAAAAAAGAACACTAATGTAATGTATTCTTCTTCACATTATTCTTCAATGTTATCTTTGTAATTTCAAAACAAAAATTCTAATAATTTTACAAGATAATATAACCTTTTAATGACGATAAGTATATTTATACTGTTGGGTGTACCAACAACATATACACTGAGACAATGTACTCCGATTCTGCATATAAGCAACCAAATAAAATAAAGCTTGCCTTAGGAAAGAAGTGCTTCAACTTTAGTTGCCACTTTAGTTTCCAATATGTTAAATTCAGTAACATGATATAATATTTACCTGCTTTGGTGTAATTTCACGGGTGGCAAAATTTTCTACAACTAATTATTGCATAAAAAATAGTAAAAACGCATTGAACAATTTTTAAAAGTAAGACACTTGGGAGCTACGAAAAAGAATGATATTCCATTAGTAAGATACAACCGTCACAACCTATAAAAGAGAAATAATCAATCATTCATACGTTTAAAAAACACAGACACAACAAAACTCGCCACAAGGTTCATCTCTTTAGTGTCTTTTTCATTTTCTTTTGGACGTCATTTCTTGTGATAGAGAATCAAACTGGAACTATGAACATTTGGTTTCTCCTTTAACCGGAGGAGCTCTGTAGTATGCAGGCACAGTCGCTGGGAAAAACATCTGCCTCACTCCTTCCGCCTTTATTATCGGAAATATTATCCCCGATGCTCCCTGCCATTTTCGTGTTAAGATCATGCAACTTTAAAACAAGAAATGATTAAATAGAACAATGTAATTCGTACCGAGATCAATTTGGCTCCAAGCCACATGCGTTTTGGGGAAGGGAACGGGATCAACAACCGTATGACTCCATAAACCGCAACCGCAAAGAAATGGCAGACAAGAGTCAACGGTCGAGGGTTCAAACCCGAAAGCAAAGACACTGGTCCGCTCGTGCACATACCGCCAAGGCTCAGATAATCAAAACAAGCTTCCCTCATCTCGTTTCTTGCTTCATCTTTTGACGAGCAGAACACTTTGTAAAGCGCATTCGCAAGGGTGTTGATCGTTGACGCCACTGGCTGCAAAGTTATATAACTTTCAGACAATGTTTCACAGTTACACAACAACAAGAAAACTTAATATCTCACCTTCCGTAGAGTGTAAAAAGACTCGAGATATTTGCAGAGACTGGACCCGTCACTAAGGTCACGGAGCGGTCTAAGGAGATTACGCAGGACAACAATGTCGGATAACGCAACCGTCATGCCTCCACCTGTTAACGGATGACGCATGTTGAATGCGTCTCCCATTAACAAAGCTCCTGGAGTAGGGTAAGGAGAAGCCGGCATGCTTCTGTTGGGCATGGACTTGATGTTTCCTTTGTTAACCGCGGCGATGAAAGAGTCATAGACCTCATGAGGCATCTACAACACACCAAGTGTGTTACCAAACAGAGAGATTAAAGTGCACAGAATGATAAAAGTAGTCATTTACCTGAGGAGCCACAACGGTTTTCAAATAGTTTTCCATTTCACCGTTTGCTATAGAAGGCACTTTCTGACCAGGGACGTCGACCAGACACCGGACCTCTGTGCTGCTGATTGGATACATCAAGATTGGTGATGGATCTGCTAGGACGACGTGTCCGTGGTTTGCGTATGGGAGGTTGCAGTTCTCTAGGACCAAACCCACAAAACAAGAAGGTACATCGACCTGCGTGAAGGTAACACATACATATACTAACTTGTCAAGCTAACTTGTAGAATAACAAAGACAGAGAACAATACTAAAGAGCATGTTAACCTGAGGATTGCATAGAGAGCGACGAAGATTTGAGAAGCAACCGTCACAGACTATAGTCAAAGCTGCGAATGCTGTTGATTCCTCTCCTGCTTTGTTCTTATATCTCACACCTTTGATTGTTCCATTCTCTTCTAGAAGAGAAACAACTGTTCCTTGCTCTAACTGAACACTGTTGAGTAAATCAGTTAAAAACAGCCATTAGCATTACTCGTAAGAGTGGCTACCAAATATATTGCCTCATAACAAAAAATAGAGCAGTGATTCAAATAATGTTCTATGCATCTTCGTTTAGTTATAACGTAAACTAATACTATTTGTAAAACGTACTTGGGAAGTGAAGCAGCTTTCTCACGCATTCTTTGAATAAAGCGTCCATTGTGAAAGCTCCTTCCAGATACATCTGTGTGAAACTTCTCCAAGGGGTAAGCTAAGCGAATGCGTTTCCCATTCTTGAAAAGTGCATAACCATACACTCGCTGAGCATCTATCTCCTCCACGCAATCTGTAGATTAGCACCCATGATGTCATATTGTAATGGATGCGAGAAGATAGTGCATAAACAGATAGATAAACAAAAAAAAAAGAAAACACCAAGATTCGGCATTTTGTACTATGTTAGAGCTATAAGAACTAAAGGTATTTTGAACTATGTTAGAGCTATAAGAACTAGGCATGGGCGCTCGGGTACCCGTTATTACACAAGTGAAACCGCGGTCTAGATATATAACATGCCATTTACTACAAAACATCTACATAGTTCTCAAATAAATAAGTATGTCCTTACCTTCAATACCCAACTCAAGTAACTTGAGATAGCCACCAGGTTGTAAAAGCTCCCCAACAATACGATCCGGCTCCGATAAATCTCTTTCAATCACATGAACTCGACGATTATCCTACAACATATAAACACTTGTCTCTTTCAATCACATGTCTTTAATCAATTAACTTCTCAAAATTCAAAACATAGAGAAAACGTGATAATGACCTTTCCAAGAGTGTAGGCCAGAGCCGAACCAGCGACTCCGGCACCAACAACGATAACATCAGAGACTGTATCTCCGACGCTAACGTTCAGGGATCCGACGGTTGAGGTGACGGTCCGATCGTGATGGATCTTCGAAGTTGTAGAGTCTAGTTTATTACTGTTCCGCCTCGGCTTCACGAAAAGTGCGTAGAAAGCGAAGACGGAGGTGACTAGAACGAAGGAGATCACGAGAGGCGAGAGCCAACCGAGTAATTGAGGCTCCATCATCGTCGTTACCATTAACAGAAAAGTTTCGATTTCTCAGCGGAGAGAACGAGAAAGGAGATGTGTCACGAGACTTTTGCTTTGGTTTTTCTATTTTCTAATTTTTATTTGACTTTTTTGATTTGTTTTGTTTTAACTTTTACGCAAACGCCAAGTTAATTTACGCTGGCAATTTGTATTAGGACAGGACATCCCGTTCAAATACTTATGCTGGCCAATGGTATTCTCTGATTCGCAGACTACAAAATAAGATAAACTACACCAACTAACCATAAAACAAAACTAAAGATAGCATAAATAGATTATTTTTTTTAAGAAAGTTTTAACGCAAATAAAAAGTTTGCAAAATTTTGGACCAGTTTTCCTTTCTGGAATTGTTGGAAAACTATAACTAGTTTTGAAAATATAATAGTTTGTTTATAAACGATTTTATGGTGATATGTCACTGATTTTTCATTTCTTCATTCTTTTCCCCCAAAACAATAATCTTCTTTTTCAAGTCACTTTTCAATTATTCTCATACGTATTGTAATTATTAAGATTTTAGATTCTAAAATGTGTATATATATAACTGTATTTGGTTACAAAATAAATTATAAATAATTTTATTTGTATTTTAATATTTGTAGGAATATGTTAGGGATATATAATCGATGAAGCAATTTTTTTGTTTAAGAAAGAACGCCTATTTTATTTTTTTGCTACAATTTCTGGTTTGTTTACAGAGACAAGTAATCAAGATGAAGTTCGCACGAGAAAATAATTTAAACAACAATGCTGTTGAAGGTGACCCTAGAATTATTTTCAGAAGGCTGGACGTTAAGAGAAATGATGGAAATATACTCTAAACAGTTGGAACAAAGTGTACAAAAGTTATCACCATTCAAATTTGAGAACCCGGTTCTCTAGGGAGAATACTCAACCCTTGGCGAGACAAGAAGAACACGCCACAGATTTCAAACTAATGTTTGACCAATGCAACCCCTGGACACTCGAGCTGGAAGAGAGAGCATGACCCGTGAACTCCTGCAACAAGTGGATAGCCAACTGAAGGAGTGACCATCTAAACACGGACCGTAGGTAGATGATGATAACTCAGATACAGACACGAACACCTAAATGCAAGAGACATATGTGGCCAAGAAATCAGCAAAAACTACCTACAAGGAAGAGGTTTTATCCAAGAAATTTAAAGTAGTATGTGCATTAATCGAAAGACTCCTTGGTGTTGCTCTCCCAATCAGGAGGAGTGCTCAGAATTCCTACGTGGATACTCCATTCTTGGACAAGATCGCCTTGATCGAGATGCCAAAGATTTTTTTTCAAAGCATGAGAATGTATAACAGGACCAATGATCCTGATAATCATGTATCACAGTACGAACAAATGATACTCATTATAGCTATCCACAAGATTTGTATCCAGAGTCTGGATCACTTCTCAACAACAGAAACCTGGGAATGCATTCTGATTAAGCGACATGAGATTTATTGGCATCAGATTGGTTGGTATGCTCAGGGAATTCCTAGAGATTCATTCATGGTTTGGTTGGCTCTAAAGAAAAAATTATCTACATGAGTTCGTATGAGACAGGGGATATCATCCAAGAGTGTGTATTTTGTGGAGATTGAGATGAGAGTAGAGATCACCTCTATTTCGCTTGTCTTTACACTTACACAATATGGACGACCCTTGTGGCAAAGCTTCTTGGCTCCAGGGCTACTCCAGATTGGCCAGACACAGTTTCACTTCACTGCTGCTGCGCCCAATCGTAGTTCGTACCATTGAGAAGACGATCCCTAACAAAATTATTTATCTGAATTATCATGGCACACATAGGCTGTAGGGGCAATAAGTGAACATTCAAATTAGACGTCTATCTCACTCTTCAACTCATAGCTATAAAAACCAGAGTTAACGAGATCACATTCAACCACATTAAACTGCTAAGAGATAGCAACTGCGAACACCCTTGGGCCTTTTTAACCCTAGGATGTGATGAGTCGATATCGAGGTGCCAAGCGACTCTATCGATAAAAGCTCTTTAGTGTCATCAGCTTGTTATCCCTGGCGTACTTTTGATCCGTTGAGCGAGAGCCTTTCCACACAGGATTCCCGGATCACTATGATTGACTTTCTTCTCTGTTCTACAAGTCGGTCTCACAGTCAGACATACTTATACCATTACACTTACGAGCAGAATCTTTGCTTGAGCCTACCTTCGCACACTTCAGTTACTCTTTAGGAGGCATCGGCAAGCGTAGATGGCTGCTTGAAGGACCTGCATCTTTTCTTTTTGTTTTCATACGAGTTCTATAGTGATTTAAAGTTATAAACTTATATTGCTTACAATTTGTAAATGCTCGTCATTCATTTGATTAATCAATATAAAATTTAATCTAAAAATCCAATTTTGTTGTTGTTTATGTCTCATATGCCATTTTGGTAATTAACTAATTACACATCATTTCAATGTTTACTAAATATTATATACTTTACATATATTTTTACATAACTGCCGAATATATTTTAATATTTACAGAAATAGTCATGTTTTATATTTAAATAAAAACTAATAATATTTAATATTTACAAAACTATCACTTCTTTCCAGTTATATAAGTTCGTTTATATTTTAATATTTTCAAACATACATTTTATCTTTTTCTGTTTACAAAATTGTTATATATCTTTAGGTATTTGCAAATATACTCCATATCTATAATATTCATGACTCCTTGTGTTTTGTATTTATAAAAGTATCACATATATTTCAACATTTACAAAAAAAAACGTATATGTTTTATTAGTTTTGTAACTACCCCGACTTTTTAAAACTTACAAAAATAAATACATTATTTCTTTGGTATTTATTAAAAGTACCTTGTTTTTTAATTAAGTCTAAGTTGATTTATGTACATCATAATATTTAAATTTTTTTATCTACAATACTAATATATCTGTTTTAAGTGGTTTTACCCAAAACCAAAGTATCAAACTAAACTGAACCAAGAAGAAACAAATCCGAACCAAATTTCATAAGTTGCCAAAATGAATTAGTTTTCTGAAATTATGAACTAAAGACAAACTAAGAAATGAATGGTTATCCGAATACCTAAAATACAATTTGTACCAAAATATTAGTTATATTTTATTTTGAAACAATAAATATCTACAAATAAAATTTACAAATTGAACGTTTATATGTGTAAATAGCTAAAATTAACTAAAACTTTGAAATTCCCATTAATTCAATATTGTTATCTAAAATAATTGAAATTATCTAATTTATCTGATATTTTAATGTGAACTAGATCTTAACCCGTGCCTTCGCACGGGTATTTGTTTTTAATTTTTATAAACATTTAAAAGTTAAATACATATATTATTGTACTAATTAAATTAGAAGATGCTAAATAATTAAATATAACTGAGTTAATTTTATTATTCTGAAAATTTTAAACGATTTTGATTAATTTAATTTTTAATAAACCAATAAATTAATCTGATCATTGAATCTATTTTATAGTTTTTTTATAGATTGCAAAATTGTTTTATTGATTTTTTGAATAAATGAATGATTGCATATCTTTTAAATTTATTAGGTAGCTAAATATTAGGCAGCTAAATATTAGGTAATTTTATAACAATTTTTACTTAAATTGCTATTTATAAGGTCAGTGGCATTGGATGGTAATTATTGAGGAAAACTTAGGGTTAAGATTTATTTGTACTTCAGTTTTAATAGTTTAGATAACCCTAACAACATGATTCTTTAGTCCAAATGTTCTGATATTTTATTCAAACAACCAAATTTTCAAATATATTATCCAAATTATATGAAACAACCCAAAAAAAAACGGAACCAAACGTGACATGATTTTTTGGGTATTAGCCTTTTAATTTTATTTCTCGAACCAAACCAAAAATGCTAGAAAACTTACATAAACTGAATAACCACAAACCGGAAAAGATACAAACTAAAACAAAATTTTACATATGCCATACAGTAAAAGGTTTTCGAATGTTGAACCCAAATTAAGAGCACCGGCAACGGCCAAGAGACCATATGGATTTTTTTTTACCAAATATAACTATTATTTTTATGTGACTTAATTATTCAATTAAGTTTAAATTAAAATAAAATTTAGAATGACCATTTGTGTATATAGTCTCTTATGAACTTTTCATGATTTTCTCAGTTAAGAACATATTCTGAACTTTCTTTTTTATTGTTCTTTTTCTTATTTTTAACTATTTTTTTTAATTTTTAATAGCTAAAGTATTGTCTCACATATCAGAAATGTTGGTGCTCTATAAAGTTCCAATATCTGAATCTGAGCCCAAGTGCTATCACAAACTTTATCTGGTCACTGTAAAATAATTTTTTTTTCCTCAAATTGAAATTATATTGATCAAATGGGCCTAGCCGGCCGAAGCCCAAATTCACCGGATTACAAACCAGAAAACCCAAATAACAGGTGGGCAACAAAAAGAAACGGCCGAAGCCCAAATAAGAAACATGGCCCAAGGCCCACAACCAGCGACGCCGGGCTTGCTCTGGACGCGCGGGAAGGAGGCAGAGCCGAACACGCGTAAGAATCTGGCTCATCCGCCTGCCACGTGTCGCCTGCCTCAACTTAGACCCTCCATCCTCGCACAGCCACCGACGCTTTCCACCGTCACACCTTTTCCGCCGGAGCTCCGCGCCTACAGAGCCTCCGCGCCATCGGACTTCTTCGACGCCTTGTCTTCCCGTCGGAGAGTTCAATCGTTTGAAACGAGATCTCTTCCGCCTATGAATCACCGGAAACCCTAGACAAGCACGCCGAGAACCACCGCTAACCTCCTCTTCAAACAAACACAACCGTCGCCGGAGATCTTCTTCTTCTTAAGATCTCAACCGCTGCGACCCAAGACACACCTCAACCTTCAAGAACTCGAAACCCTAAACTCAACCCAAAAGACCTGGGATTCCACAACGACAGCGCGGAGCTTTGTTAGCCTCCACCCTCCGTGACCAAAAGCCGGCGAAGAAGGAGCTGATTGAGCCTCCTCTTCCCGGAAGCTAGAGCGGCGTCGGTAGAACTGAGAAAGCCTCCACCCTACCCCGCGACAAGACCGGCGATGATGGATCTAGGTTAGCCTCCATCTCCCGGGTAGAACGACTGCAACATGCACGCCGCTCCATCTCCACCGCGAACCTTCAAAACGGCCGCGTCGTTACTCCAAAAACCGACTCTCCTCTAATGGAAAACCTCGGCTTTAGAGCTCCGACAAGGCAACCGTTGACGGATCTGTGAAGAGGAAGCGATAAGGACCACAAACCAAGAAGGAAAACAAGGCTCCGGTGACGGCACGGACGCTCACGCACCGGCCGTACGCCGGAGTAGATCTCGCTTCTCTCTCTTCTCTCGCTTCTCTCTCTTTGACGATCGCTGTAAAATAATTTATTTTCATAATTCTAATAATATTCATTTCCATATTTTAAATGATACTCCCTCTGTTTCACAATATATGATGTTTTACTTTGATGCACAAATATTAAAAAATTTAGTTTCCTCTAAAAAAGCAACTTTAAAAATATGTTTTAAAAATAATTCAACCGATTATAAAAATGACTGAAAAATCTGATTGGCTACACAGTTTTCCGTATAGCTAAAAATAATATAAAAATATCAAAACATTATCTATTTTGAAACAAAAAATATCTTCTAAAACATAAAGGGGGGGAGTATAGAGTTTGATAAAATAAGAAAAATACAAAGGTAGCCTAAATATCAAAATTCTATTAAAAAAATATAAATTTAATTTTTAAAATATCAAAATTATATATTTTTTTTAAAAAAATTCTTCATATTCAACAAAAAAAAAATCCAAAGGTAACCTAAATACTCATTTGATACCTAAAAATAACTTAAAAAAATACTATCCAATTGCATGATTCAGATTGCGTCAATACCAGAAACGATTCAAAATACGTAATAAGGTTATTATGGGATAAACAATTAAATACCTACTCATGTTTTCGTAACAAGTAATACAATTATTTAAGCAAAAGAAAACAAGTAATACAATTGCTTCTTTTTTTTTTTTTTTTGTAACACAATACAATTGCTTCTATTATCCATTTTAAAGTATAAATTTCTGAGGTAGTCACCTATAAAGGATGGTGCCGGGCGTAGGTGTAAAGTATTTTGTAAGATGGGATGTAAATGAATAGTACGTGACATCTATTACTACTACCACTAAACTATGGCCGTTTCTTGGCCCAACGTTTATAATCAGTTAGCCAACTGTCAATTATCTACTGAATGCAAGCTAGAGTGTCCAAAACGAGCTCTGCGCTATGAGACAAAACATTTCTTAAATTATATTGCCTTTCTTGTCTTTTTGAGTTTTGTATTCGATCTCAAGTTTAGACTTAAAACGACAAGAATAAAATAATTTTGTTTGTTCTCATACAAAATGTCAAAAATTATCACATCATTTCAATCTCCAATGATATGTTGGATTAATTTACTATAGGTGGAAGAACAAACAAAAGAAAGAATGATCTCACTTTAAACAAACTTAAGACAAAATTAAACGCTTTTTAATATCATAATGTATTGATTCTAGATTAGTAGGTGACTGAAAAGTGAAAACCCCAACTTGAAAAAAATAAAATATCTTTTTCGGTCAAAATAAAATATCTTTGATACCAAAATTTTTTTACTACCGAGTTTAATACTTGCTTACAAACTATTCTTCCAAAAAAAAATATTGATAATGTTTTATGAAAATTAAAAATCTCCAAAATTCAAAAAATAAATCTGCAAAATTTACTAATTTTATTTTAAGTTTCAAAATAAAAATATAATTATCATGGATACTTTAAAATTAAAATATAAAATATAAAATTTTAGTTTTATTTATAATATCAAATTTAATATATTGTCTGAAACTTAATACTAATTTATTTATTTTCATTCAAAATTAAGTTTTTCTACAATTTAAAATATCATCCAAAGTTTAGTTAGTTTTTTATTCATAAAATTTTAAAATTAAATTAGATATTTTCAAATATTTTTTATGAGTTTAGAATTTTTTTCAGTTGAAATCTATTACACCCTCTGTTTTTAAAAAAAAATGCATATTCTAGACTTTTCACATATATTAAGAAAACTCATTACATATACATTGTTTTTTGTGAATAACAATTTTTCATAACTTTTGACCAATAGAAATTCAATAAACACCATTAATTTTTTTGAAACTTATAATTTTTCATAAAATCATACATTGAAAAAGTAAAAAATATATCTTTTTGAAACAAATTTTTTTTCCAAAACATACATCTTTAAAGAACGGAGGGAGTAATATTTATGATTATAATTAACATAGTTTGATAATCAAAATGAACATTATTTTAAAGTTAGTGTATTAAAATGAAAAAAATTATTAGTTGAAGTATTAAACTGAATACTAAAAAGTTTAGATATTAATAAGCTTAACAAAATTTGGTTGACATATTTTTTTGGATATTTCTCCCCAAACTAGCTTGTATTTTTCGACAACCATATGTTTTATTTTAGAGTTTCAAAAGTGAAATAAATTTCAAGAGATATGTTACATATATATACATATATTTATTTATTTATTTTTCCAAACAATGCCCTTATAACTTCTGCAATGGCTGCATCAAAAGAGTGTATCTTCTTCTTAAAGGCCTTGAAGCCTAGAGAGAAAGCAAACAAATAACAAAAATAATTAGTATTTTCGGGACGAATCAAAAGAGAATGGATTTGTCGGATTTAGAATACAGCGATGCGGGAGAATCAGGTTGGACAATGTACTTAGACCATTCTTCTTCTGTTACATTGCATCATTTTGATGATGACAATGGAGTAACAAAACAAGAACATGATGATGATTCTTCCATGGTGTCGGATGCATCATCCGGGCCTCCTTATTACTCTGAAGAGGCAGTCCCTGAGGATCCCCTCCAACAAAACACACAATATTGGTGCAAGAGCAAAATCAAGAACAAGAAGAAAGTTCATGAAGAACAAGGATATATTGAGCGATTCAATTCTTGCCTTGATGACACAGCTTCTTCATTGGTATTGTTTTACAAACTTGTCATGTCAATATACTTAGAATCTTTTCTTAATTCTCAGGGCACATTGTTCCTTGCTATTTGTTAACATTATCATTAAAAAAAAAAAAGAGTTCTTACATATTTCGTTTCAACTAAATTCATTTGTCTCAGTTATATCATTATAGTCTCAACTTTTGTAAACTTATGTATATAGGCAACTGGAAAAGAAGTATCAGCATATAAGAAACATCGAGATCAATACCAACAATTAGATTATTTCTCCCAAAGCTACTCCACAAGAAGAATAATCAAGGTTATTAGTTATTACGACTTTGGCTTCTAAAAATTAGTGTATGCCAAATATTTTTTTTAATTTTTGTGTTTTTTTAACTAAAAGAAAAGTTGTGTTTAATTACATCACCGCATCTGAGAAAAAAATCTTAATTTTTAGTATGATAATTTCCTTGAATCAGTTTTCTAATATTATGTTTCTTTGCAGGGAAAATATGAATCGGGTTTCCTACAACAAGCTTTCCCGGTTGAGAAATTTGCATCGGATCATCAAGGTTATGGTATGTTCATTGCTTACTGGCCATTAATTAATATAACTATTAGACATAATGATGCATAAAAATCGCATACATTAGTCAATTTACTTAATTAGTTATTGTAGATATGTTGTAATGTAAACATCCTTTGGAAAGTATATTGTGGATCCAGTTAGTCACATTCCTATATTAAAATAATGCATTTTAAAAATTTATGATGTTTCATGCATGTATGAGTATAAATGTATGCATGTATAAGTGATTTCTTTTCTTTTGTCCACGTATAAGTGAATTCTTTGCTTGGCTATATGTGTGTTTTTGCAGGTGGCAGTAACCAGATAAAGAGAACAAGATAAAAAATGGTGGATATTTATTATTTTATTTCATCTCTTGAACAGAGAACACCTTCTTCCTTTGAGTATGTTGGCTATATATGTCTTTAAGAAAACCATGTGGGTTTCTCCATTTTTTTCTTGATAATGCCCATACTATGTTGTTATTTTTTTCACTTTTTCTCGATTTTGCAACTATCAAGTTATTTTCCTTAACAAATAAAAAATGTAAGTAACGTTTGAAACCAAAAATCGTTGAATGCAAAAAAAAAAATTGGATGATAAAAAACAAAGAACAGAAAACTTGGATTAATCTTTTGGGTTATTGACTTATTTCATAGCACGATAAATAAGTTTGAGAAAAGATAAATAAGTTTGTAATAGGATATTGATAGTACGTATTGTATAGTTCAGCTTACCATCGGTTTAGTGTGGTATAGTTTCCTTTCTGTTAAACCACTTATGTATAAATACAGACCGTACCGTTGAACATATTTCAGAGTAACTGGAGATATTCTGTTACAAACTCATATTCGTCAATAGTTTGCATTGCATCTAAGTATCTAACCAACTTGGAACATTAAGAGAGGTTTTATGTCAATAATTTGCCATGTCAGGCTACGGTAGAGGTATAGATTGTCCTAATTAGTACAAGTAGATTTCGTAATTCGTAAAACTCCAACAAAAATACGTCTTGACTCTCGAAATCAGATGAATATTGATTGATGATAAGGGCAATTAATCAAAGAAGAAGTAACAGTACATTGATTGAACATGTAAACATAGCTACCATTTCTACTTATTTACTACTTTAAGTTTCGTACTCTCATTACTTGTACATTCCTACACAGCTGGTCATGGACCCTTCTCATTATTGTACACCTTTCTGTGTACTAGTGGTTACATTTAATTGTTTTTATATAAAGCATGTTATGCAAAGTCAGATTTATATTATTCTTTACTTGTAACATCTTTTTTTTTTTGAAAAATCTTTGATTGTAACATCACAAAGAACTTCGAAGCTGTTTCTTTTTTTTTTGGAAAATATTTTAGAAAAAAGAAAATATGTTTCTTGACTGTTCGAACTTGTGAAATAATTTAAACAAGATTTTGATTTGCGCGTCTACGCTGGTGTATTTTTAACAAAATATGATGCTATTTTTTATGTCACTATTTAGGGTTGGATAAGAAAACTCGAATTCGAAGAATCGAACCGATCTCAATTCGAATAAGTAGTACCAAATCCGAACCGAAATTGATTAAATATTTGAATTATTCGAAATTTTGGTATTTGAAGAACTGAAACCTAATCCGATCCTAACCGAAATATTTTGGGTATCCAAAATAGATTTATATACTTATATATTAATTATTTTTAGATTTAATATATATATATATATATATATAAACATCCAGAATATATATGATACTTTTAAGTTTGTTTAAATACTTGAAAATATATAAAAATAATCAAATATAAATATCTAAAATAGTTAAAAATACTCAAAACTCCAATAATGCTTAAATAATTATCAATTATCTATCTAAATATTTAAACCAAACCAATTTATATGTCAAGTTAGGTACTCGGACATATGTTATTCAAATTTATATGTAATATATTCTATTATTTATAAATTTTTAAGAAATTAAAGCGTATAATAAATTTATTTATTTTTAAATAATTTAACTTGGTTATCCAAATCCGAACCGAATCCTCAAAGATCTGAACCGAACACGAAATCCCAAATAGACCCGAAACAAACCGAATGCCCACCCCTAATCACTATTATATATCCTATATGTGTCACCATATGTTACAAAAATATGTATTATCATATAATTAATGGTATTTTATACGTACCATCAAATAAATTTTCTTATAATTAATAATATTTTATATGTACAATCATATAAATAAGTCTCTATAAATAATCACATATATATTATATTTTTAAATTTCAGTGTGAAATATGAAAACCAGAATTTAAGTTGGTATTTGAAATTGAGCTTTGTATTGTATTTTTTTTATATATATTGAAAACATTTTTATAATGGTTATTGGAAAATATGTTAGTAAAAGTTAAATTTTGAATATATGTATATTTTTGAATACATTTTTGATATAACTCAATTTTAAATTATTATTTTGATTTAAATATATATATCAAGTAACATAAACTCATTACTTTTTAATATAATGTAATGGACTTCAAGTTTTTCTAATAGCATAAACCCATTTTTTTTTCTAACTTACTGTTATCTATGTTTCCAAACAACACTATTTTTTTTAACTGCTATTTATGTTGACAAACAAAAACTTAAAGTACTTCTACTTTGATAAGATAGATACAAACGGTAAAAATTTAAAGAAATAAAACTTCAGAATAGAAAGACAGTAAATACGAAACTTTTTTGTAAAAAAAGTTAAACTCGGGTCTATTAAAAACACGGACCTAACCTCTGGATTGGAGGGTCCAGTTCACGATAAATTTAGTCTCTCAGGTTTTTATACGGACGTATCTACAGTTATGGTGAACAGAATAATATGACTTAGTTTCCGCAGTAAAATAATCGAACTCAGAATGTGTTTGCATCCAAAGCCACTTCGTATACAACTTTATAGAAAGAGAATTCACGCTAGAGTCGGTGCATTAAATCTTGACCACCTTAATTTGGGATGACCACAATATCTTTCTCAAATCAGTTTTGACATTTTACCAAAAAAAAATCAGTTTTGACATGAAATATATGAGCATCACATGATGACAAGATATGGAAAATTGTTTAAGCAAAAAAAAAAAATATGGAAAATTGTTTGTTTATCAATACTACGTACTTTCAAATAAAATATAGTTGTTTTCAAGGCGGAAATCTTAAAATCTTATTTGCTGCAGATTTTGGTTACGTAAATGTAAAAAAAAAAGAACATTTATTCCAAAATAGACAAATTTAATTTCTAAATCGTAAATTTTGATCATGATTCATGAAACAAAGATAATCATGAACGAGTTGGTGAAAGGAACAGTTTTAACTTTTTTTTATATAAAACAATTACGTTCTTGCTATTGGAAAAACATTAAAATGATACACTAGATAGTAGATAGATATGTTATTGCCTGACGATATATAATTTTTGTTTGTTCATATCTTATTTTTCTTATCAGTACGTAACTCAACTGTGAACATTTCTTAAAAGTATTTATTCATCCATACAACAGAGATTACAATATTCCAGTTGTTATCATTCATCATTGTCTCTTTTTTTTTTGCTAAATAGTTGTTATCATTGTCGACCAAAATATTATAAGGTTTGTTAATATTTATTTCCTTGGATTCGTATAATGAATATGTACATTTGAAAGATATTTATTTCCTTGGATGTGTATACGCATGTAAGTGAATTCATGTGAGACTATAAATGTATTTATGTATATGTTTGTAGATGATGAATTTATAAAATGGTAATAATGAAAATGGACCAAATGGTCCCTTAGGAAGTGATATTTCATGTTCACATGGCAAATTTGTTAGTGGCTACTGGTCCTTTTGCCAGACTATGGTCCGTAATCTGCGTTTGTAGGTACACCCCCATCGCTTCTGTCATTTTATTTCATGTATGTCACAAAATTTAAATATGTAGATAAGAGTAGATATTTATAGTGGTTTCAGGTACAGATTCAGTTGGGATCTTTCGGGTTTTTGGATTCTTAGGTTTAGGAGATAACTCAGCTGAATAAGAACATAATCTATGTCTGTTTGGTGATAACTCAGTTTTGAGTATAAGACAATAAATTGAAGCTACTTGTTATGTAAATCTTAACAAACTTGAAAATTTTACTTAATACTTTTTTTTTGACAACTTTTACTTAATACTTATTTTGATTATTTTTAACTACATATTTTCAATTGGGAGTTTGAATGATTTAGGTTAAATTGACAAATCTAATCTTATTCAAATATGAATCTTAAAAATTATTTTAACATCAACTGTTATTAGATTTGTTATTTGATAAACTATTTAAAATCTACTACTATTGAAATTTTTTAAGTTCTGAATTTTAAGATTCTTTTAGTCATTTTAGAGAATTTTGGTATTGTTTTAAAAATAACAATTCAAATCTCATAATTTTAGATGAGATTCTGAATTTGTTTAACTAAAATCATATTAAATTCTCAATTCACCTTAAACCATCTAAAACCTTAGTAAAAATCAAATCAGTTTCAATTCTAGATTGAATACACTCCCTAAGTTTTCAAAATATATTTGTAAAGTGTACAAAATATCTAATAATCCAATATATAGTAGATGATATCCACATTTGGAGATGTGAAGCCATCACTAGTGGTGGGGGAGGAGCTGCCAAGGAGGAAGCGTGGTCGGCCAAAAAAGATACCTATGGTAGAAGAGGGTACTCTAAAATGGAGGAAGTTTTGGACAGTACTAGAGTGGTTGGTTCATCTTCCAAAACTGAAATATGCAACCAACATAACTTACGAACAATTAAAAACATGATTAATTATAAAACTTATAATGAATGCATTAAAACTTATAAAACTTATAATGAATGCAAACTCTAGTAAATTCTTATTTTTGAGAAAAATGTTTATATTACATAGTAAATATATTTTTGTAAAAATAATAATATACTTACCAGAAAAAAAACTCAAATCAATAAAATTAAATTGCATAGTTTTTATATACTTTTATAAAACCAATCAAATTTCATATGATTTTATATATTTATTTTTTATAAAACTAATCTATATAAGATTAAATTTCAGGAAGATCCATGGATCCAAACAATCTGTGGGAGACCCTACCAAAACTATTGTACATCTAACTTTAATATCATATCAGTGCTAAATAAAAACTATTACACATCAAAACCATGGAATACAAAATTATTAAGCATGTGAAAGCGGAATGCCAAACATGATTTGAAGCTAATAATAGAAAGGTGGAGAAACCAGAAGAACGATTGAATCCATCATTTATCCGAGGTGTAAGCTCACATGAGATTTGTATGGTTGATGGACCATGCACTCATGACTCACTCTTTAGTGGATGTGGATGGATGGGTTTGAATATATTCAACATGTAAAATTCAACTCTTGAGAGCTAAAAATTAGAGGAGGATAATGTCATCGATACATACATACGGAGGTTGATACCCTATATTTGGATATAGAATGCATTCTATAAATGTCAATGTGTCAACACTTTGGTACTAATTGCAACGATTTGATTTCGATGATACAAGATTTATAAGTATGGTCAAACTTTTTAAGGGAGTTAAAGAAATTATCAAAACTGAGTAATAGATTTGTAGATTTTTATGTTGTGTATCATTTTCGTTCTGAAAACAAAACAAAAAAGATTTATTATCTAAGATTACGGAAACATATCATAGGAATAAGTATTACACTGATTGTTTTATCCCAGTCTAATTTTTTAGATCATTTCAAGCTTGTTTTTTTTTTGAACACCAGATCATTTCAAGCTTAAATAAGAAATTAACCGTATGATGTGAAAAAAAAAAGAAGAAAAGAAGATAACTACTACAAAATCGAAAAGACTAATTTTTAAAAAAGGGAAAAATATCGGAAAGCTTAGGTCAGCCTCAAATTCGAAACGCTCTACCGACCCGTAACACCAATTGGGCCTAAAACCTAATAAATAAAGGCTCAAGCCTGTTAGTTCCATTATAGAATATCCAATAATTATCCCATGTATATTTAAATAAACAAAAAAAAAAGTTTAACCAAAGCTGAAGAGTTTTTAACTTTTAACTCTCTTCGACTTCTCCTGCCGTGTCAAATCAACCTACTGTTCTCTCTCTCTCTCTGTCCTATCTGGTAAACTTTCCTCTTCGCCATGAAACTTTGATGTTTTTATTTTCTAGGGCTTTTTTCTACAGTTTTCCCGGAAAATTAGGGCTTCCCTTCTCAATCTCTAGTTTTCTCTCCGTGATTCATCACTGTTTCAAGAATTTTACGAATTAGGGTTTCCGTACACATCACTGTTCAAAATTTAGGGGTTTTTGATTTTGATCTCAAATCTCTGATCATTTGACTTGGAATTGAAGATTAGGGTTTTTGGGTGAAATGGATTGCGACCGAAACAAGCTATTCGTTGGAGGCATACCGAGAGAGACTAGTGAAGAGTCTCTGAAGCAGCATTTCAGTAGGTATGGAGCTGTGCTGGGAGCTCTTGTTGCTAAGGAGAGAGCCACTGGTCAACCCAGAGGGTTTGGCTTTGTTCGCTTTGCTAATGCTCTTGATGTTGATAAGGCTCTCGCTGATTCTCATTTCATCCTCGGTCGTGCCGTAAGTTCCACACTTCGTCTCCTTTGTTCTCTACTTGTGTGTCCTGATCAGCTTTTGGTCTCAAATGGTTTTTTTTTTTTGGTTTGGTCGGAAAGTTGAACTCTTTAGTGATTAATATCTTTATGTCAGGTTGATGTGAAAAAGGCGATTCCGATACATGATATGAGATATCAGCAACAGAACATGCAACCATATGTGAGTCAAGTCCAACAGAACAACGGTGGTGGTGTTCACGACATCTTAAGTAATGGTAATAACAACAACAACCACAGGACCAAGAAGCTGTTCGTTGGGGGGTTATCATCCGAGACGACAGAAGAGGAGTTCAAGACTTACTTTGAGAAATTCGGCAAGACGACCGATGTGGTTGTGATGCATGACAGCGTGACGAACAGGCCGAGGGGGTTCGGGTTCGTCACGTATGATTCAGAGAACTCTGTTGAGATCGTAATGCAGAGTCATTTCCATGAGTTGAGTAATAAGCGCGTGGAGGTGAAACGCGCAATACCTAAAGAAGGGATCCAGAGCAATAACGGCGGTGGTAATCATCATAACCTACCTCCTACCTACAGCAGCTTTAAAGCAACACCGTATGTGCCTGAGAGTAACGGATATGGGATGTTTCTTCAGTATCCTCCTCCTGTCTTTGGTTATCATCAAGGTCTCCCAGGCTTTAACTATCCTTATGCTTATCCAGTCACAGCTCAAGGGCCTAACCTTCCATGGAATAACCAGATTATGCCACCCACCACCGGATTTTACGGCCATCCTCCTCCTCCTCCCACCAACACTCCTTGGTATCTCCCTTCCATGAACGGGTTTGATCCTGCAGGTATGAGCGTTACTGTGTTCAATGCTATGCCATGGCCTGTAGCTGGTGATGGAGTTGGTGTGATAATACCTCGGTTAGAAGATATGAAGCTCGAGGTCCCTAGTCAAGCCCATGAGAGAATGAATGGAGGTATCATGGGGAAGCCATTGCCCAATGGTACATATAGATGACAGTTGCAGAATAAAAATGCTGTTAGGATCTCACAAGGCTACTGAAATTCTTTTAAACTCTTTTAATCGTTTTAGGTCTCTCATCTTTTCTTTCTTAACGTACATGTGTTGGTGGCTTTGGTTTGCTTGTATATTATTTAGCTATTTTATTTAACCCCGAAAACATCTGTAATATATAACATCATTTGTAATATGCCACACTTATTTCGTTCAACCTCTTTTGCTTTATGTGGTGTTGTTATCCTTGTTGTGTTTATGCTTGCCAAACAACATTGCCAATGACGTTTTAATTTCAAAGGCGAATACAGAGAAATATAGCAGTTATACAAATTCATAGAAAAATTAATATACTCCTTTGAAGGATCAATATATCAACGTTAAGAATATATTAAAATAATTAATGTTAAATTATAAATATATGATTTTTAACTAAACAAAATTTTTGATCTAAAATGATAGCAATTAAAATTATAACTTTTTAAAAACTTTTTTTTTTAAACACAATTAAAATTATAACTATTGATAGATATATTTTGATACCTGAAATTTGTTACCATTAACCAATAATTTATTAAAAAAATAATGTCTTTCAAAAACATTAAAAGTTGGAAAAGCATTAATGAAATATGTGTAGAAACTAAACATAGTACATTCAAGTTGTGAAAAGAATTGATTCCGTTGTCGTTGTGACGAACCATCATCCAAGTAAGTTTTAATAACTAACTAGAGATAAGACATCTGGTAACAAACTATTGTTCATAGGATATATTTTTAGAAGTCCAACAATCTGAAACAATCTATAAATGCATGCATGTCTTCAACATTGTAAAACACACAAGCAAATTTCGAGCACAACAGCAAATAACTCAGACCAAACAATGAAGCTTCAAATGTTATGGCTCGCTTTGGTACTAATAGCCGTTAAAACTAATGCAGCAAAGCAAGAAAGCAATGCAACAATCCCAGCACTAATAGTTTTTGGAGATTCCATAATGGATACTGGTAATAACAATGGACTTCACACTATTCTAAAGTGCAACTTTCCTCCCTACGGCAAGGACTTTCCGGGCGGTTATGCCACTGGAAGATTTTCTGATGGAAGAGTTCCCTCTGATCTAATTGGTAACGATTCAAATTATTTTTGTTTACATTTGCTAATAGAAATCTTCTAGCTATTTTAATGATACATTTTGTTTTTAACCAATTGTCTTTCAGCGGAGAAGTTGGGATTGACTAAAACATTGCCAGCATATATGAGCCCAAATTTGAAGCCAGAAGATCTTCTTCAAGGTGTGACATTTGCATCTGGAGGAACTGGTTACGATCCATTAACGGCTAAGATGATGGTACGTTATAATATATTTTCATCGTCAACGTTAGCTTCATATTATAAACTAATACATTTTTTATTTTTTTTTTGTTATTTTGTAGTCTGTAATATCAGTGTGGGATCAACTAACATATTTCAAACAATACATAGCAACCATCAAGCAACATTTTGGAGAAGAAAAAGCCCAAAATATCTTGGACCATAGTTTTTTTCTTGTGGTTTCTAGTAGCAATGATCTTGCTCACACGTTTCTAGCTCAATCTTATAAATATGATCGTACTTCTTATGCTAACTTCTTGGCTGATTCAGCAGCTAAGTTCGTACGAGTAAGTATCTTAAACTGATATATAAATCAAATAATTATAGTTATATTTAAAACTAAATAGTTATCTTATATGTAATATATAGGAATTACATAAGCTTGGAGCTCGAAAAATTGGAGTATTTAGCGCAGTGCCTGTTGGATGTGTACCACTTCAAAGAACAATGTTCGGAGGCTTATTTACAAGAAGATGTAATAAGCCTTTAAACAATATGGCAAAACAATTCAACGCTAGACTTTCTCCAGCACTGGATTCTCTAGATAAAGAATTAGATGGTGTTATCTTCTACATTAATGTTTATGATACTCTTTTAGACATTATCCAAAACCCTGAAAAATATGGTAAGTTCATCTTACAAATACAACTATATAATTTTTCTATTTTATAACATTAACTAATTTATAAGTCTCATTCTCTTTCAGGTTTTGAAGTAGCTGATAGAGGATGTTGCGGTAAAGGCACTGTTGCGATATCTTATTTGTGTAACTCACTGAACCCATTCACATGTTCTAATTCTTCGGCGTATGTATTCTGGGATAGCTACCATCCGACTGAAAGAGCTTATCAAGTTATTGTTGACAAGTTACTCGACAAATACTTGAGCAAGATCTATTGATGTTGATCATCTAAATTAAACCTATTTTTATCATTGTGTCTTGTTGGCTTTTTTATCTATGTATTATTTTATTTCTCTATTTTTATTTTCTTTTCTATATGTATTCACTCTTTATATTTTCAAGGTATTATGCCACTTTTACTCATTATATTTTTCTTTAACTTCAAGACTCCTTTATAAATGACTCATTAAAATATGAAAGAAGCACTACTAAATCACGAATTAAAAGCTTTTGGGGTAATTTCTTAAGTAATTAAACTTAATAGATCATTATGTTAGATGTTGTTGTTGTTTTGATATTACGACATTGGTTCCTCGTTCTCTCAACATGTGGAATCAAAATGTAAGTGGTTATGTTTTCTCATAGAGGTGAAGAGTATCAGCAGGAAACTCATCTCCCCGACCTCTTCGGCAAGAATCCAAGGGAGGTGTGCAACACTATGAAACCTAAATCCGCCATTTTTAAATCTAGAACTGAGGATTGTATTAGAATATATGGATGTAAATTTGGTAGGTAGGTAGTCATCAATCATAGGATCAAAATTGCGCAAGATGTTTTTAGGAATCAAGAATATTCAGCGAAAAAAAGAAACCTAAAGAGTACAGGAGAGCAGTGTAAAGAACCGAAAGACTGACAAAAAGAAATGTTGTGTGTTTACAAAGGTGACATTCATGTTCCAAGCTGAATTTAATTTCTTACTATATAATCATTTATGGGGCCTAGGTGTTGCTAGAGATTCTAGGTTATAAAAAAATATTGGTAAGGAACCGCTTACGTTGCCAGATGATGGAGTGTCTCTCCCTTCAATAGAAAGTCAATATCAATTTTATGCAAAGATGATAATGGAATCTAAAGGGAGAAAATGGCCAAGCCACGTGACAAACATGTCTACGTTATGTTTATGTTGCATGTAGAGTATTGCATTATGTGCCTTTAGTTGTATAGGTCAACATGTTGAATAGATTTTCCACTTACAATTTACTTTATTTTCCACACGACAAGTCTTGTTTAACATGTTGAATGCACAAAAGTTTCACTTCTTCAAGTATTCCATTATCTGTCTTTAGTTGTATAGGTCAACATGTTGAAGGTATATCATAGAGTTTTGTAGCTCAATATGAAAAGTTATGTGTGTGTATAAGTCAAGTTCTATTCTCAGTCACATCATTCTATCAAATTCTATTCAATCACACTAAGAAAATCATTCAAATTTTATTTAGACAAAAATTTGCATATGATATTAGAGTTTGTGGCCTTACATCAAACATAACAAGTCTTAACTTAAAGTAAGACAATGCAGTGAATCTTCTACACTACTGATATGAAATAAGTTTAATCTTAAGTAGTTGTAGTAACGGTAAATCCAATCTCTAGATAATTTCAATTACTAAGAATGCAAGCCATACAACTCAATCTTAGTGCAATTAGTGAATTCAAGTTGATAAGTAACAAGATTTAATCTAAGCAATACAATATCTAAAGCTTTCAATAAATTCTTTAAAGGAGAATCCATGGGCTAAGACAATTGATCCAAGACATTTAATTTCCAAATCAAGGTGTTAACTTTAGCAATCACAAGTTTCTATAGGCCTAGACACTAATAAAGATCAATCCTTTCCGAAGATAGTGATTATGCAATCATGAGTTAAACATCAATTCCTCATGAGTTAAACATCAATTCCCATTGGTTCAAATCATTCAAGCATGAATTATGTTAAAGACTATTAACCATCTAGCAATCCTAACATCAAATCCCTTTGGTTATTCAAGCTAGAGCAATATTAAGTTCAGTCAAGCATTTTAATAAACACTTTTGGTGCAAAACATAGCTTTATATCAAGATGAGAGTGATCAAGTCAAATCAAGCATTAAGATCACTTAATAAGCATAGAAACAAGTGGATATAACATTAAACACCTTAACTCTTCACTAATCACCCTAGATCTACCTAACTCATGGATTCAAAAGGAGTCTACGCATTAATCACTTTGTTTAACCTTAAACCCATCATAGATTCAAGACTAATCATGCTAAGAAGATGATATAAACTCAAATCACTCAAAGAAAGATATATTAAAATACTAAAAATTCAAGCTTTCACCAAAGTAGAAGAATATTTTGGGAGAAAACAAGATAATCCCAAACTTATGTCTAAAAAGTATTTATAAAAGACTAAAACTCGAGCTGGATCAACCCAATAAACATGGGCTAACCCATGAAAATATAGGTATTTTTCTCAATAGTGACTAGATGAGGTCGCTACAGTGGGTCGCTATGCTCATAGCGACTTGTCTTGGCCGCTACAGTGGTGGCTGCTACGACACTTGGGAGATTCAGAAGTCTTGATTCCATAGCAACCTTGTGAAGTTGCTATGGTGCAACGATGTGAAAGGCGCTCCGAAATTAGCGGCTTCTCTGAACCGATATAACACTACCACTACGGTACTTAGGACGTGTCTCATGTTTCCGGCTCTATCTTCTGTAGCGACCTGGCCGCTAGGATCCTTCAACGACTCTTCTACACTCTTAAGACACCAAACACTCTTTTGGCCACAAAATTCATCATGAATCTCTCTCGAACACCTCATGACTAATGCATGACAAGGCAACCTAAATATGTATAAATGCTATTATAAAGGATCAACATGTACAAGAATGGATGATTAAAACAATGTAAATATGCAAAATATCAACTATGCTAATATTTTTTTTTGAAACACAAATTAGTTTCATTATGACTTAACTTTTTTGGTTACAAGAAAAGGGAATACACTACAATACAAAAAGGCAGTGTGTGTGATTGAATACACTACAATACAAAAGGCAGTGTATGTGATTGAGTTAACCGGGCTTTTACTCATTTTAAATAATGTGGCCTTAATTACATCAAATTGACCAAGTAAAACAATCTTATACACAGTTTGAAGACGACTTAATAAAACGCCAAGTTATTGAAAATGCTACTCGTTAAAATTGAACTGGAGAAAAAAAAGTATTAAAGAAAATATATCTTTCAACAAAATCTCCGATGTAAAAAAATCATAAGCTTAATAAAACTACTTCTTAACTGACAATTCTCAACCTCATACAAGGCAAGTACAATCTTAAGCTTGGTCTTCAACCTCCGTAATAGCCTTGGCCGCAGAATCAAGCTTGGCAGCCAAGAGATCCGTGTACTCTTGGTATGGCGATTTCTGTCTCTTTCCAAAACTCAAGTGTAAGAAACCCATATGTCTTCTGAAGACAATCAAATGTAGCCTGTGTAGTCACAAAAACATCAAATCGCAAGATCAATCAATAATCCATCGACCAATTAAACATAGTCAAGAATGTATGTGCTTAAATCTTCTACAGATTACAATTGACATGTAAAACCACACTGCATACATACAAAGGTTAATCAAGAATCATTAAAATTACTTAACATTGCATTCAAATATAAAACAACTAAGCAAGCATGCACTTAATACATATTGGCCGTAGAAACAACACAGCTTCAAACCCAATATAAATCAATCAAAGATAACTAAGCAGCAGTCAATTTGAACATAATCAAAAAGGTATGTGCTTAAGTCTTCTACAGATTACAATTGACAAAAAAAACTAAACTAAGGTTAATTAAGAATCATTAGGATAAAAAATTTATCATTACATTCTCACATAAAACAACTAAACATGTGTGCACTTTATACATATTCATCGTAACAACACAGAACCAAACCCATTATCAAACAATCAAATATAACAAAGCAGTCATATCAAACCCAATGGTAACTTCTGCTACAAGAAAGGACAGAAACAGACCTTAACGAAGTTTCCAAGGGTTTTAGTTAGTAGAACCTCTAGAGCAAGTGAAGACATCATCAATCCCAGCAAACTGAAGTACCTTCTTAGGAACCCTAGCCGCTACAATACCAGCACCTCTCGGAGCAGGAACCATCCTCACAGTAACAGAACCGCACTTCCCCGTAACCTTACAAGGAACAGTATGTGGCTTCCCAATCTTGTTACCCCAATAGCCTCTCCTCAGAGGAACCACAGAAAGCTTAGCGAGAATGATACCACCTCTAATGGCGGTCGCAACTTCCTTAGAGTATTTCACACCCAACCCCACGTGTCCGTTACCGTCTTCGACAATGACAAAGACCTTGAACCTTGTCCTCTGACCAGCCCTGGTCTGTTTCTGGACAGGCATGATCTTCATGACCTCGTCTTTCAACGAAGGTCCGACGAGGTCTATGATTTGGTACTCCTTGACGGGGAGAGAGTGGAGGTAGATATGCTCTAGCTGCGTGATTTTACCGCTCTGAACGAGACGGTCGAGCTTGGTGACGGGTGTCCATTTCTAGTCTTCTGTGGGACGGCCTCCACGACCGCCTCTCCCGCCGCGACGTTCGCTGAAGCCACGTCCGAAACCATCACCGTCACCGCCACGCTCAGCGCCGCGTTCTCCGCCTCTTTCAGCCATTGTCGATGCAGTGAGCTTGCATAGGGGTATGAAGGTATATAGGTAGGCGTAAGATTAGGTTATCCAGTCACAGCTCAAGGGCCTAACCTTCCATGGAATAACCAGATTATGCCACCCACCGCGGGATTTTACTGCCATCCTCCTCCTCTTCCCACCAACACTCCTTGGTGTCTCCCTTCCATGAACGGGTTTGATCCTGCGGGTATGAGCGTTACTGTGTTCAATGCTATGCCATGGCCTGTAGCTGGTGATGGAGTTGGTGTGATAATACCTCGGTTAGAAGATTTGAAGCTTGAGGTCCCTAGTCAAGCCCATGAGAGAATGAACGGAGGTATCATGGTGAAGCCATTGCCCAATGGTACATATAGATGACAGTTGCAGAATAAAAATGCAGTTAGGATCTCACAAGGCTAGTGAAATTCTTTTAAACTCTTTTAATGGTTTTAGGTCTCTCATCTTTCTTTAGCAAAAAAAAAAAAGAAGGTCTCTCATCTTTCGTTTTAACGTACACTAGATTTTAACCCGCGCTTTGAAAGCGCGGGATAACTTTTGATTCAATTATTTCAATTTAAAAGCAAAGAATGGGTATTCGGGTTTGATTTTGACTTATTCGGTTTTGATTTTCGGGTTAAAAATGTCAGTCCCGTTTGGGAATTTATAAATTTCGGTTCGATTCAGTTCGAATCTTTACTGATTCGGTTTGAGTTCGGAAAACCAGTCTACATTTTTTTTAACATAAAATTCATATATACTTTAATATTTTTTCAAAATCAGAAATGAAAATAATTTATCACATATAAATTTAAATAATGTGTCAAAATATTTAAGCTTGACATATAAATTTGTTTGGATTGAATATTTGGATAGAGAATCAATATATATTTTAGTATTTTAATGTTTTGAGTATTGTTTATTTATTTAGACATTTACTTTTGATTTTTTAATATAACATATTATGAGTTCAAGTTATTATATTTTTGTGACTTAATTGAAAAACTATGGCCCTTCAGTATATTAAACAACCTCTTCCCTTTTGTTCTATATTAATTATGGTGGTGATTTTAATTAATTTCATATGAATATTGTTTGAAGATTAATGAATTAATTAAAAAAATTTAGAATATTACAATATTTATCATTTTAGTAGATAAATAATTTATAAAATGAGAATATCCATAAATTATATTTATGCATATTTATGTAGGAAGAGGTTGTCTAAAATTTGGTTATTATCGTGTTTCTTTAATATTTGATAGGAAGACATAATAAAATTAATAGTTCATATAACCTCTGGTCCCGTGTTGCTTATGTTTGTTATTATCATATTTCATTTCTTTCATATAATAAAATGTTGGTTTAATTGAACATATTTGAGTTGTACTTTATCTTATATTAATATACAAAATGTTAAACATTGTCAAAAGATATATGATGTTTGATTATCGTTTGAAATGTGTCATGATATAAAATATATTTTAAAATATTACAGAAAATGTATTTTCAGATGATATACAACATCTTTTAATGTCCGAACATGTAATATTTCATAAAGTGTATATTTATTAAATAATAATAAATGTTTATTTTGTATAAAACATATTATATTTCTTACTATGATATAATATATTTTGGTATATATAATAGCATAATATAAAATCAGATTATATTTTGGTTTATTTGAATTTTTGCTATAATTCGTACCAATATATAGTATATTTCAGATTGGAGTGTGGAAATTATGACATCATGATTACATGTATGAATAAGCTTGTTTGAATTTTTTTTTTTTTGAATTTAAGAAATTTTTTTGTTGCAAACTAAATTTAAGAATATTTTCTCAAAGGTTGTTGATATCCTTGCTATTTTAAAAAATATTAATTATATTCAAAATACCATACATCTTGTCCTTAACATAATGGAAACTGCATACAAAGCAACGGAAGCTAAATAGGAGATACCCTTATAGATACATACTTTCTCTATCCAATTATAAGTCAGTGTCTAAACCTCAAAATTCCCTAAACATATGAAGCCCAGTAGTCCAGCTAAAGCATCTTGAAACACTCGAAGGATGTATACCAGAATACACCAGTTTGGATCCCGTATTTAAAAGCCAATGATGTATTTTTAAATCCAACAAAAATCACAAACAATCCCTCATGGGACCTATTTTTATTTTTAAGTCGTCTTGTGTCATGACTATTTTCCAAATCACCAGCCACTTCCAGTAACCAAATTGTATCAGTTGGAATAGATTCAAACTCCTGCATATAAAACTAAAAATTATCATGTACATGAGTTTTGTTGGTAAGAATTTTTTTCCAGGTTCACTAACTTAGAAGTTTTCAATAGTCTTTCCATTCGCCAACAATACGTTGATCCCCCAAAGATTTCAAATAGTTCTTCAGACAAGTAGTATGAATTTTTTATCCCCTGGAACAAATTAATTACATTAAAATAACAAATAAATCATGATATCAGTAGAAAAAAGCTTAAACCGAAAACTTAAAAATGTGGCAATACTTATTTACCTTTTTGTCTGCAAATATGATCTCTAAAGCCTCACCAAAACCTACATTTGGTGGTTTTCAGGTGTGTATGACTTTGGATTCAATAAACCAAGTTGTTTTAGAAGACATTATATTAGAAAAGAAGCTTTGAGTTAGATGGCATGTCTGGTTTGAGTGTAGATCGTCAATATATATAAGAAAATAAAAGCATCAGGTTTAGAATATTCTCATTCAGTTGATTTATTAAAATAGAGGCCGTGAGTTTAGGAAAACTATTATCTTGACAATCAAGTTTATTCAAGTTAGGTAACTTTAGATTTTCTGGTATATTATTATTGATATTTCAGTTACCAAATTCACGCTTCTTTGTTTTGATTTTATGTTTTTGTTACGTTGAAGATATGGAATACATATGATTGGCTGGGTATTTATGATTTAGATTATTCGTTATTGTTAAGTATAAAATTGCAAAATTTTCGTTTCTTATACTAAATGTACGTGACTTTAGAAATTATAGAATAGTTTCCTAAATATTAGCCTTTTATTTTATAGTAATTTTTCGGTTTGTGATTTGCAAAAGATCTGCAAATTGAATACGTTGGCCGAGTATATTGCACAGTTTGCCGATATTTTTTGTTTAGTGATTATCCATATAGTTAGGCTGCTGTGTTGATTTAAAAAAAAATGAATAAATTAAACATATTTGTATTTGGTTCGTCTCCACACATCTTAAACTTAATAGCTTCGGTATATATAAAATGACTGAACATTTTTTTGTGATCACATTATGTATAATTTTGAATAGAGCAGCATGTGTGTTGATAAGCTTGCAATCGATTTTAACTAAATGATACTTTAATAAAAATGAACTGAATGTATAGTTTCACATTTAAGAATGTATACTTCAAATGTCGAAGCTTGACGAATGAAAAACGCAACATCGATTGTACCTAAAAACTTAAATGTTTAAACATGAGTGTTGATGGAACATGATGATATAAGTTTCATAAAAAAATGGTAAATTCAAGAAATTGTCCCGATGGTTTAAGATGCATACACAATGTTCCATCAATGTTCTAGATTGCATACACGTGTTTAGTTACAGCAAAAAGGAAAAGACATTTTAAAAAAATAAAAATTAATAAGTGTTGCATTAAAAGAATAGTGTTGAATATAAAATAAATAAAAACATTGTTTTAAAATAAAACCAGTGGCACATCTCTGTAAATATTGTTAAAACAAATGGGCACCTCGAAAAAAGACCTTCTGTTTTAATAGTATTGATGTGTTGGTGGCTTTGGTTTCCTTGTATATTATTTAGCTTTTTTATTTGGGACATTTGCTAAAACCAACCCAAATATTCAAGTCAAATGTAAAAGTGTACCCCACTTTCAGTCAAATGCAAAACCAACCTAAAGGAGTAGTGAAAGTACTATTTCACCCTTATGACCAAACAAAAAACATAAATGTATTTTACGTTTCTATCCTTTGGAAGTCTACACGTAATAAAAGAAGTCTACATATATATAGACTTCCTACGAAGTTTACTTTATAGACTTGTTTTGTAGTCTACACTCTAATTTGGTCTACTAATTTAATTTTAAAAATGTATAAAAATAATTATTGTGATATTTTTAATTAATCATCAATATAATGGATAATATGAAGTAAATAAATTAAAATTTCATATAATCGAACAATTTTGAAGAATATATACTAATTTGGTTATCATGTGCTAGACTATGTTCATAGTTTAGAAACAAAAGGTTCTAACATGTTATGTCTTTTAATAGTTGATTTCATAGGGTTAGATTTTAGATTTTGTTTTTTTTTTTGTTTTATTAACTTAAATCTGCATATTAATGTTTAGTAGTTTATATTTTGTATAAATGAGACTTTTTGATTATCAAGCAAAACATTTAGGGTTTGATATTTGTGGTTTAGGGTTTCGTAGACCTACAATAAAGTCTATTTATCTGAAGACGTCTTTTTCAGTCTATATTTTTCAATTTGTTTTACAGAAAATCATTATATTTAAACTAAGTTAAGTTCCTTAAGAATAAAAAAGTGAAATCATATACTATAACTATTAAAAAATAAAGAAATAAATTTAATAAATCATATATTAAAATTATTAAAATAATAAAGAATTAACAACAATAATTAAATTATTATAGTAGACTTCCAAAAAGGTCTACTATGTTATAGTAAGATCTACTCCAAAATTTTAATTTTAGTAGACTTCAAACGAAGTCTACAGTATCGTAAATTTTAACATAGTTACATTTTTGTCTCCCTATATAAACAAAATTTATTCAATCTCTCTCTAAAGTGGCTGCACAAGTTCTTAAAACTCTCTCTCTTCTCTCTAAAACTTTCTCTCTTCTCTCTAAAATTCTCTCAATTGTTTCTAAATCTCTCTCATTCACTACAAGAAAACGTATCTTTACCGAGGAAGTTTAACGAGGAAAAATAATCCTCGTAAAAAAACGTTGATTTTGCGAGGAAAATACGTTGAGAAAGAAAAGCATCGTTATTTCGTCGTAAGGTAACGACAAAAAATATTCGTCGTAAAGACGATGTAAATTGACGTGGCTTTTACGAGGAAATAGTTTTTCCTCGTAAAAGCCACGTAAATTTCGCGAGTGCTTTACGACGAAATATTTTACGTGTACTTAACGAGGAAATTTTGAATCCACCAACTTGGTAGGTGGCTCACGTTTTTTTTTGGCCATACAATTAATTTTCGTCGTAATTTCATAGTAAAATTACAACTACCAGATTCGAAATTTTCTATAAATATGGATGTTGGAACATCATTTTAAACACACCAACAACAAAAAACGTGAAAGAAAAAAAAATGGCTGGCTCTGGGACTATTTACGAGTTGCGGAATTGGATGTATATGCATAGAGATGCTAACGGGAGAGTGACGAAAGAATACCTTGCGGGGCTGGAGACATTTATGCACCAAGCAGATTCAACACCGCTCGCCCAAGAAAGTGGTAAGATGTTCTGTCCTTGTCGGAAATGCAACAATTCGAAATTGGCAAACCGTGAAAATGTTTGGAAGCATTTAATAAATAGAGGTTTCACGCCAAATTACTATATCTGGTTTCAACATGGGGAAGGTTATAATTATGATCAGAATGAAGCTAGTAGTAGTAATAGCAATTTTCAGGAAGAACCGGTTAATCATCATTTGCATAATGAACATAGTTACCATCAGGAGGAGATGGTAGATTATGATAGGGTTCATGATATGGTAGCTGATGCATTCGTAGCTCATGATGAAGATGAAGAACCTAATATAGATGCAAAAAAGTTTTACGGAATGTTAAACGCGGCGAATCAACCACTTTACAGTGGTTGTAGAGAAGGTCTCTCTAAATTGTCGTTGGCTGCTAGAATGATGAATATTAAAACTGATCACAATCTACCTGAAAGTTGCATGAACGAATGGGCGGACTTGTTTAAAGAGTATTTGCCGGAAGACAATGTGTCTGCTGATTCTTATTATGAGATTCAGAAATTAGTTTATAGTCTTGGGTTGCCTTCGGAGATGATAGATGTCTGCATCGACAACTGCATGATCTATTGGGGAGATGATGAGAAGCTAGAAGTATGTCGATTCTGCAAGAAGCCACGATTCAAGCCGCAAGGACGGGGACGTAATAGGGTACCGTACCAAAGGATGTGGTACCTACCAATTACAGACAGATTGAAAAGATTGTATCAATCAGAGCAGACTGCTGCAAAGATGAGATGGCATGCCGAGCATACTCAGACGGATGGTGAGATGACTCATCCATCAGATGCAAGAGCCTGGAAACATTTCAACAAAGTACATCCGGATTTTGCTAGCAATAGCCGGAATGTGTATCTCGGATTATGCACAGATGGATTTAGTCCGTTCGGAATGTCAGGGAGACAATATTCATTGTGGCCAGTCTTTCTTACGCCATACAACCTGCCACCGGAGATGTGCATGCAACGGGAGTTGCTATTCTTGACGATATTGATACCTGGTCCGAACCATCCAAAAAGGTCCCTGGATGTTTTCCTACAACCACTGATAAAAGAGTTGAAGGATTTGTGGTCAACAGGGGTGAGGACGTATGACTGTTCAACGAAGACGAATTTTACGATGCGAGCTATGCTTTTGTGGACCATAAGTGACTTTCCTGCATATGGGATGTTGTCTGGATGGACTACACATGGGAGATTAGCTTGTCCATATTGTAATGGAACGACAGATGCGTTTCAACTGAAGAATGGTAGGAAGACAAGTTGGTTTGATTGTCATCGTCGATTTCTTCCCATTGGCCATCCTTACCGAAGAAACAAGAATTTGTTTAGGCACAAAAGGGTTGTAAGAGACACTTCTCCACCATATCTAACTGGAGAACAAATTGAAGCACAAATCGACTACTACGGAGCTAACGAAACAGTTCGTTGGGGTGGTAATTGGCATGTCCCTCGTAATATGCCTGATTCTCGTAAGGTAAATTGACGTAAATACCACGTAAAGTAAATGACGAAGAAGGCACTCTTTAATTCCACGTAGGATGATTTCGTCGTAAACACCTCGTAAGGCCACGAGGACTTTACGACGAAATTAAAAAAGCGGGGCACGGTAATTCCACGTAAGCCAAAATCGTCGTAAAAGAGTCGTAAACTAACGACGATATTACGACGAAAATATTAAAAATACTAAAAAAAAAAAGAGAAGAAAGATGCTTGAATCACATTTGGCGAGACTTACGTAAGTCTCGGCCACATGAGTTCCAAATATCTTCTTCTCTTCTTTTTTTTTTCCAAATTTTCTAAATTGGTGAAAAGCGGGACTTGCTACTTCCTCATAGTATAAAAACTAGAAAAAAAGAAAAAAAGAAAGATACTGGAATTATATGTGGCGAGACTTAAGTCTCACCCTCATAAATTCTAATATCTTCTTTTCTTCTTTTTTTTTTCAAATATTTCTAATTTGAAAAGTATTTTGGTGAGGAGTGTGATTTGAGATAGGGTGTGTTTTGTGAGTTTGTGTGTGTGGTTTGAGAAGAAAAGTTGTGGGTATTTATAGAAAATAAAGGCTCGCTAATTCCTCGTAACTGGTTAACTCGTTAATTCCACGTAACCCTTTTCGTCGTAAAAACGTCGTTAACGAAAACGCGGGCCTTTGTATTTCGTCGCTATTTCGTCGTAACTGAAAACGCGGGCCTCTGTAATTCCTCGTAAGTTTACGAGGAATTTACGAGGACAAGTAATCTTATATATATCCCGAGCGAGCTCGCTCCGTCTTTCCTCTCTACTTCCTCTCCACTTCCTCCCTAATTCGTAGCAATGGTAAGTCTCTCTAATTCCTCTCTAGTTTGATTAGTTTAGGATAGATTAGGTGGTTAGTATAGGGAATTTAGATAGGTTTACGGATCTTATGTTATTTAGTGTTGATTAGGTGGATAATGTTGGGAAGTATATGTTCACGAAAATTTAAAAAATTAAATTTTTTTCTCAGGTTCGAAAAGGTAGACTTACTGCCCATTACAGAGAGATGTTCGGTGAGCCGGGTAGTCGTTTAGACCCGTCGTCTTCTTCAGCTCCCGGTTCTTCGGGTCAGGAGACTGTCCCCGAGACTCAGTACACTCAGAGAGTCATTGGATCTCCTTCTTCTAGTGCACCATCGGTTCTTCACGTGCCTCCCCAGATGCCTCCTCCTCCTCCTGTGCCTCCTACGATGCCGGCACCTCCGATGCCCGCGGGCGAGATTCATCCCGATTTGATGGTGCCTCCGAGTGCTCCTTACTCGCAGTACACCGTAGAGGACATTCTCCGTCTGCCAGGCAGAGAAGGTTTACCAGTCATCGACCCCGACCGACCGGACGGAACTTTATGGTATGTTTCATTATTTTTTTATTCTTTTTAAATTCTTTTATAACTTTAAAAAATAATTTATATTTTAAATTTGTATTTTTCAGGTGGGGGATTGACGGATGTCTTGCATCGGACGTAACCGATACGATAAAAGGTTACTTCTCCATGGCACATCCGAACTGGAAAATGACGCCCCACTACGTCAGAAAGACGTGGTTCAAAATTTACGCTGTAAGTTCTATTAATTAAATATATATCTTTAAAATTTTTTTATTATTTATATATATATTTTTTTCTGAAAAACTAATTATAAATTATTTTTTCCAACAGCAAAAATATAATTGGGCCTTGGGGATCACTGAGAGGGTGAGAAAGAAGTTTGAAGCGAAGGCGAAAGTTCGCTTGTTGGACACGGTCTCCAACTGGAAGGGTGACTGGATCGTGAAGGGGTATGAGCGTGGCAAACCCGCTGAGCTCACCACGGATGTCTGGGATGGCCTCATCCGATATTGGCGTCTTCCTGATTCCATTAGAATCGCCCAGTCTTGCTCTAACTCCCGTAACACAGTCGATGAGCACGGGAACGGGCCGATGCTTCACACTACGGGCCAAAAACCCCACGCCGGTGTCCGTTTGGAAATGGTAATTAAAAATTTAATTATATTAAATTTTTAGTATATTTTTATATATATTCTAATTAACAACTTTCTTAAATGTTTTTTTAGGCCAAAGAGACGGGAGAATTCCCGTCTCTTATGCAACTTTACGAGAGGACCCACAAGAACAAGGCGGGCCGATTTATAGATGGCAAGTCCGAGCAAATCTACAACGATTTGGCTGCTCGGGTTGAAGAACGCCAGACCCAGCTGACCCAACAGTCCACCGATGGATTACCCGTCACCTTATCCACACCTGAAGTGGATAAGCTTTACGAGGAGGTAAATTTTCTAAAATTTTAATTTTTTTAAATATTCATTTAATTTAACTTTAAATTTTTACTAACAAAATTTATTTTTTGTTTTTAAGGTTGTCCCTAAAAAAAAGGGACGGACGTTGGGGATTGGTTCCGTCAACGATGTTCCGAGAGCGACATCGTCTTATGTTCAGCGACGGGATGAGGAAGTCTCTCAGCTGCGTAGGGAGTCCGAAGAGCTGCGTAGAGAGTCTACTCAGCTGCGTATAGAGTCTACTCAGCTCCGATCTCGTATGGGTGGACTCGAGGGCTTCTTGGACGTTGTAGCGGCCACAAATCCGGAATGGGCGACTTTGTTGAGGACCATGCGACAACAAAATCCTATCCCGGGCCAGTCACCGACCGACGACTCACATGCCGAGGCGGATGTTCAGGCGAGGAGTGATGAATTCTACGAGGCGATTAATTAACGACCACCCTTAGTTCTTTTTAATTTCGGTTATTGTATTATGAATTCAAAACTTATTTATATATAAAATATTTTGGTTTTGATTTTTTTAGAATTTTAATTTTATTAATAATTTAAATAATTTAAATTATATTTATAATTATAATTTTTTATATTTCTATAAAATAATGAAACGAAGTAAATTCGTAGCTAATTTTGCGGCTTCTTTACGTGGAAGCTTAACGTGGTTTTTACGAGGAAACATTTACATGGAAATAACGTGGAAATCTATCAAGGTTTTTACGCTTTCTTTACGTGGAAAGCTCTCAACGTATTTACGTTAATTTTACGAGTATTTATTTACGTGGAATTTACGAGGAAAGCTTTTCGTGGTATTTACGAGGAAACTTAGCGACGTCCTTACGTGGAATCTTTACGTGGTCTTTACGACGAAATATCCTCCTTCGCTTTTACGACGAAATTATTTCCTCGCTAACTTACGACGAATTAGCGAGGATATATGCGTTACGACAAACGTATAACGACGAAACGGGTTTCCTCGCTAATTCGTCGTAACACTGCTTTTACGACGAAGTAACGAGGAAAACTGCCCTCGTAAAACTTGTGTTTTCTTGTAGTGATTATCTTCTTTCTCTCTAAAATTTTCTCAAGTCTTTCTCACAATATTATCTTGTCATTTTAGATATTATGATTCATGGTTTTCATCTTCTCCTTTAAAAAATGTAAGTTTTAGATCTATAGATTTTAAATATGTATTTTTATGTTTATTTCTCACAATATTATCTTTTTTTGGTAGGTATTATCACTCATGGATTTCATCATCTCCTCTAAAAATGTAAGTTTTAGATTAATAGATTTTAAATATGTATTTACATGTTTATATTCAAATAAATTTATAGATCAAGCTCTCTACATTAATTTGCTACTAGTTTACCTTATAAATTCTATGATGTAAAGTATTTTCAGATTTAAAATTATTTTCACATTTCAAAATATATAGATTTTTTCAGATCTGAAAATTATCAGACAGTGTAGACTTCTAAAGAATTTTACTAAAGCTTGCAGACTTCATATGAAGTTTACTAAACCATAAAGTTTAAGCAGACTTCATTGGAAGTCTACAAAAATATGACTTTAATTTTTTTTCTATGTTTTTTAATAATTTTATCTTATTTTGCAGGTATTTTCTTCCATAGTTGTTCTCTTCTCCTCCTAGAAATGTAAGGTTTACATCTATAGATTTAAAATATGTGTTCTAGTATTTATATTCAAATAAAGTTACATATTAAAATTCATATTAATATGTCTTTAATTTATAACTATTTTGTCTATTAAATCATATTTTTAAAAGTTTTTTAGATTTAAACTTATTTCATATTTTTAATGTATTATTTTTCAGATCTATTTTTTTGATAGAGTAGACTTCATTTGAAATCTACTTAAAACTTACGGCTGGTAGACTTCAAATGAAGTCTACTAGCCTTGAATTTTAAGCAAATTTCATTAGAAGTTTACCCAAATATGATTTTAATTTTTATCTTATTTTTTAAAATTTTATTATATTTTGCAGGTATTCTCTTCCAATATTTTCAAATCATCTTCCCAAAAATGTAAGCTTTCCATATATTCATTATAAGATATTTTGTGTTTATAATGAACTAAATTTATAGATTCATACATTATCTTTTTGCTTTGTTACAAGGATGACAAAAAACCATTTTTGAAATATTTTTCAGAACAAAGTATTTTCAAATTTTCTAAATGCACACTTTTAAATATGAAAATTTTCCATTAGTGTAGACTTCAACTAAAGTCTACTAAACAATAACTTTACGTAGACTTAATAAAAAGTCTACTAAAATATGATTTTATTTTTTATCTTATGTTTTTCTCATAACTCTATCTTATTTGGCAGGTACTTTTTCCAAGACTTTATTTGAAGCATCAAGATTATGAAAAATCAAACATACTCAATAATACTTTTTAATATATTGCTCTGTAATAACTTTCATAATAAAATATTAATTTTTAAATAATTTTTTAATGCATAATCTATAAACATTGTATTCATTTTTAGTTGTTTTCACTTGTATGATATTATTAATTTTTTGTTAGATATCAATTTTTTCACAAAATCTAACCAACCAAACAAGTAAAACCACCATAAGCTAAAATAATAACTAACACACATGTGAGAAGAAGAATATCTATACAAAATTTTCCCAAAAATTTTCAAGAATAACACTAATCAAAACAATTTGCAATAAGTATCAAGTGTATAATTATAGCACATTAAATTGTGAAATTCATTCAAGACCATTAAAATTTTACTAACATACACTGTAAAATAATTAAATCATGAAAAAATATGATGAATAATACACAAATACACTTTTAATAGAATTTACGACGTAGACTTCAACTGCAGTCTACATTTGTAGATTTACAAAAACGTCTACACTTATTATTTAACATATAGTCAATCCAAATTTTTTTAGTGTATTGGCGCAGGCTTGATACACAAAGGCGTACAAAGTGTGTCTTAGATAACTCGATCAAGTTCCGTACTTGTCGATTATTCGTGACAGGCATAAGAGGAGTATATTCCTATTCGGAGTCATTTGTTTTAAATGATGTTTGGTAAGGAATAGGTTAGCACCATCTTCTCAATTTTGTTGTCCAGATCATAATCTTCTTGTGTCATTTCAAGAAGTTTACCATGTGTACAGCCATCATGCACAAGGAACATTCTTCAACCTTTCCGATTCTTCATCCTTTTCGAATATTTTGTCACCCAAAATGTCTTTGGCCCATACTTCACACTCGCTCTAAGTTTCCAACCACATCCTTGAACACGACACTTAGCCACATACAGAGTTTTTGTTGTCTTATATGCTGAAAATGTAAAATTATATTCCACAGTCACCGACTTCAGCTTTGAAACAAGCTCAGCCTTACTAGCAAAACTATAAACGAAGACTTAGAAATACGTCTACAATTATTAGCTAACAACATTGTCAAATCAAATGAATTATACCTTCATAATTATAAAAAAAAATTATTTTCAAAATCACTCAAACCCATTAGGATTAACTAACACACACTGTCAAACAAAAAAACTAGAAAAAATTTAATGAATAATACACAAATTCACATTTTTATAGATTTTTCTATGAAGACTTAATATTTAGTCTCTGAAGATGTTGACGTTCTTTTCAGTTTACAGACGTAGACTGTCAAATAGGTCTACTCTTTGGGTTGGTTTTTGCAATTGACCATTTTACGGGATGCTTTCTATAGTTGTATAAAAGTTGTAATTTTGTACATGTAGACTTTCATTTCAGTCTACAATTTAAAAAGGTTACTTTTTGCAATTGACCAGAATTCATCCAAGATTTGACTTTCAGAACTAGACTTCATAGGCAGTCTACATGTTTGAATTTTTTTGAAAGAGGTTAGTTTTGCAATTGACCAAGTTTGACTTCAAATCAGTAGATTAAAATGAACGTCTACGGGTGTGTAGACTTCTTGTGAAGTCTACTCTCAAATCTGACGGGTTGGTTTTGCATTTGACCAAAATTAAAAAGTAGACTTTATACGCAGTCTACATTTTTTTTTTAAGATAAGAAGACTGCATATGAAGTCTACAATTTAATAAATTTTTGATTGCTTTTTAAACTTTTTGGTCAAACACAAAACTAACCTATTCCACGAAGTCAAAGTTTTGGTCAAATGCAAAACTGACATTTTATAGACTTCGTTGGCAGTCTACATTTTGTAGACTTCCGTTGAAGTCTATTTTGAAAAGTCAAAAGTTCGGTCAAATGAAAAACTAACCTCTTTTAGGTAGACGTCTTAGTAAGTCTATCGAAAGTTTTATTTTTGTTGTCAAAGGTAAAGACGGAGACTACTGGGGAAGTCTGCGTTAGAAAAAAAAATTGTCTGGTCAATTGCAAAACTAACCCGTGCGTTGACAAATAGACTGCATCGTAAGTCTCCACGGAGGCGTAGACATACAAAACAGTCTACCGTCGCGACACAGATCTGAAAAAGAACGAAAACCATGTAAATAGTTACATTTTTCATGTGTAAAGCTCGTTTCCAACCTTTTCAACCGTCCAAACTCCAAATATGAGCAAAAAGAAGCATCTTTAACGATTCACTAATGAAGAAACTCGAAAATATGAAGTTTGTGATTATGAAAATGATAGTTATGAGAGTTTTTTAGATGGAAATATAGAGGAGATGAGAGGAAATGAAGTTTTTTGGGTTATAGTGAGAAAAAAAGTGGTTGAAAATTGAATTCTAAAGCTTTAGAGCTCAAAAATGGTGGTTCATGGTGGTTGAAAAAATTGATGATGATGGCATTTTTGTAAATAAGAAGAAATGGTTAGGGTGTATTTGATTTTTTGTTAATTTCGAAATTAATAAAAAAATAAATAAAATTGGCAATTTTGTGAATAATTCAAAAACATAAGGATAGTATGGAAATTTTATTGATGAATAGTATGGACAAAAAAAAGGGATTGGTTTTGGGTTTGACTTGAAAATATGGGTTGGTTTTGAAAAACATCCATTTTATTTAACCCCGAAAACATCTGTAATATATCACATCATTTGTAATATGCCACACTTATTTCGTTCAACCTTTTTTGCTTTATGTGTTGTTATCTTGTTGTGTATGCATACCAAACAACATTGGCACTGAAAGAAAAACTAATATACTCCCTTGAAAGATCAATATATCAACGTTAAGAATATATTAAAATAATTAATGTTAAATTATAAATATATGATTTTTATCTAAACAATTTTTTTGATCTAAATTGATAGCAATTAAAATTTTAACTTTTTGACATTCTTTTTGAAACACAATTAAAATTATAACTACTGATAAATATTTTCTGATACCTGAAATTTGTTACTATTAACTAATATTTTATTTTAAAGTAAATTGTATTTCAAAAACATTAAAAACTGGAAAAACATTATGAAATATGTGTAGAAACTAAACATAGTACATTCAAGCAGAGCCGGTCTTGAGGACAAACGCATGAAACATTTGCATGGGGCCTATGATTTTTCTAAAAAAATTAAGGCTTAATTTTTGCCGCTGTTTTGTTAATGTAATGTATAAATGTTGCCAATAAGTTAAAAAGCGGTGAAACCACTTATAAAATGCAAACACAATTAAATCATATATATTCTTTTATTCTTTTATATTATTTAATACTAGACTTTTTAACCGCGCCATGCGCGGATAAAATATTATAAGTATTTCTCAATTCTAAAAAATAATGTATAATATTGTATTACATTATTTAAAGAATATAAAATAAGATTACATAACATAAATATTTTTTTTTTAATTTTCTTTATGGAAATCATTATGTTGTTTAATTGCTGTACTTGATTCACATATTTGCATAGTTGTTTGTGATAAATGAATAACTATATTTTTATTATCAGTAAATAATATATATTTATTATATAATATAAGAAAAATAAAATTATTTACTTTTAAAACAAACTTGTCTCATGTTGGGGACTCGGTTATAGACATATCATATTGGAATGATACATTTTTACAGTTATCAATCTTCTTAACAGTCAAGAAACAAATCTGAATATCAAAACAATATCTCATACGATCTCTTTGTGGAATAACTGCTCTGGAGAAATTGAATTTAGACATCAAAAAGGACTGGAAATGGATGTGCAAATGTGTTATCTAGATCAGCTTTACAAAATACTATTCATAGTTCATATATCATTTATATCCATCCTATTTTTTTGTCCATCCTTTCTTAAACATCTTGAAATAACTGATGTTAATTAATAATAAACTTTTGGCTGGCAAAAAAAATCAAATTTATCTAATTATCGCTTAATTTGTCTAACTGATATATATGTATTTCTCAATTCTAAAAAATAATGTATAATATTGTATTACATTATTTAAATAATATAAAATAAGACTACCTAACATAAATATATTTTTAAAATTTTCTTTGTGGAAATCAATATGTTGTTTGATTGTTGTACTTGATTCACATATTTGCATAGATATTTGTGATAGATGAATAACTATATTTTTATTATTAGTAAATAATATATATTTATTATATAATATAAGAAAAATGAAATTATTTACTTTTTAAACAAAGTTGTCTCATGTTGGGAATCCGGTTATAGACATATAATATTCGAATGAGACATTTGTACAGTTATCAATCTTCTTGAAAGTCAAGAAACAAATCTGAATATTAAAACTGAATCAAAAAGGACTGGAAATGATGTGCAGATGTGTTATCTAAGTCAGCTTTACAAAGTACTAATATTCATAGTTCATATATTATTTAAGTCCATCCTTTCTTAAACATCTTGAAATAACTGATGCTAATTAATAATAAATTTTTGGCTGGCAAAAAAAATAAAATTTGTCTAGTTACCGCTTAAATATTTTATTAATATTGTCTAAGAAGCTTTCAATTGCTATCATAGTTTAATTTTTATTACTTTTTTGTTAATTTTAGAGTTTTTTTCATGTTATGCTTATATTTCTTTCACATAATATATATATATATATATATATATATATATATATAAATTACCATCAAATCAGTTTTACTTATTTATTATTTTGTTTTTAATGAAAATACACTTTTTAAATAATGTAATTTAAAATAAAATTATGTATTAATTTGTTGTATTCTAACAATTTGATTGATTTAATTAATTTGCTTTTGTGGATAACTTAAAAAGTTTTCATATGAATCGGGGAAAACAAGCTTATGTTGTTATATTATATTTATTTGTGTATATGGAATCTATATATAATGCTAGTGTAATAAAGAAATAACATTATTTTTTTGTAACTTCAAAAAGATACATTATTACAATTTGAAATTAATCAAAATTGAATAAAATGGTAATTAAATAAATCTAATTGTTTTTTTATCTTGTTTAGTTGGATTCTCATGAAAAGAAATCGATAGGTTAAACAAATGTTTCAAAATTTGTTGTGTTCATGTTTTGTCTATAAATTACAAAATTTATTGAATTGATATATTTAATTATTGCACCCTTAAATAATATTTTATTAAGACATTAGAGAACTATGTTTTGAGTTGTTTGACAAAATTTTACAAAAATCTATGCTTTTTCATATTTATCACGAAAATTTATATTTTAAACTTATTTTTACAAAATTCTTAACTTTCTTACGAAAACAAAAATCTATGCTTTTTCATATTTGTCAATGTTCTCACACTTTCAAAGAATATATTAGCTTAGTCACTTACTTATTTTTTTTACAAAACAAAGTATCGGAGTCTTGAAAGTTGAATCCATATTATTGTAAATGTACATAAGAGTTTGTGATTACATATTTAGTGATTCTTGTATATGTGTCCAAGAAAGTTTCAATGGTTTAGTGGTATATGTCCTATATTTAAGTCATACTAACCTGGGTTCGATCCTTTCATTTGCATTGTTTTTTCATTTTTTACGAAAAAATAAATGAGATGACATGGCAACTTCGAACTCTCTGATTGGACGATTTTTTGTGTCTATGTGGACACCTATGTTACATGGAAACGGAAGCGGGTACGTGGAAGCGGAAGCGTAAGGAAGCGCAGAAGCGAGATTTTTTAAAATATTAGGAAGCGGGTACGTGTTGGAAGCGTATATCCATATATATATATATATATATATACAAAACTTTTAAAAAATTAGGAATAAAAATTATATAATTTAAATTTGAAATAAAACATTTATTCATTTATAATAATTTTGAAATGATTTTATATTAAAACTGTAAAAGTACACATAAATTATGTTTACAAAAAAATATTAAATTAATTATTTTTAATACTTCATAAATAATTGACACAATATGTTTCAATATGTGCTATATCTTTAATAAAAAATCTCAATGCATAAAGATAATTTATAGTATTATTTTTGATATTTGTATATTTATAACTCAATATTCGTTACTATTAATTTTTTATTTTATATAGATTAAAACTATGGTTTTATATTTTATTGATATACATTGTATTTTTTTTTAAAGCGGAAGCGAGATTCCAAAACGGAATCATAAGCTTCCAACAGGTTTTTAAAGAGAATATTTTAGAAACGTTTTGGAAGCGAGATTCCGCAAGCTTCCACAAGGTTCCGATTCCGATTCCGGTTCCAAAGCGGGAAGAGGACGTCCGATGAAGCTTCCGTGCAACGTAGGTGGACACACTAAGAGGAGCTTATATCCCCCTTTTAGTATAGTATTACAAAATTTATTGAATTGATATATTTAATTATTGCACCTTTAAATAATATTTTATTAAGACATTAGAGAACTATGTTTTGAGTTGTTTGTCAAAATTTTACAAAAATCTATGCTTTTTCATATTTGTCACGAAAATTTATATTTTAAACTTATTTTTACAAAATTCTTAACTTTCTTACGAAAACAAAAATCTATGCTTTTTCATATTTGTCAATGTTCTCACACTTTCAAAGAATATATTAGCTTAGTCACTTACTTATTTTTTTTACAAAACAAAGTATCGGAGTCTTGAAAGTTGAATCCATATTATTGTAAATGTACATAAGAGTTTGTGATTACATATTTAGTGATTCTTGTATATATGTCCAAGAAAGTTTCAATGGTTTAGTGGTATATGCCCTATATTTAAGTCATACTAACCTGGGTTCGATCCTTTCATTTGCAGTGTTTTTTTATTTTTTACGAAAAAATAAATGAGATGACATGGCAACTTCGAACTCTCTGATTGGACGATTTTTTGTGTCTATGTGGACACACTAAGAGGAGCTTATATCCCCTTTTAGTATAGTACTAGATCCTTTTTCCGCGCTACGCACGGATAATATATTTAAATTTGTTACATTTATCATTTTTATTTATATGTGAATTTTTATATATTAAATTATATATAACTAATTTTTTAATTTGATTTTTTTTTATATTTTTAGTTTGAATTAAATATGTCTATTATATGTAACACAATTAACTAATAAAATATGAAGAATCAAGTCCGAGATTTTAAAGTTATGTAAAAAAAATATAATTATGTATAGAACACAAATTATCTTAGTTTAAAAGATCCGAATCTCATCTCGAATAAATTTACGAAAAGAAAAAATACTCCAATAACCTACTTAAAATATAAAACCTCATTTTCAAAAAAAAAAAGCGTACTTAATAATATTTTTTTAAGTGTAATAGTTGAAAACTGACAATTCAATATCTAATACAAATATTAATTGTAATAAACAAATTTTGAATTTTGTAATATTACATGAATTAGAAGTCTTTAAAATTTAAAATCTGTTTTATTAGCATACTATATTTTTTATTCATTTATTATTTTGACGTTACAAAATATTGCTTTAGTTTTATTTGTATATTATTTTTTAATAATTTAGTTTTTTTAAAGTAATTTTAAAATTATGTAGAATATAATATATTTAAAATTATTTATTTAAATATATTCAAATATGATGTCTCACTTTTATGTGTGTTTGCGTTGAGCATATTTAATTTGTAATTCGTATATTTAATAACACCTTATTGCGTGTCGTTCTATGGTTTTAATAAATGTGTTGTCATTTCATTTTTGTTACTACTAACATGATTTTATAGTGATTATTGATAATATATTTTTAACGTTATGTATTATATTTTATAGTATATTTTTTTAACTCTTCGTGCTGGCACTTTTTTTAGAATCATTTTAATTAGATAATAGGTTTCAAGATGTAAATAAAACTGTGTATGTTGTAAATTTAGACTTTTTAATGTAGCTGAGCACTATCAATTATGAAAATTATATAATGATTTTATTTTACTAAATCTTTCTTTCTGTGTATTTTTTTTATTTTGTATTTTTACAATTTTATTGCATTACTATTTAATTGCAGATAATTGATATTTTCAATTTTTGTTTCATATACCTTAAAAGTCTTCGGTTGATTTTTATTTGTTTTCTTTCTCCAATTATAATGTACAGTTCAGTCGTTTTTTTTAGATCAAACTACTAATATCATCAGATAGAAAAGCTTAAACTCTAAGAATAGAGTGAGTATTTGTGCTAGAGAAAACTGGTTTAACCAATAATATAATGAGATATTATAATATTAGAAGGTATGAAAACTCTTCTATGTTGTCCTACGCTGGACATAATTAAATTGTTGTCAATTGATTCTATATTTGTGATAACTGGAAATACATCTTTATGCCTTTCTTATATCATTTTAATTGGTTCACGGTTCGACTATTTCTAATATACTAAGAGTAACATAAAATTAGATGTTGATTATCTCCTCCCAATTAGGAATGCACAAAATGAGAGAAATTCAAGATGAGACCACTTTACAATTTTGTCCTCATATCTTTATAGAGTTAGTTTATAGATTACTCTATCTGTTTCAAAATGTAATCAATTTTAATTAAAATATGTAATATTTAAAAGTTATTACTTTAGAAAACTGTCATTTAATATATAAATTTAATCAATTACACAGTAATTTACATAATTTAATTGGTCACATAATATCCAATAAATATAAAGTTACATTGAAATATAAAAACAATTTATATAGTGAAACAAAAAATACTTTTAAACCATTATATTATAAAACAAAGAGAATATTCAAATTATATTGAAACATTAGAATAGTAAAAATCAGAAAAAGTTGAAATCTCAACGTCGATCATTTACGTTGGCCATGTTATTAACTTTGAAGATAACGTGAATGATCAAGAACAAAAAGATTAATTTTAGCTTCATTCTTTTTTTTTATCATTTTACCAAAAAGAAAAAAAGAACAGGAAGATGACTAATAAAAAAAAGATACAAACAGAGTACTGTAAAAAGGTGTTTATCACAATAGCAAACATTATAGTCTCAAAAATAATCAACTTTATATTAAATTTTAGTCAAAAATAATAAAATATATAATACTAATAAATTTCATTTTAAATATAATTTAACTTTAAAAAAACTTATCATTGCACATGGTACAGAAAAACACCTAGTATTATTTGAATTTTAAAAACTATCTGATGCACTGACTTTTTGTGACAAATCAAATTTAAGGAACTGGGCAAGAGATTGAGAGGAGGGATGTGGAGAGGTACAAAGAGTCTTCACTTGATGAGTTATAATGGAGCATTGAAGTGCCATTGTTGTAGTCGTAGGAGTTACACCGGTGAAGTTGGGTAGACGAACAGATTTGGAGTCACTGGAGACGTCTGAGGCGAGTAAACTAAAGAAAAGGAAGCTATAAGTTATACAATGGACTGACTATTTTGATAGGTTTGGATAGTTCGAGAACCATCATCTAAACATTTGCGATGACGTGGCAGTTTGATTGATGGAGAATATTTTGTCCTATGTGACACTCCTAAGAAACCTCAAAATTAGTAGCTTTTATATAGTAGGATAGATGTTAATGAATGAAAAGGGAAAATAACTGATTAAGAAATAATTACTTTCTACGTTAAATTACATTTTCTTCAAAATTCAACTGTATTTGCCTTTCCTACTAACGCTTCATACAAATTTCAAGAGCAAAACTTAAGAGAAGAATCAAAACTAGAAAGATAATACTGAAACATCAAAAATAGCAAAAACATTGATTACTAAATTTTGATGGATGATTTTTTGAAAAAATATAAGAATAAAATTTATTTCTAAGAACTGATAAATTTTATCAGTTTTGAAAATATTATAATATTTTATTATAAATTTGAGTTTTAATAGATATTACAGGGCCTCAATTTTTAATTTCGTATTGGACCTTAGATATCTCAGGACCGGCACTGCATTCAAGTTGTGAAAATAATTGATTATGTTGTCGTTGTGACGAACCATCATCCAAGTAAGTTTTAATAACTAACTAGAGATAAGACATCTGGTGTAACGACCTATTGTTCATAGGATATATTTTTAGAAGTCCAACAATCTATAAATGCATGCATGTCTTCAACATTGTAAAACACACAAGCAAATTTAGAGCCAAACAACTCAGACAAAACAATGAAGCTTCAAATGTTATGGCTCGCTTTGGTACTAATAGCCGTTAAAATTAATGCAGCAAAGCAAGGAAATAATACAACAATCCCTGCTCTAATAGTTTTTGGAGATTCCATAATGGATACTGGTAATAACAATGGACTTCACACAATTCTAAAATGCAACTTTCCTCCCTACGGCAAGGACTTTCCCGGCGGCTATGCCACCGGAAGATTTTCCGATGGAAGAGTCCCCTCTGATCTCATTGGTAAAGATTCAAAGTCTTTTTGCTTACCTTTGCTGTTATAAAATTGTATAGCTATTTTTATATCATGATACATTTTTGCTGTTAACCAATTGTCTTTCAGCGGAGAAGTTGGGATTGACTAAAACATTGCCAGCATATATGAGCCCAAATTTGAAGCCTGAAGATCTTCTTCAAGGTGTAACATTTGCATCCGGAGGAACTGGTTACGATCCATTAACGGCTAAGATGATGGTACATTATAATATACTTTCACGTTAACGTTAGCTTCATATTATAATCTAATACAATTTCTATTGTTTTGTTCTTTTGTAGTCTGTAATATCAGTGTGGGATCAACTAACATATTTCAAACAATACATAGCAACCATCAAGCAACATTTTGGAGAAGAAAAAGCCCAAAATATCTTGGACCATAGTTTTTTTCTTGTGGTTTCTAGTAGCAATGATCTTGCTCACACGTTTCTAGCTCAATCTTATAAATATGATCGTACTTCTTATGCTAATTTCTTGGCTGACTCAGCAGCTAAGTTCGTAAGAGTAAGTATCCTAACTAATTTATATAAAGCAACCGATCACAGAGTTATATTTAAAACTAATTGATTATCTTTTATGTAATATATATAGGAGTTACATAAGCTTGGAGCTCGGAAAATTGGAGTATTTAGCGCAGTGCCTGTTGGATGTGTACCACTTCAAAGAACATTATTCGGAGGATTGTTTACAAGAGGATGTAATAAGCCTTTAAACAAAATGGCAAAACAATTCAACGCTAGACTCTCTCCAGCACTGGATTCTCTTGATAAAGAATTAGATGGTGTTATCTTCTACATTAATGTTTATGATACTCTTTTAGACATTATCCAAAACCATGAAAAATACGGTAAGTTCGTTTTACAAATACATCTCTATAATTTTTTTTTCTGTATTTGTAACGTTAACTAAATTAAGTCTCATTTTCTTTCAGGTTTTGAGGTAGCTGACAGAGGATGTTGTGGTAAAGGCACTGTTGCAATATCTTATTTGTGTAACTCATTGAACCCATTCACATGCTCTAATTCGTCTGCCTATGTATTTTGGGATAGCTATCATCCCACTGAAAGAGCTTATCAAGTTATTGTTGACAAGTTACTTGACAAATACTTGAGCAAGATCTATTGATGTTAATCATCTAAATTAAACTATTTATATCATTGTGTTTTGTTGGCTTTCTTGATCTATGTATTCTTTTATTTTTCTATTTTTATTTTCTTGTCTATATGTATTCACTCTTCATATTTTCAAGGTATTATGCCACTTTTACTCATTATATTTTTTTTTAACTTAAAGACTTCTTTATATTATATAATGGACTCATTAACATATGAAAGAAGCACTACTAAAGCACAAATTAAAAACTTTTAGGGTTCTTTCTTAAATAACTGAACTAATAGATCATGATGTTAGATATTGTTGTTTCGATATTACTACATTGATATTTCGTTCTCTCAGCATGTGGAATCAAAACGTAAGTAGTTTCGTTTTCTCATAGGGATGAAGAGTATCGAGCAGGGAAACTCATCTCCCTGACCTCTTCGGAAAAATTCCAAAGGAGGTATGTGACACTATGAAACCTAACTTCGCTATTGTTCAGTCTGGAACCATAACTGTAGTAGAAAGAGAACAACTTTAGTTGTATATGTAAACAAGTTGAATAAATTCTCCACATATAGTTTACTTTTAAATTCTCCACAAGACAAGTTTTGTTTAACATGTTGAATGCACAAAAGTTTCACGTTATTCAAGTAATGCATTCTCTACCTTTAGTTGTATTATAGGTCAATATGAAAAGTCATGTGCGTGTATAAGTTAAGTTCTATTATCAGTCACATCATTCTATCAAATTCTGTTCAATCACACTAAAAAAAAGCCTTAAAATTATTCTAGACAAACATTTGCATATGATAAGAGTTGTGCCAGTCAAATTAAGTGGCCTTGACTGAAAAACGATCTTTACAGACTGCTTCGAAGATAAGGCATTAATAAAAGTCAATTTATTGGAAATGCTATTCATTAAAATTGAATTGCACAAAAGAGTATTAAAGACAAACTAACAAAAAAAAAATATATATATATATCTTTCAACTAAATCTCCAATATCAAAAATCAACATGCCAAGGTCGTTAACAAAAACATTTGAAACAACCAAACATATAATAAAACCATTTCTTAACTAACAATTCCCAACCTCATAAAGGTTGTACAATCTTAAGCTTGGTCTTCAACCTCGGTAACAGCTTTGGCCGCAGAATCAAGCTTGGTAGCCAAGAGATCCGTGTACTCTTGGTATGGCGATTTCTGGAACCTAGTTTCTTTCCAAAACTCAGGTGTAATAAACCCATATGTCTTCTGAATACATGTCAAATGTAGCATGTGTATTAACAACAACAAACATCAAAAACAAACATTAAAAACGAGATCAATCAATAATCCGTCAATGAATTGAATATAATACTGTACAGAATATAATTAACATGTTCTCCACTACATATAACACTACAAGAAAACGTAGCAGTAACAACGGCATTTTACGAGGAAATTATTTCCTCGTAAATTTACATTAGCTTTACAACGCAATTACGACGCGACATGACTTCGTCGTAAACTCGATGGTAATTTACGACGAAATGTATTCGTCGTAAAGTTAATGTAAGTTTACGACGAAAGTACGTGGAATGCAAAATAGTTGTAAACGTTACATCGACATTACAACGAATCATGTTACCGTTACATAAAGGTGAAAACGTGTATTGAAAGTGCTTTAACTTACCTAAGTTCGTTGTAAACGCGTTGTAAATTTTCCATGTAAAATCCATGTAAAACTTACCATATTTCTCTATATATATGTCATTTCCCACAACTCTCTTCCTCACAACACACAACTCTCTTCCTCACAACACACAACTCTCTTCTTCTCGAACCACCAATTACTATTTCGAAGATAACGATAACGAACATGAGTCATTCGTCTGTCTGCCAATTCAGTAGAGCGATAAGGAGAAAATGGAGGGAAGTGAAGTTGGTTTATACTTGAGTGAAACCTCCGACCATCGTCAAAGGTTCCTCTCAAGTACAAACCAGCTGCACTTCCGTCCACTTTCTCCTTGTCGTTCCACTGAATTGGCAGACAGACGAACGACACAGGTTCCTTATCGTTGTTTTAGAAATAGTAATTGGTGGGGTAACAACGCAATTACGACGAAACCAAATTTCGTCGTAAACGCCATGTAATATTACGACGTAAGTACGTCGAAAATGAAATTTTACATCGATATTACAACGAATCATGTTACCGTTATATTTAGGTGAAAAACTTATCGAGTTTCGTTGTAAAGTCGTTGTAAAAAAACTATGTAAAATCCATGTAAACTTTCCCTTGTAAAATCGTTGTTATATTTCAACTACCCAACTCGAAAATTTCTCTATATATATGTCATTTCCCACAACTCTCTTCCTCACAACACACAACTCTCTTCCTCACAAGACACAAACGGAAAAAAAAAAAATTTAAAAAAAAATAGTAGAAAAAATGGTCGGTGGCGGTAGTATTTACGAGTTACGAAGTTGGATGTATTTGCACAAAGATTCCGACGGGAGAGTGACGAATGCATTTCTGAACGGGCTAGAGACATTCATGCACCAGGCGGGCTGTACACCGATCACGCAGGAAAGCGGTAAGATGTTCTGCCCCTGTTCAAAATGCAAAAATTCGAAATTTGCACGTAGTGAAACTGTATGGAATCATTTAGTAAACAGAGGATTTACACCACAGTATTACATTTGGTATCAACATGGAGAGGGTTATGGGGGAAATGAAGCTAGTAGTAGTAATGCTAATTTTGAGGATGCTCATCATAATGAAGAACCGAATCATGTGCATAATGAATATAATTATCATCAAGAGGAGCAGATGGTAGATCATGATAGGGTTCAAGATATGATTAGTGATGCATTTTTAGAAACAACTACAACAATAGCAGATGGAACTGGAAATGTAGAAGAACCTAATTTGGATGCAAAAAGATTTTATGAAATGCTAGATGCTGCAAATCAACCAATCTACACTGGTTGTAGAGAAGGTCTCTCTAAATTGTCTCTAGCAGCTAGGATGATGAATATTAAAACGGATCATAATTTACCTGAGAATTGCATGGATGCATGGGCGGAGTTGTTTAAAGAGTATTTGCCAGAAGACAACGTGTCTGCTGAATCTTATTATGAGATTCAGAAATTGGTTTATAGTCTTGGGTTACCCTCGGAGATGATTGATGTTTGCATCGACAACTGCATGATCTACTGGAAGGAAGATGACAAGTTAGAAGAGTGTCGATTCTGCAAAAAACCACGATTCAAACCGCAAGGCCGTGGGAGGAATAGGGTACCGTACCAAAGGATGTGGTACCTACCAATTACAGACAGATTGAAAAGATTATATCAATCTGAGAGGACTGCTGCGTCGATGAGGTGGCATGCCGAACATGTCCAGAGAGATGGTGAGGTTGCACATCCATCAGACGCAAGAGCGTGGAAACATTTCAACAAGGTACACGGAGATTTTGCTACAAATATTCGGAATGTCTATCTTGGGTTATGCACCGATGGATTTAGTCCATTTGGAATGTCTGGTAGACAATATTCTTTGTGGCCAGTCATTCTTACGCCGTATAATTTACCGCCGGATATGTGCATGGAACAAGAATTTCTATTTTTGACCATATTAATCCCAGGGCCGAAGCATCCAAAACGGTCTCTTGATGTTTTTCTTCAACCGTTGATAGAAGAGCTAAAGCAATTGTGGTCAGAAGGGGTGAGGACGTACGATTGTTCCTTGAAAACCAATTTTACGATGCGAGCAGTTCTGATGTGGACGATAAGTGATTTCCCTGCTTATGGGATGTTGTCTGGCTGGACAACACATGGAAGATTATCTTGTCCGTATTGTCTTGGATCCACGGATGCTTTTCAACTGAAGAATGGTAGGAAGAGTTGTTGGTTTGATTGTCATCGTCGGTTTCTTCCACTTGCCCATCCGTACAGAAGAAACAAGACATTGTTTCGACACAAAAAAATTGTCAGAGACAGTCCTCCTCCATATCTCACCGGCCAGCAGATCGAAGCGGACATTGATTATTACGGAGCTCAGGAAACAGTTAAGGTTGGAGGAAATTGGCATGTTCCTGGAAATATGCCTGATGGGTATGGTGTATCTCACAATTGGCATAAGAAGAGTATATTTTGGGAGCTACCGTATTGGAAGGATCTTCTCTTACGCCACAATCTGGATGTCATGCATATCGAGAAGAACTTTTTTGAGAACATCATGAATACATTACTTAACGTCCCTGGGAAGACAAAAGATAACAAAAAGTCAAGGATGGACTTACCTGATATTTGCTCAAGAAGTGAGTTACATATCAAGAGCAATGGAAACGTTCCTGTTCCCATCTTCCGGTTGTCATCAGCAGCGAAAACAACCTTGTTTGACTGGGTTGCATCGGAAGTTAAGTTTCCTGATGGTTATGTTTCAAATATGTCAAGATGTATTGAACGAGGTCAAAAGTTCTCCGGAATGAAAAGTCATGATTGTCATGTGTTTATGCAACGACTGCTTCCATTTGCTTTTGCCGAGCTCCTTCCAGCAAATGTCCACGAAGCACTTGCAGGTAATTATAAATTTATATATATACCTATGTTACGAAATGTTATTAATTTGATTCCTTTTAAAATATACAGCCATCGGAGCATTTTTCAGAGATCTTAGCACACGTACGTTCAAAGAAGAAGTCATCGAACAACTTCATCAGAACATTCCGATCATATTGTGCAACCTGGAGAAGATATTTCCTCCTTCATTTTTTGACGTCATGGAGCATCTAGTTGTCCACCTACCGTATGAAGCATTGCTTCGTGGACCTGTTCACAACGGATGGATGTATCCGTATGAGCGACAGATGAAACATTTGAAGGGGAAAGCAAGAAATCTTGCAAAGGTAGAAGGTTCAATAGTTGCAGGGAGTTTGACAGCCGAAACATCTAACTTCACATCATACTACTTTGCTCCAACTGTTCGTACGAGAAAAAGAGTTCCTAGAAGATATGATGATGGTGGAGTACCGACATCATATCCAATTGATGGTGTTCCTGACATTTTCTGCGAAATTGGACGGTTTGGTGGTAAAACGAAAGAAGTATGGTGGTCATGTGAAGAAGATAAACATAGTGCCCACACTTATATTCTGCTCAACTGCGAGGATGCAATGACCCGTTACTTTGAAAGGTAAATTTTTTTGTGAATGTTAATTATATGAATTGAAGTTAATTATGTATGATTTGATTATTTGTTCAATTTGCAGGATGTTTGTATCTCAAGTTGAAGAAGCAATACCAGGAATATCTGCAACTGATGTGGATACACGTAAAGATAAGCACTTTGTCAAGTGGTTAAAATCACAGGTAATATATCTCATACTATTATATTAATTAAGTAAGTGTTTAAGAATATATATATGTTTTTTGCAGGTTGATTATGACGATCCTTATTATCCCGTATGGTTTCATGAATTGGTTCAAGGTCCAGTTGCAAAGGTCACCACATCACCTATGTATTTCACACGAGGATTTACCTTTCACACATACGAGTATGGGAGACATCGGGCAACGAGTAACTACGGAATATGTGTGAAAGGTGAAACAGACTTTTACGGGATATTGCAGGAGATTATTGAAGTGGAATTTCCGGGGTTATTGAAGCTAAAATGCGTCCTCTTCAAATGTGAATGGTTCGATCCTGTTGTGAACCGAGGGATTCGGTATAACAAATTTGGTGTTGTGGATGTCAATTTTGGGAGAAGATACAACAAATTTGAGCCTTTCATTTTAGCTTCACAAGCCGAGCAAGTTAGCTTCCTTCCTTATCCTCGGCTTCGAACTTCCGGGATAAACTGGGTAACTGCTATCAAAGTTACACCTCGTGGACGCATTGTCGTTGGAGAAGAACCGCCCTTGCAAGAAGAAGACGCTATCACTGAAGTTGAGGTACCAGAACAACCAACTGATGAAATCCTTTTGATCGACCCGCAAAACTTTCAATATGAAGATATTCCCGAAGATGCGACAGATGAAGCACGTGAAGACGAGTTCGAGAGAAGCGACGATGATGATTGTAATGATAGTGATGAGAACGAAAACGATTTAGAGTGATGTAATATATGTATCAAATGTTGGATTTCTCTATTGTAACATTTTCTAAAAGAAAGAGTAAGAAGTAGTATGATATAAGATATGATGTTAGATGATATGTCACTTTGGGGTTTAGGGATTTCATTCTCGGTGTTTAGGGTTAAGCGTCGTAATTTCGTCGTAAATGGAAAAACGCGGGCCTGGTAATTTCGTCGTAACTCGAAAAACACGGGCCTGGTAATTTCGTCGTAAATTAAAAAACACGAGCCTGGTAAATTCGTCGTAAATGGAAAACGCGGGCCTGGTAATTTCGTCGTAAATTTACGTCGATTTTACGACGAATCCTAATCTATATAAGGGGACGCCGAGAGCGAGGCTGCCTCGCTCATTCCTCCCAAATTCCTTTGCTCTCTCTAAGGTAAACTCTCTCTTCTCTCTCTCTTTTTTTTTTTTTTAAATTAGTTTAGGTGATTAGTTAGGTAACGGAATTAGTTTAGGTGATTAGTTAGGTAATTAGTTTAGGTGATTAGTTAGGTAACGGAATAATATTTTTATTATGTCGTAACTGATAAAATTTATTTTAATTTTTTTTAGATGGCTCCTAGAAGAAAATCCAGAGCACCTAGTTATAGAGATTTGTTTGGCGACGATGGTTCCGGTACATCTTCTTCCGGTCCATCGTCTTCTGGTCCATCATCCTCCACCGCAGTTCCAGACTCTCAGCCTTCTCAGAGAGTTGCTTGGAGTCCTCCTCCACCGCAGATGCCTCCACCGCAAATGCCTCCACCGCATATGCCTCCACCTCCTCCTCCAGCGGCTGCACCTGAGCCTGTCCCAGAAGGTGCAGTTCATCCGGATTTGCGTGTGCCTTCATATGCCCCATTCGCGAGATATACGGTAGAGGATTTGCTTGCCCAGCCCGGACGAGAGGGTTTGGATGTTCTAGACCCCGATAGACCCCGAGGAACTTATTGGTAAGTTATTAATTTTTATTACATAAAAATTTAAAATATTTTTATTTTCTAACGGTTAAATTGTTTTCCTTTCAGGTTTGGGGCTAATAACCGTGTTGGCCGGAGCGTTTCGAAAACGATTAAGGGTTACTACGACGGGGCATATCCGAACTGGAGCAAGACTCCAAATCACGTTAAGATCACGTGGTTTAAAATGTTTGCGGTAAGATTTTTAAATTTAATTAAATTTTAACTTTTAAATATGTATATATTTTTTAATATTATTATTAATTGTAATTTTTTCAAATTTTTTGTGTTTCAGCAAAAGTGGCATTGGTCTTTGGGAATCACCGAGATGGTGAAGGCGGAATTCGTTGCAAAAGCAAAGATCCGCCTCTGCAACACAGTCTCCGATTGGAAGGACAAGTGGGAGCTCGACGGGTATGAGGGAAAGCCCACTGAGCTCACGACGGATGTGTGGGATGGCCTCATCGCCTATTGGAAGCACCCGTCTTCGATCAAAAAGGCCAATTCGTGCTCGGCTTCTCGAAGAACGAAGGATAAAGATGGTAATTTGCCCATGCTTCACAGAACCGGCCAAAAACCACATGCAGGCATCCGTCTAGACGTTGTAAGTTTTGTTTTTAAATATTTATTTTAAAATATTCAATTAATATAACTTTTAATATTTTTTTTTTGTAGTTGGAGAAGACGGGAGTCTTACCATCTCTGTCTGACCTATTCAAGATGACTCACGCCACATCCGACGGAGTTTTTGTGGATCCTGCATCAGAGAAACTCGCTCAAGCAGTGGCTACTCGGATTGAAGAACGGGAGACGCAACTAACTCAGGAGTCTCCCGATGGATTACCCGTCACATTGTCCACCGAAGAAGCCGACCGAATCTTCGAAGAGGTAGTACAACTAAAATTTTTTTTTTCATTATTTTTAATAACTATATTAATATATGTTTTAATTTTATAGCTGGCTCCTAGAAAGAAGGGCCGAATAGTCGGTATAGGCTCCGTTAACCAAGTTGCAAGGGCAACTTCGTCATACACTTCGAGACGGGATGAAGAGACTTCTCAGATGAAAGCTCGAATGGATAGCCAGCAGGTTCGTTTAGACTCTCTTGAGGATTTGCTAGACGTGATGGCCGTGGGAAACCCGGTTATGCAGAGAATGTTGAGTCAGAGACGAGCCGCTCTTGGGTTGCCAGTACGAGATCCCCAAGAGTCCGATCCAACCCGTCAACAGCCGAGCAACCCCACCGACTACTTCGATGATATGTAGTTTTTTTAATATTTTCGGTTTGTATTATGAATTTAAATATTATGACTTTTAAATGCTTTTTTATAAATGTTTTTTATTTTCATATTTCGTTTTAAAATTAAAATTATTTAAAATTCAGAATTTTAAATAAATTCAAATTTATATATATATATATTTGAGGTTAAAAATAATATTCAAAATATATTATAAAACGAAACGTCGATGTAGGCTCGACGTAAACATTTACAACTGATTACCGTCGAAAATAATTACGAGTCTTTTACATCGAAGATTTTACGTGGTCTTTACATCGAAATGTTACGTGGAGTTTACATCGAAATATTTACGAGGGTGTTACAACGAAAATGTTTACGTGTGCTTTACATCGAATCCATTACGTGGAGTTTACCACGAAATTTTACGTGTCGTTTACGACGAATCTCTGCCCTGCGCTTTACGAGGAATATATTTCGTCGTAAACTTAACAAGTCATTTACGACGAAACGTCGGTTACGACGGGCGTTTTACGACGAAACGTGTTTCGCGGTTCATTCGTCGTAACACCCCGTTTACGACGAAGTTACAACGTATATTGCCCTCGTAAAAAATATGTTTTCTTGTAGTGTAAAGCTTTATCAAGAATCTGGATTAGACATTCACATATAAAACACCTAAGCAAGTGTGCACTAAATCCATAATAAACGTACACTCATATCATTATCAGATGAAATGACTTAGCCAATGTCAACTATATAAATGAACAAACGCATCAAGGTCGTAACTTCTGCTACAAGTAAGGACAGAAACAGAAAACTTAACGAAGTTACCGAGGGTTTTGGTTGAACCTCTAGAGGAAGTTTTGGTTGAACCTCTAGAGGAAGTGAAGACATCATCAATACCAGCACCTCTCGGAGCAGGAACCATCCTCACAGTAACCGAACCACACTTCCCCGTAACCTTACAAGGAACCGTATGTGGCTTCCCAATCTTGTTAACCCCAATAGCCTCTCCTCACAGGAACCACAGAAAGCTTCACGAGAATGATCCCGCCTCTAAGGGCGGTCACAACCTCCTTCGAGCATTTCACTCCCAACCCAACGTGTCCGTTACCATCTCCGACAACAACAAAGGCCTTGAATCTCGTCCTCTGACCAGCTCTTGTTTGTTTCTGGACAGGCATGATCTTCATAACCTCGTCTTTCAACGATGGTCCGACGAGAAGGTCTATGATTTGGTACTACTTGACAGGGAGAGAGTGGAAATAGATATGCTCTAGCTGCGTGATTTTAGCGCTCTGAACGAGACGGCCGAGCTTGGTGACTGGTGTCCATTTCTCGTCTTCTGTGGGACGGCCTCCACGACGTCCACGGCCTCTTGGACCGCCTCTTCCGCCGCGACGTTCGCCGAAGCCACGTCCGAAACCACCACGGTCACCACCACGCTCAGCGCCGCGTTCTCCACCTCTTTCCGCCAATGTCGATGCAGTGAGCTTGCTTAGGGGTTTGAAGGTATATTAGTGGGCGTAAGATTAGGGTTTTCTTAAACCAGAATTATGGGCTTGTCATGTAGTGCTGCGCTGCGGGTCGTCCCGCTCAGTTTGGACGAGTTGTCACCAATTGACATGTCCAGCTTGATCCTCCGCCAACCCATGGGTTGAGTGATTTTTTGGATTCAAAAAATTTAAAAATCATAACAAAAATTGATTTATAATTAAAATTAAATAAATATTTTAAAATTTGTATTAAAAATATCCTTTTTCTTAAAAAAAAAAATTTTTCTTATTTTTGTGGGTCCGTGAATCAATTTTTTCAAATCATCACTTGACCCAAACTCGTCCCGCGGCAGATCAAACGGAACGGAGCCCGCGTATAATGATTCAAATTCCCAACTCTTGGCTTGTGGGCTGAAGTTTGATAACCCCATTTTTTCAAAGAAAATTTCAAATAATTCGGACTTTTTTTATAAGATATTGGATTATTCAAAAAATTCAATTCTACCATAAATTTGATACAACTTTTCAAATTTACCATTACTGAATAACTATTACACAAATACCTAAACTTGTGATAAAATAACAATAAACTAATTTCTTAAAATATTTATAAAATATTTATAAACCCAATCCCTTAATACTAAACCATAAACAATAATCACTAAAGCATAAACCCGAATATTTGTATTTTTTTGATTGGTGGTATTTTTGAAAAATGGTACTTAACTTGTGGTATTTCCAACAATATCTCATAATTCAAACGTTTTGAAATATTTTGGATAAAATCATTCCGATAATTCAGTTTTTTTTTTTATAATTTGATTTGTAAATCAGTTTAGAATATTTAGTTATTTGTAGAAGTTCATTTAGTCCAGTGGTTTGACTAAGAGTTCATTAATGTTTCCACACCAGCAGGTGCATGTTTCAATTTATGGAGAAAACAATTTATTAAACAATTATACATGATACTGAGGAAAGACTGACAATAGATTTTAAAAATTGTGCAAATAAACCCGATCACGCATTGATTTTCATAGAGCGGCTCTGGTAATCTTTATCATAATTGTATATCCTAATATATCAATGTTAAAAAAAAAAAATATTTGGTTATTTCAAAACTTTAAATACTTAATTTAATTAATATTTTATGAATATAAACTGTATTTTAAAATTTTCGATATTCATTCGGCTTTTGTGTGGTTTCAGTTTTGTTTTTTTGCTTCTACAAAATATAAAATTCATTCATATATTTATGAATTTTGTTTCAATTTTAATTTTATTGGTTCAGTTTCAGGGAAATATTCCCGAACTTCAATCACTACTATCCTTACATAGACCAAGCGAGTCAGATTAACCACATGATGAATTAAGACCATGATTAACCCCAGTCTTTTACATGGGGTTCTTAGCATTGGATAAGAGATGGTTCTTAACTTTTCTAAAATTTTAACTAAGAAAAACTAAGAAATGTCTCTTAAGTAACAGATATAAGAACCGTCTCTTAACAGAAAAATATAAAAAAAAATGTCAAATCATAAATTATGAACTTCAGCTAAAAAACTGGGGTTAATCATGCCCTAAACGGCTCCTCTTTCTTTCTGGCAACCTATTGAGAAATGAGAACACGTGTGGTGGCTCTTGGCAACGTGTGTGGACGCGTCTCTAAACTCTTCTTTTCTTTGTCGACTTTTTTTATTCTTCTCCTGCACTACGTTTCTTTGTCGACTCTCGTATGTGTTAGACTCTGCAAAAAGAAAACGTTTTAGACTTCACGATGGGCTAATATGTTAAGCCCATTGTTAGGCACTAGTTTATACTTGATGGCTGGTGGGTATATAAAAAGAACCAAATGTTTAACCCAAACCGGAAAGATTCCAATAAGAACCAAACCAAAGATTCGTCGTCTTCTTCAACTTGATATTTGTTTCCTTTTCCTCTCTCGCCTTTCGGAGTTCCTCACTTCTTGGCTCTACACTCATGTCACAGTCCAAATCAATCACGTAATCAAAACCATCCCCCTTCTTCTACTCACGAATCTCACAATCCCTAAATCTCTCTTTCTGCCTCGCGCTTTTGATGGACATTCTTCGATTAGGTTCGATTTCACCTCATAGAAGAAGGAAATGGCTGATTCTATTATCCCTTCTCGGAGTCTCGAGCTACGGAGCTTACAAAGCTTACAACTCCCCATACATCGCCGCGAAGAGGAAGCGTCTCACGAACCTCTTCGAAGGAATCGCTTCCTTCGCCGAGCTAGTCACCGACTCAGCAGAGACGATAACTCTCGTCTCCCGAGACTTGAAGCAGTTTCTCGAATCCGACTCCGACGAAATCCCAAACAGCTTGAAACAGATTGCGAAAATCACCAAATCGAAAGAGTTCACCGAGTCAATATCTAGGGTTTCCGAGGCCCTAGCCGTCGGTGTCCTCCGCGGTTATAACGTCGATAACAACGTCGAAGCAGAATCGAATCCAAGCGTTTTATTCTCAGAGGCGGGAACTGGTTTCGTCTCAGTTCTCGTCGGTAGCTTCGCGAAGAATCTCGTTCTTGGATTCTACGAGGTTGATGAAACTAGCGTCGAAACGACGACGAATCCTAGGTGGATGAGTTTGTTATGCGATGACAAGTTTAGAGAGGTGTTAGCTGATTGCATAGAGAGATTCACTAGTGCCGCTGTAACCGTCTATATAGAGAAAACGGCCGGGGTCAACACTTACGACCAGATATTCTCTGGCTTGACGAATCCGAAACATCGAGATAGAGCGCGAGACGTTCTCGTCTCGGTCTGTAACGGAGCTCTCGAGACGTTCGTGAGAACGTCTCGCCAAGTCTTCACATCTTCGGAAGAAGAAACCGTTAGGGATTCTTCTTCCTTTGGTGGAAATGGATGGGCGGAGATGCTCACGACTACGTTAGCGGTTCCGAGCAATAGGAAGTTTATGTTCGATGTTACGGGAAGAGTGACGCTGGAGACGATGAGATCGATTCTTGAGTTTGTGGTGTTGAAGACGTCGCAGAGCTTTAGGAGGAGTTTGGATGCGGTTCAAGAAGAGGTTACGGATAGAGGACGGCAAGTTGTTGGGTATGTTGGTGCTAAATCTTCGGTGATAATCACTCTTTGCCTTGCGGTTTACCTTCATGTTGTGAACCGCTTTGTTCGAGGTTCTCCGGTTTGTTTAAACCAACATTTCTAGTCGTTGGGTCGATTTTTTTAGTTATTTAGAGTATGTATGTTAGGGACGTGGGATCTTCAGCTTCCACATTCTATTGGTTTAATATTGTTTAGAGCTGAATAATGTAGATTCTTGTGCTGTCAACACAGATTGATTCTAATTGATAAAGTAAGTTCTTGAGATAATATTTGCATCTAATTTTAGCAACAACAAAAAAAAAAAGAAGATAATATTTGCATCTATGCAAGTATAAAAGTATCAACGCAAAGCCGAAAAGGTCATATGAGAGTGTTTGATGTTTGAGATGAATTAAATATTATTCTGTGATTTTGGAGTCTAAAACACTCACTTTGCGCCTCCAAAACCTCTCCTGAACTCCTCAAGTGACAGTTCTCGGCAATTCAGAGTCCTGCCAGAGACCATCGCCGTCAAAATAGAAGAAGAGGACGAAACAACTTCTGATGACAATCCTCCTTCGACCGTCAACACTAAACTCTACTTTGGGAACCTGCCTTAATAATGTTGACAGTGCAACACTCGCTCAAATCATCCAAGGCTTCGCTAACTCTGAGCACGTCGTCGTGGATTCACCTTTGTGACCATGAGAAACGTCAGAAGATCGCAACGTCATCATCGAAAACCTCGATGGAATTGTAAGTGAGAGTTAAAAGGTGTGAAGCTTTACAAACATAAACTCACGTTTCTATTGTTTCTTATTCAGGAGTATCTTGGTAGGACCTTGAAGGTGAACCCTCTGTATCCAGAAACAGAGTACAAGCTGTTTGTTAGTAACTTGTCGTGGACAGCACTTCTGAGTCACTAGCTAGAGCGTGGTGACTTTCTAGAGTGTGGAGTCGATGTGGTTGGTGCTAGAGTTGTGAATGAGTCTGACGGAGACACCGGGAAATCAAGGGGTTGTGGCTTTGTCTGTTACTCTTCCAAAGCTGAAATGGAAACCGCGCTTGGATCGCTTGATGGACTTGAGCTGGAGGGTTGGGCATTCGAGTAAACCTGACTCAGGGAAGAAATCCTGACATCATACACCAGCATTTTGGAATCATTTTGAGCTTTCTAGAGGTTATGATTCAACTGAACTAATCAACTCTAAAGATCAATGTGTTGCCCTATGGAATCACATGATATCATACACCAGCATTTTTGGAATCGTTTTGAGTTTTCTCTCTTACATATCTCACAAAAAGGTCTGCCCAACTTGTGTTTTGAATCATAACATTCCAGAGTTCACATAAGGGAGAATCAAAACGGCAAAGCAGAAAGTAACTAATTAGATCACTCTTGTCTGAATGAGTTTGAGCTTCTGAAGACACAGAGTCAAATGCCTTATATCTACAACATTCTAATAAACATGGCCAGGGCAGAAATATATATATGAATATATCTATACTATTAAAAGGGAAGGAGTTTTAAAAAATCTACCTATGACAAGTTATTGGACTCTTTCATTAGACTTAACTATTTTTTTGGTCTCACTTTATATTTCTCTAACTATGCAATAGTCAATTACCTTATATTTCTCTAACTATGCAATAATCAATTACCTTATATTTCTCTAATTTAGTTTAACAATATATTCTAAATATATATATTCTAAATATATTGTTATGATGATTTTTGATAAGAATATATTAAAGATGCGATTGAAAATTTATATTATTAAAAGAAAATATTTTTAAAAATATTTATAAAAGAATTTATAACATCTATATAAAACTCTTTATTTGTTATCCTACCATTAACTACAATAACTATAAATAATTTAAATAATTTAAATAAATCATATTATTATTTTTCATATTGTATGATACACTTCTCTAATTATTTTTCTTATTATCATCCAATGTTATTTTTGTTATTCAATAACGTTATATACATCATATATTATGCTCAAAGATGGATATATAATATTTAGATATCAATTATTAAAATGAAAGCATATATCATACAGCATATTATATCATGTCATCTAACATTATATAATTCTAAATATTTACAAAATCAAATTTAATAAAAAAACACTTTAGCAAATCATTTGTTAAAACAAAATTATATATATTTACGTTAAATTATTTTTTATTACATTAATATATTAGAAGTTTCATTCATCTCTTAAAATATTATTGAAGATTATTTTTTTCCTACCATGTAAACCAAATGCCGGGTCACACTTGATTGCATGTTTTTTGAAGTTTGCATGCTTTAAATTAACGAGTTTTCATTAAATGTAAACCAGCTTATGTACAAGTCATCGTGTTTACTGGTTCGACGACGGGTCCAAACTTGATATAAAAGTATTATTCTCATCTAATTGAAAATAATTTATTTTAAAATAATAGACGCACTGAGTCTGATCAATCCATATAATTTTTTTTGAAAAAAGTAATCAAACGATTAAAAATATAATTACATAATAATAATTTTTTTGACATAATAAAATTTTGTAACATAATAATGTATAACAAGACTAAAATACTAATTCATATCATATATTTTTATCAACTGAAAAATAATCCGCGCTTTTAAGCGCGGGTCAAAATCTAGTATACTATTAAAACAGAAAGAATCCTAAAAATCTACTTAAAAAGTTGTTTGGCCTAATATTATTTTGGTCCTACAATTAATTCAAACAAAACACATTGACAAATACATTTATAATAGACTAATAATGCACAACACACGTAAAAATAATTTCACTTGAAAAAAATAAGATTTCATCTAGATACATAGTTACATTATAATAATATAACTAAAATTATTAAAATCTCATATTAATCTCAAAACTCACAAATGTAACTTTAATATGATCATTACAAAACTCATAAATTAAAATGCATAACATAAATACAATGTATTTACTTTATATGACAAATCAAATTGTTTATTAACTTTTTATGCTAATAAAAAGTATATGAGAAGTTTAATCACATTTTTCTGGAATTTTACTGGATCAATATGTGTCGGTTCACGGGTTAATGGCATATAATTATTCATTAAAAGTTATCTCACTAAAAGCGAGGAAGCTGTTACAAAAAAGTTTAACTGTGTGACATTTTCATTTGGCTAACCTTTAGTGTGTGACATTGACAAATACATTTATAATAGACTAATAATGCACAACACACGTAAAAATAATTTCACTTGAAAAAAATAAGATTTCATCTAGATACATAGTTACATTATAATAATATAACTAAAATTATTAAAATCTCATATTAATCTCAAAACTCACAAATGTAACTTTAATATGATCATTACAAAACTCATAAATTAAAATGCATAACATAAATACAATGTATTTACTTTATATGACAAATCAAATTGTTTATTAACTTTTTATACTAATAAAAAGTATATGAGAAGTTTAATCACATTTTTCTGGAATTTTACTGGATCAATATGTGTCGGTTCACGGGTTAATGGCGGGTTTTTAGGTTTTATTAAATTTTTAGTTAATGAGTTTTTTTCATTAAATCGAAACCATATTATATATGGTCAAGAGGTTTACCGATTCGACTGCGGGTCTAAATCGTGTATGGAAACACTGCTTATATCTTAAGTCGTCTATAAACCACATATGTACCCAACTAAAGGGAGTTAAATACTTTGTAAAAGTACAATAATTTTTCACACCATCTAAATGTAGTGCACTATTAGTCATCAACATTTGGTTTCAGTTTTTTTTTTTGGTTTTTGGTGTTGTGTTTCTAGAAATTTAGAAGTACTTCGGGTACTTCCACAAAATATAGTTCGGTTTCAGTTGAGTTATTTTGGTTTTTGCTTTGGTTCGGGTACCAAAGTTAGGAACTAGTTGATATCCAAAATCAATTCGGGTCCAATTTGTTTCCAGTTCGATATGGTTTTTGGTAATTTCAGATTTATAATAAAAATATTGGATAATTCAGGTTGGTCAGCTTAAATATCGGGTTATTCAGGTTGTTTAGACAAAATATGAATAAATCAGATAAATTTTAATATTTCTAATAAAAAAAATTGGGTATTTTGCTTTTTGGGTAAGTAGGTTTATAAATAATATTTTTAGATATTTGGCTATTTAGAAATTAAATATAACTAATAATTGTTGGTATATAATTTGTATTAAAAAAATTTGGATACTCTTAGTTTTTGGTTCGATCTTGGTTTTTTGGTTCTAGAGATATTGGACCCCCTCGGTTAAATATGATATTCAGTTTTGTTTAGTTTTTTTAATGGTACAATTCGGTTTCTTTGTTCCCATTAAATATGCTCAAATATATATTTTATCTTATATAGAAATTCATATAAAAATAATTTATTTAATTCTAAAATAAATCTGCGCTTCCAAAGCCCGGATCAAAATCAAAATCTAGTGATATGGTAACAATCAACAATTATATGTTTCAACTAACAAATTAACTCAAAGATCAATTAATTTTTGTAATTCAAGGCTGCTCCTGAGGCTTGTGGTCTTCACGGTGCTTGTCTGCGGTGGTGTCAATGAAAGATATGATCAAGAATGGACCTGCAAGAAAGTTCAAAAGTCTGTTATCACAATGGCAAACCCCAGAGGAAGGGGCAAAATAGGAAAGCCTGTCAGACAACCGTGCGACCACTCCGGAGAGGTCAAGACCTAACCAGATAACGATCCTCTACAGCACTGAGACTCCGAGGAGAATCGTAACCGTTAATCACACTCAGACTGCACGGCCATGATTCATCAACCAGGATTTGAGGGTCTGTCTCCTTAGAAATCAAGGATACAGAGGTAGAGCCTATAGAACAGAACCTGTTCAAGTAAGGTCGTGACCTACAATTCCATCTCTCTGATATATAAACAGTACGAGTTCCCTGTTATTTGACGATATGGGACGAAATAAAGAAAACCTCACATACATGCTTAATAAATACGCCGTCGTTTCTCCCTTCAATGAACTACCAAATACATTAGGCAGGTGAAGAGACTGAAGCAGAGGTTTCTTCTCTGATGAATCCAAATCTTCTGAGCCCTGATTGCGTTTCATAACAAGTTTCCGGTAGATTTGTTGTGACGGCATTTCATGATATTTCTAACGCTCTGTCACCTCAGCGCCGAAGCTCTTGCCCCATAAGTCGCTCCCAATCGATTGATTCCCACTTCTGCGTACGTTTAATGCGGAAAGCTCTTGGGCTGTCGGATAATTTCTCAAGAAGCAGACCCAGGCTTTGGCTTTTGTCAAGCCAAAGAAAATACTGGACCATTTAGAAACCGTTCTTGTGAATGAACTGGTTGTTGTTAACATAAGTTGCATTGCCAAGCTAATAATACTTGTCATTCGGACCTTTTAACTCTGTTTGTGACTAAACATGACAGACTCAAGTATGAGATAACATATCTTTCTCTTGAAGATTCCCGTCAAGTACTTTTCACCCAAACACTTGTGATCCATTGTGTTTCCCCTGGATATCAGATTACCAAACAGCCTTACCATATCATGTCTGCTAGACAGTCTTGATAATGATCATGGAGCTATGAGTCAAGTTGCATTGTTTGATCTCCATTTTTTTTTTGCCTGCATAACTCTTGATTCTTGAGTTAGTGTAGAAAGCTCTTTTTTCTAAAAAAAAAAAAAAAAGAAAAGACACCATTCTGATTGATTCCTAAATTTTATCGGTGAATTTTCATATTTACCACATTGTTGGTATCATTATTCATGTTTACCTTCACTAAAGAGAAATTTTCAAAAATTCATTATTCATTAAGAGACAAAAGACTTTTATACATTTGCTCTATATAAATAATAAATAATTATTTAAATAAATAATAAATAAACTTTTTTTATAGTTTTTGAATTATATATTTTCAAATTAAAAAAAAATATATTTTATGAAACTATTTTTAAAAAGAATTTTTTTTAAAAATAGTTTTTATTTATATATTTATTAGAATACTTAACTCTATATTCCAAAAATCCTTACTCCACCTTTCAATTCTAAATCCTAAGTCATATAAATTTCTTTTTTTCTCTTTAAAAGTGAGAGTGAAAATGGTTAAAGTAAATATGAAAAATGATATTAGGAATATGTGCTATTTTAGATAATTTCCCAATTTTATCCGAGTCTCAAAGATAAAAAGGCGAATCTGCTTCAGTCTCCACAGTTTATTTTCTGTGTCTTATACATCTATAGAATCTAACTGAATCCTCTAGCAAACTTTGTAGTTATGGTCCTGATGCTATATTTCGCTGCTTACTTACATTAGTCTTCTCAATACATTAGTCTTCGCAATGGTTACAAACCTACAACTATCTTTATTGTCTGGTCTTTTATATTTCTCTCCGAATATTTTTATGGAAAGGATATATTATGGGTCATTATTTGTATGAAACTTGCTCTCGAGCTTGCCTCCAGGATAGCATAATAGCAGTGGTTATTGATGGCAAGGAAAATGCAGTCTCCATCTTTATGCTCATTTGGTGGAAAGCATTGTTGACCCAAAAGCGAACTTGGAAATTTTTAGAAGTGATATAGTTCTCTTGGAGGTCAAGGAGGTGTGGTATTAAACAACCTCAAGATGGCTGGAATACACAATAAACTTTTGAGATATGTAGACATGCAATTTTGATTTATTAAGAGCTAAAAGACCTAAAGAAAGTTATTGCTTGTTGCTTTATCTATCTAGGCTGATATTATACACAATTCAGTTCTGCTTTCGGTTCAAAAACAAACGTGCCAAATTATGGTTATTTGTATTTTTTTGGTTAATTTTGGTTTACGTTGTAAGAGTTTGGTTCAGTTTGATAAATTTCGGTCTAAAGCTTAACTGATCGGTTTTCAAATCCGAACTGAATGCTGACTAAAAACATGTTGTTGACCGGTTTTGTGCACAAACCGAATGCAAACCGAATGCAAACCGAATTGGCTAAACTTCAGCTCTGTTCAACCAAATCGGTTTGGCATTTATGTACATGTCTAGTTAGGAGAACTAAATTTGTGAAAAGAAACATTTTTTGCTTTTCTTTTGGACTATACTTGAGAATGTGGAATGCTGAAGAACAAATAAAATAAATGTAAAAGTAAAAAGATTGGAGTCGGCAAAGGGGGAAGAAGCACATGAATCCAACTCGTGGTGGTAGACATTTTCTAATTAGATGACAAAATTCTGTATTGAGATTGAACTAATGTTTCTTTTTTATAGCAAAAAGAATTATGTTAAAATATAAGATTGGTGCTAGACATTTCTTGATTAGAGGACAAACTCTGTTTGAGGTTAAACCTTTTTTAATTTTTTTATAAAAAATGTAATTGTGTTAAAATATAAGATTGGTGCTAGACATTTCTTAACTAGATGACAAAACTCCTTTTGAGGTTAAACAAATGTTTCAATTTTTATAACAAAAGAATGTGTGTTAAAATATAAATTCAGTTAATAGAAGTTGAGAAATGTGGGTGCATGTTTGAGTCCACTAACAAAAGCCAGAAAAGTCACAAACAGTAGACTTTGGATTTTCTTGAAACGTGATTACTAAAAGTCAAATATATAAGAATAGTATTGCTTTAACATCCTTTGAACTACAAACAAATATGGATACAATTAAACCTCTAATATTATTATTTTTACGAAATATTAATTTATCAAAAGATTGACTGGCTACAAAATTTAATTCAACACTATTTTAAAATGATTTACTAAATTATTAATTTATTAAATATTAATTTATAAATATTTTATTATATATTTATTTTTAGTCATAACAAATCATCATAGTCTGTATTTGTTTTGAAATTTCCTTTTCTCTCATTCTCATTTATATTATTACATATATGAGACCATTTTCGTTAAATAAAATAGATAAAATATTGCTAACAAAATATGTAAAAGAAAAGAACATATATGGAATGGATATCAAATGACTATCTGAATCATCCATTTAAATTTGAAACTAGTGTTGAATCCGCACACCAATGCGGATATATGTTTACTTTTAAAATAATATTTAAATATAAAAATAATTATAAAATATATATTCTATATCTGTATGTAATATTATTTTAATTTTTTATATTTATTAAAATTTATTTTTGATGAAATTGTGCTATTTTAATATATATATATATATATGACTAAATTAACTTAGTTAATATTATATTTTTAATTCTTTTGTTTAATTTTTAATATATCAATTTGGTGCTTTTGTTTTTACTATAAAAATATAACATAAAATGATACAACTAAGAAATAATTATTATTTTTGTTATATAAAACGTTTATGTGATAATTTTTAAAACAATTAGCTTATGCTATTTAATTTCAAAATTAATTACCTAGAAATATGTAAAATCTGGCTAGACTAAATATGGTAAAAAATGAACAATAATTGTAGAATAAAAATGTATTTGGCTTTTGTTTGAAATGTTATTGTTTAAATCTATATTGTTTTTTGTTAGAAAGATATCACATACGAGTAAATTTAGGATATTCTATATCATAGGTGATAGAGAAGACTATTAAGCAAAGGATTATATTCACTCGATACTACGAGAAGAGAAGACTTACGGGACTGATGTAGCGATGGTCTGAGGCCCATATGGGGTAAGAATAGTTTCTAAAGAATTTTTTTTGGATTTCTAGATTCGTTTTGTAAATAAATATTTTTCTATGAGGATCAATAAATTTAACATTTCATAAAAAAAAAATTTAGAATATTTTTTTTAATCTCAAATTAGTGGTCTAACATGAACTTTTCATGGTAGATAAAATAGTAACTATCCAGAGTTAAGGTAATGATAGCTACTCAAAAAAATAAAAAATCTTTTTGTTATCCAGATTATCCTTCCTGTTTTATTATAAACATTTTGGATAGTGCTTTATAATATCCAATTTACCAGTTTTCATCAATATATATCATGGTATTTCTCATCCTGGTTTCTGATATGAACAAGCTTGCAAGTCATTGGCAAATAATGTATTCTCTCGTATATAAAACTTGTGAAATAAAAAAACAAATTCCAAGTAAATAGGCAAGATTGGTTATTTTATCCCAATGGTGAGACGGCATTACCATATTGATGTTATATTGTACTGTTTCTTTCATATATACTTGTGAATTATGTCCCCATGTAAATAATACTACTTTGATCTATTATTTTTAAAAAAGTCTTTTCAAATTATGTTTCCACACCTTCAAAAGTTACTATATGAATGGATAAATTCAAGAAAATATATAATTATAATGTGTCGGCATGTTGATTGACTAGCTACGACTACGACCACTACAATTTACAAAAGATGAAACTATCATATCAACCAATTAATGGTAATTCAATGGTTAGCATCTGAGTTATTTGGTCTATCAGAGCGATTACAAATTCAATACTATTTTATAATTTATATCATGGATAATTTTTGAGAAACAGATAAATATAATAGATATTATTCATGTTAATACCTAGTTTTCTTGTGGCTTCTAAAGATTAGTCGGAATTTAATTCAAAAGTTTTTGTCAAAGAGAGTTCCCATTCATCATTTTAGGTTAAAAACATATAATCGGTTATAGTAGATGGACAATTTAATATTTAACTACTTACATTTACATTTAAAATAACTAACTTAAAGAAAAAAAAATAATGTTAAATTAAGCGACTTATATTTCATGGCTGATATTTTAATTATTTATCAATACTAGATTTTTTAACCGCGCTACGCGCGGATAAGATATTATATATTTTTCAATTCTAAAAAATAATATAAAATATTGTATTATATCATTTAAAGAATATAAAATAAAACTACATAACATAAATATATTTTTAAATTTTTATTTGTGAGAATCATTATGTTGTTTGATTGTTGTACTTGATTCACATATTTGCATAGATATTTGTGATAGATGAATAACTATATTTTTATTATCAGTAAATAATATATATTTATTATATAATATAAGAAAAATAAAATTATTTACTTTTTAAACAAACTTGTTTCATATTGGAGACTCGGTTATAGACATATCATATTCGAAGGAGACATTTTTACAGTTATCAATCTTCGTCAAGAAACAAAACTAAATATAAAAACAATATCTCATACGATCTCTTTGTGGAATAACTGCTCTGAAGAAATTGAATATATTCATCAAAAATGACTGGAAATGGATGTACATATGTGTTATCTAATTCAGTTTTACAAAGTACTATTCATAGTTTATATATCATTTATGTTCATCCTATTTTTTTTGTCCATCATTTCTTAAACATCTTGAAATAACCGATGCTAATTAATAATAAACTTTTGGCTGGCAAAAACAAAATCAAATTTGTCTAATTATCGCTCAGTTTGTCTAACTGATATATGTATTTCTCAATTCTATTAAATAATGTATAATATTATATTACATTATTTAAAGAATATAAAATAAGACTACATAACATAAATATATTTTTTAAATTTTTTTTATGAAAATTATTATGTTGTTTGATTGTTGTACTTGATTCACATATTTGCATAGTTATTTGTGATAGATGAATAACTATATTTTTATTATCAGTAAATAATATATATTTATTATATAATATAAGAAAAATGAAATTATTTACTAGTTAAAAAACCTTGTCTCATGTTGCGGACTCGGTTATAGACATCATATTCGAAAGAGACATTTTTACTGTTATCAATCTTCTTAACAGTCAAGAAATATATATGAATATCAAAACAATATCTTATACGATTTCTTTGTGGAATAACTGTTCTGAACAAATTGAATTTAGGCTTCAAAAAGGACTGAAAATGGATGTGCAGATGTGTTATGTAAGTCAGCTTTACAAAGTACTATTCATAGTTCATATCATTTATGTCCATCCTATTTTTTTGTACATTCTTTCTTAAACATCTTGAAATAACTGATGCTAATTAATAATAAACTTTTGGCTCTTAAGATTTTTTCCATATTATACTTCTATTTCTTTCACAGAATTGATATATATATATATATATATATGTCATAAAAATTCTCATCAAATCAGTTTTACATATTTATTATTTTTTAATGAAAATGCACTTTTTAAATAATTTAATTTAAAATAAAATTATATATTAATTTACTGTATTCTGACAATTTGATTGATTTAATTAATTTTCTTTGGTAGATAAATTAAAAAATTTCATATGAATCGGAGAAAGCAAGCTTATGTTGTTATATTATATCTATTTATGTATATAGAATCTATATATAATGCTAGTGTAATAAAGAAAGAACATTATTTTTTTTGTAACTTCAAAAAGATACATTATTACAATCTGAAATTAATCAAAATTGAATAAAATGGTAACTAAATATTTGTAAATCTAATTGTTTTTTTTATCTTGTTTAATTGGATTCTCATGAAAATAAATCGATAAGTCAAACAAATATTTCAAAATTTGTTGTGTTATTGTTTTGTCTATAAATTAAAAATTATTGAATTGATATATTTAATTATTGCACCTTTAAATAATATTTTATTAAGAAATTAGAGAACTATGTTTTGAGTGGTTTTGCCAAAATTATACAAAAATCTATGCTTTTTCATATTTGTCACGAAAATTTATATGTTAAACTTACTTTTACAAAATTCTTAACTTTGTCACGAAAACAAAAATCTATGTTTTTTCATATTTATCAATGTTCTCACACTTTCAAAGAATATATTAGCTTAATCACTTACTTATTTTTTTTACAAAACAAAGTATCGGAGTTTTGAAAGTCGAATTCATATTATTGTAATTGTACATAAGAGTTTGTGATTACATACTTAGTGATTCTTGTATATGTGTCCAAGAAAGTTTTAATGGCTTGGTGGTAACTGTCATGTATTTATGTCATACTAACCCGGATTTGATCCTTTTCTTCGCATTGTTTTTTCATTTTTTACGAAAAAATAAATGAGAGAACGTCGCAATTTCGGACTCTCTGATTGGTTGATTTTCCTATCCTACGTGGAAACTCTCTCCATGGCTTATATCCCCTTTTAGTATTGTATTGATCATAATTACTTTGTAAAATATATTGAATCAGACATCAGTGTGCAACTTTCTATTCTTTTTTCTTTTTTTGCAACTTTCTATTCTATTTCTCAATTTATCAGATTTATTGTAATAATATTTTCATAAAATAATAATGTAAATATAAATGTACCATAAACACATGAAGTTATACATATTAACGTATATTTTTAAGATTAGTAATAACTAATCTATTATTCAAAGTTAAACTGATACTTACATTATAAAGAGAATGCAGCTGTAGTTTCACTTGTATTCTTTACTTTATCTTATCAAAAAGATAAGAAAATCCAAAACACATAACAACTTAGACGTAATATGCTTTTTCTTAGATTCTTCGTCATTAAGCTAAGCCATCGTCTTCGTCAAGACCCACACACCATTTTCTCTCCGTAAGTCTAATTTGAAAGCTGAATACAAACTCCAAATCTTCGTTTCTTTAGGTATATAACTTTAACATACAAAAAAATGAAAGAAATTCTACTATGACGACCGAAGAGAAGAAAACATACATGTCATAGCTTAATAATTGTTTAATTATAGCTTATATATTTTCGTAACCTATTTTTTACTGAAAAAGAAGACATCTAGTCTTTTATCTTTTATATAGTTTAATATGTTGTTCTTATAGCATTGATCCATAACACTATGACATCCTTACATCCGTTGCTGATGATAACTGCAAGTTATTAATCGAAATACAAATGAAATATACACTAATCCTACAATGAAAATGTGAAACTAATATCCTGTCTCTACACTTAAAGAGTAGTGCCAAGCAGCTAAGAGATTAGAAGATGAGAGTTGTGTAACAAAAAAGGATAAAAGTAATAAAAAGCAATATCGAAACAAAAGGTTTAAAAGAACTTAAAAACAAATAAAATAGTAATACCTTATATCCAGAGTGCTAGTGGACAAGCATTGCAAATAATCTCTAGATTCACTCTAATTATAACATTTTAATTTTTAAATACTTGGCGCTTCTTAAGTGGACAAACTAACCCTAAATGGGTCCCATGTGCACTTACTAATTTTTCTCTATATATAGCCACACATGGTTCATGTGACACTTCCCCTCCCTCTCTTGCTTTCATTCTTCTCATACTTACAAAATTGATCATACCAATAACCGGTTTAGTACTATACCGGATATATATTTTTCCACTAAAAGAAATGTCCTCAACCAGTTTAGAGCCGGTTCATATCTGCTTTGATGATGCTACCATAACCGGAGATGAAATCACAGAAATTTTGGCATTTCTTCAATCAGATACGTCGGACAACCCGAGCGGTTCAAACGAGTTGGAAGCACCGGTTGATGAGAGGAAGAGAAAGCGAACGATGTCAAACCGGGAATCAGCAAAGAGATCAAGGTTAAGAAAGAAGAGACGTTTTGAGGACTTAACCGAAGAGGTAAACCGGCTGAAGTCTAAGAATCAGGAGCTTGTTAACCAGCTGGCTAATGTGTTGAGCTGTGGTAATGCCATATCAAAGGAGAATAACCGATTGAAAACTGAATCGGTTTGCCTTGAGATCAGGCTTCTAGAGTTGTACCGTTTTTTAGTAGCCATGCAATCGCCAATCTCAACGAGGTTAAATTACATTTCAAAGCTTATGATTTAAGTTAAAAACAAAATCAAAATTGAGATTGAGCATTTGTAAAGAGGTTTAACGATTTTACTAAGAAGTTTTACGCTTCGGCTAAAAGATACATGTGTATATGTGAATGTTTATGTGTAATCTATATGTGAAACTTATTTTATCATTCTATCAAGTATGGATATAGTGCTTGTGAAATTTGATTCCCTTTACGTTAGTACAATATAAATATAAACCGTTTTAACCCGAAACAAGAACGGTTTAAAACTTCAAACTGAATTACATTCTCAAGTTCGAAATAGCAACAAACATGTTCAATTTCACCACTATATAGCCGCCAAAATCGTTTGAACACCATCTATATATAATTGCTTTGTTCTATTTGTCTATTTTGATCATAAGTAGGCAATACTTTGATCTTCATATATTCTTGTTCAATATTGCGATTAAGATGAATAATTAGATGTGTTAGAAAGTTTGATGTACTGTCCATATATAGAAATGGGCGTAATGTATCTTTTTTTTTGGGTTAAGTATGTGAATTTGCATTAAGTGAATAATGAAGCATAGAGATACAATCAGATCTGAAGGAACAAAACCTAGTGTATCTAATTTGCTAATCAAAGGAGGGGAGCTTTAGAAAGCCACAAAAAAGGTAAAAAAGACTCACTAAAGCTACGAAGGTCTAAGCACAACCCTAAGTTGTGATTAAAGCTTAGCTATTATTCGAATTCGAAGGACAAACATTTAACTTCAGCAGCCCAAAGCAGACTCTTGTTACCGGAACCTGCATCTTGACTTCAAAGAGTGCTTGCTCACGTTCTAGACCATGATCTATAAATCAATATTGACCGCTATTTGGCTACATAGGTACATATCATCGTACTATGAAAAAACAGTCTTGCTTAACGATTTTGTTAATTAATGATAATGTGCACTGACCGACGTCCTCTCACACCACTCGCCAAGCAAGCATCCTCCTCTTTGGTCAAAATTGACACATCAAGTCACGTTGCATACTTGTTTTTATCATGATCCTTTTTTTTGACCGAAGGCTTTCGTGATTTTATTTCCTTCTTGACTGTGGTATAGACTGGTAGTTTATTGGCAGCCATCTGATTCCGTTTTAACCTTGAGCATTTAAACTCAAGCGTCTTAACGAGAAATATTGTGCAAGGGCATGATTAATTCCGGTCTCTTAACCGAGGTTCTTATCTCATGATTTGACATTTTTTTTACACTTTTCGGCTAAGAAACGACTCTTATATTTATTAATTAAGAGACGGTTCTTAGCTTTTCTTAGTTAAAATCTAAGACAAGCTAAGAACCATCTCTTATCCGAAACTAAAAAATTCAATTAAGAGACTGAAATTAATCATGGTCTAATGCTATTAGCACAATGATCAAAATTTAGAAGATAACAACACATGCTTACTTATTTCTTCATACATATATATATATATATGAAGTATATATGTATATATATATATGCATATGCATATATATCTATAAGGATTTTTCCCTAAGTTCACACTCGGAGTTCGAGGTCGAAACTTCAAACTGGCTAGCTCGATTAGGGCTGGGCATATAAACCGAACCCGAAAACCCGAACCGAATCCAATCCGATAAAAATGAATCCGAACCGATCTGAACCCGGCGTAAATACCGAATGGATCTTGTTTTGTGGTATTTCGGGTTATGGGTATTATCCGAACCGAACCCGAATTTAAATGGATATCCGATTGAACCCGAAACATTCAAAACCTCGAAAAGATCTTGTACCAAACATGATCTCAATTCCTAATATGTATCCAAAATACACTAAGAAATATTGAACATCTAAAATACTTATCTATTACATGAAGGTTGGTGGTTCTATTACATGAAGGTTGATGGTTAAAGATGGTCGTTGAATCTTGAAGTATTTAGATTTAGATTTTGTTTTCGTTAAACAATGTTTCTCATTTCATAAGAACTTGATTTTCGTTTTATGCTTTTATTTATTTGGTTTTCTTTTTATCAGTAAATATGTTTATTTTTCGTTTGATTTTGAATGATCATAGTTGATGTTCCTTATTTTTGAATCGATTTTACTTAAGTTTTGGTTACAAAATAGGTACAAATCAGGTATTTTAAAATTGAAAAACCGATTTTACTCATGTTTTAGTTATAAAATAGGTAAAAATCAGGTACTTTTGAACCAAAAAACCGATTGGGACCTGAACCCGAAAGTATATTGGGTTGTACCGGTTCTTTGAAGATTTACTAACCCCGACCCAAACCCGATAGAACCCGAACCGGTCCCGAACCGAACTTTCATATAATCCGAATGGGGCTGATTTTGATAAACCCGAAAAACCGAAACCCGATTGGATAAAACCGAAACCCGATTGGGACCCCGAATGCCCAGGCCTAAGCTCGATGAAGTGCTATATTTACATGTATTTAGAAAAAAATATTTGAGTTTGGCAATGATTATTGGTTTCATTTAGAGAAAGTGTTCCTCCCAAAATCACAAATACTTTTTGGTAGTGTATACTATATGTCGGGGTTTGAATAAAGATCTTGGACCAAAACACACACAATGAAACGTGGGGGCTTTTATTTGTGTGGCTAATTAAGTATAATCATATAAAGGAGATACATGCATGCTTGTACTCCTGATTTTCAGTGTCAAAATGACCCAACACATCAAATTTAAACTATCCCCTATATATCAGTAGGGTTAAGAAAGCAGATTTTTCAACGTCTACATTTTATGTTAATGTTATTTTCATAAGCTTTAGAACTCGAAACCAAAATTATAGTACATAGGCAACAAAACAAGTATTGATTCATATATGTATAATATATCAAAGGAAAAATCATCAAAAAAATCTTGTATGAATCAGTAGATACACAATACATTGTACTGCAACTACCACCATTAAAGAACAAAAATAAGGTGGTGTATCACTGTGTATGAAGAAGGAAAAAGAGATGTGTCATGTGATGGGATCTTCTCGGTGGATATCATATAAAGCTCTTAATAAACTGAACTCAAATAAGTTTTGTCGCTTTTATACGGCCGACATATCTTCGCATAAGTTCTGCATACATCTTTATCTTTTATTAACCCTACAAGTATATATATATACTGAAGATGCTTAAGATGTCGGTCATATATAAAGATAAATTTATCTGACTGAAAGAAGAAGCTATACCAATTCTCTTTCTTTCTCTTAAGATATTTTCATGGATGGTTGGGATTTGACGTACGGTTCATTGCTTGTTGATTCGTAATCTGAGAATGTATCATTTGAAACACTCAAGTCACCTAAAGTATCTCTATTTCACATAATATATTGGTGAGTATCTTGTGGGGGTATGGGAGGTAGAGAAGTTGGAATATCCATAATGTCGCAGTTTACATTTTATGCTGTACATTTATTTGAATGATTGGTTGGATTGTATTTTTGATGCAACATATATAGTTGTAGCAGAGTTGTATTCTGATTATAGTTAAACTAAGTTAAAACATGACTAGTAAATAATTATTATTCAAGTTAAATAAAAAACTAGAATTTATAGTTAAATGAAAACATAAATAGGTAAGTGATAATATTAACTATATATTAAATAAGATCTAAGTATGCTAATATAAGATATGTTGTATCTATAAAACTATGAGTTATCTATCTATTATATTATTTGAGAAATAAATTTGCCGATTTGTCATGTTCTCCATAATTTTAGGCTTATTAATATTTTATGCTTAATTATTAATTTTAATAAATAATAATAGTGACTAAGCTAATAACTTATAATTATCTTCAGAATAATTAAAAATTCTAACAGAAATACCATAGTTAATTTATATTATATTTATTTTATTAATATTAAAATATTATATATATGTTTATATAATATTTGGTTAGTAATATTAAACCGACTCCTTTTTAATATATATATATATATTCACATAAGATAGAATAAATCATATATATTTTAAGATAAATTTTTTAGGACAATCAAAATCACTCACTGTGATAATTTCTAAAACAATATTAGCAAAGAATTTAAAAATACCAATAATATTATTTGTGAAGTGATTTTTCGTTCTCACATTAAAAGTTAGAACGTTTAAAGTTTTATTATCCTTAATAAAAGATTAGATTTGTTATATATAATAACCCATAAATTAAAAACAAATTTCATAAATTTGATAATCATCATTATCTAAAAAGATTCTATATTATGTTATCCGAAATATATTTTACATCATAAACTTTTGAATATTTTAAAAATAAATATAACTCCGTGTATATAGTTTATATATATATATATATATTAATGTTTTCACGTTTATTTTACATAATAAAAAAATTTAATAAATTTTTTTATCGAATATAATTTATTAATATTTAGTTAATTATTAAATATTTCAAAAACGTGAAAATCATTTATTCTAATGGTTTTGAAATGATAATATTTCTGTTTACAAATTTTTGTAAAATTATTAAGCCCACAAGTAGGAGCAAAACACCTAGTACCATATTAATATATGGGAAATTGCACCCTATACACTAGACTTTTACCCTAATTAACCAAATACCCTAAATCCCACAATGTTATATCTTTCTCCATAGACACAAACTAGTCACATCATAGGTATTTTCATATTTTTAGGGTTTTAAACCAATTCACCCTTAATATATTCACATACCATATATATATATGTATGTTCATAAAACATGTCATTAAGTATATTTTGTAACTACTTCATGTTCGTGAGTGTATATATGTACTTAAGTTTCTATAGTATATTAATCTTTTTTAACATAACATAATATATTAATATGTACATAGGCTTTTTTATACATGAATAAGAAAAATATAATCTATGCTATTATTCGAGAAATGAATTTGCTTGCTTATCATGTTTTCCATAGTTTTAGGTAATTTTAAATATTTGTCATGTTATTATAATTTTAATTAATAAATCACCAATTTAAATTTAAACCATTATTTGAACTTTATAAAGTAAGTAGAAATAACGATTATGATAGGGTTCTAAATATTTTATATGATCCAATCTTTGATATAATAGAATCTTTTCAAACTTACTATTTTCTTAATTTGACATAGATACTAGATCATATATTGTAATTTTTTTCTACAATTATGAAATGCATATGTTAAAATAGTTAATATAATGTAATAAAAATGTTAATCTTACATTATCAACCAATCACGAGCTCTATCGACTTTATCAACAAATTAATTTATCAAAGTTATGATAAATTTTAAATATATACCAAAATTATTTACAGAAAATAATATTTACAGATATTGCGGAAAGTCATCTAAAATTATTTATCAAATTAATATTGTCCCGAAATATTGCGGAAAGTCATCTAAAATCATCTACTTGATTGTGTTTTAAAAAGGAAAACAAAAGAGTTACAGATTTCTAGAAAACAAAAAGGCCGTAGAAAATAGCTTGTCTACAACAAAAATCTTGTTGGGCTCACAGGCTGTGAGAAACTAAAAATTTATTAGTTTAATTTTTGGTCAGTAGTATATGTTATTATTTGATTTATAGTTTTTAGAGTCCTTAATCCTATAATCAAAACATTTTATTATTTGAAGAGTACCAAAAATATTATTAATATAAATTCATGAAAGTTTTGGAAGCTCAGACATTTAATTAATATATGAAGAATTGTCTTTCATTTTGTTAAAACAAAAAAATATATAATATAATAGTGTTTCTGAAAACCGGACTGACCAATCAAATTGGTCGTACTTAACTCACCCTTTTTAAATCTAAGTCAAAGCATATAAAATATAAATTTATACAAAAAAATATTTTTAATATTCATATATTTAAATTACTATATATTTATATTATTTTATTATCATTAATATAAATAGCGGAATTTGCCAAAAAAAAACTCAAAACTTGATTCAAATGTAAAAGTATACCCAAACTTCAATCAAATACAAAAGCAACTCAAAAATCTTTTAAAATTACAACCAGTGCCTTTTGATAAAACAAAAAATCAGAATGTATTTTTATAAATATAACCCAGGAAAGTCTTCTCATATAGTAGATCTTAAAAATAAATAATAAATTTTATAAAAACTATTTTGATGGGGAAAATTGAAATCATATAATTATAAACATTTTTAAATGCTATAAATTAAGATCTAGTAAAATTGAATTGTTTTCAACATAGATGAGTGAATGTAGTATGTCATAGTATTTTATAGTTTAGGGTTTGGTAACATATGTTATAGTATTGTTTGTAGTTTTAGGGTTAAATTTTGGAAGCTTAACTTACTTTTTTGGAATTAAATTTTTGATTATATGTATTTAGTTTTGTGTATATTAAAGACTTTTAAAGTTGATTTTAAGTTTGACAAAAAAAATGATTTTAAACTTTATGAAGTGTTTGTTACTACTTAGTTAGTTATTTTGAGTTTATGGTTTAGGTAACTTAAGTCTTTCAATAATTAATGCATTAGAATACTTTATAGAAAGAGTTTCATGAAAGTCTTATGAATCAAAAATATTTAACCTTATTGGAATTTTTGTCTCCCTATATAAAAAAATTTTACATATTATTTCTCTTCCTCTCAAATGGTTACAACAAAAATGTTATGTTTCTCACTCTAAAACTCTCTAACTTCTCTCTAATCTCTTTGAGCTTGAAAACACTAAACTTTATATTAATTTCTCAATTTTATTTCATGTCTTTCTCATCATTTTATTTTGTTTTTACATGTTTTTCATTATCTCATCCTCCACTCTTTTAAAGGTAAATCTATAAATCATATTTCTTCATTTGGTAACATCTTGTTGCTTAAAACTCTTACCTTTTGAAAACTATTTTTTTGTTTTTTTAATGCTCTTACCTTATTTTTGAATTTTTTTTTTCTTTTTGAAGCCATTTGAATGCTTTTGAATATGCAGATTTTTCAGATATAAGTCAGATTTGGAAGACTTAAAAGAAAGTAAGATTTGAAAGACTAACATATAAAGGGAAGTCTTCCTACATATAATGCACCAAAAGACTTACAAGTGTTCTCCCATGTCTCTTTTTTTATAACCGATTTGAGCGTTTTGGTAAATCTTCATGTCTGATTTTTCTTCAGTTGGTAACCTTTTGCTGCTTAAAGCTCTTACCTTTTGAAATCTCTATTTGTTGCTTAAAACTCACACTTTATTTTTGAAATTTTTCTTTGTTTTGAAGTCATTTGAATGCTTTTGGATATGCAATTTTTTTAGATTTGAGTCAAACTTTGGAAGACTTCCCTCAAAAATCTTTTAACATATAATGCACTACAAAATTTCTTGGAAGTCTTTTAACAAACTCTTCTCGCATGTCTCTTTTTCATAATTGATCTGAACATTTTGGTAAGTCTCCATGTCTATTGTTTTTTTCCATTTGGTAATCTCTTGTTACTTAAAACTCTTGCCTTTTTCCTAAATCATGTTCTGAATCGTGTGTTGAAACTGATGAAAGTTTCAAGGTTGAGGAAGCTTGGATGAAGACTTCCTCGAAGTCGTCCACGATGTATTCAAAAACCTGAAACTTGAACATGGGGACTATCAAAGTTTATAATGTGTATGTCAAGTGCAGTCCAAACTTATCTTTGCGGAGGAATGATCTCTAACTCCAAGTATAATAGTTTTATTTATGGTTTATTTTGAGATTTGTATGTGTACTATCTCTTAGTTGTAAATTATTTTGTAAATTTGAAGAGATGTTAAAGAAAAGTTGGTAAATATGTTTATGTGTACAATATTATCTTGTCAAAAGTACTTGACATTATTAAAGTTAAAATCAACTTCAATAGCAAAACACAAATAACACAAATATTTAGTCAAATTCACTAAAACTAAAGGAGAAGACTTCTAAAAAAATCATACTTAAATTCACAAAAAATCAAACATAACATAACTCTTCTGGAAAGTCTTCGGAAGACTTCTGGAGTCTTCGGAAGACTTCTGGGAAGTCTTCTCGGAAGGAAGACTTCCAAAGAAGTCTACTCTACATCAGACTTCTCTCAAAGTCTTACTTTGTAAATAGTGGTTTACTTTTATTTTCAAAAAAATCTTGAAAATACCAGAGAAGATATACCGGAAAGTCTTTTCGGATAATCAAGTTAGTTTTGCTATTGACCGAATTGTGTCAGAAATTTAACTTTCTCTTCAAGACTTACCCGAAAGTCTTCTCTGCAAAAGATTTCCAGAGAAGTTGACTCAGTTGTCGGTATAAGTCTTCTCATTATCGCTGAAAATCATCTTAGGTTACTTTTGCAATTGACAATTAAAACTTAAATATTTAATTTTAACTAGAAGACTTCCTGGAAATCATCCAAATTTTACTCCAAGATTCTGGTCAAACCTTTGGTTACGCCATAAGAGGCAGAAGATTTTCAGAAATCTTCTGGCTGAAACTTTCTGGAAGTATTATGGCTCTTCTTTTGTAACCAAAGGTTTGACCAGAATCTTGGAATAAAAATCTGGATGATTTCCAGGAAGTCTTCCGTCAGAAGACTTCTGGTTAAGATTAAATATTTAAGTTTTATTTGTCAATTGCAAACATAACATAAAATGACTTTCAGCGACAATGATTAAGACTTCCACTGACAGTTGAGACAATTTCCTTGGAAATCTTATGTAGAGAAGACTTCCTAGGAAATATTTTAGAGAAAGTCAAATTTTGAAACAATTCGGTCAATTGAAAAATTAACCCATTTATCTGAGAAGACTTACCGGTAAGTCTTCACGGTTTTTTTGTTAACATAGAAAAGTTAGAAGATTTCCAGAAAAGTTGAAAGACTTAATACATAGAACACTCACTAGGTGATTTCTCACTCGGAACTAGCGCAACCTGCGCAACCTAGAATACATTGCTGCATTTTTCACCACTACGAGAACGAGTTTATCCCAAGACCCGAGATAAACCACCCTTTAAACCCTAATTTTGACCACATGATACGACAACAGAGATTAAACTAGAGGACAATGACACTAAACCGTTCTCATTTTGAACTAAACCCGAGCACCACGACCCGGAATGAAAAGCGGGCTTTAACGACTGCAACGTGTTCGGCACAACCAAATCGCAGCTTCAGGAGGTGCCAGAGGCGGACCCAGTGAAGGAAAAGGTGGGTCAGATGACACAGGTTAAATGTCAAATATATTGTGTTTTGACTTAGAACAATATAGAATCAGCAGCGCAAACGGTGTTTGTGAAGGTAATGACACACCTTAATCTGGGTTCGAATCTCCATTTGTCATTTTTGTTATCATTTTTCAAAAAATTATATATTATGACACATGTAAACATAAATGCTGGGTCCGCCACTGGGAGGTGCGGAGCCTTACCACCAAGACGACCACAAGACCATCACCGGCGCTGGGAAATAGGGCTCTGCTGTGCATCGCCACCAAAGACCTTTCTTCCGGTTGACCACTCCGTCTTCAAAAATATGGAAAACCAGATCTGGCAAAGACTTCAACCCTAAAAGCCGACTCCCATCTCCACCGTCCCGCCATGAGTCTCGCCATCATTCCATAGGAAGCCAGGCATAATCACCGTCGGCCATGAAGGAGCTCCGGTTGAGGCCTCGACCGGACACAGAGTAGCATGCATATCGACCGAGGGGAAACAGGGAAGAAGAGAGCAAAGAGAAAACAATATTATAGGAAGGAGGGGAATGCCTCCGGCGATGTCGAGGCGACGGCCGGAGCTAGCTGTTCTTCCACCGGAAGTCTTCTTCTGTTCGAGAGAGAAAGATAAAAAACTTTTTTTTAGTGTTTACAACTGTTAAAGGTCACTAGTTTACCATTATTAGTTTGACACTTGTGTAATAAGTTTCTCTTGATTTGTTATCTTTCTGGGATAAAATAGAAAATAATTAAAATTTAAAAGCTATATGGCAGTAAGTCGAACCTTCGCGGACGATACCCAAAAATTGTCTAGTCAAATACCATATTTAAGGGTGGGCATTTTACCCGAAATCCGAAGTGGCACCCGAACCCGATCCGAAAAACCCGAACCGAAATCCGAACCGAAGTAGCAAAATATCCGAACGGGTATTGAATTAGGAGAGATTGGATATCCGAACCCGAACGGGTAATATCCGAACCCGAATGGATATCCGAAAATAACCGAACATATGATAATTAACCTTATATTTATAGTTTACATCTTTCATTTTATATAAAATATTTATATTGATACTACACATACTTTAAATTCATATGATATACATACAATTACGTAGAAGATGATTTGTTATTCGCTTAAAATGCATGTCAAACTTTTTATTTCAGCAATTAACAAAAAGTTACATTCAAAATTTAAAAACAATAACCAAATTAATGTCTTTTTAGTTTGAAAATGTTATGTCCAAATCTATTAACCCTGCAATATATTAAAAATAAAAAATAGTTAAGTGAAAAGTTATATATTTAAATACAAAAAATTTGAGAAATGAAAATTTTCATTTTTTTTTCTTCAAAATCTAAATATCCGAACCCGATCCGAAATAACCGAAACCGAACTTAAAATACCCGAACCCGACCCGAAGTACAGAAATACCCGAACGGGTTCTACACCTCTATACCGAAATACCCGAAAATCCGAAATACCCGATCCGAACCCGAACGCCCACCCCTAACCATATTCAATCAGCGAGAATACATTTTAGCCCAAACTCTTGATTTGTGGTATTTCTTGGATAAAAATGATAATAATTAAAAATTTATACGGTGGTAGAGTTCGAACTCTGGCCTACGATAACCAGTAAAGTCGCATAACCACTGTGACAAATCAACTTATTGTTTTCTATCAAAACTGAATTAGCTAAATTACATTTAGCCCAAACTCTTTAGTATATCAAGTTAAGCCTAGACGGGCCCTCTCTCTGTATATCTCTCTCTCTTTTCTGGGGGTTTCTCTCCTTCTACTGCGTCGTCCTCGTCTCTTTCTAGGTATCTCTACATATACACTCTTTCAGATTCGTATTTGGTTCTCTGATGATCTGTTACGATTCTGAGATTGATTACTCTCAATCTTTACTTGTAGATGGCGACTGGGAGATCGGCAAGTATGCCGTCACGGTTGCGGCAGCTTCTTTCCGGCGAAGGGTCCATAGGGCCCTCTATTAGGCTCGACGCTGAGCCTGTGAGTTCTCTCAAATTCGAGTTTTAGGGTTTTTTTAATTGATATTGATTGAATTCAATTAGGGATTTTTAATTTGAATTTGATATCCTTGTCACAAGCTTTTGCCTTTTCTGAATTTAATTAGGGTTTATTGTCTTGTCTTGTGTTGCAGCCTCCTGAGATCAAATCGTTTATTGAGAAAGTAATCCAGAGTCCACTCTCTGATATTGCGATACCTCTCTCTGGCTTTCGCTGGGAGTACAGTAAGGTAACCATACTAATACATGCACACTCTCTCTCTTTTTTTGTGGGTTTTCTCAGATGATTGATTGATTATTGTTATTCCAGGGCAACTTCCATCACTGGAGACCTCTTTTTCTCCATTTTGACAAGTACTTCAAGACTTTTTTATCAACTAGGAATGACCTTCTCCTGTCTGATAAGATTTTGGAAGATGAGGATCCCTTTCCCAAGTACTCTCTTCTTCAAATTCTTCGTGTGATGCAGATCATTCTCGAAAATTGTCCCAACAAAAGTACCTTTGATGGTTTAGAGGTATGCATGCATGCCTCTTTTGTTTCCCATATCTATATTAAAGCTCGTTTAACTTTATTAGTAACTCTTTATGTTTATTTGTTTGCAGCACTTTAAGCTCCTACTTGCCTCCACAGATCCAGATGTTCTCATTGCAGCCCTGGAAACCCTTTCTGCGCTTGTGAAAATCAGCTCATCTAAGCTCCACCGGAGCGGAAAGTTGATTGGATGTGGTTCCGTAAACAGCTTCCTTCTCTCTATTGCCCAGGGCTGGGGTAGCAAAGAGGAGGGTTTGGGTTTGTATTCCTGCGTTGTCGCTAACGAGAGAAACCAGGAAGAAGGTCTCAGCATCTTTCCTTCCGACTTGGATAATAATCACAAGGAAGCTGATTTTCGGATTGGTTCTACTGTTTATTTTGAGTTGCGTGGACACAGTGCCCAGAGTATACATGATGGTACTAGTAGTGCTACTTCTTCTTCTTCAAGGGTGATTCAGATTCCTGATTTGCACTTGCGGAAAGAGGATGATCTTGTGTTATTGAAGGAGTGTATAGAGCATTACAATGTTCCCCCGGACCTCAGGTTCTCTCTACTGACCCGTGTCCGGTATGCTCATGCTTTTCGTTCTTCCAGAATATGCCGGAGTTATAGCAGGATCTGCCTACTTGCGTTTATTGTACTTGTTCAGTCCAGTGATGCTCAAGAAGAACTTGCATCCTTTTTTGCAAACGAACCTGAGTATACAAATGAATTAATAAGAATTGTCAGATCTGAAGAACCAATCCCCGGAACCATTAGAACTCTTGCCATGCTTGCATTGGGCGCTCAGTTGGCTGTATACTCCGCCTCTCATGATCGTGCCAGGATTCTAAGCAGATCTAGCATCAGTTTCGCCGTAGGCAACAGAATGATTCTGCTTAATGTGCTTCAGAAAGCCGTTCTGTCTTTGAAGATTTCTAGTGATCCATCATCTATTGCTTTTGTTGAGGCGCTACTTCAGTTTTATTTGCTTCACATTGTTTCATCATCGTCATCTGGAAGCACTATAAGGGGGTCTGGCATGGTTCCCACATTTCTCCCTCTCTTGGAGTATACTGATCCGAGTCACCTGCATCTTGTGTATTTGGCCGTTAAAGCACTACAGAAGCTCATGGATTATAGCAGTTCTGCAGTACCTCTACTCCGGGATCTTGGGGGAGTAGAACTTTTGTCTCAGAGGTTAGAGTTAGAGGTTCATCACATTCTTAAGTTGACTGGAGAGAACAACAGTGATATGGTGGTTGGTGAATCGTTAAATATAAATGGTGATCAGTTGCTCTCCCGAAAGAGACTCATCAAGGTTCTTTTGAAGTCTCTTGGTTCTTCTACGTATACTCCTGGAAATGCGAATAGGTCTCAAAGTTCTCAGGAGAGTACCTTGCCTGCCACTTTGTCTTTGATATACAGGAATGCAGATAAATTTGGTGGCGATATCTATTACTCAGCTGTGACGGTTATGAGTGATTTAATCCACAAAGACCCCACATCTCTTACTTCCCTGTTTGAAATGGGCCTCCCTGAAGCATTTCTGTCTTCAGTTGTATCAGGAGTACTTCCTTCTTCCAAGGCTATTGCATGCATTCCAAATGGCCTCGGTGCAATATCTCTTAATAGCAAAGGTTTGGAGACTGTAAAAGAAACTTCGGCACTGCGCTTCCTTGTTGATGTATTTACTTCCAAGAAGTATGTTCTAGCTATGAATGAGGCCATCGTTCCGTTTACAAATGCCGTGGAAGAGCTTTTGCGTCATGTCTCATCTCTAAGAGCCACCGGTGTTGAAATAATCATTGAAATTGTGGATAGAATTGCATGCTTTGGAGAGAGTGGTTCTTCATCATCCTCTGTAAGTACTGCAATGGAAATGGATTCAGATGTGAAGAACATAAATGGCGTCAGCCATGAGCAGTTTGTTCAACTCTGCATCTTTCATCTGATAATTCTGCTCCACAGAACAATGGAGAATGCTGAGACTTCTCGTCTCTTTGTGGAGAAGTCTGGCATTGAGGCGTTACTTAAGCTTCTCTTGCGACCTAGCATTGCTCAGTCTTCTGAAGGGGTGTCTATTGCCTTGCACAGCACCATTGTTTTTAAGGGTTTTACGCAGCATCACTCTGCTTCTCTTGCTCGGGCCTTTTGCTCTTCTCTTCGTGATCAGGTGAAGAAAGCTTTAGGAGGACTGCAAGATCTCTCGGGGACATTCCTACTTGATCGAAAACTTTCTCCAAGCTGTGGAATTTTTTCTTCTCTTTTCCTTGTGGAGTTTCTTCTGTTTCTAGCTGCATCAAAGGATAACCGTTGGATGACTGCATTGCTTTCGGAGTTTGCAAATGGAAGCAAGGATGTTCTGGAGAATATAGGCCAGTTGCACCGTGAAATTCTATGGCATATAGCAGTTTACGAGAGTGGAACGCTGGAAAGTCCAAATACTTCTCCCGAGTCAGAGCAAACAGAGCTGTCTTCAAATGGAACGGAAGGACAAAGGTTCAGTTCTTTTAGACAGTTTCTGGATCCATTATTTCAGAGGAGAACGTCAGGATGGAGCGCAGAATCGCAATTCTTTGATTTAATAAATCTTTACCGTGATCTTGGACGTGCATCGACTGGATTTCAACCCCGACCAATCAATGATGGTCCCTCTAGTTCATCAGACGCTTCTGGTAACAGAGAGCTTGAAAGAGATGGATCCTATTATACATCATGCTGTGACATGGTGAAGTCATTGTCCTTCCACATCACATACATATTCCAAGAGTTAGGGAAGGCAATGCTGCTCCAATCTCGACGGAGAGAAGATACAGTAAATGTATCTCCGTCTTCTAAGTTAGTTGCCTCAAGTTTTGCTTCAATATCCCTTGATCACTTGAATTTTGAAGGCCATGAGATTGCAGCCGAGGCATCAAGGTCAACTAAATGTCTCTACCTTGGCAAGGTTGTTGACTTCATCGATGCTGTCCTTCTTGACAGGCCTGATTCGTGTAATCCTGTTCTGATAAATTGCTTTTATGGCCGGGGGGTGATTCAGACGGTTTTGACAACATTTGATGCTACTAGCCAGCTTTTATTTTCAATTAATAGGAGCTACTCGTCTCCGATGGAGACTGATGATGTTAAAGGAAAGCAGGATGAAAAGGAAGACACAGATCATGCCTGGATATATGGTCCGCTGGCTGGCTACGGGAAGCTCATGGACCATTTGGTTACGTCATCGTTTATCTTATCACCATCCACAAAACACTTGCTCGTTCAACCAGTAGAAAATGGGAATATTCCATTTCCACAAGATGCTGAGACATTTGTGAAGATCCTGCAGTCCATTGTGTTGAAAGCTGTACTTCCGGTTTGGACTCATCCACTATTTACGGAATGTAGTTATGATTTCGTCACTGCCCTCATTTCCATCATCAAGCATGTGTATTCTGGAGTTGAACTGAAAAGCTTAGCTGGCAGTAGTAGCGCTCGTGTAACAGGTCCACCTCCCAGTGAAACAACCATTTCAACAATTGTGGAGATGGGGTTCTCCAGATCCAGAGCCGAAGAAGCTTTGAGACAGGTTGGATCGAACAGTGTTGAGTTAGCCATGGAATGGCTGTTTTCCCACCCAGAAGAAATCCAAGAGGACGATGAGCTTGCTCGTGCTCTTGCAATGTCCCTTGGAAATTCTGAATCAGATACAAAGGAGAATGTTGTAGATGAAACTCGAGAACAGATTGAAGCAGAAATAGTCTCGCTGCCACCAGTTGAAGAGCTTATAACAACATGTACGAAGCTTCTGCAGATGAAAGAGCCCCTTGCTTTTCCCGTTAGAGACTTGCTTGTATTGATATGCTCAGAAAACAATGGAGAACACCGATCTGGTGTTATATCTTGCCTTCTTAGCCGGATTAAGGATTGTTGTCCTGTCTTCGATGACACAAAGAACAATCTGCTCTCTGCTCTGTTGCATGTTCTTGCTTTGATTCTACATGAAGACGCTGGTTCCCGCGAAGTTGCGCTGAAGGCGGGTATTGTAAGACTTGTGTGCGATGTACTCTCAAAGTGGGATTCTGGTAGTATTGATAAGGAAAAGTTTAATGTTCCAAAGTGGGTGACGACAGGGTTTCTTGCCATTGATAGGCTGCTACAAGTGGACCAGAAATTAAATACTGAGCTTATAGAGGAGTTGCAAAAAGGTGAGACATCTCTGGCCATTGATGAGAGCAAACAAGACAAGCTGCAATCTGTTTTTGGCTCGCCACAGCTTGTTGATGCTGACGATCAGAAGAAGTTGATTGAGATTGCTTGTACATGTATCCGGAATCAGCTTCCTTCTGAAACTATGCATGCTGTTTTACAACTGTGTTCTACATTGACAAGGAAGCATTCTGTTGCTGTCTGCTTTCTTGATTTTGGAGGTGTGCAAGGACTGCTTTCTCTGCCGAGTAATAGTCTTTTTCCAGGGTTTGACTCAGTTGCTGCTAGTATCATCCGTCATATTCTTGAAGACCCCCAAACGCTTCAGCAAGCCATGGAATCTGAGATAAAACATGCTCTTGCAACACTTTCCAACAGGCACTCAAATCAGAGAATCTCTCCACGCAATTTTTTGTTGCATGTGAATTCTGTAATTGCACGGGATCCAGTCACTTTTATCCAGGCCGCTCGTTCTATATGCCAAGTAGAGATGGTTGGTGAAAGACCTTACATCGTGTTAGTCAAAGAAAAAGAGAAATCAAAAGACAAAGAGAAGGATAAGGATAAGGACAGAGCTGACAAAGAGAAATCTCAGACTTCTAATGAAGTTGCAACTACCACTCCCCCTGGGAGCACCAAGGCTAAAGTTTACCGGAAACCTCCTCAGTCGTTCATTGGTGTTGTTGAGCTGCTTCTGGATTCTCTCTGTAATTTCGTTCCTCCTCCAAAAGATGACATGGTTGAAGGTGATTCTACTTCAGCAGACATGGATATTGATCATGCCTCTACTAAGGGAAAAGGCAAAGCGGTTGCTACTACACCTGAAGAAAAGAAAGCTATTTCACAGGACATGTCAGCTTCATTGGCTAAAATTGTTTTCATTCTGAAGCTTTTGAGCGAGATACTGTTCATGTATTCTTCGTCAATCCATATAATACTTCGAAGAGATGCTGAAATTAACAGTCTTAGAGGTCCTCAACAGAAGGGGGGTCAAGTTGGTGGAATATTTCATCATATTCTTCACAAGTTTATTCCATACTCACGGGTGAAGAAGGAAAAGAAATCTGAGAGTGATTGGCGGCAAAAGCTGGCAAGTAGGGCTAATCAGTTTTTAGTGGGTGCATCTGTTAGATCAGCTGAAGCAAGGAAGAGGATATTTTCTGACATTAGCAGTATCTTCAATGACTTCGTAGGTACCTCCAATGGGCTTAGACCTCCAGTTAATGAAATACACATTTTGATAGATTTGTTGAGTGATATGCTCTCTGCTCGGTCACCTACTGGATCACATATATCTTCAGAAGCTTCAAATACTTTTGTTGATGTTGGACTGGTTAAGTCTCTTACTCGTACACTTGAAGTGTTGGACTTGGACAACGTAGAATCTCCCAAAACTGTAACAGGAATCATAAAAGTTTTGGAGTTGGTGACTAAGGAGCATGCCCATTCTGCTGATTCGAACTCGAAGAATGAAAATGCGAACAAGTCATCTGATCAAATTCAATCAGGAGGAGGAGATACTACTGCTGATGCTTCTGAAGCAGGGGAAATTATGCTGCGGTCGAATCATGATTCCATGACCGCTGATCATGCGGAGAATTTTGGCGGTTCCCACACTTTTGTTGGTTCAGAAGATGTGACAGATGACATGGAGCATGATCAAGACTTGGATGAAGGATTTGCCGCAGGTGGGGATGATTATATGCAAGAAGCAGCTGAGGATGCTAGGGGGTTGGAAAACGGGATTGGGTCGATGGGTATAGAGTTTGAGATGCATACCCACGTGCCGGAAAATCTTGATGAAGAGGAAGACGAAGAGATGTCTGGTGATGAGGGTGACGAAATAGATGAGGATGAAAATGATAATGAAGAAGAAGACGAGGAGGACAATGACTTGGAAGAAGAAGAAGAAGAAGATGTACATCACCTGCCTCATCATGACACAGATCAAGATGATCATGAGCTTGAGGATGATGAATTTGAAGAGGAAATACTGGTTGAAGAGGATGAAGAGGACGAAGATGATGAAGATCGGGTAATTCTCAGGTTTGAGGATGGTATCAATGGTCTAAACGTTCTTGATCATTTGGAGGTTCTTAGAGATCATAGATTTTCTGATGAAACACTTCATGTAATGCCTGTTGAAGTTTTTGGCTCGAGACGTCAAGGACGAACAACTTCTATTTACAGCCTTCTTGGCAGAACTGGGGATGGTGCTACTCCTTCACAGCATCCTCTTTTATCGGGATCTCCATCACTTCCAGTGTCGCAAAGTCAAACAGGTTCTCTTTTGTTTTTACTTGTGTTCATTTCCCTTTTATGTTTTGTTATATTTAAGTTTGCTACCAGATTACATTTTGTTTGTGTTGATCTTCCTGAAGGAATAATTTGTTAATCGACTGTTTTCTTCTCTTTGTAGAAAGCACACATGATCATACTGTTGGAGGTAGGGATTCCAACGGTAGTTCTTCGTCACGGCTGGATGCTATATTCCGATCTTTGAGGAATGGCCGGCAGGGGCATCGTTTGAATTTATGGGCTGATGACAGCCAGCAAATTGTTGGATCTGGCGCTTCTACCGTACCACAAGGCCTTGAAGATTTGCTGGTATCTCAGTTGAGACGTCCCGGCTCTGATAATCCTTCTGATCAGAATCCATCACCTTTGGAACCCCAGTCACAGGCCGAGAGTGGGCAGCCCCAGGAGGCAACTGTCAGACCTGAAATTCCAGATGAAAACGCCACTGGTAATGGAGGTGCCAATGTGTCTGCTCCCTCTATCGTTTCGCCAGTTGCATCTGCTCCCCCGGATACACGAGCCACTGCTACTGATTCTGTCTCAAGCTCGCGGTCTCAGTCAGTCGAAATGCAATATGATCCAAATGATTCAACTGTTCGGGATGTTGAAGCGGTGAGTCAAGAAAGCGGTGGGAGTGGGGCAACCTTGGGTGAAAGCCTTAGGAGTTTGGATGTTGAGATCGGAAGTGCTGATGGACATGATGATGGTGCAGAAAGGCATGATGTACAGCCAGCTATGCGCTCAAGAAGAGCAAATTTGTCAGTTGTGCCATCTTCAACTGGGCGAGAAGCTTCTCTTTATAGTGTAACTGAGGTTCCTGAGAACTCCGGTCACGAGGCTGAGCAGGATAATCCACCAGAGGAGCAACCAGTTAACAGGGATGTTGCTTCTAGTTCTATTGATCCTGCGTTTTTAGATGCCCTACCTGAGGGACTGCGAGCCGAAGTCCTTTCAGCTCAGCAAGCACAAGCGCCAGAACCTTCTAGCAATGAACAGCAGAATTCTGGAGATATTGATCCGGAGTTTCTTGCTGCACTTCCTGCTGATATCCGAGCTGAAGTTCTGGCACAGCAACAAGCACAACGGGTTCATCAGTCTCATGAACTTGAAGGTCAGCCTGTTGAGATGGACACCGTTTCAATAATTGCAACGTTTCCTTCGGAGTTGCGAGAAGAGGTATTGAGCTGTTGCCTTATAACGGCATGAGTAGAGTTGAAGTGTATTCATCTAATATTACTTTTGTTATCAGGTGTTGCTGACGTCAGATGATGCCGTTCTTGCAAATTTAACACCTGCACTGGTTGCGGAAGCAAACATGCTGCGTGAAAGGTTTGCTCATCGATACCATAACCGTGCACTTTTTGGTATGCATCCAAGACATCGTAGAGGGGAGGCATCCAGGCGAGGTGAAGGTGTCATATCTGGAAATGAGGGGATTGCTTCTCGTAGGTCTGCTGCAAAGGTTATAGAGGCCGCTGGAGCTCCCCTAGTTAACACTGAGGCACTCCAAGCAATGATTCGTATTCTTCGGATAGTTCAGGTACTTACCTAATGCATTACTTAGATATTTAACTGGCATCACTTGGACAATTCATTTATATATCTTTGGTCTGCAGCCTCTTTACAAGGGTCCTCTGCAGAGGCTTTTGCTGAATTTATGTTCTCATGGCGAAACAAGGTTTTCCTTGGCTAATACATTCATGGATATGCTGATGCTCGACACAAGGAAGCCTGTTAACTACTCGAGTGTTTCCGAACCACCTTATCGTCTTTATGCTTGTCAAAGCAATGTAACATATTCACGTCCTCAGCACTTTGATGGTATGCATCTTTTAATACATTGGATTCTGACTGGGGATGTGTTTATAATAACCAAGTTCTGTAGATAATAGTTGTAATTCTATTTGCAGGGGTTCCTCCTCTAGTGTCTCGGCGTGTCCTTGAGACTTTGACATATTTGGCACGAAATCATATATACGTAGCAAAGATTCTGCTTCAATCCAGGCTTTCCCTGCCTTCCCTTCAAGGTTCAGTACCCTCAGACAAGGCACGTGGAAAAGCTGTTGTAGTAAGTGATGATCACATGAGCAGAACGCAGCAGGAACCCGAATCTGTAGCCTTTGCGTTGCTTCTAAGCCTCCTGAATCAGCCCCTTTATTTGAGAAGTGTGGCTCATCTTGAACAGGTACTCCTTTTCATTCGGTGCTATGGTTTGGCTTTGTTTACTGTTATGAAAACTAACTCGGGTTTGTATGTATTTTCTCATCATTTGTTCCAGCTGCTGAACTTACTGGAGGTCATCATTGACAACGCTGAACGAAAGTCTGAGTCAGCTGACGGATCAGATGGGTCTGCCACCGAGCAGCAATCAACGCATCAAGCGTTAGAAGTTGAAAACAATTCAGAAAACCACGATATGGTATCTGGCACAGCTGGTACAGTGACCAAGCCAATTGTCTCATCTGGAAGTTCGTCCAACAGAGCAGAGAGTGAATGTGATGTTCATACTGTGTTGCTTAATCTTCCCCAGTCAGAGCTGTGTCTGCTTTGTTCATTACTTGCACGTGAAGGGTATGTCAGATGCTTATATGTGAACACCTCCTACTTTCTGTTCTTTCTATCTGTCAGTTAATGCTTAAATTCTGTAAGTTCTACAACTAGCCTTACTAATTGTTGTGCTGTTGATTCAGTTTGTCAGATAATGCATACACCCTTGTAGCGGAGGTGCTGAAAAAACTTGTGGCCATTGCTCCAAGCCATTGTCATTTGTTTATCACAGAGCTTGCAAACGCAATACAGAACCTGACAAGATCAGCGATCAGTGAACTTCACATGTTCGGTGAAGCCGTAAAAACGCTTCTAAGTACCACGTCATCAGATGGATCAGGAGTACTGAGGGTTTTGCAGGCATTAAGCTCCCTCGTTGATTCGTTGTTAATCACAAAAGAGAAGAATTCCGAAGAGCATGTTGCTGTGTTTTCTCAGCTATCGAACATCAATTTAGCTTTGGAACCTCTGTGGCTGGAGTTGAGCAATTGCATATGCAAAATAGAGGGGCATTCTGATTCTGCTTCTGCTTCTACGACGTCTCCAACAACCTCGACGAGTTCAGCAACAACAAGGGGAGCTGGAGTAAGCCAGTCACTTCCTGCTGGTGCCCAAAACATGTTGCCTTATGTAGAGTCGTTTTTTGTTACCTGTGAGAAATTGCATCCATCATCACAGTCTTGTGATATCTCGGTTCCCATGGCGGCTTCTGATGTTGAGGAGCAGCCCAAGGGTCCAGGACCAAGCAGCAGCTCCAAGGTGGATGAGAAATACGGTTCTTTTATCAAGTTTTCTGAAAGGCACAGGAAACTTCTTAATGCTTTCATCCGACAAAATCCTGCTCTGCTTGAGAAGTCCTTTTCGCTAATGCTCAAGGTTCCACGTTTTATTGAATTTGATAACAAACGTGCATACTTCAGATCAAAGATAAAACACCAGCATGACCATCACCATAGCCCTTTGAGAATCTCAGTGAGAAGAGCCTACATTCTTGAAGATTCATACAACCAATTGCGAATGAGGTCAACTCAGGAACTGAAAGGTAGATTGACTGTTCACTTCCAAGGAGAAGAAGGTATTGATGCTGGTGGGCTTACCAGGGAATGGTATCAGCTGTTGTCAAGGGTTATTTTTGACAAAGGAGCTCTTCTGTTCACAACCGTTGGCAATGACTCGACTTTCCAACCGAATCCAAACTCTGTTTACCAGACAGAGCACCTCTCCTACTTCAAATTCGTTGGCCGGGTGGTAAGCTCTTTTTTTCTTTTTTTTTTTTACCTATGTAAGTAGACTTATTTGCAGCTGCGTTAATTCCTTCCTAAATTCTATCTATCCTGCGTGCACAGGTTGGAAAAGCTCTGTTTGATGGTCAACTACTTGACGTCCATTTCACTCGCTCTTTTTACAAGCATATCTTGGGAGTTAAGGTCACGTACCATGATATTGAAGCTATAGATCCCGATTACTATAAAGCCCTGAAATGGATGCTGGAGGTATATATATACTGTAGATACACCTTTGTTTGTTTGTTTGGTCCAAAGCATTTGTTACTCATCTGTTCTTTTTTCTATAATGCAGAATGATATTAGCGATGTCCTAGATCTCACTTTTAGCGTTGATGCTGATGAGGAAAAGCTAATACTGTATGAAAAAACGGAGGTAACAACTATAACTTGTTCAGCCTTTTTTAACAGTGTCTTTGAAATAAAATTTGTTTTGAACGAACATTAAAATAAAATAAAAATTGCAGGTGACTGACCATGAACTGATCCCTGGAGGGCGAAACATTAAAGTCACTGAGGAGAATAAGCATGAATATGTAGACCTAATCGCCGAGCATCGATTAACCACAGCCATTCGTCCTCAGATAAATGCATTCCTGGAAGGGTTTAGTGAACTTATCCTTAAAGATCTAATATCGATTTTTAACGACAAGGAACTGGAGTTATTAATAAGTGGTCTTCCTGATATCGACTGTAAGTAGTATTTATAAAATATATCATAATCCTCCTGTACCAAGAATTTCATTGCCTCTGACCTTTTTTTGTTGGGTTACTAATGTATCAGTGGATAACCTGAGGGCGAATACTGAATATTCTGGGTATAGTCCTGGATCCCCTGTTATCCAGTGGTTCTGGGAGGTTGTTCAGGGATTGAGCAAAGAAGACAAAGCCCGTCTATTGCAGTTTGTGACTGGAACCTCTAAGGTAAAGAAGAAAACATGTTTGGTTTGTTTCATTAAAGATAAGATTGTTTTTTTTCTTTACAAAGTGGGAAACTGACGTTTTGAACTCAACAACACAGGTACCTCTGGAAGGATTTAGTGCCCTTCAAGGAATTTCAGGGGCACAGAAGTTTCAGATCCACAAGGCATATGGAAGCGCTAATCACTTGCCGTCTGCTCATACCTGGTAAAAAAATCTCAATCCCCTCCAATGAAACTATTCTCTGATGAATGATGGATGACCACAAATATTAATATATATATATATATATGCAAAACTGTTTTGTTTGCAGTTTCAATCAGTTAGATCTGCCAGAGTACCCGTCTAAGGAACATCTGCAGGAGAGGCTGCTGCTTGCAATCCATGAAGCAAGTGAAGGATTCGGATTTGGTTAAAACAAAAACCAGCTTCCTTTTTTTTTTATTTTGCTATTTCATTCTATACATATACCTTTTGGGCAAAACGAATGATTTTCTGTAATTCGCACTCTCTACTCGAACGTCCTTTTAAAAGAGTATGTTCAATAGATATTTTTATCCCTTAGTTTGCAGAGAAATTTATATGGAAAGGCACTTCCTATGAAAATCATAACACAAATAACCACTTTCTCTATTAGAAAGCGCTTCCACCCCTCATTGGATACAAGAAATTCTCTCTATGCTCAACTCGCTTACACCTTGATTGGTAGTATGCTGTAACAGTTGTATGTTTTTGCTAAATTATATAATAAAATGATTGATATAGTATGAATATGTTACTTAAAATTATTACAAAAATTAGTATATAATATATTTATTTCTAATGAATATATTTTTAATATATAGAATTTATTTATTTTATTTTATATAATATATCAAAAATATTATTTTCAAAATATATTTTACAATTTAAATATTTATTTTTAAAAGTAATAATTTCACATTTAAAATATAATTTTGTTTATATAATCAAATTATAATTTAATTGTGAACTGTTATTTTAAAAAATATTTTTATTGTAAATTTATTTAAGAAATCAAATTTTAATTTTCTGGATATAAAAATAATTTCACAGTATTATAAAATAAAATAAATTAATTAATTATATTTTTTTAATTTTAAAGGGAAAATTTTCTTTTTATATTTTTTTTGGTACCACAATTTAACTAGGAAGAATGTGCGAGATAACTATGTTTGGAGAAAAAAATTAGGTGCATGTCATTGATTTTGACATAATTAAACAATTAACAATTATGCATCAAGTAAGCTAGTTTGGAGAAAAAAATAGGTGCATATCATTGATTTTGTCATAATTAAAAAATTAACAATTATGCATCATGTACCTTTGCTTGTACAAGTAGCACATGAAAGATAGAAGGTCAGATGACATAGACAAATTGAGGTAAGTTAATATTTAGTTTACATCTGAAAGAATATAAGGAACCACATCACACGTTTATGATCACATACATATAGACTGAGTGTTCTATTCCATATCACTGAAAGAATACAGATCTCTAATTTCACCCACATACTCTAATACTAAACATTACCCCAACTCCACCCCTATATACTAAACATTATCCCAACCCCATCTCAACCCTTAATACTAATCCCTAAACCTCAATCACTAAACCCTAAACTTAAATACAAACTTTAAACCCAAATATAAGTTATAAACCCAAATAAAACAAAACAAAATAAATAGCATGGTATATATTGGTGAAACTATGAAATGTCTATGATTTCATAGAAGAAGTTGATGCTGGCCTAACCATATTCCTTCATCTTCTAAATACTAAACCCTAAATCATATTCACTAAACCCTACACTCTATTCACTAAATCCTAACCCCAAATAGAATGGAACAAAATAAATAGCATGATATATATTGGAGAAGTTATGAAATATCTATGATTTCATGGAAGAAGTTAAAGTTAATGTTGACCCCAAGCATACCCCCTCACCTTCTAAATACTAAACCCTAAACCATATTCACTAAACCCTAAACCCAAATATAAACCCTAATCCAAATAAAACGGCACAAAATAAATAGCATGGCATATATTGTTGAAATAATGAAATGTTCTATGATTTCATGGAAGAAGTTAATGCTGACCCCAACCATATCCCTTCATCTTTTAAATACTAAACCTTAAACCATATTCACTAAATCCTAAACCCAAATATCAAAGTCTAAAAAAATTACATATATTATGTAAAATTAAATTATATTATGTAATATTAAACTATACAATCGAGATCATAGCACGATAGTTACTTGTTCAAAAACTATATTTCTAAACAAAATAAAACACTATTTAGTAATCATCAAATGGAATGGAACAAGATCAAATAGAAAATTAGCATAATATATCGCATTCCATAATAGGAATTTAACAAACATAATACATATTGTTTTACATTTCTATGATATATGCAAATAGAATAGAATAAAATAAATAGAAACTGTTCATCTTCTCCAATCAACTTAGGTCATTCACGGCGACAAAATATAAGTGTATTTGGCGACATCAGTGGAGATAATACATATAACTGCATCAGAGAGACGAAATTTGTTGTTGATACAGTACATAAAAGAGAAGAACATATGGTGGTGACGTGATGATGGTGCCGTTTGTATAGATGGGGGTGATCGCCACTACACAAGTCTTGTCGGCAAGGGTCAACGCAAATTGGGATGTGAATGTGAATCGCCGAGGGATTGTAATCAGAGAAAACACGGTAGAGACAATCTGGGGTAAAACTATACAAATGGGTTTGAATGTGGAAGAGACACGACATACTTTTGAAAAATAGTAATTATTAGTTTAATTTTTTTTCCTAACAGGTTTCCCCGGTTTCAAGCAGGGGCAATACAACAAAATAATATAAAAGACAAGTAAAACAGTAAAAAGTTAGGGCAATTGACTACTCAATCAATTATGCTTTTTTTTAGCATCATCTCACCTAATTTCCCATTTAACTATACCATCAACCAAAAGACATTTTCAAAAATACCACATTCATTAATGTGTAAGAGACTAAACTAACCTTACCTTATCTTCAACCCATCATCCTCTTTCTCTCCTGTCGAGATCCACCGTCTCTCTCCCGTCGAGATCCACCGTCGCTCTCCGTCGAGATCCACTGTCGCTCTCCGTCGAGATCCACTGTCGCTCTCCGTCGAGATCCACCGTCTCTCTCCGTCGAGATCCACTGTCCCTCTTTGTCGAGATCCATCGTCTCTATCCATCAAGTTCCATCGTCTCTCTCTGTCAAGATCCATCGTCTCTCTCTAACGCAGCCTGCGACAAAGCGATTACAGAGAATCGAGATTCAAATCTCCAAAATGTCGACTCATGTCCGAGATTCACAACTTGTAAGTCTCTAATTTGTGTATTTTTTTTAAAAAAATTCTTTCTGCTGTCCAAAAATCAATGACGGTTGGTTCGATGATGAACATTGAGTTCTTAAAAATCTGGATTCAAGTAATTTTAGGATTTGCTTCTTTCTGTTATCAAAAATACAAATAAAGTTGATCTGCACTTGTCATATAAATAGTTCTGGTTAAGATTAAGATTTTCGGATAATTAACATTGCACTTTATAGAATTATAATCCCTTATAAATCTGGATTTCAGGATATTGTTAAAAGAAAAACTCAACAATTTATAAGTCTTTATAAAGAAGTTTTTAAACAATATTTGATCGCATATGTCTATAAAAAACATATAAATGTGTGAACTTGAGAAGTCTTGTATTTTATTATCATATATATTCTTTGTAAAACTGTTACTGAAATACATGAATATTATGCTTCGATACTATATCTTTAGATCATGATTAAAAGTTAATATCTTCTTTTTTAGTTCGTTTTGCAGTTAGATAGCAATGAATTTTGCACATCTTTGAGATTGCCTCAGAGGATTTATGAAGTTGGAACAGAACCACTATAAACTCTTATAAAATCAATCGAGTTTAGGATATACAAATGTCTATTTATAAAGACTTATAATTCTATGTAAATTAATTTATAAAGGCCTATATATAATATATAAGAGCTTATAAATCGGTATAAAATATTAATAATTATTTCCAAGAGCTCATAAATCAGTTGAAAATATTATCTATGTTTTTGCAAGCATAAATTCTCTATTAAGGTTAATAAACAAAATTACTTAAGATTTATAAAGGTTTATATAAAGTAATTAGCTAAAGCTTATAAATGTGTTATATAAACAAATTATAGGAGTTATTAAGGGGTCCCAGTTATTAATTAGTCGCAAATAGTTTATAAAAATCAGATATAAAAGGTTTCATAAAACAAAGAATTATGATTTATAAAGTCCTATAAATAATCAAAATAACTTTTAAGTATGTATAAAATAATTTCTAAAGGCTTATAAATAATATATAAAGGCTTATAAATTTATATAAGATAGAAAGTAAATGTTAAAAAGAGCGTATTGGTTTAAGGTTCTTACTATTACTAAACCATGTCCCCAAAATCCACCCTTCAACTCTAAATCCTAAATCTAGATTAATTAACCATAGGGATATAAATATATATTTACCCTTTAATGAAACATATTTTTTTGTAATTTTCCTAACTGGAGGCTCCCTTGGTGAAAAAAAACTAAAAAAACTTTAAGAAAAACTGGTTCACAAATTATAATCCATTATAAAACTCAGATATTATAATGGCTTATATGGCTTATAAAGTGTTAGTGATAAAAAATAATGTATTTGAATTTATAACAGAATTAATGTATTATTCATTCATATTGTAATGTATAAGGATTTATAAAAACAATAATGTATTTTTCTGAATATTATGAGTTTATGACTTGGATTTATGGCTCTGCTTTAATTTAGAAAGTTAATAGGTAAATTTGTATTTCAGAAAATTTATAACACCTTATTAAAAATGGTTTTTCTCTTATAAAATTAATATAGTTTAGGATATACAAATGCCTATTTATAAAGACTTATAATTCTATGTAAATTAATTTATAAAGGCCTATATATAATATATAAACCTTATAAATCGGTATAAATAATGTAAGAATTTATACAACTATCTTTTCTATGCCTATTTAGTGAACTTTGTGTATAGAATTCTAAATATTATGAGTTTATGTCTTAGATTTATGGCTCTGCTTTAATTTAGAAAGTTAATATATAAAATTGTATTTCAGTAAATTTATAACACATTATTAAAAATGGTTTAAACTCTTATAAAATCAATCGAGTTTAGGAATCACAAAGGCCTATTTATAAAGACTTATAATTCTATGTAAATTAATTTATAAAGGCCTATATATAATATATAAAGGCTTATAAATCAGTATAATATTTTAGTAATTATTTTCAAGAGAAATAAAATCAGTTCTAAGCATTATCTATGGTTTTGCAAGCATAAATTCTCTATTAAGGTTAATAAACAAAATTACTTAAGATTTATAAAGGTTTATATAAAGTAATTAGCCAAAGCATATAAATGTGTTATATAAACAAATTATAGGAGTTATTAAGGGGTCCCGGTTATTTACTACTTGCAAATAGTTTATAATAATCAGATATGGGATTTTATAAAACAAAGAATTAGGATTTCTAAAGTCCTATATATAATCAAAATAACTTATAAATATGTATAAAATAATTTCTAAAGGCTTATAAATAATATATAAAGGCCTATAAATTTATATAAGATAGAAAGTAAATGTTAAAAAGAGCATATTGGTTTAAGCTTCTTACTATTACTAAACCTTTTTCCCAAAATCCCACCCTTCAACTCTAAACCCTAAGTTTAAATTAATTAACTCTAAGGATATAAATGTATATTTACCCTTTAATGTAACCTATTTTTGTAATTTTCCTAAATGGAGGCTCTCTTGGTGAAAAAACTAAAAAAAACATAAAAAACTGGTTCACAGATACATTCATATTGTAATTCATAAGGATTTATAAACAAAATAATGCATTAGAATTATGAAAAATCACTTATAACCCATTGTAAAACTCAGTTATATGATATTATAAGGGTTTATAAAATGTTACAAAATAAGTAATAAGACTTTATGGAACAAAAAAATAAACAATTAGTAAATTCTTACAAAATTATAAGTATTTAATCAAGACTTATAAAAATGTGTCACATAACAAATATTGCATAGGGGTCCATAAAAATACATGGGCTTTTTCTTTACTAAAATAATGATATGTAAAGACCAATAGTAGAAAACGCCTTATGTGTAACGAGAATGTGATATGGTCTAGTGGTAAGATTAGGTGCCTTAATCCTTCAATATATCTAAAACCGGGTTCGAGTCGAGATTCATACAACTATCCCGCAGAACAAATCATCATCACATTGTTTGTAAAACAAATTGGAAACAAGATTTCTGAATGGGAATGTGAATCTTCTCCCATGATTTCTCTACCACGTCTACTAGAAAAATATGGCAATTTTGACATTTCAGATCCATATACAACAAGTCCCACTGAGTGCAGTCCTCTCTAAAAAAACATGAAACATGTACATTAAAAATTAGAATTTATAACCCATTATAAGACTTTGATTAAACTCTTATATATTTATATTATAGAAAGTTATATGTACCTTATTGCTAACAAGACCACTTGAAGGAGAAATAAGACTATTTCTTATACGTGTATGTTGTATACTAGATACTTCGTCAACTCTGTGAATGTTGTTCCATTAAGTTTTAGGGTGTGTGTTGTGTTCCTCTCTAAAAAATTAAGCATGGATATATTTCCTTTTATAAAGCATTATAAAACCAAATCCTTATTTTTTTTAATAAGTACGTTACAACAATTTATAAAACTTTATAATTATGAACGTCAAGGTAAGAGTTTTGAAAAGTACCTCAAATGCATTACTACTTCCAACAATAGACGAATCATGAGTACTGAAAATTTTATCATATCCTGTCTGAATCATATTTGACATAATCAATGGTAATATTTGTGTTCCTCTCTGAAACATAAAAACATAAAGCTAGTAATGAATCTTGTACAGTTATTTTATAAGGTTGTTATAAACATTAAAGTTGTCATAAATACATTAAAGAAATTTCTACTTCCAGCAATACGCAAATCATCTATACTATTAAAACAAAAGTCATGACTTAATTCTTGTGTGATTTTTTCTTAATTTGGACCACCCTTAGAAAGTTGCTTAAATTATTTTTTTTGTATAAATATTTCAGCTATTTGAATATTCTATAACAAACAAATCAAATATATATTCCTATATTTTCTCTCAAATTGTATCTGAAAAAAAATCTTTTCATATCCTATTTACAATATAAAATATATTTCATTTTTTTATTAAAATAAAATTTTAAATATTCAATCAATTTCGTATTTAAAAAAAATATATATGTATATATCTTTTTTCACTTAAACAAAATTTTAATTTTTTAGTTATTTTCGTGTTTATTTGAAAATTAAATATATATTTCAATTTAACTAAAACAAACTTTTAAAATATCTAATTAAGTTTTGTAATTATAACTAATCTCATGTACAATATTTTACTAAATTTACGATACTAATTTAATATAATAATTTTCAATTAAATTTTTGTTCCTTAATCAATAAGATTTTTCATTTTAGAATTTTATATCACATGATTTAATATATGCTATCAGTGAAAATTCAAAACATATAAATTAAGTTACTGTATGTGAACTATAAATTTTTTTTCTTTGAAAATGTTATATTAAACATTTTGTAATATTTTAAATATTATAGTTAGCCATGTAAAATAAATAATTATGTGTATAGAAATGAATATAATCACCGCACGGTTGTGCGGGTTGAGATCTAGTGAGTAATTAAAACTTCATCCCGTGTCTGAACCATATTTGACCTAATCCTTGGTGATATTTGTGTTTTCTTCTGAAAACATAAAAACATAAGGCTAAATATATAATCTTATACATATTTTTTTATAAGGCCTTATAAATATAAAAGTTGTAATAAATACCTCAAGATGATTACTATTTACAGCAATAGACAAATCATGAGTAATTAAAATTTCATCGTGTATGCATCATAATTGACACAATCATTGGTGATAATTGAGTTCTTCTCTGAAACATTAAAACACACATAAAACTAATATATTTATAAAGTCTTATAAATGTAAAAGTTGTAATAAATACTGCTAGGGGAATACTTCCAGCAATAAGCAAATCATGAGTACTACATACTACCTTGTATAATAACAGATTACTCTTATAAACGAAAATGTTAGCAAAGAGTTTCATGTAGTTACCTTAATGGTTACACATAGATGAAGACCTCCATTCTATTGAAGTTCGTTCAGATATGATGTTACTTGACGATCATTCCTAATAAATACTAGAGGAAGCTCTTTTGAACCAAAGTTTAATTTTCAAGGTGCGACATAGCTAACATTTAAACTGTTTTTGTTGTCATCAATTCCAAAATCTTCTAAAACAACCCCAATCAAATCATTGTAGATGATATCTTCATGAATCATACAAAGAGAAGATCTTCGTTCATCATCGACTATGAAATCCCAATGAATTCCATTTATTAGTTTTAATTCTCCACGTATAGAACACATTTCAATCATCATAATCTGATTATAAGAATATGGAGATTAGAGAAAGAAAAAAAATATTCAACACAAAAGTACTCAAAGCAGGAATGATCAACAAGATATATCAAAAAACGATAATACATAACACTATGTTCCTCAATGATAAATATTTATAAGGTTTTATAAATTTGAGATTTAAAAACTTCATGAGAAAATTTTCGTCTTCCTTCCCAGAAACTGACGATTTTGAGAAATCAAGCTAAAATTACAAAAAGAGATAAAAATCACCATATATTATCCTCTCACCTTTGTTACTCGTTCATGGTGAGAGATCGTCTTGTTCTTTTGAGCTTGTAGTCTTTGTCAAATCTCACCTGAGAACTCGTCAACGTCGTCCAATTTCGCCGTAGAACTCGTTAGCGTTGTCGAATCTCGCCGTAGAGTTCGTCAGAATCTCGTCGGATTTGATCCTCGAAGAGAATATGATAGATTTTTCAATCTGGGAGCTCTGTAGATCATGGGAGAAAGAAGCTAGGTTTATGTTTGATTAGTTAGGAGTACAATGGTATTTTACCTACTAAAATTTTAATAGTAAAATTGGTTAAGGTATAAATGAAAAGTGGTACGAGAAAAATGGTAGTTTTGACAAATTCCCTTTTACAAATGCAAAAGCTCTTCTAAAAACTTCATATGAGAGCATTGGCCAAAGAGCATTTAGAGAGTATTAGCATTTAGTAAATGTTTTTCTAACAAATATTGATGGGATAATGTAGAGTATATTGTTAATGCTAATGACATCCAAATATTTGCTATGCTCATCATAAAATATCGTTAAAAATTATTTCTCTTGTGAGTTGGCATTTACCTTTCCAAAGTTGCACTACACCCACTACATATCTCCAATAAACTTCAAAAGAATTAATTAATCTAGTGTTTCCTGATCCGACAATACATTTTTACGTAGTTTAGTGTCTACAATAATATTTCTCCTATCAGTCAACCAACAAAAATAATATTCCTCATTTTTAAATCCAGAGAAATTACATGTACGAGCATGAGACAATTAACAACCGCAGTCAAAACCCATCTGTTGGGTTTTTCAACATCGGTCTTAAATCTGATTTCATTGTTTTTTTTTCGAACATCGGCTTAAAACTCCAAGTAGGCTTCTCTAAGATTTTCTTCTCTTTTTTTATACTAGAAAGTTCAGGTCGAAGCCCGTAATTCCCCCTGGTCCAAAAACACATCATATCATATTTGGTTTATCCCATCAGCCACTCTAACTTGGGACCTCTGACACAATGTCCAAGGATCTTTTTCAGTTAAGCCAATGACCTATGGTTACAAATCTCTTCTCTGCTTTTCCATATATATCTTTCATTATCCTTTAATTAGTAGTTTTTTTCATCGAGCGTTGCTCGTGGACATGCAATGGGTAATGGTCTCTTTATCATAAACCAGAAAATATTCAGCATAATATATAAAAATAAAAATTACTTAATTTAGTTATTCTAGTATATTATTATTAAGTTTAAATTGATTTATTTAAAAGAGATGAATTTGATGATACATATTTTTAATTCAAACTTATAATTAAATAATATTTTAAACATTTTATACATAAAATTATTCTTTTTTGAAAATAGGAATATCTATAAATAAAAATCAATTATTCATATTTAATGATAAATTACAGTTAACAATTAATATATACAAATATATATATATATATATATATATATATATATAACATGTTTTTCTCTCTTCTCCTGCAAGGCTACAACCACCTAAGTAAGTGATGCATATAATAACGGCACCTAAAATAATTTATTGAACTTATAAAATCCCACTCTTCAATTGTTTTCTTATTATTAATTCCCAGTGTATTAATGTAGCATTTAATTGTCTATAAATTTTTTATAATCAATGCTACATTTTTATACTTAAATCAATCGTAAATTTTAAAATAATAAACAATTCTTGAATACTATTTTAATACTTTTGAGACTAGATATTTAGTTTTAAAATAAAGTCTACTAAACCATATTTTAAGTATACTTCATCAGAAGTTTACTAGAATACAATTTAAAATGGTATTCTCTTCCATGTTTTTCATCTCCCCATCCCAAAAAAACAAGATTTTGATCTATAAATTATATTTATTTATTTTTTATTTATACTCAAATAAAGTTACAGGTATGAACTATATGTTTAGTTTTACTGCTATTTTTCTTAAAATCTTTCTTTTGATTTTTCGAGGTTTGGAGGTATTTTTCATGTTCTTATGATGTACATATTTTAAAGATCCGAAGATTATTCGATACAGTAGACTTCAGTATACTTGAGTCACATGAAATATGATTTTTTTTCTTTATTCTTTTCTTATAGTGTATCTTATTTTGAACGTGTTTTTTTCCATGGCTTTCATTTCCCTTGATAAAATGTAAGATTTAGAAATCTAGATTTTAGATGTATATTTTGTGTTTATAATCAAATGAAGTTATAGATTCAAATTTCATATTATTGCTTTGCTATTATTTTAGGTTAAAAATGGTTTTGAAGTTTTTTTTCATATTTGAAGCTATTTTCACGTTTCTAAATGTACAAACTTTTAAATCTTAAATTTATCCAATATTGTAAACTTCTAATGAAATCTGCTTAAAAATTAAGGCTAGTAGACTTTTAATAAAGTCTACAAAACCATGAATTTTTAACAGACTTCAAAAACAATTACTAAAATACAATTTTAAATTAATTTTAATTCCTTTCTCATAATATTATCTTATTTTGTAGGTACACTATTCTTTAATTTTCATCTCTTCTCTTAAGAATGTAGATTTAAATTTATAGATTTTAAATGTGTAATATTGTTTTTATATTCAAATAAAATTACAGATTCAACGTTTATGTGTTTCTTCGCTACTATTTTATTTTATAAAGTTTTTTTTTACAAATTTTTAAAAAAATTCGCGTTTTCTATATATTCATATTTTTGAGATTTTAAAATTATCCAAAACAGTAATCTACTTGAAGTCTACTGAACCATGATTTTTACGCATGAAGTCTACTAAAATATAATTTTAATATTTTTTTATGTCTTTTTCATAATTTATTTTGTATGTATTCTGTTCCATGGTTTTCATTTCCCCCTTCCAAAAATGTAAGATTTTAATCAATAGATTTAAATTTGTATTTTGTGTTTATAATCAAATACGTTATATATTCAAACTCTAGATTTTAGCTTTGCTATTATTTTAACTTTAAAACTCTATTTTTGATTAGTTCAGATTTGAAGCTGTCAATTTTTACGTTTTTTAAATTTACATAGTTTCTGACCTGAAAGTTATCCGACACAATAGACCTCTAATGACCTCTAGGGTTTTTTATAGGGTTTTTTCGTTTTCGACGTGTACACTGTAACATGCTAATGTACATGTTGGCATATTTGTGGTTTCGTTGTAAGCAGGGTGGTGGTTTGGGTGGAGTTGCTGATGGATAACACCGAACGGGGTTGAACCAGTGTTAATTTTAACCAAGTGGCGAGCTTTTTGGTGTTTGGCGGCCAGTAGCTAACACCGAAAGGGGTTTGAACCGGTGTTAATTTTAACCAAGTGGCGAGCGGTTTGGTGTTTGATAAATATTTCAGAAGAACTTTGTCAGCACAAATTTGTGAAACTCCAAAAGAGTGATAACAACTGTAAGAGGAATAAAGCGTGACATATGCTCTTTGTTGAGAAAGAGGACGTTTAGGGACACTGGTTAATCATCGATGAACCTGATAAGCACAAAGAAGTATTTTATTGACTTATCAACTACGAATACAATCTCTAACCACCAAATACGGTGTAGAGCCAAATTCTTGAAGAATTATTCTTCCAGGACCAAAGAAACAATTAACAAATTGCACAAAAGACCCAATACAACTCAATACAATATTTATACTAAGTTTGTTTGACTGTTTGACTCATAACTGTTTGCAAAGACTTCCTCCACGACATCATCACTTCTCGACTTCATCTTTTCTTCCTTTTGCTACTAACTCCTCTCCAGTAGTTAACTTCTTCCTCACATACACACAATGGATTCTATGAATACGCCCCTTACCAAAATTAAGTTTGCCCTCAAGCTCAAAGGTGGAAAAACTCTGCTCAAACTCCTTAATATTCATCCAAGTGTGCTCAAAATGCGGTAATCCCTTCCAACGAGCCAACACTTCCGAAGTACCATGCTCATCATAGTGTGAATCCATCAACTCTTCAGGGTACAATACCAACTCTTTTGCATCTGTCAATGACGCCAGAAGTGGCATTACCAAATGCCCCGTGCCAAGAACCGGTTTGAGCTGAGACACATGAAAAAACGGGATCTATCTTGCAAGACTGAGGCAACTCCAAACGATATGTAACTTCTCCCACGCGTTCCAGAACCTTGAAATGCCCATAAAACTTCCAACAAGCTTCTGACAAAACCTTTTGGTCATATTGTTCTGTCGGTAAGGTCTTAACTTGAGAAAGACAGAAGACCCCACAGAGAACTGTAAATCCTTACGGTGTTTGTCTGCGTTATTCTTCATCAAATCTTTAGCCCTCAGAAGATGTATTTTTATATCTTCCAGCATAGCATCTCTGTCTTGCAACCTGGTTTCTACCTCAATGTTCTTTGTTTATCCTTCCTCAAACTACAACAAATAAGGTGTCTTCCTTCCATAAACCAGCTCAAATGGAGTAGCTTTTAAGGATGTATGAAAGGAAGATGTATACCAGAAGTCAGCCCAAGCCAAATACTGACTCCATTGCCTCGAATGGGACTAAGTAAAACACCTTAAGTATGACTCCAAGAAGCGATTAATAACCTATGTTTTCCCATCTGATTGTGGGTGATATGCTGTAAAGAACTTCAGTTTGGTATCAGGCGATTTAAAACATTTCCTCCAAAAGCTACTTACGAACACTCTGTAACGATCATATATAATAGACAAAGGAAACCCATGTATTCTGACAATCTCCTTCACAAACTTCTCTGCAGCTGAATGAGCCGTATAAGGATGCTTCAAGGTAAAAAAATGAGCATACTTACTCAAACGATCCACCACTATACAAATTGCATCCACTCCATTAGATTTTGGTAACCCTCCAATAAAATCCATAGATAATTTCTCCTATATCTAATTCGGTATCGGAATAGGCTCAATAAGCCGGCTGGAGACAAGGTTGAGGTTTTGTTTGTTTGGCACACATTACACTCCGCCACAAACTTCTGCACATCCTACTTCAAATTTGGCCAGTGAAATCATCTTTGAGTCCTTTTAGTCGTCTTTAACACCCCTGAATGACCTCCCATCATACCACTGTGATATTCCTCCAAGATCATAGCAATGTGTTTTGATCCTTTCCGTAAAACTAGTCTATCTTTATAGAAAAGACGATCACCTTTCACAGTATAACCGGTTTTTCACACGAACCAAACAGGAAGTCACGAAAGGTTTGTTGAATCTGCTCATCTCCATCAATTTTATCAAACACATCTTGCATCCGAAGAGTAGAGACTTGTTGTGTCAAGGCCATCATCATCTCGATTATTGGGAAAGACTGCTCCATAATAACGCACGAAAGACCATCAGCTACCTTCTTATCAATACCAGCTTTATATATGATCTCAAAATCATATCCTAAAAGCTTGGTAAGCCACTTCTGTTGTCCATAAAAAACATCCCTTTGATCAAGCAAAAACTTCAAACTCTTTTGGTTAGTAAAAATTGTGAATCTTCTCCCCATTAGATAGTGTTTCCATTTCTTCACCACCATTACAATAGCCATAAGTTCTCTTTCATAAACAGGCTTCAATTGCTCTCTATCAGTTAAGTCATTACCAAAGTATGCTATTGGTCACTGACTCTGCATGAAAACCGCTCCAAAACCATACCCTGAGGCATCCGATTCTATTATAAACTGTTCTTGAAAGTTTGGCAAAGCAAGAACCAGAGCATTGATCATCCTTTGTTTGAGTATATCAAACGATTTTTGTTCTTTACTTCCCCAGTCAAACGCTTCTCTCTTCAACAGATCAGTCAATGGTCTCGCTATAACTCCATAAGACTTCACAAAACGTCTATAGTACCCGGTAAGCCCCAAGAAACTTCTCAGCTCTTTCACTGTTTTTGGAGCTGGCCACTTAGAGATTTCTTCTGTTTTAGCTGAATCAGTCGCAACTCCTTCAGCCAAAATCACATGGCCCAAGTACTCCATTTTATTCTGGCCAAATGAACATTTCTTCTTAATAGAAATCAACTGATGCTAAATCAACAACTCCAAGACTTCTTTCAGATGACTCACATGCTCTTCAACATTGCAACTATAGATCAGGATATCATAGAAGAATACTAACACAAAAGGCCTCAACAATGGTTTGGAAACCTCATTCATTAAAGCTTGGAGCGTTGCCAGTGTGTTAGACAATCCAACTGGCATTAGAACAGAGACTCATAATGCCCAATATGAGTTCAAATCGCTGTTGTTTCAGTATCAGCTTCCTCCATTATTATCTGGTGATACCCTGAGCGCAGATCCAACTTAGAAAAAACACAAGCACCACCCTCCAACCAGTGCCGGTCCAACATCTTATGATGCCCCAAGCCAATTAAAAAAACAATGTCCTTATATATAATTCAAAATCGTATAACAAGAGTAATAAAAAATGAAACTTCCATAAAACAATCAAATATCAAAAATGTTTATAAAAAAAACAATAGAATCAAAGATACTTATTGTTGAAATATTGATCTTCTTACATTTTTTTCCTGCAAAATCATTCATTGAATTTATGTAGTCGAGTCTTTCAACTATAGCTGTCTCAATTGATAACAGAACCAACCCATTTAATCTCTTTTGTAACAGGGTAGACCGCAAATAGTTCTTTATCAGTTTTAACTTCGAAAAACTTCGTTCAGCTATTGCAACTGATACCGAAATTGACAAATTGTCAACAATATGCAGTAAGCAATTTCTTTGTTTTGATAGCAATCTTCTTATTAATGGTTAAATTTTAATTAGGGTTTCCATTTAATTATAATTTTTTTTTTTTTGACAACATCAACTAAAACTAACTAGAAACTCCAACCGGTCTAGCAAGCCAAACCGGTGGGATTGAATCGACATAAAGCAAAGCTGAAGGAGAACTCCTCGCACCGCGTGCAAGCTTGTCCGCCAAAGTATTTTGTGCTCTAAGGATATGTCTGATCCGGAATTGAAGGAAGAAAGTCTTACTGCGATTGAATTCTTCTATATGTGTAGAGAAAGCAGGCCATTCATCAGGTGTCGACACCATCTTCACCAGCTGAGAACAATCCGTTGCAAACACTACGTCAGAAAATTGGAGGGTCTTCATGCATTCCATTGCCCAGATTAGTGCTTCAAACTCAGCATGCAAGGGTGACAAACTTCTACGAAGATTCATTGCCCCCATCATGACATCAGTCGATCCACTCTTTCTGCAAAACCAACCTTGTCCCGTAAATATGTCTTCCTCTTTCCAAGCTCCGTCAATATAACAAACTCTAGAAACTTCCAGGTCTAAATCCGCAGATTGTTGTAAACTCCCATTATATGAATTCTCCCTAGGGTCATTCACGGTTAACTGTGCCTCCATCCATAGCTTACTTTCCACCTCGGCCAACCGCAATATCTCCTGTGGATTGCCATCCTTATAATATATTACTACTAACAATTTAATAATATATTTAACTACTATATTTTTTAATAAACAGTTTATTGATATTGTTAAAAGATCCGACAAATATCATTCTTATTAATTATGCCCCAAGTATTATTTTAGCAACTTTATAAACTTTAATTATCTATAAAAAAAAACTAAAACATGCCCCTTGAAATTTGCTGCCCTAAGCAGCCGCTTCACCCGCTTATCCTAAAGTCCGGCCCTGCCTCCAACTCATCTAAAAGCTGATCTATTAACTGAATATGGAATTTATCCGGTATTGTAGCTTTTTTTACTCTACGGTAATCAACACAGAACCTCCAAGTTTTGTCCTTTTTCTTAACCAGGAGTACTGGACTTGCATAAGGACTTCTACTTTACCTTATCACACCAGATTAAAGCATTTCATCAACTAACTTCTCCATCTCTTCCATGTGAGAGTGGGGATATCTATACGGTCTCATACAAATAGGTTTGGTCCCAGGGATTAATTGAATTGAATGCTCATACCCTCGTTTAGGAGGCAACTGTTTGGGCTCAGCAAACCCTTCTTGAAAGTGTTCCAGAACTTGTTGAATTTATGTCGGAAATCCTTCGCAATGTCTTTGAGATTCTTCCACTGATTGCAAACCAAGCACGACTGAAACCATATCCAAACCCATCTCCTTGTTAGAAATAGACGGATCACCTTTCAATATCCATTTCTTGTAAGAAAGGGTTTGATTCTCGCAATCAAATTCACACTTCCCTAAGATTCGAAGCCGTTGAACACCGAGGATGATATTGACACTGCTAGGTTCTAAAATGATAAAATAATTCTTCAAATCAATTGACTGCACCATCAAAGAAACCTGTGTGCAAACCCTGGTTCAGTAACCACAATTCCTGTACCCACTTTGATCTGCATCTTCGATTTGTGCTCTCGCTTCGATTGAGTTTTAAAGACAATCATTGAAGGAGATTAAATTGTGTGTAGCTCCACTATCTATCATCACCAGTATCTTCGTCTTGCTAATTCAACTTCTTCGTTGTTGTTGGTGAGGAAAGTCCAAAAAATGAGAATAGTGACAATTCCATCACCTCTACAACCATATCATTCACATCTTCAATAGAATCATGAAACTCTTCATCCATTTCATCCTCCTTTAGAACCACTATCACATACAACTTTCTGTAGCAACAATTGTGCGCATTGGACAACTTCTTATCACAAGTATAACATATATCATCTCTTCTCTTAGCAACATACTCTGCTTCAGACAGTTTATACGGAATTGTAGTTGTATTATTATGTCTGTTACCCATCTGTTTATATCTTACTTTTGTACTCAATTGACTTGTATCATTAGTTTGGCTTCAATTTTTTCGAACAGCCTGATTAAGTGGTGCATTTCTGAAAGTGAGTCCTTGACCTTGCTTTAATGTACAATTCTCGAAAGGTTTCCCCGTAAACATTTTGAAAAAGTCACTATCCTCCATCATTATTATTGTTGCGATGAAATTAGCTGGAAAAAAGCTTGACGACAAAACAATAAAAGAAGCAAACTAAAACTTAATGAAAGATAGATATGGGAAATGAGAGAAGAGACTTGTAACCATAGATCATTAGTTTAACTGGAAAGGATTTTTGGACATTGTGTCAGAGGTCTCAAGTTAGAGTGGCCAATGGGACGAAACTAATATAACATGATGTGTTTTCGGGCCTGGGAGAATTACGGGCTTTGATCCGAACCTCCTGGTATTGAAAAAAGAGAGAAGAAACTCATAAAAAAGCTTCACTTAGATTTTTAAGCCGATGTTCGAAAAAAACAATGAAATCTGATTCACGACCGATGTTGAAAGACCCAACAGATGGGTTTTTAGTGCGGTTGGTAATTGTCTCATATTCGTACATGTTAATTTCTCTGGATATGGAAGATGAGGAAGATGAGTTTTCTTGGTTGACTGATAGGAAAAAAGATTATTGTAGACACTAGATTAGGTAAAAATATATTATTAGATCAAGAAAGGCTAGATGAATTAAATTTTTTGAAGTTTATTGGAGATGTGTGGTGTAGTGACTTTGGAAAGGAAAATGCCAACTCACAATAGAAATAAGTTTTAACAATATTTTATGCTGAGTATAACAAATGTTTATGTTATTAGTATTAGCATTATGCTCTACGTTATTCGATAAACATTTGTTAGAAAAATAGTTACTAACAAAATAGTCTTAATGCTCTTCAAATATTTTCTAGTCAATGCTCTTATATGAAACTTTTAGAATAGTATTTGCATTTATAATTTATAAAATTAAAAAAATATAATTAATTAATTTATTTTATTTTATAATACTGTGAAATTATTTTTATATCCAGAAAATTAAAATTTGATTTCTTAAATAAATTTACAATAAAAATATTTTTTAAAATAACAATTCACAATTAAATTATAATTTGATTATATAAACAAAATTATATTTTAAATGTGAAATTATTACTTTTAAAAATAAATATTTAAATTGTAAAATATATTTTGAAAATAATATTTTTGATATATTATATAAAATAAAATAAATAAATTCTATATATTAAAAATATATTCATTAGAAATAAATATATTATATACTAATTTTGTAATAATTTTAAGTAACATATTCATACTATATCAATCATTTTATTATATAATTTAGCAAAAACATACAACTGTTACAGCATACTACCAATCAAGGTGTAAGCGAGTTGAGCATAGAGAGAATTTCTTGTATCCAATGAGGGGTGGAAGCGCTTTCTAATAGAGAAAGTGGTTATTTGTGTTATGATTTTCATAGGAAGTGCCTTTCCATATAAATTTCTCTGCAAACTAAGGGATAAAAATATCTATTGAACATACTCTTTTAAAAGGACGTTCGAGTAGAGAGTGCGAATTACAGAAAATCATTCGTTTTGCCCAAAAGGTATATGTATAGAATGAAATAGCAAAATAAAAAAAAAAGGAAGCTGGTTTTTGTTTTAACCAAATCCGAATCCTTCACTTGCTTCATGGATTGCAAGCAGCAGCCTCTCCTGCAGATGTTCCTTAGACGGGTACTCTGGCAGATCTAACTGATTGAAACTGCAAACAAAACAGTTTTGCATATATATATATATATATTAATATTTGTGGTCATCCATCATTCATCAGAGAATAGTTTCATTGGAGGGGATTGAGATTTTTTTACCAGGTATGAGCAGACGGCAAGTGATTAGCGCTTCCATATGCCTTGTGGATCTGAAACTTCTGTGCCCCTGAAATTCCTTGAAGGGCACTAAATCCTTCCAGAGGTACCTGTGTTGTTGAGTTCAAAACGTCAGTTTCCCACTTTGTAAAGAAAAAAAACAATCTTATCTTTAATGAAACAAACCAAACATGTTTTCTTCTTTACCTTAGAGGTTCCAGTCACAAACTGCAATAGACGGGCTTTGTCTTCTTTGCTCAATCCCTGAACAACCTCCCAGAACCACTGGATAACAGGGGATCCAGGACTATACCCAGAATATTCAGTATTCGCCCTCAGGTTATCCACTGATACATTAGTAACCCAACAAAAAAAGGTCAGAGGCAATGAAATTCTTGGTACAGGAGGATTATGATATATTTTATAAATACTACTTACAGTCGATATCAGGAAGACCACTTATTAATAACTCCAGTTCCTTGTCGTTAAAAATCGATATTAGATCTTTAAGGATAAGTTCACTAAACCCTTCCAGGAATGCATTTATCTGAGGACGAATGGCTGTGGTTAATCGATGCTCGGCGATTAGGTCTACATATTCATGCTTATTCTCCTCAGTGACTTTAATGTTTCGCCCTCCAGGGATCAGTTCATGGTCAGTCACCTGCAATTTTTATTTTATTTTAATGTTCGTTCAAAACAAATTTTATTTCAAAGACACTGTTAAAAAAGGCTGAACAAGTTATAGTTGTTACCTCCGTTTTTTCATACAGTATTAGCTTTTCCTCATCAGCATCAACGCTAAAAGTGAGATCTAGGACATCGCTAATATCATTCTGCATTATAGAAAAAAGAACAGATGAGTAACAAATGCTTTGGACCAAACAAACAAACAAAGGTGTATCTACAGTATATATATACCTCCAGCATCCATTTCAGGGCTTTATAGTAATCGGGATCTATAGCTTCAATATCATGGTACGTGACCTTAACTCCCAAGATATGCTTGTAAAAAGAGCGAGTGAAATGGACGTCAAGTAGTTGACCATCAAACAGAGCTTTTCCAACCTGTGCACGCAGGATAGATAGAATTTAGGAAGGAATTAACGCAGCTGCAAATAAGTCTACTTACATAGGTAAAAAAAAAAAAGAAAAAAAAGAGCTTACCACCCGGCCAACGAATTTGAAGTAGGAGAGGTGCTCTGTCTGGTAAACAGAGTTTGGATTCGGTTGGAAAGTCGAGTCATTGCCAACGGTTGTGAACAGAAGAGCTCCTTTGTCAAAAATAACCCTTGACAACAGCTGATACCATTCCCTGGTAAGCCCACCAGCATCAATACCTTCTTCTCCTTGGAAGTGAACAGTCAATCTACCTTTCAGTTCCTGAGTTGACCTCATTCGCAATTGGTTGTATGAATCTTCAAGAATGTAGGCTCTTCTCACTGAGATTCTCAAAGGGCTATGGTGATGGTCATGCTGGTGTTTTATCTTTGATCTGAAGTATGCACGTTTGTTATCAAATTCAATAAAACGTGGAACCTTGAGCATTAGCGAAAAGGACTTCTCAAGCAGAGCAGGATTTTGTCGGATGAAAGCATTAAGAAGTTTCCTGTGCCTTTCAGAAAACTTGATAAAAGAACCGTATTTCTCATCCACCTTGGAGCTGCTGCTTGGTCCTGGACCCTTGGGCTGCTCCTCAACATCAGAAGCCGCCATGGGAACCGAGATATCACAAGACTGTGATGATGGATGCAATTTCTCACAGGTAACAAAAAACGACTCTACATAAGGCAACATGTTTTGGGCACCAGCAGGAAGTGACTGGCTTACTCCAGCTCCCCTTGTTGTTGCTGAACTCGTCGAGGTTGTTGGAGACGTCGTAGAAGCAGAAGCAGAATCAGAATGCCCCTCTATTTTGCATATGCAATTGCTCAACTCCAGCCACAGAGGTTCCAAAGCTAAATTGATGTTCGATAGCTGAGAAAACACAGCAACATGCTCTTCGGAATTCTTCTCTTTTGTGATTAACAACGAATCAACGAGGGAGCTTAATGCCTGCAAAACCCTCAGTACTCCTGATCCATCTGATGACGTGGTACTTAGAAGCGTTTTTACGGCTTCACCGAACATGTGAAGTTCACTGATCGCTGATCTTGTCAGGTTCTGTATTGCGTTTGCAAGCTCTGTGATAAACAAATGACAATGGCTTGGAGCAATGGCCACAAGTTTTTTCAGCACCTCCGCTACAAGGGTGTATGCATTATCTGACAAACTGAATCAACAGCACAACAATTAGTAAGGCTAGTTGTAGAACTTACAGAATTTAAGCATTAACTGACAGATAGAAAGAACAGAAAGTAGGAGGTGTTCACATATAAGCATCTGACATACCCTTCACGTGCAAGTAATGAACAAAGCAGACACAGCTCTGACTGGGGAAGATTAAGCAACACAGTATGAACATCACATTCACTCTCTGCTCTGTTGGACGAACTTCCAGATGAGACAATTGGCTTGGTCACTGTACCAGCTGTGCCAGATACCATATCGTGGTTTTCTGAATTGTTTTCAACTTCTAACGCTTGATGCGTTGATTGCTGCTCGGTGGCAGACCCATCTGATCCGTCAGCTGACTCAGACTTTCGTTCAGCGTTGTCAATGATGACCTCCAGTAAGTTCAGCAGCTGGAACAAATGATGAGAAAATACATACAAACCCGAGTTAGTTTTCATAACAGTAAACAAAGCCAAACCATAGCACCGAATGAAAAGGAGTACCTGTTCAAGATGAGCCACACTTCTCAAATAAAGGGGCTGATTCAGGAGGCTTAGAAGCAACGCAAAGGCTACAGATTCGGGTTCCTGCTGCGTTCTGCTCATGTGATCATCACTTACTACAACAGCTTTTCCACGTGCCTTGTCTGAGGGTACTGAACCTTGAAGGGAAGGCAGGGAAAGCCTGGATTGAAGCAGAATCTTTGCTACGTATATATGATTTCGTGCCAAATATGTCAAAGTCTCAAGGACACGCCGAGACACTAGAGGAGGAACCCCTGCAAATAGAATTACAACTATTATCTACAGAACTTGGTTATTATAAACACATCCCCAGTCAGAATCCAATGTATTAAAAGATGCATACCATCAAAGTGCTGAGGACGTGAATATGTTACATTGCTTTGACAAGCATAAAGACGATAAGGTGGTTCGGAAACACTCGAGTAGTTAACAGGCTTCCTTGTGTCGAGCATCAGCATATCCATGAATGTATTAACCAAGGAAAACCTTGTTTCGCCATGAGAACATAAATTCAGCAAAAGCCTCTGCAGAGGACCCTTGTAAAGAGGCTGCAGACCAAAGATATATAAATGAATTGTCCAAGTGATGCCAGTTAAATATCTAAGTAATGCATTAGGTAAGTACCTGAACTATCCGAAGAATACGAATCATTGCTTGGAGTGCCTCAGTGTTAACTAGGGGAGCTCCAGCGGCCTCTATAACCTTTGCAGCAGACCTACGAGAAGCAATCCCCTCATTTCCAGATATGACACCTTCACCTCGCCTGGATGCCTCCCCTCTACGATGTCTTGGATGCATACCAAAAAGTGCACGGTTATGGTATCGATGAGCAAACCTTTCACGCAGCATGTTTGCTTCCGCAACCAGTGCAGGTGTTAAATTTGCAAGAACGGCATCATCTGACGTCAGCAACACCTGATAACAAAAGTAATATTAGATGAATACACTTCAACTCTACTCATGCCGTTATAAGGCAACAGCTCAATACCTCTTCTCGCAACTCCGAAGGAAACGTTGCAATTATTGAAACGGTGTCCATCTCAACAGGCTGACCTTCAAGTTCATGAGACTGATGAACCCGTTGTGCTTGTTGCTGTGCCAGAACTTCAGCTCGGATATCAGCAGGAAGTGCAGCAAGAAACTCCGGATCAATATCTCCAGAATTCTGCTGTTCATTGCTAGAAGGTTCTGGCGCTTGTGCTTGCTGAGCTGAAAGGACTTCGGCTCGCAGTCCCTCAGGTAGGGCATCTAAAAACGCAGGATCAATAGAACTAGAAGCAACATCCCTGTTAACTGGTTGCTCCTCTGGTGGATTATCCTGCTCAGCCTCGTGACCGGAGTTCTCAGGAACCTCAGTTACACTATAAAGAGAAGCTTCTCGCCCAGTTGAAGATGGCACAACTGACAAATTTGCTCTTCTTGAGCGCATAGCTGGCTGTACATCATGCCTTTCTGCACCATCATCATGTCCATCAGCACTTCCGATCTCAACATCCAAACTCCTAAGGCTTTCACCCAAGGTTGCCCCACTCCCACCGCTTTCTTGACTCACCGCTTCAACATCCCGAACAGTTGAATCATTTGGATCATATTGCATTTCGACTGACTGAGACCGCGAGCTTGAGACAGAATCAGTAGCAGTGGCTCGTGTATCCGGGGGAGCAGATGCAACTGGCGAAACGATAGAGGGAGCAGACACATTGGCACCTCCATTACCAGTGGCGTTTTCATCTGGAATTTCAGGTCTGACAGTTGCCTCCTGGGGCTGCCCACTCTCGGCCTGTGACTGGGGTTCCAAAGGTGATGGATTCTGATCAGAAGGATTATCAGAGCCGGGACGTCTCAACTGAGATACCAGCAAATCTTCAAGGCCTTGTGGTACGGTAGAAGCGCCAGATCCAACAATTTGCTGGCTGTCATCAGCCCATAAATTCAAACGATGCCCCTGCCGGCCATTCCTCAAAGATCGGAATATAGCATCCAGCCGTGACGAAGAACTACCGTTGGAATCCCTACCTCCAACAGTATGATCATGTGTGCTTTCTACAAAGAGAAGAAAACAGTCGATTAACAAATTATTCCTTCAGGAAGATCAACACAAACAAAATGTAATCTGGTAGCAAACTTAAATATAACAAAACATAAAAGGGAAATGAACACAAGTAAAAACAAAAGAGAACCTGTTTGACTTTGCGACACTGGAAGTGATGGAGATCCCGATAAAAGAGGATGCTGTGAAGGAGTAGCACCATCCCCAGTTCTGCCAAGAAGGCTGTAAATAGAAGTTGTTCGTCCTTGACGTCTCGAGCCAAAAACTTCAACAGGCATTACATGAAGTGTTTCATCAGAAAATCTATGATCTCTAAGAACCTCCAAATGATCAAGAACGTTTAGACCATTGATACCATCCTCAAACCTGAGAATTACCCGATCTTCATCATCTTCGTCCTCTTCATCCTCTTCAACCAGTATTTCCTCTTCAAATTCATCATCCTCAAGCTCATGATCATCTTGATCTGTGTCATGATGAGGCAGGTGATGTACATCTTCTTCTTCTTCTTCTTCCAAGTCATTGTCCTCCTCGTCTTCTTCTTCATTATCATTTTCATCCTCATCTATTTCGTCACCCTCATCACCAGACATCTCTTCGTCTTCCTCTTCATCAAGATTTTCCGGCACGTGGGTATGCATCTCAAACTCTATACCCATCGACCCAATCCCGTTTTCCAACCCCCTAGCATCCTCAGCTGCTTCTTGCATATAATCATCCCCACCTGCGGCAAATCCTTCATCCAAGTCTTGATCATGCTCCATGTCATCTGTCACATCTTCTGAACCAACAAAAGTGTGGGAACCGCCAAAATTCTCCGCATGATCAGCGGTCATGGAATCATGATTCGACCGCAGCATAATTTCCCCTGCTTCAGAAGCATCAGCAGTAGTATCTCCTCCTCCTGATTGAATTTGATCAGATGACTTGTTCGCATTTTCATTCTTCGAGTTCGAATCAGCAGAATGGGCATGCTCCTTAGTCACCAACTCCAAAACTTTTATGATTCCTGTTACAGTTTTGGGAGATTCTACGTTGTCCAAGTCCAACACTTCAAGTGTACGAGTAAGAGACTTAACCAGTCCAACATCAACAAAAGTATTTGAAGCTTCTGAAGATATATGTGATCCAGTAGGTGACCGAGCAGAGAGCATATCACTCAACAAATCTATCAAAATGTGTATTTCATTAACTGGAGGTCTAAGCCCATTGGAGGTACCTACGAAGTCATTGAAGATACTGCTAATGTCAGAAAATATCCTCTTCCTTGCTTCAGCTGATCTAACAGATGCACCCACTAAAAACTGATTAGCCCTACTTGCCAGCTTTTGCCGCCAATCACTCTCAGATTTCTTTTCCTTCTTCACCCGTGAGTATGGAATAAACTTGTGAAGAATATGATGAAATATTCCACCAACTTGACCCCCCTTCTGTTGAGGACCTCTAAGACTGTTAATTTCAGCATCTCTTCGAAGTATTATATGGATTGACGAAGAATACATGAACAGTATCTCGCTCAAAAGCTTCAGAATGAAAACAATTTTAGCCAATGAAGCTGACATGTCCTGTGAAATAGCTTTCTTTTCTTCAGGTGTAGTAGCAACCGCTTTGCCTTTTCCCTTAGTAGAGGCATGATCAATATCCATGTCTGCTGAAGTAGAATCACCTTCAACCATGTCATCTTTTGGAGGAGGAACGAAATTACAGAGAGAATCCAGAAGCAGCTCAACAACACCAATGAACGACTGAGGAGGTTTCCGGTAAACTTTAGCCTTGGTGCTCCCAGGGGGAGTGGTAGTTGCAACTTCATTAGAAGTCTGAGATTTCTCTTTGTCAGCTCTGTCCTTATCCTTATCCTTCTCTTTGTCTTTTGATTTCTCTTTTTCTTTGACTAACACGATGTAAGGTCTTTCACCAACCATCTCTACTTGGCATATAGAACGAGCGGCCTGGATAAAAGTGACTGGATCCCGTGCAATTACAGAATTCACATGCAACAAAAAATTGCGTGGAGAGATTCTCTGATTTGAGTGCCTGTTGGAAAGTGTTGCAAGAGCATGTTTTATCTCAGATTCCATGGCTTGCTGAAGCGTTTGGGGGTCTTCAAGAATATGACGGATGATACTAGCAGCAACTGAGTCAAACCCTGGAAAAAGACTATTACTCGGCAGAGAAAGCAGTCCTTGCACACCTCCAAAATCAAGAAAGCAGACAGCAACAGAATGCTTCCTTGTCAATGTAGAACACAGTTGTAAAACAGCATGCATAGTTTCAGAAGGAAGCTGATTCCGGATACATGTACAAGCAATCTCAATCAACTTCTTCTGATCGTCAGCATCAACAAGCTGTGGCGAGCCAAAAACAGATTGCAGCTTGTCTTGTTTGCTCTCATCAATGGCCAGAGATGTCTCACCTTTTTGCAACTCCTCTATAAGCTCAGTATTTAATTTCTGGTCCACTTGTAGCAGCCTATCAATGGCAAGAAACCCTGTCGTCACCCACTTTGGAACATTAAACTTTTCCTTATCAATACTACCAGAATCCCACTTTGAGAGTACATCGCACACAAGTCTTACAATACCCGCCTTCAGCGCAACTTCGCGGGAACCAGCGTCTTCATGTAGAATCAAAGCAAGAACATGCAACAGAGCAGAGAGCAGATTGTTCTTTGTGTCATCGAAGACAGGACAACAATCCTTAATCCGGCTAAGAAGGCAAGATATAACACCAGATCGGTGTTCTCCATTGTTTTCTGAGCATATCAATACAAGCAAGTCTCTAACGGGAAAAGCAAGGGGCTCTTTCATCTGCAGAAGCTTCGTACATGTTGTTATAAGCTCTTCAACTGGTGGCAGCGAGACTATTTCTGCTTCAATCTGTTCTCGAGTTTCATCTACAACATTCTCCTTTGTATCTGATTCAGAATTTCCAAGGGACATTGCAAGAGCACGAGCAAGCTCATCGTCCTCTTGGATTTCTTCTGGGTGGGAAAACAGCCATTCCATGGCTAACTCAACACTGTTCGATCCAACCTGTCTCAAAGCTTCTTCGGCTCTGGATCTGGAGAACCCCATCTCCACAATTGTTGAAATGGTTGTTTCACTGGGAGGTGGACCTGTTACACGAGCGCTACTACTGCCAGCTAAGCTTTTCAGTTCAACTCCAGAATACACATGCTTGATGATGGAAATGAGGGCAGTGACGAAATCATAACTACATTCCGTAAATAGTGGATGAGTCCAAACCGGAAGTACAGCTTTCAACACAATGGACTGCAGGATCTTCACAAATGTCTCAGCATCTTGTGGAAATGGAATATTCCCATTTTCTACTGGTTGAACGAGCAAGTGTTTTGTGGATGGTGATAAGATAAACGATGACGTAACCAAATGGTCCATGAGCTTCCCGTAGCCAGCCAGCGGACCATATATCCAGGCATGATCTGTGTCTTCCTTTTCATCCTGCTTTCCTTTAACATCATCAGTCTCCATCGGAGACGAGTAGCTCCTATTAATTGAAAATAAAAGCTGGCTAGTAGCATCAAATGTTGTCAAAACCGTCTGAATCACCCCCCGGCCATAAAAGCAATTTATCAGAACAGGATTACACGAATCAGGCCTGTCAAGAAGGACAGCATCGATGAAGTCAACAACCTTGCCAAGGTAGAGACATTTAGTTGACCTTGATGCCTCGGCTGCAATCTCATGGCCTTCAAAATTCAAGTGATCAAGGGATATTGAAGCAAAACTTGAGGCAACTAACTTAGAAGACGGAGATACATTTACTGTATCTTCTCTCCGTCGAGATTGGAGCAGCATTGCCTTCCCTAACTCTTGGAATATGTATGTGATGTGGAAGGACAATGACTTCACCATGTCACAGCATGATGTATAATAGGATCCATCTCTTTCAAGCTCTCTGTTACCAGAAGCGTCTGATGAACTAGAGGGACCATCATTGATTGGTCGGGGTTGAAATCCAGTCGATGCACGTCCAAGATCACGGTAAAGATTTATTAAATCAAAGAATTGCGATTCTGCGCTCCATCCTGACGTTCTCCTCTGAAATAATGGATCCAGAAACTGTCTAAAAGAACTGAACCTTTGTCCTTCCGTTCCATTTGAAGACAGCTCTGTTTGCTCTGACTCGGGAGAAGTATTTGGACTTTCCAGCGTTCCACTCTCGTAAACTGCTATATGCCATAGAATTTCACGGTGCAACTGGCCTATATTCTCCAGAACATCCTTGCTTCCATTTGCAAACTCCGAAAGCAATGCAGTCATCCAACGGTTATCCTTTGATGCAGCTAGAAACAGAAGAAACTCCACAAGGAAAAGAGAAGAAAAAATTCCACAGCTTGGAGAAAGTTTTCGATCAAGTAGGAATGTCCCCGAGAGATCTTGCAGTCCTCCTAAAGCTTTCTTCACCTGATCACGAAGAGAAGAGCAAAAGGCCCGAGCAAGAGAAGCAGAGTGATGCTGCGTAAAACCCTTAAAAACAATGGTGCTGTGCAAGGCAATAGACACCCCTTCAGAAGACTGAGCAATGCTAGGTCGCAAGAGAAGCTTAAGTAACGCCTCAATGCCAGACTTCTCCACAAAGAGACGAGAAGTCTCAGCATTCTCCATTGTTCTGTGGAGCAGAATTATCAGATGAAAGATGCAGAGTTGAACAAACTGCTCATGGCTGACGCCATTTATGTTCTTCACATCTGAATCCATTTCCATTGCAGTACTTACAGAGGATGATGAAGAACCACTCTCTCCAAAGCATGCAATTCTATCCACAATTTCAATGATTATTTCAACACCGGTGGCTCTTAGAGATGAGACATGACGCAAAAGCTCTTCCACGGCATTTGTAAACGGAACGATGGCCTCATTCATAGCTAGAACATACTTCTTGGAAGTAAATACATCAACAAGGAAGCGCAGTGCCGAAGTTTCTTTTACAGTCTCCAAACCTTTGCTATTAAGAGATATTGCACCGAGGCCATTTGGAATGCATGCAATAGCCTTGGAAGAAGGAAGTACTCCTGATACAACTGAAGACAGAAATGCTTCAGGGAGGCCCATTTCAAACAGGGAAGTAAGAGATGTGGGGTCTTTGTGGATTAAATCACTCATAACCGTCACAGCTGAGTAATAGATATCGCCACCAAATTTATCTGCATTCCTGTATATCAAAGACAAAGTGGCAGGCAAGGTACTCTCCTGAGAACTTTGAGACCTATTCGCATTTCCAGGAGTATACGTAGAAGAACCAAGAGACTTCAAAAGAACCTTGATGAGTCTCTTTCGGGAGAGCAACTGATCACCATTTATATTTAACGATTCACCAACCACCATATCACTGTTGTTCTCTCCAGTCAACTTAAGAATGTGATGAACCTCTAACTCTAACCTCTGAGACAAAAGTTCTACTCCCCCAAGATCCCGGAGTAGAGGTACTGCAGAACTGCTATAATCCATGAGCTTCTGTAGTGCTTTAACGGCCAAATACACAAGATGCAGGTGACTCGGATCAGTATACTCCAAGAGAGGGAGAAATGTGGGAACCATGCCAGACCCCCTTATAGTGCTTCCAGATGACGATGATGAAACAATGTGAAGCAAATAAAACTGAAGTAGCGCCTCAACAAAAGCAATAGATGATGGATCACTAGAAATCTTCAAAGACAGAACGGCTTTCTGAAGCACATTAAGCAGAATCATTCTGTTGCCTACGGCGAAACTGATGCTAGATCTGCTTAGAATCCTGGCACGATCATGAGAGGCGGAGTATACAGCCAACTGAGCGCCCAATGCAAGCATGGCAAGAGTTCTAATGGTTCCGGGGATTGGTTCTTCAGATCTGACAATTCTTATTAATTCATTTGTATACTCAGGTTCGTTTGCAAAAAAGGATGCAAGTTCTTCTTGAGCATCACTGGACTGAACAAGTACAATAAACGCAAGTAGGCAGATCCTGCTATAACTCCGGCATATTCTGGAAGAACGAAAAGCATGAGCATACCGGACACGGGTCAGTAGAGAGAACCTGAGGTCCGGGGGAACATTGTAATGCTCTATACACTCCTTCAATAACACAAGATCATCCTCTTTCCGCAAGTGCAAATCAGGAATCTGAATCACCCTTGAAGAAGAAGAAGTAGCACTACTAGTACCATCATGTATACTCTGGGCACTGTGTCCACGCAACTCAAAATAAACAGTAGAACCAATCCGAAAATCAGCTTCCTTGTGATTATTATCCAAGTCGGAAGGAAAGATGCTGAGACCTTCTTCCTGGTTTCTCTCGTTAGCGACAACGCAGGAATACAAACCCAAACCCTCCTCTTTGCTACCCCAGCCCTGGGCAATAGAGAGAAGGAAGCTGTTTACGGAACCACATCCAATCAACTTTCCGCTCCGGTGGAGCTTAGATGAGCTGATTTTCACAAGCGCAGAAAGGGTTTCCAGGGCTGCAATGAGAACATCTGGATCTGTGGAGGCAAGTAGGAGCTTAAAGTGCTGCAAACAAATAAACATAAAGAGTTACTAATAAAGTTAAACGAGCTTTAATATAGATATGGGAAACAAAAGAGGCATGCATGCATACCTCTAAACCATCAAAGGTACTTTTGTTGGGACAATTTTCAAGAATGATCTGCATCACACGAAGAATTTGAAGAAGAGAGTACTTGGGAAAGGGATCCTCATCATCCAAAATGTGATCAGACAGGAGAAGGTCATTCCTAGTTGATAAAAAAGTCTTGAAGTACTTGTCAAAATGGAGAAAAAGAGGTCTCCAGTGATGGAAGTTGCCCTGGAATAATAACAATAAATCAATCATCTGAGAAAACCCACCAAAAAAAGAGAGAGAGAGAGAGAGTGTATGTATTAGAATGGTTACCTTACTGTAAACCCAGCGAAAGCCAGAGAGAGGTATCGCAATATCAGAGAGCGGACTCTGGATTACTTTCTCAATAAACGATTTGATCTCCGGAGGCTACAACACAAGACAAGACAATAAACCCTAATTAAATTCAGAAAAGGCAAAAGCTTGTGAAAGGATATCAAAATCAAATTAGAAAGTCCTAATTGAATTCAATCAATATCAATTAAAAAAACCCTAAAACTCGAATTTGAGAGAACTCACAGGCTCAGCGTCGAGCCTAATAGAAGGGCCGATGGAGCCTTCGCCGGAAAGAAGCTGCCGCAACCGTGACGGCATACTTGCGGATCTCCCAGTCGCCATCTACAAGAAAGGTTTGACAGTAATCAATCTCAGAATCGTAACAGATCATCAGAGAACCAAATACGAATCTGTGAGATACCTAGAGAGAGACGAGAATGAACGCAGCAGAAGGAGAGAAGAAAACCCCAGAAAGGAGAGAGGGATACAGAGCAGAGAGACACCGTCTAGGCTTAACTTAATATATTAGAGTTTGGGCTAAATCTAGTTTATTTAATTAGTTTTGAGAGTTCACACAATAAGTTGATTTGTCATAGTCGTTATGCGAATTAACCGTGTATAGACCAGGGTTCGAACTATACTGTCGTACAGGTTGTTAATTATTATCATTTTTATCCCAGAGAAACACCACAAATCAAGGGGAATTTTAACATAAACTAGATTTTGACCCGCGCTTAGAAAGCGCGGGTTTGTTTTCAAAATTAAATATATATTTTTAATGAATTTTTATATAAGATAGTGTATAGGTTAGAGCATATTTTTCTGAATCGCGAACCGAACAATATCAAACTGAAGAAACCGAAACCAAAATTGAATTGAATTTCATAAATAACCGAGTAGATCATACATCTCTGGAACCAAAAAATTGAAACTGAATCTAGAATCAAATGGGTACCTTAATTTTTAAAGCTCTGATAAAATCCAAAACTTTGCCATTAACCCGTGAACCAACATCGGTTAATCCGACAAAAACCCAGAAAAATCTTATAATATTTTAAATTTTTGATTTACTTCTCATATACTTTATAATAGTACATAAAACTGAATAACCTATTTGATTTGTCATATAAAATAAATTCATTGTATTTATGTTATGCATTTTAATTTATAGATATTGACCACAAATCCACAATTTCCGTGAACTCTATTAAAAGTATTTTTGAAGAATTTTTATCAACTATAAATACTACAATATTACCAATTTAAAAAATTAGTTAAGTTTTCATGAACCTTTGATGAAAATCAGTAAAGTTAATTATTTTAGACATTTAATTTGGTGCAAATCTTGAAATTATTGAGTAACACATCTATAGAAATCTGTTGATAGATCTCGTTAGCAAAAGATATTACACTATTTGTATATAGAATTGTTTATTTAATATAGAGATCTAGAGGATCTTTTCAATTTTTTTAACAAAGTTCGGTAAATGGCAATGGTAGATTGAACTGTTGTAACGTTGGGGTACCAAGGAACGCTATTGTTATGATATTGTGATTCATTAGTCACGTTTTGTTAAGATGTTATTTTAATAAAATGGAGCCATGGTATAATCAGTGGTGTATAACATGATTTGGTAAGTAATATATGAGATCATTTAAATTAAGTAATATATAGTTTAGTTAGATTATAATTATATTAACGTAGGACCAAAAAATAATTACTTAATGAATAGGTCCAACAACTTTGTTTAAGTAGATTTTTTAAGAATGCTTCCCTTTTAATAGTATAAACTAGATCTCGACCCGCACAACCGTGCGGGTATTTATTTTCAAGTTTATATATATATATATATATATATATATATAATAGTTTATATAATTAGTATATATTTTTAAGGTTATTTATATATTTGAATATGTATACATTTTTTTCAAATACAATAATTTTAAAAATAATTTGCTGTAAATTAATTATTTCAAATCATCACATATATATTGCTTTTTATTATATATTTGTCATATTGATTTTGTGTTTGATTCTAAAACCAATTTTTTATGCACAAAAAAACATATTTAAAAATATTTTTTTTGTAATTAATTTATTATGATCTTGATCCGTAATTCAAAGAAATCAATTTTTATGTTTATTCATTTTAGATAATTAATTACTGTATATATACAATTTTAAGATAAGTTAATTTTATACATGTATTATATAGTTTATTGATGTTAAACTGTTCTACCAACATATTATATTTTAGCATAAAATCTTTTATATTTATGAAAATAAAATATATTAACTTATCAATTTAAAATAATTTTATCATATTTAGTTCCATGTAATGGTTTTCTTTTAAAATGGTTGATGTTATTATAAATAGATAAAATATGACATGATTTTATTTTTTTCATTTTATAAGAGATAACAGTATATATATATATATATATTAATTTGTAATAACATTTTATTTCTAACGACGAAATTAATGCAAATATTTATGTAGAATTTTGACAGGTAAGATCTTGTTATAATCTTTTTCAAAAGATTTGTTATAATTTTTAAATATAGATATTTTTATTTTAATTTAAAAGATATCAAAAGATATTACGATTTAAGTAATTATAAATTTTATATTATATTAGTATTAAGAAAATACATTTAATAAAATTTCTAAATGATGATCTAAATAAAAATATCACACATGAAAAAAGTCATCATTTCTATTTTAATAGATAAGAGTTGGTTTTGTTTATTACATGAACAGCATGTATAACATACCAAAACTCTAAAACAATAAGAAAATGTATTAGTCTATGAAATGGTTAAAATGGTTTATGTTTATACAGCTAGTAAAATACAAGTATACGATGGTCAAGATCTATGAAATGGTTAAAATGCATGTATACGATGGTAACTTGTTGGAATCGATTACCAATCATATGTCAATCAGCTTCAATTATACCACGCTAGATCCAATGTATAATTTATTAAGAAATCTAATGTTGGTTTGTTAACCAAGCCAGTTTTGTAGGAGTCGTTTTATTAGCAATGATATAAGTTAAGCCATATAATTAGTAATAAATGAATGATAACTGATTTCTAGTAATGGTCCATTTTTTAAAAAATCACACATGAATTAAAGTCATGACTTCTGTTTTAATATATAAGATTTAGTTACCGTAGGTTTGTTTTATTAAAAGTAAATAAGCACAGATTGATTATGTGAATTTGAGGATAACTGATTTGTGAATTTAAAATAAAATAGAACACTGATTGATCATGTATTAGGAAATCCAACACTTCAATGTTATGATAGACTAATTTAAAAAAAAACAAAATTTCATATTACATTGATTTGAGGTACTTGGGTAACTGGACTGGAAAGTATTGAAAAACAAAATTGAATCCTCATTCATTTGTGATGAACGATAGATCCAAATTAGAGATCACAACTTCTTATCTGTTAGAAGGTCATGACACCATAAGGAGTTCACTTTAAGATAACAGAGATTTTTAAAAAATTAAGGTGATTCATTTTAATAATGGTTCTGTATATATTTATTAGGTGATTTAATATTTCTGTTATAATATTTTCTTAAGGTGATGAACTATGGTCATTAGAGAGCACGACAAGTTCATATGTGCTACATAGTTTTTACATAGTTAGGAGTTCACTCATGATTTGATGACATAATTTAATTTCTTTTATGTGATACGTGTATCATTTCATAAATTGAACTGATATATAGGATAGAGTTGTTATGATATTCGATTGATATTATTTTAAATGATCCATTAATGATTAAGAAATGTTATTAAGAAATAAATGAAATATCTAAAGGGTCCATTTTAAAAAATATCACACATAAATTAAGGTTGTGACTTCTGTTTTAATATATAAGATAAGTGTAGAGCAGAATCTATGTAAATTTCTTTATGATTTTTAATTCAAATTTGAATTAATGACTATTTTATGAAAATGTGAATAATATGCTAGAAAGTTGAGTGCATCCCATTAAATATATGTTTGGACAGTTTATTCTGCATCATCATCAATATATGATGTAGTTTTTTTAGTTGTACTAATTGGAATTCATGTTACCTATCTAAACTAAAGTTTCGTTATATTGAATAAGTTATTTTTTAATTTTTTTCATCGTTTAAATTAGTGATTTTAAAAGAAAATATATTGTTGACCAAAAAAAGAGAAAATATATTAAAGAAAAAATGCTACCGAATTAAAGAAAAAACATGTAAAAGAAAAAAATGATTCATGTTTTCCGTGTTTCATTATAGTACTATCAAAGTTAAACTTTCGTTTTAAATAATACTAGATTTTGACCCGCGCTTTCAAAGCACGGGATTATTTTCGAAACATTCCAAATTTATTTGATATAAATTTGTATTTTAATTGTATCTACACTTAGATATTACAAATGAAACATTATATTCAATGTTTTGAAACCCGACCCGGCCCGCAGTTAAATTGCCAAATTCGGTGGTTCATATGTAATCCATTTTAGTTTTCAAACAAAAAACTGTTATTTAAAAATTATATAAAACCCGTAACAACCGCTAAAACCCGAGATCTGGTTATCGGTTGAACTGATAGATGACCCAATATGTAATCTGGTTTGATTTATTATTATATTTAGAGTATTGTAATATATATTCATGAACGTTCAGATGAATAGTGAATATATTATGAAATTGATATTCCAATTTTAATACAATTTTAGTCCAACTAAAATTTCATCTTGTTAATGGATTAATATTTTGAGTGGATGCATACTAAAAATAAAATAGATTTGAGCATCAATAATGTGTATACATCTATTACAAATTAATGATTTACGTTTGCAAAAAAATATAATTGTTTGTTTAGTTAGTTTACTTTTGTTATTCACATATTATTAGATACTTTTTGATGTTTTGTCTATGGCTTATTTTAAACTTTAAATTTAATTTCATTATTCGCATTAAAAATGTAAATATTTCTTATTTTAATTTTGATATATATTTTTAATATATTTAGTTCTTAATTTTTATAATTTATATATATAATTTTATTTTTAAACAATTAAAATATTGACTCTTACTCTCTGTCTCTCGCTTCGATTTATGTTAATGTAATGTTTTATGATATATTTATGTTAATATATTTGTTCAATTGGTTTATATTTGATATATATATTACATGTCTGTTTGAGTAACCCGTAAAAATATATTCATTAAACTATCAATAGTAACATATTTCATCATATAATTACGGTTAATATTTATTTTATAATATATATATTTATATATATTTTAATACTCTAACTATAAGAATTATATTTTTATGTATTTGGTGAGAGTTTTGAACAATTTGTTTTTTTTTTGCATTTGGATTAATATATAGTTGTATATATACAATGAATAGATATATATATATATAATTATTTATTACATTAATAACTAAAATATAATTGCTTAGTTATTTGAATTTCGAATTAATATAAATTAAATTCATAGTTTAAAAAATAATAGATTAGTTAGTTAGTTCCTTAATTTTAGGTATGATGTATATTTAACAATTAAATTAGATATGAGTAGAAATAAAATGAAATATCATTAAATATAATGGTCCAACCTAGACTATTTGTAAGTAGATAAAAATTGCTTCTGTTTTAATAGTATTGATGGGGGTACCAGTAATGAGTTGTTACATAAATAACACATGAGCTAGTTGTAACAATGGCTTAAACTTTAACAGAAACAGCTGTTTCTGCTACTTCAATTTCGGATTCTGCGTTGTTAGTTTCTGCATTTTGGATTTGATTTCATTGTGAAAAGACATAAGAGACTTCTGCCTGCTAGAGAAAGCAAAGCTGATTTGCTTAATCTCTTCCTCCATCTCTTTCCTTCTCTTCACTTCCACATTAAGATCTTTCAAAGCATTCTTTTATCAGATGCAATTCTCAACCTCTGATTGATTGAGAGACTGCTACATCTAATGAATCTCTTTCTTCCTTCAGGAATTGTACTTCCTTTTCCAGCCTCTCATGGCTCTCTCTTGAAGCTTTTAGAAGCAGTTTATCCAAACACAACTCTTTCTCCAGCCTTATATCAGCTTGACTATGCTTTCCTTGACTATCTCTCAGACTTCCAACACCTCCATTACCCGTCCCTAAAAATTCACATAAAACCTGTTAGTGTTGTCCACATGATCTAGATGTATTTGAAATAAAGTTCCTGCTTTTCCTGAAGCATTCATCCTTAGTTCTTCTATCTCTAATTTTTGGCGTTTCAACAAAGCAGCATCAGTCAAGATCTGAAGCATTGAAACACTGTCAGATATTCAATAAAGAAGAAGAAGAAAAACCAATCAACAGGACACAAAGAAGAAAGTGAGTTAAATCTCTCCCAAGAATCTTGCGCTCATTGACAGGCTGACCTCATTAATTTGAGCACAGTTGGTGATGCGTTTGGCTCTGCTTGCAAATTGGAGAGTTCCTTTTGATTCCTCAATATGATGCTACACACATGAGCATTCAACTATTACTCATTAATTGACTAATATTTCGTGTACATGATTAACAAAAGCCAGGAAAATGCAAAACCAGACAAAAAGAAAACTTCTTTTACCTCTTCTGGTGCGATAGTGCATATAATGCAAGTCTTGGCATTACCACCAAGTGCAGGCTGAAGAATTCTAGTTAGCTTACTGTCTCGGTAAGGAATATGTGCCCTATAATCAAGAATGTAAGAAATGAGCTGAGCTGTATCGTTGTTACGTGTAGCTAAATGAAAGGGTAAGAAAGTACCTTAGCTTTGAACTTTCACTTAGCTTATTGATAACATTACCAAGAATCATTAAGCTCTTATTAATGTACTTCCCTTCTGTCAAGCGCACTCCACCAGCACCGGTTTTAGCAATACGCTCAGATCCAGCCAAGTCAACCAAATTCTAGATTCCAGAACACCAGTAAGAGAATTATCATTTAAATGTAGCTTCCAAAAGAAACTTTTGGAAGATGGTAAAATTATCACTCACCAAGACTGAGACACGGATAGCATCCGTAGAAGAGTTTTCTTTTCCCCTGCTCTCAATCACCTATCCCACCAGAGAGATCAGATCAAAATAATCACTTACAAAACAGTAGAAGTTTCCGTACATAGATTTGAAAACCCTTACCATTCTGAAGATGGTATGGGACCTGCTACTATGAACGTTCATGTTTGTCTCGCCAAAGTGCCTATTAACTGTTAATTAAAGAAGACCATGTCAGTACACATTATTATGCATAATCAAAATACTTCTTAGCTTAGCTTTGGCTTAAAAACCTTCTCCAGAGTCTAAAAGCTTTAGAATCTGTTCAGCGTCACTAACAATCTCTTCCTTAAGACCAGCAACAAACACTCCACGCTGCACATCAAAGACGAACAAACCGGTTTAGTAACACTTAAGCAAAACTAAATGATGTAACATCACTTGTGTAGACGTTCCATCAAACCAACCTCCAAATGTTCGTGAATTTGCAGTCTCTGGTTCTCAACAGCTAAAAGATCATTAATTTCTTCATTATAAATCTCCATGTACGAAACCCGGATGAGAAACTCACGGTCCGATATCTAAAGATCATCAACACACACACAAGTTAAAAAACTGAACTCTTTAGTTATAAAAACTCACCGAATCATTCAATTGATCTACCATTTGTATTCTATCAAACACATCTCTGACAGATCTTCGAATAATCCCTGGATCAGTCTCAGAACCCGTCATTGTAAACGTCTTTCCACTACTAGTTTGCCCATAAGCAAACGCAGTACCTGAACAAAACCATACATCAAGAAACTCAAAACCAAATTAACCTCGCGTTTTTTGTTATTAAGGTTTGGATCAGATCCGAATACCGTTAAAACCCTCGACGGCAGCATGAATGATATCCTTGGTGAGAAGTTCGTAGACGCATGCGTTCGTAGACCTTTCGTCGAACACATGGTCTGCAAAAGAACAAACACCACAGAGATTACAAAGATGAGATTTTGAAGTTACCCAGATACGTAGAAATCGAAACCCCGAATAAATGGATTGAGAAAGATTTGGTACCGAAAGCGTAAGAAGCGGTTGAGATTGGGGTGTCGAGTGACTTGTGAAGAGAGATGCGATTGTCTTCGACTTTCCAGAGAGAAGATCCGTTCTCCGATGATGATGATTCCGGCGTCGGCGGCCTCACTCTGACTGCTACACAGATCTTCTCCATCTTGTTACCTAATGCGAAAGTGCCGTTTGAATTTGAATCAAACGAAAGCAAGATCCTTTAATCATTTGAATGCAATTCAAATTACTATAATATCCTCACTCTTTTTGGTAACAATATCTTCTTTTTGGATATTTTTATATTCGATCAATTTTCATTAAAAAAAATTACATATAAATATTCAGTCAATTTAGACACACCGAATAAAATTCATACGACCAGTTTTTGGGTCTAACGATGCTATCAAATCAAAAACCAAATAGAAAAAAAAAACAGAACCAAAACTGATTTTGAAATTATTTTGTAAAAAAAAATAAAAATAAAATCGAAAACTTGGATATTTATTACATTCTTTTTTTTTTATCTCCATCTAACTGCGGGTTGAGAAAGAAAATAATCAATCTCGGATTCTTAACAGACCAGAGAACCAAAATACGAATCTGAAAGAATATGTATGTATGTATGTATGTATGTATGTATGTAGAGTACCTAGAAAGAGACGAGAACGAACGCAGCAGAAGGAGAGAAGAAAACCCGGAGAAAGAAGAGAAGGGATCGATTGTGCTTAGACCATCTCTAATAGCTTACTTTATTATAGAGTAAGAAATAAAGTACTATTGAAGCATTTTTTACTCTAAATTCTATTTTAGAGTTGAAAATAAAGTGGGGTTGGAGATGCTCTTAATGCAACCCATATATTAAAGAGTTTAGGCTTAGATTAATTGTATACTGAGAGACCGTCACAAGTCACAAGTCACAACATTTTGTCGTGCCAAAGTGGTTAAGGTTCGAGTCATTGCCATTTTAGTTTTTTTAATTATTTTCTCCCTTTTTCAAAGAATAAGTCTGAATAACATTATGTAGGATTTGTTTAAATAATAAAATATAAACGTGGACAATAACAATTCTTTTTTCAACTTTTTCTTCCATTAATAGGTAAGTACAAGAAGATTGTTTAAAACACTCAGGATATTACATAATTCTGATGACTAATCATGGCCTTCTTAGCAAGTTGATCAACATATCGAGTACAATTTCTGCTTATATAAGAGAAAGTGAAATTATTATCCTTTGATAGCTCGTAGATGTCCAGGTGTTGCATCAATCACATTTAGCTTCTTGCCTTGTGCTGCTGATTGCTGCTACTTTTTCATTAATATTTCACAATTTCCTAAGAAAAGCACCCTCTTGTAGGATAACTGATCAACTGCTGATAAAAGAGTTGTAGTCTGCTATCAATGGTGAGTTTATAGGACTGGATGCATAGCTTCCTTAGATATGAGAAATGTCTTCTTTACTGAATAAGGACCATCCAATGCCACACATATCAGTTGGTCTTTTCCAGGAAGTATCCAAAAGACTATTCCAAAGTACCAGGGAGTAATACCTCATGGATGGAATTGGTTTGTAGGCATGAGCAGCTAGGATTTGCTGGTTATTTTGAGTTACCGTCTCTGTCCACACCTTCTGATTCAAGAAAGCTGCATTGCTTGTTACTCATTTTCCAAATTTTCCACCCAAGGAACAAAGGAAAGTTGTTTGTCCGTTTTTTTTTTCCAGTGAAAAGCTAGGAGCCCTTGCACAATGTTGAAAATGCATATAGAATTCAAACAGTTTATTTTCTATAGTTTATAAATACATAATTGTTTAAAAAATTAAAGAATTCAAACATTTTATGGTTCTCCACAATTAATTAATATAAAAAAATTTTTGTGGTTCTTCGGCAACTTGTATTACTTATTATATAATTACTTTTTAGACCTAGTTAGAGTAAAGAAAAAAAATTATCATCCAATTAGATTACCTAGCAAAAGTTGGTTAAATGATATCATTAATATCTGAACAAATTTAGGTTGTATACCGTTTCATTTTTCGTTTTTGGTTCGAGATTGTATCATTTTCTATTTGTTGGTTCGAAGATGCTCTGTTTCCGTTCAAGGTGGTCATGATATTGCAAAAAGTATCACCAGATCATCAGTTTCAGTCATATGTAGCTGTGGGAGGTATGTGTTGGCCTCGTCCATTTCTTCTTGGGGTCTATTGCTTCTTGGGGTCCATCTTGGCACCACTTTTCCTGAGTAAAAAAGTGGGTGTTTGTGTTTGAATCTCTGCTGCATAGCTTCTTGGTCACATTTAATCGGTGTGTTGATTTCGACCACTCAGTTTTTTTCTTTCAACTTTTATTTTGGATGCATATTTGAGTTATTTATATCATTTATCGGTGGATTATTGTATTTCATCAAGGAAACACTATGTTGTCTTTTTGAACTTGAAATTTTCAGCGTTAAAAGACAACTAATGTTTGGATTGTCAACTAGACAAAACAGCTAGTTTAATGAAAGAGCATATAAAGAATTTCTTGTATCCAATAAAGGGTGGAAGTGCTTTCTAATAGAGAAGTGGTTATTTCTGTTATAGGAAGTGCCTTAGAGAAGTGGTTATTTGTGTTCTAGGAAGTGCCTTTCCATATAAATTTCTCTGCAAACTAAGGGATAAAAATAACTATTGAACATACTCTTTTAAACGGACGTTAGAGTAGAGAGTGAGAATTACAGAAAATCATTCGTTTTACCCAAAAGGCATATGTATAGAATGAAAATAGTAAGAAAAAAGGAAGCTGGTTTTTGTTTTAACCAAATCCGAATCCTTCGCTTGCTTCATGGATTGCAAGCAGCAGCCTCTCCTGCAGATGCTCCTTAGACGGGTACTCTGGCAGATCTAACTGATTGAAACTGCAAACAAAACAGTTTTGGATATATATTAATATTTGTGGTCATCCATCATCCATCAGATAATAGTTTCATTGGAGGATTGAGATTTTTTTTTACCAGGTATGAGCAGACGGCAAGTGATCAGCGCTTCCATATGCCTTGTGGATCTGAAACTTCTGTGCCCCTGAAATTCCTTGAAGGGAACTAAATCCTTCCAGAGGTACCTTGTGTTGTTGAGTTCAAAACGTCAGTTTCCCACTTTGTAAAAAAAAACACAATCTTATCTTAATGAAACAGACCAAACATGTTTTCTTTACCTTGGAGGTTCCAGTCACAAACTGCAATAGACGGGCTTTGTCTTCTTTGCTCAATCCCTGAACAACCTCCCAGAACCACTGGATAACAGGGGATCCAGGACTATACCCAGAATATTCAGTATTCGCCCTCAGGTTATCCACTGATGCATAAACACCCAACAAAAAAAGGTCAGAGGCAATAAAATTCTTGGTACAGGAGGATTATGATATATTTTATAAATACTACTTACAGTCGATATCAGGAAGACCACTTATTAATAACTCCAGTTCCTTGTCGTTAAAAATCGATATTAGATCTTTAAGGATAAGTTCACTAAACCCTTCCAGGAATGCATTTATCTGAGGACGAATGGCTGTGGTTAATCGATGCTCGGCGATTAGGTCTACATATTCATGCTTATTCTCCTCAGTGACTTTAATGTTCCGCCCTCCAGGGATCAGTTCATGGTCAGTCACCTGCAATTTTTATTTTATTTTAATGTTCGTTCAAAACAAATTATTTCAAAGACACTGTCAAAAAAGGCTGAACAAGTTATAGTTGTTACCTCCGTTTTTTCATACAGTATTAGCTTTTCCTCATCAGCATCAACGCTAAAAGTGAGATCTAGGACATCGCTAATATCATTCTGCATTATTAAAAAAAAAAACAGATGAGTAACAAATGCTTTGGACCAAACAAATAAACAAAGGTGTGTCTACAGTATATATATACCTCCAGCATCCATTTCAGGGCTTTATAGTAATCGGGATCTATAGCTTCAATATCATGGTACGTGACCTTAACTCCCAAGATATGCTTGTAAAAAGAGCGAGTGAAATGGACGTCAAGTAGTTGACCATCAAACAGAGCTTTTCCAACCTGTGCAGGCAGGATAGATAGAATTTAGGAAGGAATTAACGCAGCTGCAAATAAGTCTACTTACTTAGGTAAAAAAAAAAAAAAAAAAGGAGCTTACCACACGGCCAACGAATTTGAAGTAGGAGAGGTGCTCTGTCTGGTAAACAGAGTTTGGATTCGGTTGGAAAGTCGAGTCATTGCCAACGGTTGTGAACAGAAGAGCTCCTTTGTCAAAAATAACCCTTGACAACAGCTGATACCATTCCCTGGTAAGCCCTCCAGCATCAATACCTTCTTCTCCTTGGAAGTGAACAGTCAATCTACCTTTCAGTTCTTGAGTTGACCTCATTCGCAATTGGTTGTATGAATCTTCAAGAATGTAGGCTCTTCTCACTGAGATTCTCAAAGGGCTATGGTGATGGTCATGCTGGTGTTTTATCTTTGATCTGAAGTATGCACGTTTGTTATCAAATTCAATAAAACGTGGAACCTTGAGCATTAGCGAAAAGGACTTCTCAAGCAGAGCAGGATTTTGTCGGATGAAAGCATTAAGAAGTTTCCTGTGCCTTTCAGAAAACTTGATAAAAGAACCGTATTTCTCATCCACCTTGGAGCTGCTGCTTGGTCCTGGACCCTTGGGCTGCTCCTCAACATCAGAAGCCGCCATGGGAACCGAGATATCACAAGACTGTGATGATGGATGCAATTTCTCACAGGTAACAAAAAACGACTCTACATAAGGCAACATGTTTTGGGCACCAGCAGGAAGTGACTGGCTTACTCCAGCTCCCCTTGTTGTTGCTGAACTCGTCGAGGCTGTTGGAGACGTCGTAGAAGCAGAAGCAGAAGCAGAATCAGAATGCCCCTCTATTTTGCATATGCAATTGCTCAACTCCAGCCACAGAGGTTCCAAAGCTAAATTGATGTTCGATAGCTGAGAAAACACAGCAACATGCTCTTCGGAATTCTTCTCTTTTGTGATTAACAACGAATCAACGAGGGAGCTTAATGCCTGCAAAACCCTCAGTACTCCTGATCCATCTGATGACGTGGTACTTAGAAGCGTTTTTACGGCTTCACCGAACATGTGAAGTTCACTGATCGCTGATCTTGTCAGGTTCTGTATTGCGTTTGCAAGCTCTGTGATAAACAAATGACAATGGCTTGGAGCAATGGCCACAAGTTTTTTCAGCACCTCCGCTACAAGGGTGTATGCATTATCTGACAAACTGAATCAACAGCACAACAATTAGTAAGGCTAGTTGTAGAACTTACAGAATTTAAGCATTAACTGACAGATAGAAAGAACAGAAAGTAGGAGGTGTTCACATATAAGCATCTGACATACCCTTCACGTGCAAGTAATGAACAAAGCAGACACAGCTCTGACTGGGGAAGATTAAGCAACACAGTATGAACATCACATTCACTCTCTGCTCTGTTGGACGAACTTCCAGATGAGACAATTGGCTTGGTCACTGTACCAGCAGTGCCAGATACCATATCGTGGTTTTCTGAATTGTTTTCAACTTCTAACGCTTGATGCGTTGATTGCTGCTCGGTGGCAGGCCCATCTGATCCGTCAGCTGACTCAGACTTTCGTTCAGCGTTGTCAATGATGACCTCCAGTAAGTTCAGCAGCTGGAACAAATGATGAGAAAATACATACAAACCCGAGTTAATTTTCATAACAGTAAACAAAGCCAAACCATAGCACCGAATGAAAAGGAGTACCTGCTCAAGATGAGCCACACTTCTCAAATAAAGGGGCTGATTCAGGAGGCTTAGAAGCAACGCAAAGGCTACAGATTCGGGTTCCTGCTGCGTTCTGCTCATGTGATCATCACTTACTACAACAGCTTTTCCACGTGCCTTGTCTGAGGGTACTGAACCTTGAAGGGAAGGCAGGGAAAGCCTGGATTGAAGCAGAATCTTTGCTACGTATATATGATTTCGTGCCAAATATGTCAAAGTCTCAAGGACACGCCGAGACACTAGAGGAGGAACCCCTGCAAATAGAATTACAACTATTATCTACAGAACTTGGTTATTATAAACACATCCCCAGTCAGAATCCAATGTATTAATAGATGCATACCATCAAAGTGCTGAGGACGTGAATATGTTACATTGCTTTGACAAGCATAAAGACGATAAGGTGGTTCGGAAACACTCGAGTAGTTAACAGGCTTCCTTGTGTCGAGCATCAGCATATCCATGAATGTATTAACCAAGGAAAACCTTGTTTCGCCATGAGAACATAAATTCAGCAAAAGCCTCTGCAGAGGACCCTTGTAAAGAGGCTGCAGACCAAAGATATATAAATGAATTGTCCAAGTGATGCCAGTTAAATATCAAAGTAATGCATTAGGTAAGTACCTGAACTATCCGAAGAATACGAATCATTGCTTGGAGTGCCTCAGTGTTAACTAGGGGAGCTCCAGCGGCCTCTATAACCTTTGCAGCAGACCTACGAGAAGCAATCCCCTCATTTCCAGATATGACACCTTCACCTCGCCTGGATGCCTCCCCTCTACGATGTCTTGGATGCATACCAAAAAGTGCACGGTTATGGTATCGATGAGCAAACCTTTCACGCAGCATGTTTGCTTCCGCAACCAGTGCAGGTGTTAAATTTGCAAGAACGGCATCATCTGACGTCAGCAACACCTGATAACAAAAGTAATATTAGATGAATATACTTCAACTCTACTCATGCCGTTAAAAGGCAACAGCTCAATACCTCTTCTCGCAACTCCGAAGGAAACGTTGCAATTATTGAAACGGTGTCCATCTCAACAGGCTGACCTTCAAGCTCATGAGACTGATGAACCCGTTGTGCTTGTTGCTGTGCCAGAACTTCAGCTCGGATATCAGCAGGAAGTGCAGCAAGAAACTCCGGATCAATATCTCCAGAATTCTGCTGTTCATTGCTAGAAGGTTCTGGCGCTTGTCCTTGCTGAGCTGAAAGGACTTCAGCTCGCAGTCCCTCAGGTAGGGCATCTAAAAACGCAGGATCAATAGAACTAGAAGCAACATCCCTGTTAACTGGTTGCTCCTCTGGTGGATTATCCTGCTCAGCCTCGTGACCGGAGTTCTCAGGAACCTCAGTTACACTATAAAGAGAAGCTTCTCGCCCAGTTGAAGATGGCACAACTGACAAATTTGCTCTTCTTGAGCGCATAGCTGGCTGTACATCATGCCTTTCTGCACCATCATCATGTCCATCAGCACTTCCGATCTCAACATCCAAACTCCTAAGGCTTTCACCCAAGGTTGCCCCACTCCCACCGCTTTCTTGACTCACCGCTTCAACATCCCGAACAGTTGAATCATTTGGATCATATTGCATTTCGACTGACTGAGACCGCGAGCTTGAGACAGAATCAGTAGCAGTGGCTCGTGTATCCGGGGGAGCAGATGCAACTGGCGAAACGATAGAGGGAGCAGACACATTGGCACCTCCATTACCAGTGGCGTTTTCATCTGGAATTTCAGGTCTGACAGTTGCCTCCTGGGGCTGCCCACTCTCGGCCTGTGACTGGGGTTCCAAAGGTGATGGATTCTGATCAGAAGGATTATCAGAGCCGGGACGTCTCAACTGAGATACCAGCAAATCTTCAAGGCCTTGTGGTACGGTAGAAGCGCCAGATCCAACAATTTGCTGGCTGTCATCAGCCCATAAATTCAAACGATGCCCCTGCCGGCCATTCCTCAAAGATCGGAATATAGCATCCAGCCGTGACGAAGAACTACCGTTGGAATCCCTACCTCCAACAGTATGATCATGTGTGCTTTCTACAAAGAGAAGAAAACGGTCGATTAACAAATTATTCCTTTAGGAAGATCAACACAAACAAAATGTAACCTGGTAGCAAACCCAAATATAACAAAACATAAAAGGGAAATGAACACAAGTAAAAACAAAAGAGAACCTGTTTGACTTTGCGACACTGGAAGTGATGGAGATCCCGATAAAAGAGGATGCTGTGAAGGAGTAGCACCATCCCCAGTTCTGCCAAGAAGGCTGTAAATAGAAGTTGTTCGTCCTTGACGTCTCGAGCCAAAAACTTCAACAGGCATTACATGAAGTGTTTCATCAGAAAATCTATGATCTCTAAGAACCTCCAAATGATCAAGAACGTTTAGCCCATTGATTCCATCCTCAAACCTAAGAATTACCCGATCTTCATCATCTTCGTCCTCTTCATCCTCTTCATCAAGATTTTCCGGCACGTGGGTATGCATCTCAAACTCTATACCCATCGACCCAATCCCGTTTTCCAACCCCCTAGCATCCTCAGGCTCTTCTTGCATATAATCATCCACACCTGCGGCAAATCCTTCATCCAAGTCTTGATCATGCTCCATGTCATCTGTCACATCTTCTGAACCGCCAAAATTCTCCGCATGATCAGCTGTCATGGAATCATGATTCGATCGCAGCATAATTTCCCCTGCTTCAGAAGCATCAGCAGTAGTATCTCCTCTTCCTGATTGAATTTGATCAGATGAGTTGTTCGCAGTTTCATTCTTCGAGTTTGAATCAGCAGAATAGGCATGCTCCTTAGTCACCAACTCCAAAACTTTTATGATTCCTGTTACAGTTTTGGTAGATTCTACGTTGTCCATGTCCAACACTTCAAGAGTACGAGTAAGAGACTTAACCAATCCAACATCAACAAAAGTATTCGAAGCTTCTGAAGATATATGTGATCCAGTAGGTGACCGAGCAGAGAGCATATCATTCAACAAAACTATCAAAACGTGTATTTCATTAACTGGAGGTCTAAGCCCATTGGAGGTACCTATGAAGTCATTGAAGATACTGCTAATGTCAGAAAATATCCTCTTCCTTGCTTCAGCTGATCTAACAGATGCACCCACTAAAAACTGATTAGCCCTACTTGTCAGCTTTTGCCGCCAATCACTCTCAGATTTCTTTTCCTTCATCACCCGTGAGTATGGAATAAATTTTCGAAGAATATGATGAAATATTCCACCAACTTGACCACCCTTCTGTTGAGGACCTCTAAGACTTTTAATTTCAGCATCTCTTCGAAGTATTATATGGATTGACGAAGAATACATTAACAACATCTCACTCAAAAGCTTCAGAATGAAAACAATTTTAGCCAATGAAGCTGACATGCCCTGTGAAATAGCTTTCTTTTCTGCAGGTGTAGTAGCAACCGCTTTGCCTTTTCCCTTAGTAGAGGCATGATCAATATCCATGTCTGCTGAAGTAGAATCACCTTCAACCATGTCATCTTTTGGAGGAGGAACGAAATTACAGAGAGAATCCAGAAGCAGCTCAACAACACCAATGAACGACTGAGGAGGTTTCCGGTAAACTTTAGCCTTGGTGCTCCCAGGGGGAGTGGTAGTTGCAACTTCATTAGAAGTCTGAGATTTCTCTTTGTCAGCTCTGTCCTTATCCTTATCCTTCTCTTTGTCTTTTGATTTCTCTTTTTCTTTGACTAACACGATGTAAGGTCTTTCACCAACCATCTCTACTTGGCATATAGAACGAGCGGCCTGGATAAAAGTGACTGGATCCCGTGCAATTACAGAATTCACATGCAACAAAAAATTGCGTGGAGAGATTCTCTGATTTGAGTGCCTGTTGGAAAGTGTTGCAAGAGCATGTTTTATCTCAGATTCCATGGCTTGCTGAAGCGTTTGGGGGTCTTCAAGAATATGACGGATGATACTAGCAGCAACTGAGTCAAACCCTGGAAAAAGACTATTACTCGGCAGAGAAAGCAGTCCTTGCACACCTCCAAAATCAAGAAAGCAGACAGCAACAGAATGCTTCCTTGTCAATGTAGAACACAGTTGTAAAACAGCATGCATAGTTTCAGAAGGAAGCTGATTCCGGATACATGTACAAGCAATCTCAATCAACTTCTTCTGATCGTCAGCATCAACAAGCTGTGGAGAGCCAAAAACAGATTGCAGCTTGTCTTGTTTGCTCTCATCAATGGCCAGAGATGTCTCACCTTTTTGCAACTCCTCTATAAGCTCAGTATTTAATTTCTGGTCCACTTGTAGCAGCCTATCAATGGCAAGAAACCCTGTCGTCACCCACTTTGGAACATTAAACTTTTCCTTATCAATACTACCAGAATCCCACTTTGAGAGTACATCGCACACAAGTCTTACAGTACCCGCCTTCAGCGCAACTTCGCGGGAACCTGCGTCTTCGTGTAGAATCAAAGCAAGAACATGCAACAGAGCAGAGAGCAGATTGTTCTTTGTGTCATCGAAGACAGGACAACAATCCTTAATCCGGTTAAGAAGGCAACATATACCACCAGATCGGTGTTCCCCATTGTTTTCTGAGCAAATCAATACAAGCAAGTCTCTAACAGGAAAAGCAAGGGGCTCTTTCATCTGCAGAAGCTTCGTACATGTTGTTATAAGCTCTTCAACTGGTGGCAGCGAGACTATTTCTGCTTCAATCTGTTCTCGAGTTTCATCTACAACATTCTCCTTTGTATCTGATTCAGAATTTCCAAGGGACATTGCAAGAGCACGAGCAAGCTCATCGTCCTCTTGGATTTCTTCTGGGTGGGAAAACAGCCATTCCATGGCTAACTCAACACTGTTCGATCCAACCTGTCTCAAAGCTTCTTCGGCTCTGGATCTGGAGAACCCCATCTCCACAATTGTTGAAATGGTTGTTTCACTGGGAGGTGGACCTGTTACACGAGCGCTACTACTGCCAGCTAAGCTTTTCAGTTCAACTCCAGAATACACATGCTTGATGATGGAAATGAGGGCAGTGACGAAATCATAACTACATTCCGTAAATAGTGGATGAGTCCAAACCGGAAGTACAGCTTTCAACACAATGGACTGCAGGATCTTCACAAATGTCTCAGCATCTTGTGGAAATGGAATATTCCCATTTTCTACTGGTTGAACGAGCAAGCGTTTTGTGAATGGTGATAAGATAAACGATGACGTAGCCAAATGGTCCATGAGCTTCCCGTAGCTAGCCAGCGGACCATATATCCAGGCATGATCTGTATCTTCCTTTTCATCCTGCTTTCCTTTAACATCATCAGTCTCCATCGGAGATGAGTAGCTCCTATTAATTGAAAATAAAAGCTGGCTAGTAGCATCAAATGTTGTCAAAACCGTCTGAATCACCCCCCGGCCATAAAAGCAATTTATCAGAACAGGATTACACGAATCAGGCCTGTCAAGAAGGACAGCATCGATGAAGTCAACAACCTTGCCAAGGTAGAGACATTTAGTTGACCTTGATGCCTCAGCTGCAATCTCATGGCCTTCAAAATTCAAGTGATCCAGGGATATTGAAGCAAAACTTGAGGCAACTAACTTAGATGACGGAGATACATTTACTGTATCTTCTCTCCGACGAGATTGGAGCAGCATTGCCTTCCCTAACTCTTGGAATATGTATGTGATGTGGAAGGACAATGACTTCACCATGTCACAGCATGATGTATAATAGGATCCATCTCTTTCAAGCTCTCTGTTACCAGAAGCGTCTGATGAACTAGAGGGACCATCACTGATTGGTCGGGGTTGAAATCCAGTCGATGCACGTCCAAGATCACGGTAAAGATTTGTTAAATCAAAGAATTGCGATTCTGCGCTCCATCCTGACGTTCTCCTCTGAAATAATGGATCCAGAAACTGTCTAAAAGAACTGAACCTTTGTCCTTCCGTTCCATTTGAAGACAGCTCTGTTTGCTCTGACTCGGGAGAAGTATTTGGACTTTCCAGCGTTCCACTCTCGTAAACTGCTATATGCCATAGAATTTCACGGTGCAACTGGCCTATATTCTCCAGAACATCCTTGCTTCCATTTGCAAACTCCGAAAGCAATGCAGTCATCCAACGGTTATCCTTTGATGCAGCTAGAAACAGAAGAAACTCCACAAGGAAAAGAGAAGAAAAAATTCCACAGCTTGGAGAAAGTTTTCGATCAAGTAAGAATGTCCCCGAGAGATCTTGCAGTCCTCCTAAAGCTTTCTTCACCTGATCACGAAGAGAAGAGCAAAAGGCCCGAGCAAGAGAAGCAGAGTGATGCTGCGTAAAACTCTTAAAAACGATGGTGCTGTGCAAGGCAATAGACACCCCTTCAGAAGACTGAGCAATGCCAGGTCGCAAGAGAAGCTTAAGTAACGCCACAATGCCAGACTTCTCCACAAAGAGACGAGAAGTCTCAGCATTCTCCATTGTTCTGTGGAGCAGAATTATCAGATGAAAGATGCAGAGTTGAACAAACTGCTCATGGCTGACGCCATTTATGTTCTTCACATCTGAATCCATTTCCATTGCAGTACTTACAGAGGATGATGAAGAACCACTCTCTCCAAAGCATGCAATTCTATCCACGATTTCAATGATTATTTCAACACCGGTGGCTCTTAGAGATGAGACATGACGCAAAAGCTCTTCCACGGCATTTGTAAACGGAACGATGGCCTCATTCATAGCTAGAACATACTTCTTGGAAGTAAATACATCAACAAGGAAGCGCAGTGCCGAAGTTTCTTTTACAGTCTCCAAACCTTTGCTATTAAGAGATATTGCACCGAGGCCATTTGGAATGCATGCAATAGCCTTGGAAGAAGGAAGTACTCCTGATACAACTGAAGACAGAAATGCTTCAGGGAGGCCCATTTCAAACAGGGAAGTAAGAGATGTGGGGTCTTTGTGGATTAAATCACTCATAACCGTCACAGCTGAGTAATAGATATCGCCACCAAATTTATCTGCATTCCTGTATATCAAAGACAAAGTGGCAGGCAAGGTACTCTCCTGAGAACTTTGAGACCTATTCGCATTTCCAGGAGTATACGTAGAAGAACCAAGAGACTTCAAAAGAACCTTGATGAGTCTCTTTCGGGAGAGCAACTGATCACCATTTATATCTAACGATTCACCAACCACCATATCACTGTTGTTCTCTCCAGTCAACTTAAGAATGTGATGAACCTCTAACTCTAACCTCTGAGACAAAAGTTCTACTCCCCCAAGATCCCGGAGTAGAGGAACTGCAGAACTGCTATAATCCATGAGCTTCTGTAGTGCTTTAACGGCCAAATACACAAGATGCAGGTGACTCGGATCAGTATACTCCAAGAGAGGGAGAAATGTGGGAACCATGCCAGACCCCCTTATAGTGCTTCCAGATGACGATGATGAAACAATGTGAAGCAAATAAAACTGAAGTAGCGCCTCAACAAAAGCAATAGATGATGGATCACTAGAAATCTTCAAAGACAGAACGGCTTTCTGAAGCACATTAAGCAGAATCATTCTGTTGCCTACGGCGAAACTGATGCTAGATCTGCTTAGAATCCTGGCTCGATCATGAGAGGCGGAGTATACAGCCAACTGAGCGCCCAATGCAAGCATGGCAAGAGTTCTAATGGTTCCGGGGATTGGTTCTTCAGATCTGACAATTCTTATTAATTCATTTGTATACTCAGGTTCGTTTGCAAAAAAGGATGCAAGTTCTTCTTGAGCATCACTGGACTGAACAAGTACAATAAACGCAAGTAGGCAGATCCTGCTATAACTCCGGCATATTCTGGAAGAACGAAAAGCATGAGCATACCGGACACGGGTCAGTAGAGAGAACCTGAGGTCCGGGGGAACATTGTAATGCTCTATACACTCCTTCAATAACACAAGATCATCCTCTTTCCGCAAGTGCAAGTCAGGAATCTGAATCACCCTTGAAGAAGAAGAACTAGCACTACTAGTACCATGATGTATACTCTGGGCACTGTGTCCACGCAACTCAAAATAAACAGTAGAACCAATCCGAAAATCAGCTTCCTTGTGATTATTATCCAAGTCGGAAGGAAAGATGGTGAGACCTTCTTCCTGGTTTCTCTCGTTAGCGACAACGCAGGAATACAAACCCAAACCCTCCTCTTTGCTACCCCAGCCCTGGGCAATAGAGAGAAGGAAGCTGTTTACGGAACCACATCCAATCAACTTTCCGCTCCGGTGGAGCTTAGATGAGCTGATTTTCACAAGCGCAGAAAGAGTTTCCAGGGCTGCAATGAGAACCTCTGGATCTGTGGAGGCAAGTAGGAGCTTAAAGTGCTGCAAACAAATAAACGATGTAGGAAAGTGTTACTAATAAAGTTAAACGAGCTTTAATATAGAGATATGGGAAACAAAAGAGGCATGCATGCATACCTCTAAACCATCAAAGGTACTTTTGTTGGGACAATTTTCGAGAATGATCTGCATCACACGAAGAATTTGAAGAAGAGAGTACTTGGGAAAGGGATCCTCATCTTCCAAAATCTTATCAGACAGGAGAAGGTCATTCCTAGTTGATAAAAAAGTCTTGAAGTACTTGTCAAAATGGAGAAAAAGAGGTCTCCAGTGATGGGAGTTGCCCTGGAATAATAACAATCAATCAATCAATCATCTGAAATAATAAGAGAGAGAGAGAGAGTGTATGTATCATTATGGTTACCTTACTGTACTCCCAGCGAAAGCCAGAGAGAGGTATCGCAATATCAGAGAGCGGACTCTGGATTACTTTCTCAATAAACGATTTGATCTCCGGAGGCTACAACACAAGACAAGACAATAAACCCTAATTAAATTCAGAAAAGGCAAAAGCTTGTGACAAGAATATCAAATTCAAATTAAAAATCCCTAATTGAATTCAATCAATATCAATTAAAAAAACCCTAAAACTCGAATTTGAGAGAACTCACAGGCTCAGCGTCGAGCCTAATAGAGGGGCCGATGGAGCCTTCGCCGGAAAGAAGCTGCCGCAACCGTGACGGCATACTTGCCGATCTGCCAGTCGCCATCTACAAGAAAGGTTTGACAGTAATCAATCTCAGAATCGTAACAGATCATAGGATCAAAGAGTATGTAGAGATACCTGTGTGTGCAGAGAGACGACAAGGAACCAAGTAGAAGGAGAGAGAGAGAGAAACCGTATGGGCAAAGATTAGTCCTACCGTAGTGGTTACTGAGCTTAAGCGATATCGATACCTTAGCTCGCGCAGGTTCGTACCGTACGGTTCGCGTTGAAATTGATTTCTTTTTTCCAAAAAATCGAGAGAAATTTTAATATAAGTGGGAATGTTAATAAACAAATCTTTGAAAAAAAAACGTGAACGGCAGGATTCGAACCTGCGCGGGCAAAGCCCACATGATTTCTAGTCATGCCCGATAACCACTCCGGCACGTCCACTTATTATTGAATCGTTTTGAGCCTATTAATATATTTAGAGATATAGATAAGAGATATAGATAAGCTCTCTCCAAATTCAAACCGTTCCAGCTCAACCTCAACATCATCAAGATTCAAACTTAGTTACTTTCTTTTGTAACCCTTTTGATATAAAAAAAATGTTGACTCGAGTGATCTGAAACAGTAACTTCATTAACAGATAAGGTTTGAGCTTAGAGGGATCAGAGTTTGATCTTGTTATGAGAAGGAAGAAGAATGGCGACTCAGGTTGATCCACCAAACGGAGTCAAGAATCAAGGGAATCATTACGTTCTTATCAAACCTATAGGCCGAGGAGCATACGGTGAGACTAACGAGAGAGTAGCGATCAAGAAGATCCACAATGTGTTTGAGAACAAGATCGATGCGTTGTGAACACTTTGTGACCTCAAGCTACTAGCCTACTACGTCATCTTCGACATGAGAATATGGTTGCTCTTAAAGATGTGATGATGGCTAATCATAAAAGAACCTTTAAAGATGTGTATCTTCAGGTATGCTGTTCCGTTTTGCATTGTTGTCGTGTTGGTTGTCTTCTTCTTTTTTTTTTTAGCAACTCGTGTTGGTTTTGTCTTATTGCTTTTTTTTTGTTTCTTTTTGTGTAGTTACATCGAGGGCTTAAGTATATTCATTCAGCCAACTTTCTCCATCGGGATTTGAAACCAGGTAACCCCCTTGTGAACGCAAACTACGACTTAAAGATATGTGACTTTCCAAAAAAAAAAAGATATGTGACTTTCAAAATTTAGCAAAAAAAAAAGAATTATATGTGACTTTGGTCTTCCGCGCACCCTAAAGCTAACAAATACATAGAATCATTACCTTACTCACAGCCACAGGCGATATCATTCTCACGTCTTTACCCGAATTCGCATGTTCTAGCATTGATCTGCTTCAGAAGTCAGAAGATGCTCGTTCTTGACCCGCCTAAGAGGATTAGTGTCACGGAAGGGCTTCAGCATCCTTACTTGGCAGTTGGCACCTTTATATGACCCGAGTTCTAATCCTCCTGCTCAAGTTCCTATTGTCTTGATGTAGATGAAGACGAGGATTTGGGGGCATTTTTATGAAATCGGTTTTGCAATTTCAACGTACTGTCTGTATCTTTCAAAACACTATATTTATACGTGTACACAAAATCATTTACCCGAAATTCAAATTAATAGTAAATGATGTTAATGGTTATGACAAATGGGTATAGACTTCTATAGAATATTATAAAAAAATAATTCATTTTACAATATTTATAAAAGTCTTACGATATAATTATCAAGTAGTTATGAAACATGAAAAAGGTTAAGAATAAACAAAATTTTATAAAGTGGAAAAATAAAGTTTATAATCTAGTTTATAGAAAATGTATGTTTAGAAAAAATATAGTTGTATTCTGGAAACTATGCTAATTTTCAAAGTTTTCCGTTCTATAAGCTGTTTTATTATGGAAAAATGATTGTCACCTACATAAACGATACAACACTACATGGTATTATGTGTTATAGTGTTAACATCATCAACATCATTATGATAGTTAAATAATGTGTTAGAATCTAACAACTTCTAATGACAATTTGACATATTTTAGCAAGTTCTTGGTTGTATAACTTTGCATTTGAATGCTTTTTCTATGTATTTATTTTAGTTTTTGATACTTTGCTTGTGTATTATGATAAACTTTTTAGCTATCAAAAAGAATTTGGTTAATAAACTTTTTTTATCAGATATTGGTGGATGCAAATCTGACACAATTTTTAGCTATCAAAAAGAATTTTATGGTGGTGGTAACAACATAACACACAATAGTTCAGGGATATTGTTATATGAATCATATAGTTCATGTAATTTTTGATGCTTAACTTTTGTTCAGATGTATAAGTATATAGTGGTGCATCATTCGTTTAGCTGATAATTTTTTTAATTATTAGTATCATATTTTGTATGATATGATTAGGGGATTATATTTATATGAACAGTGTGTGAATAAGAATCTTTTACTTTTCTAGATATATAGGAGTGCGCCAAGAAGTTAAATGAATTCATGATAACTTACGATTTCAAGACTTGACCTTGTCTTCTAGAATATGTATCTATTTTTTCAGATTTTTTTTTTATTAACCTGAAGTATTCCTGATTTTTAAAAAGATTTTAGATTAATCTTAAAAACACATGTACCTCACCTTTGAAATATTCAAATAAGATCTAAAACATGAATTTATATCTGCATGACAATACACATAGCCATATAATTACTAAGCATTTTACTTGTAAATATATCCTCTCATTTACTCTGATGTGCTCTGCAATAATACCACTTACGAGATATAGTTATCCAAAAACTGTTATGGAAATTGTAACTGTTTATACTTTAGGTGATAGAAAATTTACATTTTTATATTTCTACTAACTTCAATTACTCTATATTTTCTAAAAATCTCCTATATATTAAAGGAAAAACACTTAAAAAAATTTCCTTAAAAGTCTAATCTGACGTGGCTTCATGAGAGGTATCTATTTACAAAAATGCATACGTGTCACTTGGAGAGCGTTTGTTAAAAAACGCAAGCTTTAAATGCAAACAAAACTTACCTTAATTATTCTTACCTTTCTCAAAATTAACATTCACGTAACACACAAAATTTTCTTCTCCACTTTATGTTGGTTCTTCAATTTTACAAGCGTACGTGATGTGTTGGTTTTGGAAGACTACGTAAGAGGCATATCGAATTAGCTCTCTGCCAAAGCATGAAGAAGTTTGTCGTGGCAGCTTAGCCATGGCAGCACCTTCCTGAACTGCCGCGAAGAATATGGGTGCAACCATTCATACCAGAGCCTCAAACCGGACCTCTTTGTAGCACCTGCAATAGTAGAACCAGAGCTCATCGACGGCCACCGGGAAATACATCGTGGCTTCAACTTGCGTACCGTCCTGGTTAAGACCATACACCAGTCACAAGCTCGAAGATAGGCCTAAACCATGTATCTTTCGCGGTTACTCTACGACGCAGAGTGCGTATTACTGTCTACACGAACCAACGGGAAGAGTATTCACCTCACGACATGTTACCTTTGTAGAAGACCAATTCCCCTTCGCAAATCTCAAAGACTCAACTCCACCTACCCCAGAAACTACACAAGTCCACCCTACTTATCCGACACATATACATTTACCCATTTCATGCCATCTTTAATATATAGGGGATAATCTAAATTAAGTTATAAGTAGCTGTTGACATCTCTATTCTCTGTTGTTTCCTATTAATATATATGATATATCTTTCTATTATTCATATTTGATTTAAATTTCAATACTATTTTCTTCAATGATGCTACACATTGTCATTCGGGGTGTGATCTTGCATCTCGGTTTACAAACAATATAACAGTACGTAATATGGCGGTATATAAAGGTATGCACGGTCTTACAAGATGTTTTTCATAAATGTATGTCGTCTGAACATCATGTTAGAGGCATTTCATAATGGTAGCGATCGTGGGATAAGTTGTATAAAATAATCAGAAATAATTCAGTATATACATACTTGAAATAAATTACAAATGTGTTACTTGCAAACTATGTCAATAAAGCGCGAAGGTTAAAAATCTTTTTAAAATAATTCAGCATGCATTTTTGTAAATAGAGACCTCTCATGAAGCCACGTCAGATTAGACTTTTAAGGAAAAAATTTTAAGTGCTTCTCCTTTAATATATAAGGGATTATGTTTTTTAAAGGTCGAATAACCTTCAATTACTTTTATGATATTTTATTGTTTTTTTTATAAATCAGGAACACTATTATTTATTTATTCCATATTGTTATGGTTTCATTTTGCATTTAGATTAATCTACGAAAATAAACAAATTTCGATGTTTTGACCTATTATTTCATAGTTTATTAACAGAAAGACGAGTTCTAGACTTCAATTTATAAAAAAAAAACATGTATAATCACATTGGTTGCCAAGTAGTTAACATCTATATCAACATCAAGTCAAACTATACCCGACTCATAAACTTCGGTTAATGATATTACTCACGTATACTCACATAGTCGTAACATCATAGTTAACTGAATCATACCTTTATATTTTTTGCACCGTTTACTAAAGCTACACCTTATATATACATAATCATAATATATACAATCAACATATTTTTAGATATCTAATCCCGCGCAAAGCGCGGATTACTACCTAGTATAACATTATTTTACCTGTAAAAATTTAATATCAACTATATTTCCAAAAGATTGATATTTTTGAGAATATCAAAAATATCACTTTACATCTTCATGCATCTTTTGTTATAATAAATTATGAACTCAAAATTATACAGATTTATTAAATTTGTATATTGACTTTTGCCAAATTTTTGTTAAATTTCACAAAATAGTGTATTTATAATAAAAATTATTATATTTTTAGTATATGTGAACACTAAATTATAGTACATATTTTAAAATCTAAAATGTATATATCATTAAACTAAAATTACCTTGCATACAGAAAGAAAGAAAAAAAAGTAATGTGGTCAGTATCTATTTGTCTCATCTATAAAGGATCATAGTCATTGTTTCAGTGGTCCATAGTTCGAGTAACCGATAAAACAAAACTAATATAAATGTTGTAATTTTGGACTGTGAAAAATTACAGAATTTGGCTATGAATCTCCTTATATTCAAAAACAAAATTGGGATGTAGTCCGCAACAACTAATATCAGGATAGGAGCAGCAGCAACCTTATTCATTTCTCATTAAATGAGGTTAACTAATGTCGTTATCATTAAGAGCATTTCCAACCCTACTCTATTTTTCGCTCTAAAATAGAATTTAAAGTAAAAATGCTCCAATGGTACTCTATTTCTCACTCTATAATAGAGTGAAAATAGGTTTACTCCAAATATAGAGTAACTTATTTTTTTTTGTTCATCACTCTATTTTCTACTCTAAAATAGAGTACCATTGGAGCAAATTCAAACTCTATTATAGAGTTATTCTATTTTAGAGTAAAAAACAGATTAAGCCATTGGAGATGGTCTAAACACGGAGTGGCTGCGCTTGATATTAAACAAAAAAATGTACTTAGTGAACAAAATAATATCTTATTATCACATGCACATTAAATGATCAAGAACATTAACTAAAATGATACATGTGAATAGTAGTAATAATTTAACAAACAATAAATTTGTAAAACATTATTATTTTTTATTATATAATCATATATGGATTTCAAAGACTTTCTACTCAAAAACTAATCACACAAGACATTACATCCGGGTACGTGTAGATGATTAAATTCATTTAAATCGTGGTTAGGCAGGTAATGATACTCGAACTGAAGGCATAAGCTTCAGCTGTAACTCGTTTAATTAACATGGTTTATATGAAAATTACCAATTGCTAAATATTTTTATAATATATAATAAAATTAATATATAAAATGTCAACAGTTTATATTTTTGAAATATCTTTCAAAACATTTTCAAAATTTTAAATTGGATGGAGTATATAGAATTCTAGGCTACAAACCTTCCCTTCAAATGCATATTCATCAAACAGAACCAAAAAAAAATCACATCTATACATCAAATAAGTTGCCGAAATATTGTTATATATCTATCCCATTATAAATACTTTGTAAACAGCTTCCCGTTAGATTTTGTCTTAGATTTTGCTTTTCTGAAGCCAAAATATAGTTAGGAGGGGAAACCAAAAATATTTTACTATCCGTTTGGAAATTTGTGAGAAAACGACTTTTTTATTAGCTTCTGCCGCAAGAAAGTCAATCAACAAGACCAACTGAGTACTGACCAACTTAATACACATATGCGATGATGTAACCTTTTGATCCTAGAAACTTCTTATTCATCAAAAATCTTTTAAAAGAATATAAAAATTCTGAGACCAAGAGGTTTGACCAATTATAACCCGGTTATAACGCTTCATTTCATCAGATCGCGTCAAATCCTTTAATCCAATTTTTAAATATTTTAGAAACGATTTTCTTTCCTATCATTAAACAAATATTCTTGCCGCGTCAAGACATATAATTTTTTTTTATTACAAATCTTGTATATTAATACCAAACAAGGTCGTCTCTCTTGTCTGTAAATCAAATCCTTCCTAACCAAAAATAAAGCAAACAAAAACCCATTGAAACTCTCCTAATCTCGCAAGAACAGCACAAGATAAGAGAAACCAAAGGATCATCAACTAAAAAAGAAATGACCAGCCCATTTAGATCTTCATGTTCTTTGCCAAGAAAATCAAGCAAGAACCCTTTTTCAAATCGTGGACTTGACAAATTCTCTAAGCTTCTCTCAGAGCTCGACCAGAAGAGGCAGAGCATCTACTCCAAGAAGCTAGATTCTGGAGGCCCGCCTCTTGTCCGATTCGTGTTCACAAGCTCCGGCGAGTGTGTCCCCGTCGTGATCAGATCATCTTACCTTCATAAACAAAAGAAGACCAAAGATGTTGCTCCTGCTGCTGCTAAAGTCAAAACAGTGGTCAACGAATCAAAAACCGAGGAAACGAAGAAAACAGAGCTTGAAACAGAGGAGAAACAGAACTGCGTTTTGAACGAGAATCTGAAGAAGATCACGAGACCGAACCGGTTCTTGCCCGTGACTGTGATATTGGTTCTTGTTTTATTGGTTTTCTTTGGAAGATCTGTTGCCATTATGTTCACCTGTATTGCTTGGTACTTGGTTCCAACGATCAAGGAAAAGAGCGGATCTTCCTCATACGCGATGAAGAAGAAAGATTTCGCTAGGAAATTGAGTATTGAAAACAGAGCATCGTTCAATCCAAGAACTGTACGTCATCATTATCCTAGCAAGTAGAATTTTCGTTTTCTGGCTGCTCGTGAGAATACTGCGTGACCGAGCAAATACGTTCTTGATTTATTTTCTTGTTACGTTTTGTTTCTTGTCTGTTACTTTCATAGTTGTTAATTTTCATACAGCTGAATTAGCAGAAAATTATGTATTTTTTTCTCTTCTTTAGATCTCAAATGTTTATAGGTGTAAATATGCAATAGGACAATGTTCTTGGTTGGTGGTTACATATTATCTACTGCCTACTGGAAACATATCGTGAACATCTATATCAAAAATAGTGTAATAACTCAAGAAACTGGTGATGATAATATTTTTAAAATAATCGTAATTGTCTACTTTCTTTAGATTTTTCTTAAATGTAAAATATATTCAATCAGAAAAACGTTTTACATCAAATGCATCATTAGATTAAAAAAATGCATCATTAGATGGAGCTTTGAAGTTTTTAGTAATTACATAATTATAATACTCATGCATATTTATCGGATTAAGATTTTTTTTTTAACGCTGAGTTATTAGAATATTACAATTATGATATGAGAAATATTACATAGACGATTCGACAACCGACAATACTACATGTCTTATGAAGATCTACGCCTAACTGTATCACATGTGGCATCCTATGAAAATCCACGTCTTACAAGATGTATTTGCACCATGTTAAAGATCCCTTGTAAGTTTTTCTTCCGTAAATCTACATAATTGTTTAATAAATCACTCTTTCTAGGACTTGAAACCGGATTACGATTTAGTGTGTTCTTGGCTGCTGTGTTATCTACTGCTAGGTAGTTTCGTCGGTGAGGTTGTCTACAATTTTACTTTGACTTTTGTGATTTTTCTCAAGTTTTGTTTTGAGTTTCCTGATAGTTTGTATGATCTACATTTTTTTTTCCTTAAATAGTGCCAGGAGCCACTACAGCGTAACATTTAATTTACAAGAATTTGCAAATTCATTATTTTGTTTAAACTCAAGTAGTAATTATATATGGTTAGGAGCACCGAACACACGATAATATAGTACTGACTAGGCCACTAGCGTGGGTTGTAGTTAAATAGTTTGTGATCTTGAAGTAGATTTAGAAATCACACTAATTATTGAACCTTAGACATATAAATTAAACATAAAACAATATTGTTCATTAAGGAGAATTTTGATAGTTTTTATCAATTTATTTTAGTGGATAGACATAAGATAAGTTTGTGATCAAAAAAAAAAAAAGACATAAGATAAGTTAAAATGATAAGAAAAAAGATTAGTTAGATATTTGATATATTAATTTGTTAGTTTGAAAGTTATAAATGTTAATAAAAATTCAGTTTAAAATGGGTTTAGATATCACATTCAAAATTTAAAATGTGATTTTCTTTATTTATGTCTCATACATTGTAATTTGTAAAATTCAATGGAAGTTTTATAGAGGTTGCGGTCCTCTCAAGGAGTTTTGAGGTACAACAAAGTCGCCTCTTCTTACTCGCTACTTTGCCCAGTTCAAATTACTTTCTCTTTTTTTATCGGATCTTATCTTGTGTCATCGTCATTTGTTATGGATATGGTTGTGCTTCTAGAAAATTTGCAATTACAAACTTTGTAATTATGTACAGCCAAACTAGTCAGAACTCCGGCTGATATATATCTTTCCAGAAATTAAAAAAAAATCAACGGTGTGACATATTTTTACCATAAAATAATATAAGGATGATTCGGATCAGTAAAACAAGAATTAGATCCTGAACTTGGGGTTGAGAATGGCGACATGCAATTCACGGTTTTCAGTGCGGAATTATCAAAACCGCCAATTGATTACCATTCACCACTGTCACTCAAAAACGCACAAAAAACTAATCGCACGTAAAAGATAGTAGTTCAGCTGAAAACGGCACCTGTGTAATTAATATTTGTTTCAATTTTTGTATACATGCAGAATCCAAAAAACGCACTTTAAAACTAATCCCACGTAAAAGATAGTGGTTCAGCTGAAAACCGCACCTGTGTAATTAAATTTAAATAATAGTAACATATATATAGTATATTTTAATATTAATATTTATGAAATGATGTTTTTTTTAAATTAAGTTTTCAATATATTTTCAAATTTTTTATCAAAAAAATTGATCAACGTAAATTTCAAAATTGAAATATTTATATATTTTTTATATGGCATATAATTTAATTTAAAATGATATATATATATATATATATATATATATATATATATCTTTTATTTTTAATACTTATTAAATGAAACTTCAATTTATATGATTTTTTTAATCATTTGTATCATGTCATAACAAAAATTTTAAACCATGGATCACAAATATAACATATAAAGAAAATTTTTAATGTTTATTATATGGTTACTATGGTTGTTTAATTTATTTTTATAGTTTAAAATTAAAAAATATAATATAAGATACACTTATTTTTATCAAATCTTTATTATTCAAAATCATTAATTGTCATATCTATTTTAGCCATATTAGGAAATTCTGTGATTTTATTTAAAGAAATAATAAAGTACATTAATAGTGTATTTATGGTTAGTTTAATAAAATGCTTATTATATATTTTGATGGATCAATCTATTTCTCTAAGGATTCTAAGAATCATTCTGTGATGACACATGACTACAAAAAAAATATTGTAATGCTTCTCAGTATGTTACATGGAAACGGAAGCGGATACGTGGAAGCGGAAGTGTAAGGAAGCACAGAAACGAGATTTTTTAAAAATATTAGGAAGCGGATACGTGTTGGAAGCGTATATCCATATATATATATTTAAGAAAACAAAAATTAGGACTAAAAATTATATGATTTAAATTTGAAATAAAGCATTTATTCATTTATAATAATTTTGAAATGATTTTATATTAAAACTGTAAAAATACACATAATTAAGTTTACAAAAAAAATTATATTAATGATTTTTAATACTTCATAAATAATTGACACAATATATTTCAATATGTGTTATATCTTTAATAAAAAATCTCAATGCATAATGATAATTTATAGTATTATTTTTGATATTTGCATATTTATAACTCAATATTCATTACTATTAATTTTTTTATTTTATGTAGATTAAAACTATGGTTTTATATTTATTGATATACATTGCATTTTTTTTTAAAATGGTAGCGTGATTCTAAAACGGAATCGTAAGCTTCCAACAAGTTTTTAAAGAGAATATTTTAGAAACGTTTTGGAAGCGAGATTCCACAAGCTTCCACAAGGTTCCGATTCTGATTCTGGTTCCGAAGCGGGAAGCGGACGTCCGATGAAGCTTCCATGCAACATAGGATAATATATAGGGGATAACCGAAGGTTTACTTTTTATTTAGTTTTGGAGTATTGCATTGGTTTAGTTTTATTAGACGATGATGATTTACTTTAAGTAGACCGGTTGTATCACCTGAGTAGTGTTTAGTAATATTGTAACAAACTGGTCCAAAATTTAAGTACCTCAGTAACAAATTTTAAAGGGTCTAAAATTTAAATGATAACTTTCAACAATAGATAAAAATAGGATCTTAAATTAATAGAATAAATGTGTTGTCAAAAGTACGAGAAAATCAGCTAAGAAATGACACATTGGTTACTACCCACACTGTAAGAACATTCAGATCACATACCTATGTTTTGGAAATGATATATTGATACTTTCTGACAGAAACATCCGTTTAATTGAAGGCATGAAAGACATTTGAAAATTTTGTGGGAGCTCTCAGATCTAAAAATCAGAATGGAAAATCAATTGGTTATAGGTTAGAGTCTTTGCACAAACTTGATCATCAATTGAAGCTTGATCCCCATCTACAACTGGAACACGTCTGGTTGTTTATTTTGGATTGCCATCAACGACAAAGAGAAGACTACTTGTACACTATAGAGGCAGGGCTTGTTTCTTATCCTACTCTAGCATGGAACTCACAAAACTAGTCATCACTAGTCTCATTAACTTCTAGCTAATAGTGTTTCATCTCCCAAGATAATGTATGTATAAATGAGATTGTAAGTTATGTTTTGCATTTAATTTGTCTGGTTCAGGACGGAGCTAACCTCTTGTAAAACAAAACTTTCTTAATTGACGTGTGCAAACCAAAAAAAAAAGGATTGAGAATCAGGCTGATTTGCAAGGTGAATAAGGCATGTTGTTTAAAGATTATGTGGAAATCTATTAGCATGCATCCATCTATGTTTTTTTTTATAACTATGGGGATCCGGTGAGCGAGGTCAATCGACTAGTTCTACAAAGTCCACGGCACTCCACGTATTCTTGCGATTTAACGCTAGCCCGGGTGGCCACACGGGGTTTCAAAGTCGGATCCGTATTGGAGCTGTTGCTTCCTCGAGACCACTAGCCCACCACCGCATGGTTGCATCCATCTCTTTGGACACAATGGATCCGAATATATTTTTAAAAGGTTCTTTCTTGTTTATCTCTTTGAAATCAAACCCCGGAGGATGGAGAGGAAAATATCCTCAAATATTCAGATACATCTAAATAATTATATTAACTGAAAGTGAGAAACCGGTGTTCTACCTCATTCTGGTACGATAATTGGTCATCTTTAGAGCATATGGTTCCATTGATTTAGGAGTTACCAATTGGTTCAGATATCTGATTACAGAAGAAATCATCGAGTAAACTCACTGAATGAGATCAATATTTTGATTAAATCACAATGTATCATTGTATTTTACTTTAAATATTTCCACCGTCAGATAGTTTCAACTAAAATCGATTTTTTTTTTTAATATTTAGACAAAAAATGGTTTCTTATATAGAATAGCATATTCTGACCAAAACAGCAAAAATCATTCTTGAACGGTGAATCTATTTAGGTGACTATGTACAATTGCACCCTACTATTTTTAAGAAGATATTTATTTTATAAAATATTATTTATATTTTAACAAAATTTAAGCCGAAACATATTCTAATACGCACCCACGGATTTTTGTATCTTGCATCTTGAGTTTTTTTTTAAACAAATTATATCTATACTATTAAAAGGGAAGGAGTCCTAAAAAATCTACTTATAAAAGGTTGTTGGACCTATTCATTAGAAACCTAATAAGTCTTATTTATGTAAAGTTATATTTTTATACATTATATGATTAATTATTTTGGTTTTTTTCTAAATTGATGCAACTTAATTGTTTTTTTATTATAACATATAATGACATTAATATTTCTCTTGGTTCGGACATACCATATTTAAGTGAATAAACTATAATAAACTGAATAAAAACATTACATTTATAAATATATAACTTTCATGATCACTAAAGTTGTCACGTTTTACAAAAACTCAAGGAAAGACCATATACTACTAATTGATTTTGTGTTATATGTTTAAAATACAAATTTGTTAATTTATAAATATAGGTGACCACTATGGTTGTGTAGTTCTATAAACATTGATGAATATTATATGATCGATACTATTAATACATGTATTTCATAAATATATTAATTTATGACAAAAAAATCCAAAATATATATCACAAAATTATATACTAATTCATATATCACCAAAAAAAGATAATACTAAACTAATTTTTATTATTTACATTTAAAAAGATTAAATATCTATACTTAACAAACTATGTAAACAAAAAAAAGAATATGATGTGAATATGTGGATATAATCTTAGATTTCTTTTGTTAATTATTTTTACTATTATCTAACCAAAAAATACTTAAAATTTAAGTTACTTGGTCTACAAGTTTATTTATTACGGCCAAATACTTTATTTTCCTTATTTGTATCAACCAAAATATCTAATTGATTCTACTTATATTTTCTACTAAGATTTTTGGTAACCAACATTGATTATTAATCTATCATAACTTCTCTTAGCCTACATCGACTACAAACATCTCCTATTATAAAATATTGACTAACTCGATACTCCTTCCGTTTCGATTTAATTGCCGTTGTAGGGAAAAAATTGCGTTGCAAAATAAATATCGTTTTAGAGTTTCAATGCAAAATTTATTAATAAAATTCTCCGCTTTGTTATTCTATTGATTGAAAAATGGTTAGGTGTATAGGTAATTGTGTTTTTGTTTCGGAAATATACAAAATCATATGTTTTCTTAGTCTGTGTGCATAAACCTAGAACACAAATAAAATGAAATGGAGGGAGTATCTTTTTACCATCAACTATATCAAAACCAAAACATTAGAAAAGAGTCAGCAAAGAAACGATTCCAAAAACATGATTAATAATATGCAGATGACTTTTTTGAAAGACTTTAAACAACACAAGACTGCTTGGCGTGTACAAGTCAAAGTCATCTACTCATGGAGATAATGGACCAAAATTATTGATGATTCATTGAAACATTTTTTAATAGTATAGATATCTAATAAATAGTTAGAATTCATTCAAATTTTATCAAACAATCAACAAAAAAAATATCCGCGCTTCTCAAGCGCGGGTCAAAATCTAGTATATTATTAATTTTGATCCCATGGGCAAGCATCTTGAGTTTAATTAATTTATGTTTTTGTTTTATTGTTTTTTATGTTTACTTAAATGTGCCGCTAGTAGAGTATTAGCCTAATTTTGTAAGCGAAGACTACAAAATACAAAACACGGACTATGGTATATAGAAAAATATGCTTATGAAGACAATTGAATATCAAAAAGCGATGGCGACGGCGATTGTATATTAGGGTTGAATGGGTCGTCAACGGTGGGATCCAGGGAGTCTTTGGGCTATCGAGGGTCTTCAATGGATAGATCATCAGCATCAGTGTGTTTTTGGGAATCGATGGAAGCAATAGGAAGTTTCTGCAGGGCAATATCTTTCAGATCTCGTAAGAGATTTGAGAAATCAAGGGAAGTTTTGGGGTCTAAGGATTATTGGCTCTTTCATCTGTCAAATTAAGGATATTCAGGATATGATTTTCATTCTGTTTAAAACGAAATCCACTATGATTACTAACGAGTTTGGGGAGATTCTTCATCGCTACATTTACATGGGGTTTAGGAAAGCTTTAAAATTTCATCAGTTTTATTTTGGGGATGAGTTCCAGAACCTAACTGCTGTGAAGCTGGAGGAAAATGATACAAGGAGATATTTGTTGTGGAAGATGTGGAGCCCAGAAGGAATCCATAAACCATGTATTTTTTGAATACCTTCCAACAATTCAGGTTTGGGCGCTATCGAAGATACCATCAAATCCAGCTATCTTTCCGACAAGTGCTCTCTTGACAAATTTGGATCATCTGTTCTGGAGAGTTGTTCCGCAGATGGAAGATCATCAGTTTGCATGGATACTATGGTATATCTGGAAAGCTAGGAATAATAAAGTTTTCAGTAATCTGGACATTGATCCTTTGGATACAATTAAATTGGCAGAAACAGAATCAACACTATGGGCTGAGGCACAAAGTTTGAATGAGCAGAGGATAGTACCACAAATAGCAGATACGACCCTGCCGTCAATTCCAGGAAGATGGTGTTTTGTGGATGGCTCATGGAAAGAGGGTGATACTTTTTCAGGACAAGGTTGGTACATCACTTTAGAAGGATTCGATGGATTATTGGGGGCAAGGAATGTTCGGGCTATTCTCTCTCCCCTTCATGCGGAGATGGAAGCGCTACTCTGGGCAATGGTATGTATGAGGAATTTACGTCAATTTCAGGTCACGTTTGCAACGGATTGTTCTCAATTGGTGAAGATGGTTTCTGAACCAGAAGAATGGCCAGCTTTTGCAAATTATTTGGAAGATGTCAAGAACCTGAAAGAGAGTTTCACCCGATCAGAGATTATCTATGTACCACGGACGCAAAATACAAAGGCGGATAGAATAGCACGCAGTGTTAGGAAGCAGCCGTCTTTCGTCGTTCACATGGATATAGATCACCCGGTTTGGTTTACAGAGTCAGTATGAGTCAAGTCGATGACAAAAAAAAAAGGTATATAGAAAAAACAAAAGAAGAACACAGATTTTGACTCGCCGTTGTTGGGTGTCAACACGAAGAAATGTCTAGGGTTCTAAGTCAGTCAATGATAGTGCGTGAACCTCTCTGCCTCCGTCTACATTGGACTGCTTGGAACGCGGACGCAGGTTTCGTTTAAAAAAAAAGCTAATATTCTATAAATTTTCAATTTAAATGAGTTTCGTGATGCGTTTTCATAAAAAGATAAATCATAGATTTTTATTAATCAAAATAATTATGAAAATCAGTTTTATCACTATTTGGTTCAGATTCATTTCATAAATAACATATTTTAAATTGACATACATAGGATCAAGTATACATGTATATTGACTAGAAATCTTGCTTACTTTTTCAAAAAATTGAAAAATTTAACATTTATTTTTTGATTAAAAATAATAATTAAGATATTTTGTAATGATAAAAGTTTCATTTAGTTAAAGTTAATTGTCAAATCCAATAATAGGTGTTTAAAAAGAAACCAGAATAGGTATAATACGAATCATTTTTGATGAAATAATTTCAAATTATATATTTAAATGAAATAACTCAAATATATGATATAATTCCCTTTATTTTACTACTAACTTAATACTAAATAGCGATTTAAATATATGATATTAAAATTTAAAATGATGGTTGTCATTTGACCCTTTTAGTTACTATTGGAGTTTGAAGTCTTAGCATGCTGAAGAATTTTTAAAAACTTTATGGCTAGATTTGCTTATGCAACTTAAACTCGATTGATGTGTTAGCTTTCTATTTTTCCTAAATAATTTATATCAAATTATAAATGTAATAAAAATATTTGTGAAGTGTAAGATACCAAACTTAATAATTCTATTTAATATGTTTTCAAATTGATGAAAATTAAATAAGAAATTATGGTTATTTTTTAGTTGCCACTAGTAATTGTGGTCTATTCAAAGATTGTTTGTAAGCTAATATAACAAAAATGAATAACATAATCATTATTAGTTAAAGTATTTAGTGATAAAACCTAGCTCTAAACTATTTTTGAATCAAAATAAAAATCGAAATAAAATCTTTCAATTAGCTTTTAACATTTGAAATCTTCAACTTAAAAATCGTTAGCGTTTTTCAACTTCCGTCTATAATACTGTTTATTTTGGATTACAAACTTTAATGCCGTTTATAATGCTGTTTTATAGTTAAATATTTTGGTTGGGGATTTCATCATTAAAGGCTGATAATGTTTTGGTAAAAGCTTGTAAAATAGGATTGAGGTTTATAAATAACTAAAATAAGATTAAGATTTATAAATTTATTTATAAAAACTTGTAAAATTAGTTAGAAAACTTATAAAATTAGTTATAAAATCATTTATAAAGCCTTACTAGTCACTTATAAGATGTAATAAAATCAGTTATAAGAGTTCAAACAATAAAAAAGTGTTTTTAAAAGTTTATAATTTTATTTATACAATATATTAATCATTTCTAAGAGCTTATATGATATTTAAAAAGACTTTTAAATTACTTCTATGATTTGTAAAAAATGTATAAAGCTTATAAGAATTTGTAAAATAATTTATAAAGGCTTATAAGAATTTTTAAAATAATTTGTAAAGGCTTATAAATAATTTATAAAAGTTAATAAACAATATAGCATGAACTATAGGCTTATGAAATAATTGATAAAGCTTTATTAATCATTTTTAAGGGCTTATAAATTGGTTATAAAATTGATAATTAGTGCATAAATATTTGTAAATTATTTTAATACTTTTAAATCGGTTATAGGAGTTTGAAAATAATTGATAAATGATTATACGAGGATTAAATGATTTTACATTCGTATAACCAATTTTACAAAAAAATATTTATCTTTTGGCAATCCATTAAGCGTTTGATTTAAGTTACTAGCTTGACTTTGTGATAGATCTTAGTGGGGTTGAGCATGAGGGCTTGTTCCAAAACAAGCTCCACAATCAGTGATTTTATAAGGGATATTTAACGATAAAACTCTTCAACTAAATTTATACCAGGTAGAAACCCCTAAACTAATTTTATTTAATGGATTAAATAATTTCTCTACCGATTCTACGAGTAAATCTTTAGTTTACAATCTTAACTAAACTTAGTTGGAGGTTTTAAACATTAAAAATAAAAATATAATTAAAACTATTTAAAAATTTTAGTAACTCAGTTTTATAAAATTAGTATTTCTATGCTACTTTTATTCACTTTTCAGTTTTTTTATAGATTATTTTACAAGCTTTCAGAGATAAATTCCTTTCAACTAATTTTTAACTGTTTTTCATTTAAAATAGATGTATTTTGAACAAAGATTACAAACGTTAACATTTTTTTTTGTCATCAACATAAACAAACTCATAAAAACTCTGTAAACTAAATTGATAATTCTATATCCATATGGATGAGCGACAAATGACGGTTGTCTCTTGACACTGCGTGATCTGGAACTATAAAATACTTAGCGTAAACTTTAGGATCTACAGTTACGACCACTGATTTTAGATGATTTCTTTGTTGGTACAAGAATTTTATGTAATAACGACTAAATTTTGTTTTTATCATGTTAGACGCTATAGTAATATTATATATTTTAATATTTTAATAACATTTACTTATTAGTAATCTAATGTCATAATATTTTTTGGGTCCACCAGTAACTATGATGCGGAGGATATCAGGAACGGATACAACTTTTGTTTCATAAGCATCACCACATAACTATACTTTAACGTCCTACCGCCTGTGGCTACTGAGCTATCCACGCCTATTCATTCTATTTCATGCGACGGGGTTCGTTAATTTTTTGGAGGCTCATTAGTCATATTTACTGCCTCAACAATTACAACATGACATTTCTCGATATGTCACACATCCTTCTATTGCTGCATCTCAACCACGTTTAACTCTTAAGCTTTTCTATATATACCAAAAATTGGGATATTACAATTCACTCACTCAAAGAACGCTCTTTCTTTGCGCACCACTACATGTCTGAAGGTGCCTCTCGGATCAGAACCGAGATGACTAATTTCGCTCTGATACCACTTATAACGTCCCGATCGCCCACGGATAATGTGCCGGTCCGTGGGTCTTATTCCGTGCGATTGGCGGTTCGTTAATTTTTTTAAATCTCATTAGTCATGTTTATTGACCATGCAATCACCACATGATCTTTCTTCGTGTTTTGGCCTCAATCGCATAATATTGTGAATTTATAGGTCATTCATCTTTCTATTACTCCATCTTAAACACTTTTAACTATGGAATTTTAAATAAATATCTTCTTATATAGATATGCGCACTTTGGGGACGTAGGTAATCAAATCAATATTTTAAAACCTTTTCACATATGCCCTGATTTTCTATTACCTATATATTATGTATACGTTTGATCATAGGAGAAAATACATTTATGAATTAAGGCTAAGGAGTATTGGAGTTTAAAAAAAAAAATATTCCGAACGGTTACCAATAAAAACAAGCCTGTGGTCCTCGGCGGCCATTAGGAAACAAGAGTCTTTTTTGAGTTTTAACATTTCCACCAAAAACAGAACTCATAAGAGTCTATGAGTTTTTAACATTTGTACCCAAAAAAGCTTTTATGAGTAGCCGACGACTACGTGGAAATAAGCCAGTAGTTTCCAGTACAGTCTCATTTAATATTCCTTTTGACATTTCCTCTTCTCTTTACGTGTTTTGCATATATATATGTGAACAACTAACTTGTTTACTCAACAAGCCACTAGTAACTTTCTTCAAACTCTCTTTTGCTCTAGCTCTCTCATGGCTACTTCTTCTTCTTTGTCTCACGTTATACACTCAATCTTCCCGAGCTTCCACGGGCCAGATGTTCGTAGAGAATTCCTCAGTCATTTACACAATGTCTTTGCGAGGAAACAAATCACGATGTTCGATGATCAGAAGATGGAGAGATGCCAGACGATCGGACCTGTGCTCATACAAGCCATTAGACAAGCAAAAGCATCCATCGTTGTGCTCTCTAGGAATTACGCTTCTTCGAGCTGTTGTTTAGATGAACTACTTGAAATCTTGAAGTGCAAAGAAGATTTGGGGCAGATTGTGATGCCAATTTTCTACGACGTTGATCCATCTGATATACGGAAACAGAAGGGAGACTTTGGTGTCGCGTTCAAGAAAACCTGTGAAGGTATAGCAGAGGAAAAGAAGCGGAGATGGATCGAAGCTTTGACATGTGTAGCAACCATAGTGGGAGAACACTCTCGTAACTGGTTTGTTACTTGTCTCTCTATGCTCAATGAAATAGAAACCTTTTATATCTTTGATAAATACCTTGTAATAGCACTAAAAACACCTTTTTGTTCAAAAAATGGCACACAAGGGAAAAATTTTCAAAATAGCACACAAAGGATAAATTTCCGAATATAGCATTAACTAAAAATACCTTTTTATTTAGGTCGAAGTTTAGTGATTAAGGTTTGGAATTTAGTATTTAGGGGTTATATCTGTGTTACTCAAAAAGGGGTTATATTTGCTAGGGTAAATGTTTGGAATTATTTAGTCATTTTATATTTTCATTGGTGTTATTTTGGAGTTTTTTTTCTCCTGATGATATTTGTTTGTCACAATAAGAGATTTGCTTCTTTATATATATATATATATATATATTTCTTAATCAGTGATTGGAGTTTCTCTAGTTTAACAAAATTTTGGTTTTCTTTTTTTCAGGAATGATGAAGCTGCGATGCTCGAAAAGATTTCCACAGTTATGTTGGAAAAACTGAAAATGGAAAAGTTATGGGAAATGTTTAGGAGTCACGATATAGACCGGAATGGTTTCATAAATGAACAAGAGCTTCGATATTCTATGACAAGAGATGGGGGGAAAGTAACCGATGAAGAAGTTCGTATGATCATCAAGGCAGCGGATGTTGATTCTGATGGTCGGATCAGCCATAATGAGTTCGCCAAATTCATCGAAACGTGAGGGATTCTTAAACCTTCTTAAAGCCTTTAAGCTGAAGATAAAAAATAATAAGAAATTACGATGTTTTACAGGAAATTTTCACCATGATTTAGAATGTTTTTGTCTTTCTTAATAGTTGAGATTCGATAGTGGGTTTCTAAAATTTTGTAAATTTTTGTTTCTCTTTTGTCAGGGATAATATAGAAAAAGTTTCCATGTTCGGAAAGTTTGCCACAGATGTTACACTGTCATGGGATGAAAAGAAAGAAATGATTCAATGGTTTAGGCTTCTGGATGTAAACCAGAATGGTTTCATAACTGCGGCAGACTATCAAAAATATATTTTGACAAATTATGGGAAAAAAGTAACCGACGAGGATGCTCATAATTTCATCAAAGCATTTGATGTTGATTGCGATGGTCAGGTCAGCTATGATGAATTCGTCAAACTGACGAGGTGATGCAGTGTCTTATAAGACCATCTATATATACAAGAGGGAAAGTGATGTGTATGATTTATGAAGCTTCGTCGACTAGGTTAGGCGAGCAGAAGTATCTCGTTGAAGAAATGTGATAATGTGTATAGTTGTACTCTTTTTCCTTATTATGATGTTTATATCCCACTAAATTTTTTCATGACAATGTTTTAAAAAAGCAACAAAGAACACATAAATGATAAACACTCAAAAAATATATTAGAATTTCAAAGATATAGGTTTATCATTGTTCTAAAGTCTTTGAGATCAAGGGAACGAAGGAAAACGACCAAATCACTTCTTTTTTTTTTCTAACCAAGAAAAATAGTAATCTTGTTGCTTAAAAAAAGAATAGTAATCTTTACAATGAGAGAGTGTTATGGTACTTAAACAACTTTGAATTACCAAGCATTTACAGGAACAGAGGAGGAAGACGATTTTGAGCTGATGGCTGAGACGCAGCCTTTAAGGCGATCAAGAATGGCGTGTTTGGTCTTCGTGAGGTTTGCGTGTGACGTCAGAGGCAGCCCTTCTTTGACACATTCGTCGTACTTCTCTAGCACCGCCACAATGTTTGAGAAGTCCGGACGCTTCGAAGGGTTCTCCGACCAACACCTCTTGATCAGGTGATCAAGTTCTGGTTGACAGCTCGCCGGCAATGGCGGTCTCTCGTTCTGCTCATATTAATATTAGATAAATACTGAATGTTTCATGCACGTAACATATTCAAGTATGACTTGTATCCCAAGCAAACACAACACACAATCTCAATGTTCTTTTTTTTTGACTGACTATGAGGTTACGAGCCCAAAGATCACGTACATCTAGGACGAGACCACTACCATGTTAAATTAAATCTCTTTAGAAAAGTAGATCTTTTGACCCAGAAAAAAAAAAGAAAAGAAAAATTGATCCTTCGCACCCTTCCCATGGAAATCGAAGCTATCACCCTTTAGACTTCAATCTCAAATGTCTATCACAAGATGTTAAGAGACTGACCTTTTCAGCGACTGCAAATGCGGCTTGCACTGGAGTCATGCCTTGGAACGGAAGCAAGGCAGTGGTGAGTTCCCATAGAACGATCCCAAAGCTATAAACATCCACTTTTCTAGTGTAAGGCTTATCCTTGATCATCTCTAGAGCCATCCATCGATAAGTTCCCATGTTACCCTTGGCCTCTCTGCATTGCGTCTCAAGACAAGAAGTCCCAAAATCTGCAACTTTAACTCTCATTTCATCATTCAAAAGCAAATTGTTGGACTTAAGGTCTCTGTGGATTATTGTATATAGAAAAAACAAAAGAAGAACACAGATTTTGACTCGCCGTTGTTGGGTGTCAACACGAAGAAATGTCTAGGGTTCTAAGTCAGTCAATGATAGTGCGTGAACCTCTCTGCCTCCGTCTACATTGGACTGCTTGGAACGCGGACGCAGGTTTCGTTTAAAAAAAAAAGAGCTAATATTCTATAAATTTTCTATTTAAATGAGTTTCGTGATGCGTTTTCATAAAGATAAATCATAGATATTTTTATTAATCAAAATAATTATGAAAATCAGTTTTATCACTATTTGGTTCAGATTCATTTCATAAATAACATATTTTAAATTGACATACATAGGATCAAGTATACATGTATATTGACTAGAAATCTTGCTTACTTTTTCAAAAAATTGAAAAATTTAACATTTATTTTTTGATTAAAAATAATAATTAAGATATTTTGTAATGATAAAAACTTCATTTAGTTAAAGTTAATTGTCAAATCCAATAATAGGTGTTTAAAAAGAAACCAGAATAGGTATAATACGAATCGTTTTTGATGAAATAATTTCAAATTATATATTTAAATGAAATAACTCAAATATATGATATAATTCCCTTTATTTTACTACTAACTTAATACTAAATAGCGATTTAAATATATGATATTAAAAGTTAAAATGATGGTTGTCATTTGACCCTTTTAGTTACTATTGGAGTTTGAAGTCTTAGCATGCTGAAGAATTTTTAAAAAACTTTATGGCTAGATTTGCTTATGCAACTTAAACTCGATTGATGTGTTAGCTTTCTATTTTTCCTAAATAATTTATATCAAATTATAAAGGTAATAAAAATATTTGTGAAGTGTAAGATACCAAACTTAATAATTCTATTTAATCTGTTTTCAAATTGATGAAAATTAAATAAGAAATTAAGTTTATTTTTTAGTTGCCACTAGTAATTGTGGTCTATTCAAAGATTGTTTGTAAGCTAATATAACAAAAATGAATAACAGAATCATTATTAGTTAAAGTATTTAGTGATAAAACCTAGCTCTAAACTATTTTTGAATCAAAATAAAAATCGAAATAAAATCTTTCAATTAGCTTTTAACATTTTAAATCTTCAACTTAAAAATCGTTAGCGTTTTTCAACTTCCGTCTATAATACTGTTTATTTTGGATTAAAAACTTTAATGCCGTTTATAATGCTGTTTTATACTTAAATATTTTGGTTGGGGATTTCATCATTAAAGGCTGATAATGTTTTGGTAAAAGCTTGTAAAATAGGATTGAGGTTTATAAATAACTAAAATAAGATTAAGATTTATAAATTTATTTATAAAAACTTGTAAAATTAGTTAGAAAACTTATAAAATTAGTTATAAAATCATTTATAAAGCCTTACTAGTCACTTATAAGATGTAATAAAATCAGTTATAAGAGTTCAAAAAATAGGATACAATCACTTCTCAAAAATTGTTAGGGTAAACTTTTTATATTCATTAGTCTCACCACAAAGCATCTCCATAGCCAAGAAAAATCCCATCTTTGCATGGACATACGTGTTAGTATAGACTTTTTATCCCTACATGGTTGAAGCCTATCCATACGCGTATGAACTATTTTTATTTAAAGAGTTTAAATATCACCGTGGTGACATAGGTTCGAACTCGAAATCTCTGACACTCATCTGTGAGAAGGAGGTTCTAGTTGGATACAAACACTTCAAAACTGAAAAATTTAGGGTAAACTTTTATAAGAACTATCCCACCGTAAGGGAGTGCGGTTCCATATCTAGAAAAAACCCATCTCCGGCCTGGATCTACAGATTAGTATACACTATTTATTTCTACGTGTAATAGAAATTTTTTATTTGTAGAGACTAAAAGCATCCACGTCGGTATGTTCTAAGAGGTGTTCTCATGATTAAATTAAGGGAAATTAGGGAGTATAACCATGAAAAAAATCATAATTCACCAACTAGCCATTTTCCTTACCAAACCTATACACACTGTTATAAATCTATATTAATACCCTTTGCATCTACCGGTTTAACCTGCTAACTAAAAAAAATAAAAAAAAATTCTTAACTCACCAAAATTAAATTGTAGACTATCCAACTTCGAAAGGCGAAGAAGACACCACCACTAGTTCTCAGAGAAGTTTTGTGGAAGAGAAGATTGGTTAGGAAGCTTTGTCGAAGACGAAATGGGGAGGCTTCTCCGATTCCAAAGCGACAGTCGTGAAGATGCTAGAATATGTACGTATTTGGTTTGAAGTAAATCTATGTCTCGTGTTGGAGAAGATGAACAGTTTTTTTTATTATGTTCTATTCTATTATATTCATATAGAATATAAATATAAAACAATATATATTTTTTATGCGATAAATTCTATTTCATTTGACGGTTACTAAAATTGTTCTATTTTGTTTGGAAATATATTTTGATATTTGGGTTTAGGGTTTACATTTGGATTATGGTTTACATTTAGATTAGGATTTAGTGATTAGAATTTAGGGTTTAGTATTTATAAGGTGAGGGAGTATGGTTGAAATCAGTTTTAACTTCTTTAATGCAATCATACACATTTCATAATTTCACTATTGGTACTATGTTATTTATTATGTTCCATTCCATTTGGATTTAGAGTTTATATTTGGGTTAATGGTTTATATTTAGGTTTAAGGTTTACATTTAGATTAGGGTTTAGTGATTAGAATTTAGGGTTTAGTATTTATACGATTGGGGTTGACAATATGACAAGCATTACCACCTTCCATGAAAGCATAATCATGTCAACATTTAAGAAATATATCAAAATGATATTTAGATTGGAACTACATTTTCACTTTTTCTATTCTATATGTCTCATGTAGAATAGTAATGCATTTTACTGGAATTTAGAAATTTAGATTTAGTTTATGCAAGATTAGGGTTAAGGCTGGATTAGGGTTTATGTTTCCATAGGGTTTAGGGTATATTATTTATAAGTTGGGGTTGAGGTTGAATTATTGTTTAGTATATATGGATTATAGGTGTAGTTTGCGTTATATACTACTTCGACAATATAGAATAGAAAATTCGGTGTGTATATATGTGGTCAATAAACTTGTCACGTGGATGGTACTTCTTCCTTCACATTAAAATTTTTTGGTTTCTCCGTGTCCATATTTTTTCTCAATTACGTTATCAATATATAATATATTCACCGGATAATTGTTGATGAAGAGGGTATAACCGGATCAGTTATGTCACAAATGTTAGATTCTTAATAATGTCAAAATCATTGCTAGATTTTTAATTATGTCTCCAAAATTGGCTATCTCACCAATAAGCCCTTAAATTAACATATAAATAATTGTAAAGTAAAAGAGATTCATGAGCAACTCTTCTTTGATAGCAGCTCCAAAAGTTATTAGAACATAAATTACATTTGTCTTTCAAGCTGTGGTTTATATTTTCAATAAAAAGAAAATAAAAAAAAATTATTATTTGAGATAGTGTTCTACTATTACTAATGCTCAAAATATCACAGATGCTGACAAAAATTTAAACTCAAAACCACTAGCATTAATTATCTATGAGAAAAAGAAAAAAAATCACTTTTCAAAACTGCTTATAAATACAAAATAAAAATATTGTTGTTAAAATATATATATACTATAGACTAATATTTCCAAAAATTTAATGATTGCACAAATAAATAAAAAAAGTAAAAGGGACAAGACAACAAATCCTACGTGTGAGGTGTCACCAGTGTCGTGCGAAGGTTTTTGGAAGCCCGAGGCGAGTTAAAAAAATTTGCATAATATGTTTTTTGAAAATATTTCTATTTAAATTCGAATTATATAAAATATATTTTTTTGAAGAAACATAGATATATATCTAATACTAAAAAGTTTTGATTTATTACCTAAACATTTTCTAAATTTTATGCACCAGACTTTTATAAACTAAAAACCAAACTATATATTCTTAGCGTTTTGGATTGAAATGTTGGTCGCTGTTAAAAAGCTAAATATTAGCGTTTAAATTAAATACATTAAACTATATATTCAAAATATTATAAATTTTTAATCAAATTCTATAAATATATAAAATAAATTGAATTCATAATATATACAAAGAAGACAAATGTGGATCAAATATTTGCAGTTAATTTGAAGTAGAATCTTTATAGTTTTATATAAAATATAGTAAAATTGATCACAAATTAGTTATTTTAAACAGAAGTCAAATTTAGAATCAAATAATAATAAAAATCTAACTAAAAGAATACATTAACTACCATGTAAATTTTTTTTTGTAATTAAGGGTCCTAAAAGTTTTATAAAAGTTGGGAGTCCTAGGTAAATGCCTTTTTTAATAGGCTGTAAGCACGGTTCTGGCAGTGTCACCACTAACATTTGAACACATATGATTTTAAGTGTCCCCTACTTTTCTCGTTGTGACTTGGTTACTTGGTTCGGTGTTCACCACCACGACTGCCTAACTAATCCAATAGACAAATAAATACAACATACCCCCAATATTTTCACAGTTGCATATATATATATATATATATATATATATATATATATTTGATAAATATAAAATATAATATTATTTAAATTTTGACTGAAATATAAAGATGACTTGTGGTAAAAAAAATAACTAGACAAATTAAACAACTATAACAGAATCGAGAACTCGAAAAATTAACTCAAAATTCAAAAGGTTAGAGACAATGAAACACCACTGATCCTAACAAGCCACATAAAGCATTAATATATCTAAAGCACTATAACTTTTTTTGCTACACTATTATTATCATATAAAAAATTTGATTTTACATATAATAAATCAAAGAAACGGCAACACCTTGGCAAAATTAAAATAAAAAACCAGGTGATATAAGTAAAGATAGACCACAGAGTGAGCAATCATTTCAGCCATAATTACAGTGACCATTCTCAAAATACTAAAACCCATAGTTTCTAAAATTTCTTTGAAATCAAACCTCCCGAACCTGCTAATGAAAATAAAGCTCAAATGCGTTGTCACACGACATAGATCTCTAATTCTCATTACAAATATTTGGTTATGTCCGGTTCCAGTAGACAGAATCCTAGAAAATTAGTCGATTGGGTATTGATCCAGTGGATACTCCCAGACTATTTAAAAAATTCAAGCTCAAAACCACAAATAATCTGAATAGAGTTCTCCCTCAACATCACAAACAAGAAACAATTACATTCATAGACACTTTTTGAGTTTGTATATCAACACTTCTCACTTGTCACATACTTTGTCCAAATACCAAAATACCCTTTACATATACAATTCACTCTCATCGTCTCTTTTCCAACTAAGGCACGTGCATCATTTAGATTTCAAATAGAAAAATCAAACCGAAGTGGTTAATGGTAGAGCTGTGGTTGATGGTGGAGAGCTTAGAGTAAAAGATTTATGGGTTTTCTCATTACATTTTTCACTTTAATATATATTTGTCATATAAATATTAATAATAAATTTCAGAAAAAACTAAATTCTCTTCTCAAATATATTACATATCGAATCTAATCTATTAAAATAGAGGTATTAAAAATCTACTATATAAATAATTCTAAATGAATATATTTTCTATAGTATAACTAAATAAATTTTAAAATGTATTGTATGCAAACTTTAGAAATTTAAAAAGTATTTTGAATGTGATTCTCTATTTAATTATTTCATATTATGAATTTATTGTAATGAGCTCGAAAAATATATTAGTACATGAAAACAATGAATAACAAAGTAAATTATGTATAAAACAATCATTATAAATTAATAATGAATAAAAAAACTAATCAATCAATTTATATAGTTATACAATATATAACACTAGAATGTTAATCATATATTTAAAATCTTAATATAATCTCAAAATTATATATTTATAAAATGAAAAAAAATACTTGGTGCAAATTAAACTCTAGTTAGATTCTTATAAGAGATTCATCTTTCAACTATTTGGCACAACCGTGTTCATCTAAGATAAACAAATAAAATATTTACCACCTACTCATGTCAAAAACCAAAATTTACAACCCTAATCATGTTAAAATAAATTGTTTACCACCCTAATCTATGTATCCTCTCATTGTTCATTACATGGCATGATGTGTTCACATTATTAAGAAAAATAACTCCAAATAAACATTGCAATTTACTAAAAAACGTTAAATAAGAAAAACGCAAGTGTTGCTTAAATTGTAAGGAAAAAAGTTTCCTAGCTACACGAAGTTTACACTATTATGGTGGAAACCATCCAATATATGAAAATGTGTCAACAAATACACGAAGTTTATGTTAATGTACGAAGTAAATAATAATATGGTGGCAACATCACCATCGGGTTTAATTGATTTTAAGCTAAGTTAATGAGGTCAATCTGTAATTTACTAAACTTAATAAACTTCATGATTTATTAAGTTTAATAAACTTAATTGATTTTATTAATAAACTTAGTAATTTAATAAACTTGAACTTAAAAAATTAATAATTTATTATACTTAATAAATTTATTAAACTTAATAAACTTAATATTTAATAAACTTAATGGTTTATTAATTTAATAAACTTAATTGATTTTATTAATAAACTTTGTAATTTAATAAACTTTAACTTAATAAACTTAATAATTTATTATACATAATAAATTTATTAAACTAAATAAACTTAATAATTTAATAAACTTAAACTTAATAAAGTTAATAAATTTATCAAACTTAATAAATTTATTAAACTTAATAAATTTAACAAATTTATTAAGTTTATTAAGTTTATTGAATGATTAAGTTTATTAAATGATTAAGTTTATTAATAAATGATTAATTTTATTAAGTTTATAAATAAATGATTAATTTTATTAAGTTTAATAAATTTATTAGTTTTTATATGTTTAATAAATTTATTAAGTTTATTAAGTAAGTATAATAAATTATTAAGTTTATTAACAAAATCAATTAAGTTTATTAAAATTAATAAATCATTAAGTTTATTAAGTTTAGTAAATTACGGATTGATCTCATTAACTTAGCTTAAAATCAATTAAATCCGATTATGATGTTGCCACCATATTATTATTTACTTCATATATGTGACATGTATTAACATAAACTTCGTGTAGTTGTTAACACATTCTCATACACTAGATGGTTTCCACCATATTATTGTTCAGCTGAGAAACTTTTTTCCAAATTGTAAATCCAAATGGGGGAAGTGAGACCAACATAATGGCTTTATAAGGAGATGCCGTGAACGCAGCGGATATGCGATAAGTATCAACAACTTGTCATCATTTTGATAAAACATTTGACTTCCTAATCCCCCAATAATTAACCAAAGAAAACATTTTTCACGAACTTTTTTCTTTTCTTTCTTCTATTTACTGATTATTGTTTGGAAGTAAAGAAGAAGAAGAAGTTCATCTTCCTCACCAAACTGTTTGTCTAGTTGTCTGTGTCTCCTTCTTCTTCTCTCTCTCTCCTCTCGTGAAAAAGGAACCACATTTCTCTCTAAAACTTTCTGGGTTTTTCCTTATTAGTTGATTTTTGTGGATCGTGTCTGCCAGATCCTGCCTGATTTTTTGGTCAGAGAGAGAGAGAGAGGAGAGAGAAAGACAGAAAGGAACCAGCTTTCTCTCTCTAAAAAGTTGTGATTTTTTGGAGATCAGAGAAGAGAGAGAGATGGGAGGTTGCGTGTCAACGCCTAAGAGCTGCGTAGGAGGGAGAGTAAGGTCAAGCAAGAGGAGAAAGAATCGGACAAGACGAAAGATTCATAAGAAGAGAGCTGTCTCTTCTTCTCGCTTATCTGACGGATCTCACCTTCCTTCCTTCAACAATCCCACCTTCCAAGGTCCCTCTCTCTTGATCTTGTTCTTGATTTCACGTTTTATCATCAATTCAGCTTCATGGGCTTATGCATCTCTCTCTTGCCTATCTCAAAGGCTTAACCTTTAAAGCCTTTGATCCATTCATTAGCTAACAATTTGTGATTAAAGATTGGAACTTTTTTGTTTAAATCAAACAGCAAGCGCTGATGAAGCATGGTTTGATTCCAACCTCGCCTTTGAAACAGACTGTGATGATGATTTTCACAGCGTTGAAGGTACAAAAAGGAACCTTCTTTAAACACCCTTAGGATATAGTTTACATGTTTTATTGCTTTCAGATGTGTTATCAGTAAAGGAAGCTGAGCGTATCTCAGTATCAAGCATGTCATCCGTGAAAGACTCCAACCTCGGAGGAGGCTCCGCTAGGAACTCTCTAAGCGTAGACGAAGCAGCCATCATCTCACTATCAAAGTCAGAGAGCGCTTTGACCGACGCTAAGCAGCCTGTTTACATAGACGAGATATCTTCAAACGTTGGCGATGACAGCTCGAGAAAAGACGAAGGGTTGCTGGAAAGCTGTGGGATTCTCCCCAGCAACTGTTTGCCTTGTCTTAACTCAACCGTTCCTTCTATTGAGAAGAGAAGGTCTCTAAGTTCTAGTCCTCCGGGTACGAGGAAGAAAGCTGCGCTTAAACTGTCTTTCAAGTGGAGAGAAGGTCACGCTACTGGTCCTTTATGTAAGTTATCAACTTTTGTAGATTCTCCATGGCATTTGATTCTGAAAGAAACTCACTTTTGTTTCTCTACAGTTTCTACGAAAATGCAGTTGCAGAGACCTGTGGCAGGTACTCAGGTTCCTTTCTGTCCGCTTGAAAAGAAGATGTTGGATTGTTGGTCTATCATTGAGCCAAGTAGCTTCCGTGTTCGTAGCAAAACTTATTTCAGGTAAATAAACATACAAAGAGAGCTTTCTTGTTTTGAGTACTGATGCAAAACTGAGATGATTTTGTTTTGTTTTGGTAGAGAAAAGAAGAAAGAGTTTGCTCCAAACTATGCTGCATATAATCCCTTTGGTGTTGATGTATTCTTATCGCAACGTAAAATAAACCATATAGCGCAATACGTGGAGCTTCCTGTTGTTAGTACAACCCCGACCAAGCTCCCATCTATCCTCGTTGTAAATGTTCAGGTACATTGTCTAAACCCTTCTTGAATTGGTGTTTCTTGTGGGTTTGTGTTTAACTTTGAATCCTCTTGTAGATTCCTTTGTATCCAGCTGCAATCTTTCAAGGTGAAACTGATGGAGAAGGGATGAACTTTGTTTTATACTTTAAACTTTCTGATAATTATTTAAAAGAGCTTCCACCTCATTTTCAAGAAAGCATTCAGGTAAACTTATCTCCCCACTTCTTGATTCTGTTCTTTTTTTTTCTTGATATGTGCTCTCATACACGTTTTTGAAATCTCTTTGTAGAGATTGATAGATGACGAGGTTGAGAAAGTAAGAGGCTTTGCTATGGATGCAAATGTGCCGTTTCGAGAGCGGTTAAAGATATTGGGGCGTGTTGCAAATGTGGATGATCTCCAGTTGAATGGTGCAGAGAAGAAGCTCATGAATGCTTATAATGAAAAGCCTGTGCTTTCTCGTCCTCAACATGAGTTTTATTCGGTATGTCACAACGAGTATCATACATAAGAAAATGCAAATGTTTTACAAACTAATTTTTGATGTTTTGATATTTGTAGGGTGAAAATTACTTTGAGATTGATATTGATATGCATAGATTCAGCTACATATCGAGGAAAGGGTTTGAAGCATTTTTAGATAGGCTCAAGAACTGTGTTCTTGATGTTGGACTCACCATTCAGGTAAATGAATTAATTACATTTTGTTGCTTTCTTTGAGGAAAGTTTGGTAATTTATAAAGGTTATTTAACTTGTGAAATCTCATTATGCAGGGGAATAAACCGGAGGAGTTACCGGAACAGATTCTGTGTTGCGTTCGGTTAAATGGGATTGATTACATGAATTATCATCAGTTAGCTCTTGGTCAAGAATTTCTATGACGAACATAAAGATTAGCTTTTTTAATTGTATTTTTCTTTATTTATTTTTGTCCCTTAAGAACACAAAGATCTAAGAGCTTGTTTTCGTTTTGAAGGAAAACCCAATAATGAAAAAAATTTGGCCATTTGATTTTCAATCCGTTGATGGAATATAAGCATATCTCTTGTGTGAGTGAGATCAAAACATTGCGAAAGAATCACACAATCTTGCGCTCTAGAAGACATAACACTAGTTGGATCCTATACTTGCAGTTAGTGATGGGAATATGATTCAAAATCTGCGAATTCTGCCCCGCTTGATCCACAGCATGGCCCGGAATATTTATAACAACTATATTTTGGATACGGAGCAAATGTGATATCCGCACTCACAAAATGAAAAAAGAAAAAAAAACACATATTTATCTGTATTATATAACTTATGCAATGCAATGATATATCAATTAACAATTATTTATATTAAAGAAAAAAAATATATTTTTTGATAAATTGGCGCAAATGGCCATAAAATATGTTTTTAACCAAATTAGCCAATAAAAGCTAAAGTGATGAAAATATATTTTATTAAAGAAATAAATGATAATAACATCAATTTATTAAAGACGTATATAAAATAAATAAATATTTAAATAAAATATTTTGGTTGTCCATTGATTCTATATGAACCAGTGGATCATAATAAGTTGTTGACATTTCTGTTAAAAATGTATATTTTTTAAATAAACCAGTAGATTGTAATAAATCATTGACTTTAGTTATGTGTTATTAAACATAAATTATATATTAAATAGGAAATTGGTTATTTATAAATAAATAATTGAAAAAAACTCTTACAATTCTTTTTGTTTACAATTTTAAAGAAATTAAAATTACTATTAAAGAATTTCTTATTAGTATTGAAGGATTGTTTTTTTTCTCTCTCTTCTAAATGTATTTTTAAGATCTGCAAAAAGGAAAATTAGAATTTAAAAGTGAAAATTACTTAAAAATATCTTTCTACAATTTTCATTTGTTTAGGGTTCAAAAAAAAAATTAATATTAAATAATTTATTTTTAGTATCGGTAGTATTTTTCATCATATTGTTTTTTTGTTTTAACTACCATTTTTCTTTCGTAAATATCGTTTTTTAATTCTTTTAAAAAGGAAAGTTAGGATTTTTAAAAAGGAATTTTCTTTCAAATATCCAGTTTTTTAAATCCTCTTTGTTTATGATTTTAATAGAGGAAAATTACTAGCAAATAATTTTATTGGATAATTATTATATATTTATGATAACAATTTTTATTTCATGCCATAATTTTGAATTTCTTATTATCATGTATATTGTAATGATGTCGATTAGTACTAGCAGCACACGATTTGAAACGGTAACGAACCGGAAGTGTAACAGTAATAAAAACACCTGTTACGTAATAATAAAATTATATTAAAAACAATTAATTAATATTTAACATTAGCGAACCGGGTAAGAAAGAAATCATGGTTGGCTGAGACTCGGTCGGATAACGCGAAGCAAAACCGGTTAACAAATCACAGCGGCGTCGGAAAGACGCTAGGCGTACGCTTGACGCACTTGAGAACGACGCAACCCACCTGCCACTTTATATATAATAACTCTGCTTTTTTACCTTCTTCCTCCCAAAAAACATTATATCCCGGCGAGTTTTCTCTCTCTATCCTTGTCATCGTATCCGTTGATTCCTCGTCGCACTTCACTTCAGGTTCGGTTCCCTATATCCCTCTCTGATTCGAGTTAGACCCCTAATTCGTGTCTCGTATTCGTGAGGCGTAGTTTTATGTTGTTGAAGTTAGGTTTCGATTAGTATCGGTTTGCTTCTAAATCGCATCTTGTAATGCTGCATTGTGTAATGTCGGTGTTCAGTTTTGAGTATTGTTTGTGTGTTTAATGGTTTGTGTAAACGGGCCACCTTCATGACTCTCTTTTGGTTCTGCTTATAATGATTCCTGATGTCTTTTGCTTTCTCTTGTACCAGCCTAGAAGAAACAGTCTACTTCGCTAATAAACATATATAACAAGATGTTTGGCGCATCTAATCGTAAGTCATCGTATCTCTTTACTCTGCTTTTCGTCCGTTTATAGCTTTTGCCATTCCAAACTTAACACGCTGTGTGTTTTTGTTTTACAGCTTTTGGACAGGGATCTAGCAGCAGCAGTCCTTTTGGGACCCAAACTCAATCTGTGTTTGGTCAGAACAACAACGCGTCTAGTAATAATCCCTTTGCGCCAAAGCCCTTTGGTGCTTCTAGTCCTTTTGGCGCGCAGACTGGTGGTTCTATGTTTGGAGGCACTTCAACCGGTGTGTTTGGTCAGGCTCAAGCTTCTTCCCCTTTTGGTGCTTCTAGTCCTTTTGGTGCGCAGACCGGTGGTTCTATGTTTGGAGGTACTTCAACCGGTGTGTTTGGTCAGGCTCAAGCTTCTTCCCCTTTTGGTGCTTCATCACAAGGGTTTGGGAGCTCTACTCCGAGCTTTGGAGCACCTTCTGCTCCTGCCTTTGGCAATTCTCCTTCACCTTTTGGTGGTAAGTATATCTATTGCCTTTGTTTTTTTGTGTGTGTGTGTCAATAATCTATTGCTTGTAACATTGATAGGAACTTACTTTCTCACACTAGGACTGACATTGTTAACTTATACTTTTGATACATGTTATTTTTTTCAAGCGTTTGATTGTCTGATACGTAAGTTTCTTCTGTTTTAGGCACTTCAACATTTGGACAGAATGGCTTCTCAACGCCTCAGTCAAGTCCTTTCGGAAGCACCACACAACAGTCACAGCCTGCTTTTGGAAACAGCACTTTCGGGTCATCTACACCCTTTGGTGCCTCCACCACTCCTGCCTTTGGCTCTACGAATACATCTGCCTTCGGCGCCTCAAGCACACCTGCCTTCGGCTCCACCAATACATCTGCCTTCGGTGCCTCAAGCACACCTGCATTTGGCGTGTCACCCACTCCTGCCTTTGGTAACTCTGGCACTGCATTTGGCAACAATGCTTTTGGTTCTGGAGGTGCTTCAGGTACACCTGGGTTTGGCGCTTCAACCACTCCTGCGTTTGGCGCTTCAACCACTCCTGCCTTTGGTTTTGGCTCCTCCCCAGCTTTCGGACAGACTACGCATTCTCCCTTTGGAGCTCAAGGTTCTCTTTTAGCTAGTATTATTCAGTTACAGAATTAGATTTGCAAATTCCTATTCAAAAGATGTTATGAATAATACTTACATACATGTTTTGTCTTGCAGGTTCTCAGTCTTCGAACTCAACAACCTTTGGAAATCAACAACAGGGTGGTAGTAGAATCATTCCATATACATCTACAATAGATGCAGAGTCTGGAACTGGAGCCCCTGGGAAGCTACAATCAATTTCTGCTATGACTGTCCACAAAGAAAAATGCCATGAGGAGCTCAGGTGGGAGGACTTCCAGCGGGGAGATAAAGGTAAAATAACAAATCCATTGTCTCACATTAGATGTTTGTATTTATGTTTCAGTATACTGATTTTCTTAATTCAATTTTCAGGTGGAAAACTTCCTGCGGGTCAAGCTAGTGTGTTCTCTCAGCCCACGAACCCTTTCGGCCAGACATCTACCAATCCTACAAATCCAACACACACCTTTCAAAGCACAATAGCCCCAAAACCAAACCCTTTCGGCCAGACATCTACAAACCCAAACCCTTTCGGCCAGACATCTACAAACCCAAACCCTTTCGGCCAGACATCTACAAATCCAACACAAGCCTTTCAAAGCACAATAGCCCCAAACCCAAACTCTTTCGGCCAAACAGCACCAACCCCCAGTCCTTTCGGCCAGACATCTGCAAACCCAACAACCGCCTTTCAAAGCACAATAACCCCAAACCCAAACCCTTTCGGCCAGACAGCACCAACCCCAAGCCCTTTCGGCCAGACATCTGCAAACCCAACAAACCCCTTTCAAAGCACACCAAACCCTTTCAGCCAGAACACTCCAGCAACTAACACAAATTTCTCGTCTCCTTTTGGCCAACCTACTACCCCATCCTTGTTTGGAACTTCATCAAATACCACACCCGGTTTTGCACCATCCTCTGGTTTTGCAGCAACCACTACGCAGCCATTTGGTCCATCAAACACTCCTTCATTTGCCTCTTCGTCAGTCTTCAATTCTTCTGGCTCCTCTCCGTCACTGTTTAGTTCGACTCCTGCACAAGGGTCAACTCCAGCATTTAGCAGTGGAAACTTTAACAACAGTCAGTCAGCTCAGCTGTTTAGCTCAAACCCCTCATTTGCACAGACTGGGTTTGGACAAAATACAAATACCCAACCTAGCATTTTCAGTACACCTTCCACTGGATTCCCAAACATGTCTACAAGCTTTCCATCAAGCATCGCTCCCTTAAGTCAAACAAAGGTAACTTATTTTTTTATAGCTCAACGTCTCTTTCACTTTTCTAACGTTGGTTTATTTGTTGTAGCCTTCTGGTCCGACACTCCAGCAATCAACTCAGCCAACTCAACCATCTTTCAGTTTCAACAACTCTGGTCAGACTCAAACAGCCGCTGCAGGTGGATTGTCATTTTGTCCAGTCAACTTCGGACAAGTGTAAGTACATGAGTTTCTCTCGACTCTTGTTTCTCCTTTTAGATTATTTTATTTACGGTTCATTCTCGTCTTTGTTTTGACAGGCCTGCTTCGCAACCAAACCCTGTAAGTAACCTCACTGCTACGCAACCAAACCCTGTTGCAAGCCCATTTGGAACGCTTCCTGCTGTGCCTCAGATTTCAATTGGTCAAGGTGGAAATTCACCTTCGATTCAGTATGGAATCTCCAGCTTGCCTGTAAGTTTATTGTGCTTTCCTTCAACACGAACAAACCAGCTTATAAGCAAAGACTCCATGTTACGAACACATATATTTTCTTTCTATCCAGGTCGTTGATAGACCTGCACCGGCCAGAGTGTCATCGCTCCTGACTTCTCGACATCTTTTGCAAAGACGGGTCATGCTGCCTGCAAGAAAGTACCGTGCTGGGGATGATAGTCCGAAGGTATGTTTACTGTTTTCTGAATCTCGCCTTGGTCTTTAATTAAACTGTAATCTTTATATTTTTGTTACTGAAGTTCTTTCTACATGTTTGTTTCAGGTTCCATTCTTCAGTGATGAAGAGAACTCCAATACACCTAGGGCTGATGCGTTTCTCACTCCAAGGGAAAACCCGAGAGCTTTGTTAATACGCTCACTTAAAAAGGAAACAGCAGCACCGCTGAAGGATGAGACGACCCCTCTGCAGGAGAATGGTAAGCTTGCTTTTTGACATTCATTGGCTTTAGTTTTAAATTGCAAAGAAGTGAGAGATCTATGCTACCTTTGTTTTTGAACACTCCGAGAATGCTTATACTCTTAACATGACCCACTTGACCGTTTTTACATGTGAATTTCAGGTAAGAGATCGAATGGGGTTATTACTAATGGAGCTAACAACGAGAGTAAGTATTCAATTTATGCGTATGTAACAAAACAGTGATTCATGTTTGTGCTTTTTTGAAACCATTGTCTGACTTGATTATGAATATCCGCAGATAAGAGTAATGGTGAAGTTCGTGATGCTCCTCCGGTAAAAGCCAATGAGACACATGAAAATCACGGAGGCGACAAGAACGGCGCAAAGAGTTCACCAAGTAGAGCAGAGGTCGAGTCATTGCTGCCAAAGCTGCATCACGCTGAGTATTTCACAGAGCCCCGGGTCCAAGAACTAGCTGCAAAGGAAAGGGCTAATCCTGGTTATACCGGACGGGTGAGGGACTTTGTTGTCGGGAGACACGGTTACGGCAGCATAAAGTTTCTAGGAGAGACGGATGTGCGTAAGCTCGACTTGGAAAAGTTGGTTCAGTTCAACAACAGGGAAGTGCTTGTGTACATGGACGAGAGCCAGAAACCTCCTGTTGGTCAGGGACTGAACAAGCCAGCGGAAGTAACGTTGCTCAACATAAAATGCATGGACAAGAAGAGCGGGAAGCAAGTGAAGGAAGGCCCGAGGGTGGAGAAGTATAAGGAAATGCTCAAGAGGAAAGCTGAAGAACAAGGAGCTGAGTTTGTGTCTTATGATGCTGTGAATGGCGAGTGGAAGTTTAAGGTCGAACATTTTTAGTTCTTACATGGTTGGAAACGACAACGACGTTAGATCTTTTCTACTCGTCTTTCTTACCGCAATCTCTATTTTATCAGAGTTTTTATTAGGAAAATATTTTAAGTTGGTTTTTGGATTGGTAATGGTGGCTGTGGTCTAGTGGCTGTGGAGATTTGAGGATTTTATTCTGTAAAACTGTTAAAAGTGTTTCTTTTTAACAAAATGAGAAAGTGTAATATTCAAAAATGGAAACACCGAAACAGCATCACCATTTCTCATGTTCATTTATGTTGTTTTCCCAGTATTTTCTATGGTCATACTTCACCCCTAAATGGCAGACCGATCCGAGTAAAGCTTATTCTCAAATCGTACCCGGTTCAGAAATGATCCCCGCTTCTATATATGCTTGTGTTATCTTCTTTCTGCGTATATTTTAAATAAGTGGTTACCATGTTCTACCTTTTAATATCATTAGACAGAAGGATTAAACAAGTGTGTTCTGAATCCCAATAAGCTTGACCACAACTGATATTGAAGTATAATCCATTATCCACTTTTTAACCAAAATGAAAATGACACATGGCAAGTAAGAAGTGGCTACAATACAATGCTTTCAGGATATTCTAACTAATTGATTCATACATCACAGTTAGTACAGCTGGTTATCCGTTGACGTGCAGTTACGTCTTCTAATCGGCATTTAGTAGAATTCTAACCCATGAAATCAGATCAAAAACCTTTGACATTAAGGACAAGAAACATCTAAACGAATCAGTTGGGTGAAAAGTGATTTGAGGAGGTGATTATTCTCCACAGTATTACTATTACCTTTTATTTTTATTTAGTGATATATGGAGAGGAAGGTTATTTGATCTTTTTTGTTGGGAATTTTTTTTATCTCACTAATGGTCATGTCTCTGTACAACTATCTGTGGAGTGTGGATTATATCCCCCAAGAAAATTTATTTTACTCTAATTCTTTCAAAAATATCTTCCAGTTTTTTGAACTCATGGACCCTCCTCCTCTAGTGACTCACTACTTTGGTTGTTACGCAGGAGACTTATGGCTGAGACACTTTTGTGGTTTGGAGTCGAGAAGCTCTGGGACCTCATTGTCCGAGAATCTGATCGGTTTCATGGAGTTAAAGAGCAATTTGATGAACTAAAAAGTGATCTGAATATGCTAAGGTGTTTTTTGGAAGATGCAGATGCCAAAAAACATGCAAGTGCAATGGTGAGAAACACAATGAAAGAGATCAAAGAAATTGTGCATGACGCAGAAGATATCGTCGAAACCTTTCTTCTAGAGGAAGAACTAGGAAATTCATGTGGCATCAGGAACAGTGCAAGGAAATTTTCATGTGGTGTATTTGAACGTAGGGGACTTGCTTTCAGTATAGAAGCCATAAGTAAGAGGATCTCTAAGGTGATCCGTGATATGCAAAGTCTTGGAGTTCAACAGGTCATTGTCCATGAAGAGTATATGCATTCTCTACAAGAAAAACAAAGGGAAATGCGACAAACATTTTCTAGCGACGATGAAAGCGTCCTTGTCGGGTTGGAGGAAAACGTGAAGAATGTTGTCGGCTATTTGATGGAGGAGGATAGTGTTCAGGTGGTTTCTATAACCGGGATGGGTGGTATTGGTAAAACCACCCTCGCAAGAGAAGTTTTTAATCATGAGATGATAAAATGTCATTTTGTAGGACTTGCGTGGGTATGTGTTTCCCAACAGTTTACAAGGAAGTATGTGTGGCAGACAATCTTGCGAAAACATAGGCCAGAATGTAAAGTCTCAGAGATGACAAACGACGAACTTCAAGAAAAACTCTTTCAAGTCCTTGAAACGCAAAAGGTTTTAATTGTCCTTGATGACATATGGAGAGAAGAAGATTGTGACATAATAAAAGCAATGTTTCCACGCAAAAAAGGTTACAATACATTATATAATTATTTATAACTTTAACATTTAACTAGATTTTGACCCGTGCAACCGCACGGGTGTTTGTTTTCACTTTTCTATACATAAATTATTGTTTTAGAACATAAGTGGTATATATTTTTAATGTTAATCATATACTTAAATATTTATATAACTATTTCAAATACAATAATTTTATAATTTACATGTTATAATTAATTAATTGCTTAAACCTTATGTATTTGCCACTTCTTATTATATATTTATCTTATTGTATTTGCATTTAATTATTAAGCAAATTAATATATTCATGAGAAAATATATTTAAAAAATATTTTGTATTTAATTTATGCTAAATTCTGACCGGTAATTCAAAACTGGATTTCTTTTTACCAATATTTTTATGCTTATTTATTTTAGATAATTTATTATTGTATATATAAAAGTGTAAGATATGTTAATTTTTAGACATGTATTATATATTTTGTTAATTTTAAGCCGTTCTATCATCATATTATATTTTAAATAAATAGTTTATATTTATGAAAATAAAATTTATAAATTTATCAATTGAATATAATTTTATCATATTTATTTTAGTATAATAATTATATTTTAACATGATCATGACTATAAAAGTAGACAAAATAGGATATGATTTATTTATTTTCATTTCTAAACGATAACTTAAAATACATTAAGTTATTGTTTAAACATTACACAGATTTATTAGAATTTTTAAAATATAATATATAAATATATATTATATTTAAAATGAAAATATATTATGATTAAAGTAGTTACAAAGATTTTATATTATTAACTTTAAAGAAATACATGTTAATTTTTATACATGTATTATATAGTTTGATAATGTTAACCCATCTTACCAACATATTAGATTTTATTTTTGAACATAAATATTTTATAATTGTGAAAATAAAATATATAAAATATATAAATTTAATACAATTTTATTATATTTAGCTCAATATAATAATTTTAATTTAATATGATTTATTATGATTATATAATAACTAAAATATTATAGATTTTTTTTTAGTTTTCATTTTATATAACTGAATATATTAATGTATAATAATATTTTAAACTAATTTTGAAATTAGTGAAAATATTTAAATATAATTTCGAAAATGAAGATTTTGTAAAAATCTTTTTAAACAGATTTGTTAGAATTTTAAAATAAATATATTTATATTTAAAATGAAAAGATATCAAAAGATACTATGATTAAAGTATTTTAAAAATTATATTTATTATTAGTCTGAATTAAAATATAGTATGAATTTCTATGAATAGGTCCATTAGGTCCATTTTTTAAAAAATCACACATGAATCAAGGTTGTAACTTCTGTTTTAATATATAAGATTTTTGGATAAGATTAGGAAGAGGAAAAACTAGAATGAGGTGTCGCATTACCAACATATAAATTCTAAGTATGTTGGTAAAAAGTAAAAACATATATATTTTACATAGGTTGGAAAGTTCTACTTACTTCTCGCAACGAGGGTGTCGCAGTGCGAGCAGATCCAAGTTGTTTTACCTTTAAACCAGATTGTCTAACTCTTGAAGAAAGCTGGATACTTTTCCGGAGGATAGCATTTCCTATAGAAAACACTAATGGTACGCTTTCTGAGACAGTTTAGTTAATTTGTGTTATAATCAAGGAAATTTTATTTGATTGATAATAATCCATCTTCTTTAATACTATCTGGCCAACAGTCTATCACTGACACACATTCATGTAAATTAACAATATGTTGATAATGTTGTGTAGAGTATAAGGTTGATGAAGAAATGGAAGAGATGGGAAAGCAGATGATAAAACATTGTGGAGGACTACCCTTGGCAGTAAAAGTGTTAGGAGGGCTGTTAGCTTCACAATACACATTGCGTGAGTGGAAAAGGATACATGAGAACATTAGATCTTACATTGTCGGAGGGACTAGCTTCGAGGAGAAGAACATCAATTCGGTTTACCATGTTTTGTATTTGAGCTTTGAAAAACTTCCTATTTATTTGAAGCACTGCTTCCTCTACTTAGCCCATTTTCCAGAAGACTATGCAATAGATGTAGGGAAACTATCTTATTATTGGGCTGCAGAGGGAATACCAAGGCCGAGGTATTACGATGGAGCAACCATCCAAGAGGTTGCAGATGGATTCATAGCCGAATTGGTGAAGAGAAACATGGTTATTTCTGAAAGAGACTTTCGTACTTCAAGATTTGAAACCTGTCAGTTACATGACATGATGAGAGAAGTTTGTTTGCATAAAGCTAGAGAAGAAAATTTCGTGCACATTGTTGATCTGGGTACCTCCATTGCAACATCTCAATCGCTTAGTTCCCGCTCGTCATACAGTCTTCTCACTTTGAATTTCATGTGGAGGAGTATATAATAAATCCAAAACTTAGATCTTTCTTGTTGACCCATAGTGCGGTCTTGCACTATTGGATGGCATCAAGTTTATGTTTTACTAGACTACAGTTTATGAGAGTCTTAGATCTCTCTGGAGCCAAGTTTGAAGGAGGGAAGTTACCCCCTGGCATTGGGAAGCTCATTCACTTGAGATATTTAAGTTTACACCGTGCATGGATATGTCATCTACCTTCTTCTATCCAAGATCTAAAGTTTCTGCTCTATTTGAGTCTTGATGTAGATTGTAGATATCAAGTTTACATGTCAGATTTCTTGAAGGAGTTACGAAAATTGAGGTACCTCAGTTTACCGAGGGAATTACAAGATGGGACAAAGTTGAAATTAGGTAATCTTATCAACTTAGAGAGACTTGGGAATTTCTCAACAAAGCATTGCAGTGTCACAGATCTTCACAGTATGACAAGCCTAAGGGGTCTCTCAATCATATTCAATGGTGATTGTACTCTTGAAGCTCTATCTTCATCTCTAGGTCAACTGAAACACCTGGAAAATTTTAATCTGAGATAATATGTAAGGTTTTACTGTGTTCTTTTGCTTTTATTTGGCATACATTTTATAAACTTCCCTGTGTCAAAAGTTGTTCTCTCTACTTATACACTAAATTTGGATTTTAATATCGGAAACAAAATCAAATGTTGTCATGTTTTTTCTTTTAACTGGTTTGAAATGGGACGAGTTTGTGATTATCCAGTATGTAGTAAGACTAATGTCTTGTTTTTGAGTTTAGATGTAATTTCTTCTCTCAGTTTTCTTCGATGTTTACCGGAAAGACAGATAAATGGCAATATATCACACAGACTATACATAGAATACTAAATATGTAATATTCTGCTTTCTGATATATATTGTGGTCCACGTGAAAAGACTTGAAAAGAATTGGGTTGACTAATATTTCTTTAAATTGCTCACTTACTTATCCAGAAATAACACCAAAATTAAATGTGTTTGAGTTTAAGTAGTAGAATGATGGATGGCATGTTGGGAAATTATTCACGATACCCTACAATTAAGGCAAAAGCAAAGAAGAATATCACATGGTAATTTTACAAAGTCAATAGACAAGTATTTTAAGAATCCAAAAATTAAACTTTTCAAACGCTAGACAGAATGTATTGAAATCAACCTTATGATTGCAACTCAACAATCAAGAACTCAAACTCAAACTCTTTTATTAATCTCAAAGCTCTAGAAACAATTCTCAAAAACTAAAGCTTGTAATCTCACAAGTTATGCAACAAGATTTGCATCTCCTTATATACTACATATAAGATCCTAAACTCATTAGGTAATATATCTTGTAGATAACTCTCAATCCATCTTTATCCTAATCTCATTAGGATGACTTCTAACTCAAGTTAACTTAACTCCAAGCTTAGGTTCAAAAATCTCCCCCTTAAGCTTGACATCCTCAATCTTCACATCTTGTACTCCAATGAAGTCTCTCATCTCTTTAAACTTAATCCTCCCAAGAGCTTTAGTCAAAATATCAGCCTTCTGCTCTTTTCCAGCTACATGGTTCACGGCTACAAGCCCTTCTTCAACACACTCTCTGATGAAATGAAACCGCTTATGTATATGCTTGCTTCTTCCATGAAAAACTGGATTCTTTGTCAAAGCAATTGCAGATTTGTTATCAATGCGGATCATTGCTTTCTCGGAATCCTTCACAATCTCTCCAAGAAGTTCTTGCAACCAAATAGCTTGTTTAGCAGCCTCTGTTGCTGCCATGAACTCAGCCTCACATGAAGAAAGGGCTACGATCTCCTGCTTAGTCGAACACCACGAGACCGGGCACTCGTTCAGATAAAATATGTGCCCAGTAGTGCTTCTACCATCATCTGGATCCACATTGTAGCTACTATCACTATATCCCACAAGTCCTTTCTCATTCTCTCGCTTATAGAATAAACCGAGGGAGCAACTACCCCGTAGATACCTGAGAACCTGCTTCAAGGCGGCTGCGTGTGATTCCTTAGGTTGCTGCATATAACGGCTCAGGACACCTACGCTGTAAGCAAGATCCGGACGTGTGTGTATTAAGTAACCAAGACATCCAATGTTTCTTCTAAACTCCTTCTCATTAGTATCTTTTTCTTCTATCGCTTTAGACATCTTCAAACTAGGATCCATTGGTACTTGAGCTGCGTGACTCTCATGCATCCCTGCTTCTTCTAATATTTTAATCGCATACCTTTCTTGCTTTAACACAATCCCAGCTGCAGACTGAATTACCTCAATCCCTAGGTAGTAGGTAAGCATTCCAAGATCAGTCATCTCGAATTTAGTCGCCATCTCAGTTTTAAAACATTGTATAACCTCCACATTTGAACCAGTAACTAAGAGATCATCCACATAAACAGCTACCAAGAGATCTTCCCCATTCGTTTTCTTTCTGAACAATGACGGTTCTTTGGAACACTTTTCGAAGTTCAGCTCCTTTAGTATTGACTTTAGCTTGATGTTCCAAGCCCTTGGAGCCTGCTTTAAGCCATAGAGAGCTTTGTGTAACCTGTAAACCTTATCTTCACGTCCCTTAACCTTAAAGCCTTCAGGTTGTGAGACGTATACCTCTTCTAACAAATCTCCATGAAGAAACGCCGTCTTAACGTCCAGATGATGAATCTCCCAACCATTGGATGCTGCCAAAGCAATGATCACTCGAACAGTTTCTATTCTAGCAACAGGAGCGAAGACCTCTTCATAGTCGACGCCATGACGCTGCACGTATCCTTTAGCCACAAGTCTGGCTTTGTACTTACTTATACTCCCATCTGCGTTGCGTTTCAGCTTAAAAACCCACTTTAATCCAATTGCTTTACTCCCCACAGGAAGTTCCACAAGCGTCCAAGTCTTATTCTTCTTTATAGAATTGATTTCATCCTCGCAAGCTTCTCTCCAGACTATCTCGCCTTTTGCCTCATTCCAGTCCCAAGGTTCTTCGTTAATGAGAAGAAGAAGCCTTTCTGTCTCAATAACTTCAGACATCAAAATGTAGTCATCCAAATAACCTGGTCTTGTACTAATACGCGTTGATCTTCTCGGAACTGTCTCAGTGTCCTCTGTTTCCTCTGTTTCGCTATCACCGCGATCACCATCTTCCTCTACCTCGTCTTTGGTCTCCACTTTAACCACTTCTTCTTTTCCGTAACCAGGGAGTGTGAGTTCGAAACTTGCCTCACAAGTATCTTCTCCGTTTTTACTCCACCTCCAAGCTTTGTCTTCAGTAAAAATTACGTCTCGACTGACCACTGTCTTGCGCGTATTTGGATCGTACAGACGATATGCCTTGGAGCCTGGTTCAACTCCGAGGTGTACTAGCTCTCTAGACCTATCGTCAAGTTTCTTAAGATGTGGAGTGTCCTTCTTCGCATAGCAGACACAACCGAAAACTCGTAGATGCCTCACATTAGGCTTTCTCCCTTTAAGATATTCATATGGGCTTTGATCCTTTAGTGTACGAGTAGCAATCCTATTAATCAAATAAGTTGCGTGTCTCACAGCCTCACCCCACAAATAATCTGGAATCTTCATGTGTTTCATAATACTTCTGGTCATCTCCATTAAAGTCCTGTTCCGTCTCTCTACTACTCCATTCTGTTGAGGTGAGTATGGAGCTGTTAGATGACGATTGATCCCATTTTCATCACAGAAACTTCGAAAACCTTGAGACGTGAACTCTCCTCCCCTGTCTGTGCACAAGGTTTTAATGGTGGCTCTGGTTTCTTTCTCAACAAGTTCTTTAAACTTTTTAAAGTGATCAAAAGCTTCACTCTTTTCCTTCAAGAGAATTGTCCACATGTATCTCGTGTGATCGTCGATCAAAACAAATATATATCTGTTTCCTCCTGCAGTTGAAGGTGAAATAGGCCCATAGAGATCACCGTGAATCAGTTCGAGAGCATGTGTGGCACGATAGTTCGTTGCCTGAGGAAACGAAGCTCTCGTTTGCTTCCCCATGAGACAGGATGTACACGTTTCCTTTTCAACACTGATCCTTGGCATGCCGGTGATCATCGCTTTGCTTATCATCGCTTTCATAGCATCCAGACCAACATGTCCGAGCCTTGCATGCCATAAGGTAGAATCACTAACCTTCTCGAGCTGTAGACACTTTGTACCTTCGACTTCCATTGTGACTTTGTATAGACGGTTTCTTGACCTCATTGACTTGACTAGCACGTTTCCCTCTCGATCACGAAGTGTTAGGTAGTCATCTCGCATTCTGACATCACAGCCTGATTCAGTAGCCTGACCCAGACTAATTATATTGCTTTTTAGCTCTGGTATAAAGTAAACATCAGCCAAAGACTTTCGTCTCCCGTCTCTAGTAACAAACTGAATCGAGCCCTTCCCTTTGATGTCGATTCTAGAGTCATCACCAAACCGTACCTTCCCTGAAATATTCTCGTTTAGTGATGAAAAGTAGCTTTGATTCCCTGTCATGTGGTTGCTAGCCCCATTGTCTAGATACCAAACGTTATCAGTTCCTGATGAAGTCTCAAACTTGCTCGGTCTCACATTATCTTCATTTAGGTTAACCACTTCATGCATCATCAGCTCCTCAGCCTCGTGTGTACTATCATTCTCAGTCTCCTGTGTTTCTTGAAGTTTAAGTAACCGGTCTGGACAGTCGTAGACATAGTGACCGGTTTTATCACACCTAAAGCAAACAACCCGTGATGCATCTCTCCCTTGTGTCCAGTTAGTTCGTCCATTAAACCTTCCTCTTCCTCGTCCTCTATTGTTATAGCGACCACCTTGTCCTCTGCCCCTTCCGTAGGTTTCTTGTGGTCCTTTTCCCTCGCTGTTAGTATATAGAAGCTTTCCATGATCCTCTGGTTCGTCTTCTACCTTAATTCTCTCTTCATAGGCCTTTAGTCTCCCCACAATATCCTCAAAGGTTGTTGTGTTTAGATCAAGAACCTGTTCGAGCGCAGCTATGATATGGATGTAATTTTTCTTCGGAAGACTGCTCAAGAACTTCTTCACAAGTTTTGATTCTTCAAGGTCTTCACCCAGGGCTGAAGATTTTGAGGATATCTCTGCAAGTTTTCCAGAGAATTCATCTATGGTTTCAGTATCCTTCATCCTCATACGGTTAAACTCATCCATAAGCGTCTGTAACCTTGCCTCTCGGACCCTATCAGCTCCCACGTTTCTTACCTTAATTGCTTCCCATACTTCTTTTGCACTCTTTAAGTTTCCAACTTGTAGAACTAGGGTTTCAGGAATTGATTGAAATAGGAATGCTTTAGCTATATCGCTTTTGTCGCCATCATCGGTTCCTGGTTCTATCGACTCTCAAACCTTATGCACTTTAAGCAAAACATTCATTCTCATGTTCCAAACTGTGTAGTTGGTGGTGGTGAGCATTGGACATTGAATAGCTGATGGACCGGTTGTCTTTGGTTTAAACGTTGTCACTGTTAAATCTGTCATGCTTCTCCTCTCTTCTTCTCGATCGGTTTGATTCCAATAAAGAAGCTCTGATACCACGTATTGAAATCAACCTTATGATTGCAACTCAACAATCAAGAACTCAAACTCAAACTCTTTTATTAATCTCAAAGCTCTAGAAACAATTCTCAAAAACTAAAGCTTGTAATCTCACAAGTTATGCAACAAAATTTGCATCTCCTTATATACTACATATAAGATCCTAAACTCATTAGGTAATATATCTTGTAGATAACTCTCAATCCATCTTTATCCTAATCTCATTAGGATGACTTCTAACTCAAGTTAACTTAACTCCAAGCTTAGGTTCAACAGAATGGACCATTTTCACAGAACTAGAGAGAACGTCGTGGACACAGGAGGGCACACATGAGAGTTACAAAACAAAAAAAACTAGAAAAACCTCATATTCATTATGCTGTTTTCAGAAAGAAAAAAAATTCTAACAAAGAAGCAGACAAAAGACCAAGACGAAAAGAGCCGTGGAGGACACGAAACTGGGCCCAAATACTAAAATATCTCTTCTTCTTATTAGTCTTCAACTCTTCATTACCGATTAATTAGACCGAATAAAAATTAAATTAAGAAAGAAACAATATGGGAGAGAGAGAGGAAGTGAAACTTTTGGGAACATGGTACAGTCCGGTCGTGGCAAGAGCAAAGATAGCTCTTCGTCTCAAATCAGTCGATTATGATTACTTTGAAGAATATCTGTTCGGATCCAAGAGTGAGCTCCTTCTCAAATCAAATCCGGTTCACAAGAAAGTCCCGGTTCTCATCCACAACAACAAACCCATTCTAGAGTCTCTCAACATCGTTGAGTACATTGATGAGACATGGAACGCATCTGGACCGTCCATACTTCCTTCACATCCCCATGATCGTTCTCAAGGTCGCTTCTGGTCTGCCTTCGTTGATGACAAGGTTCGTATATTTAAGATTTTATTTTACTCTGTTTATACCTTCGCTGATTACAGATGTTTGTATTATTAGTTAGGTGATTTGTGCTAAAACGTATCTAGTAAATTACTTGATATTCTAGTCTATTATTGTCTAAGTACGGTGTTTGACTACTTTAAAGTATACATATTCTTATTATATTCTTTTCTTTTTGGCCAGCCCTTCATTGGTATATTCAATAATGCTCTTCTAATTAGTATATTTTTTTAAGAATAAAACATTCTTTCAAAAAAAAATTCAATGCTCTTTTTAACTCTAACATATTCCAACTCGTACTAATGTTTTAATTTAAAGATTCAATAAGCTTAATTATTCAAAGATTTAGCCCTAACTTCTATGAAACTATAAGACTCCATATATTTTCTCTAAACTCATTTTAAAAAGCAGTGGTTTCCAACTTTGATTGCAACTACGATCACCAAATCAGAAAACGCCAAAGCGAAAGGTATGGAGGAAGTGGGAGAAGGGTTGTTGCTACTCGAGGATGCGTTTATTTCTATAAGCAAAGGGAAACGCTTTTTTGGTGGTGAAGTTTCGGGTTTATGGACATTTGCCTCGGGAGCTTTTTGGTTATCTTAAAAGCTAGAGGGAAGCTTAATGGAGAAAATATATTAGACAAATCAAAAACTCCTTCTCTATGTAAATGGGCCAATGAGTTCTTGGCTGATGACACAGTGAAGAATGTGGTACCGGAGATTGATAGAGTTGTTAAGTTTATGAGAGAGTTTAATTGAAGCTGAAACTCAAACCAGGGCTTGAAGGTCTTAAGATCATTAGAGATGTATTTGCAGGGCAAGTGTTATGTAAAAAGAAATTAAGATGAAGTTTGAATTAGTGTTGTGTGATTCTTCCTACATGTATGGTAGAATTTTCATATATATATATATACTTAATACTTTCATGATATTGTTTGTTTTAATATTACTTTCATGATATTGTTTACAGGTGCACGACTTATTTCCCACCAGAAGTATCATATATTAATAGTTCCACACAATGTTTCAGCCTCGTCCTAATTCCCCATGTACTGAATTTAAAAACGTATATTCCCACCGTTCAAAAGTTAGAAACATATTTACACATGATATTTAAGTTTTAAACTCAATCCCACATAAACCGTAGTTTAATTTGGTTTAGTGTTTACCAAAATTTTCTTATAACCAATTATAAATGAAGTTAACCGAATTATGATTCATTAAAAATGGATTTACATAGAACCAAAGTCTAAACCAAAATTAAAAATTAGAAATCATTGATCAATCAAAGTGGAAGAGATGAAAGAGAAGCGAGTGAATTTTGTTACTCATCACACAGAGGAGAGAAAAATATTGGGTAGAGATGATGAGAAGAAGGTGATTTTTTTATTCATCACGGAGAGGAGAAACAGTTAGGTTCGGTTTATTGTCAATTTGGTTGATCTACAAATCAGATTAAAGCTGGGTCATGTTTTAATTTGGTTTGCTATTTGGTATAAGTGATTTCATATCAAGGTTTTGTTCTAAATTCAAACCAGTTATTATGTGTAAATATGTTTCGAACATTCAAACGGTGGGGATATACGTTTTTAAATTCAATAAATGGGGAATTATGATGAGGGTGAAATATTGTGTGGAACTGTTACTATATTGTACTTCTAAGGGGGAAATAGCTCGTTTACCCGTTTGTTACACCCATAGTCGGCCATGGACTAAAGCCCATAAAGCAAGGACTTTAGGCGCCAAAATCTATATATATATATATATATATATATATATATATTATAAGGGGCGCCAAAATCTAATAAAATCACTTTTTCTTAGTGGTTTGTGCTCTCCTCCTTTCTTTGTACATGTAAAGTTAGATTCCTACTTTTCTTTTATAAATATTTTTTTTTTTGCCTCAATCAAAGATATGAACGATATGCTTACCTTTCCTAACAAATTTAGTCTTTTATTTTAAAATACAATATTAAATGATATCACCTATATATTAATTGAGAAGTCACTTAAGTGATTTCTGCTGATGTGTCGCTCGTATGAGAGTAGGGGTGTTCAATCCGGATATCGGTTCGGTTTTTTTCGGTTTTCGGTATTTCGGTTAGTAAAATATATCTACCATTCTAAATCCATATTTACTTCGGTTCGGTTCGGTTTATATACCGCCGGTTTTCGGTTTATTCGGTTTTATACCAAAAAACATAATTATTTTGTTTGAGATCATATTATATGAATTTTAGAGTCATATTGTCAACACAGTCATTTATTAAAAATATATTACATGTTTAAATAAATGAACAAAAAAGTTAAAATGCTTCTACCATCAAATAAAATAATCAAATCTATAACTAAAATCAAAGCTTGAAATTTTGAAAATAAAAATATGAAACAAAACAGAAACATGAAAGAAAAATTTTTCCACTCTTCCATATTTAGTGTTCATTAAAGTCATGCTTTTTCAATTGAAAATTTTTCATTAATTATTGTCCATCAAATTTATAATCTTCATATTAATTTAGTGAAGACTAAAATTAATCAAAAAGATCAAAAAAGACTTAGAAAATAAGATGTCTGAATTGCGATGTATTATTATTTAGTTATAGTTCAAGTGTTTTACAAATTAAAGTTTTTTATTACTATAAAATTATGGTAATAGTTATTAACACAAATTTAACTTATGTAACAAATAGATTTTCATGTATTGTTATAAAATAGATACATATTTACATGTTTCTACTTTTAATCGGTTTTGTTCGGTTTATTCGGTTTAATCGGTTATATACCAAACCATATCCAAATCCTACGGTTTTTATAAAATTATATCCATTCGGTTTATATGGTATATACCAAAACCAAACCATATTGTCTATTTCGGTTCGGTTCGGTTCGGTACGGTTCGGTTTTACCATATTGAACAGCCCTATATGAGAGCTTTCCAATTAATTGTTATAATTTGATTGGTTGATGGTTTTTAATTTTTTTATTTATTTAATTAATTTTTTTAAAATGAAACTACCCCTACAATTACCTAATCTAATATATGTTTCCAAACATACAATTAAATATCTTAAATATAGAAGAATTAATATAATTTATTTATAGAAACAATTAAATGTCATAGATTACAGTATATAAATTGATAATATACATTTAAATACATATGATACTACATAAACAATTATAAAAAACAGTTTTTAATATATTTATATTAGTAGTGAATTCAATAAATCATAGATTCCAGAAAATTAATTAATGTAAACCTAATAATATTAATTAATATATATATATATTCTAAAATGTTTCAAGTGAATGCAAAATAGTCAAATATATAATTATAAATTTGGAGAAATAATATATATGTTTTATCAATTTATTTGTTAGCATATACAGTCAAATATGCTAACAAATTATAGAATTGGAGAAATAATATATATGTTTAATCAATTTATTTTTCTTTATCAATTATTTATATATAATTAAATAAAATACTTTAACCTTTTTATTGAAAGAAATTTAATGGTTATATATTCTTATATAAAAGAATTAGATTTGTAGGTAAAGAATTATTTGAACTTTTTATGTTTTTAAAGTCAACACAAAAACGTTTACAAAATATCTTCTATCATTGTATTGGTCTTACATAAAAAAAAAAATTTTCTTGAAAGCTAGAGTATTCTTGGTTTTTTCACGTGTTAAAATAAAATATAAAATAATTCTACAACTAATTATCTGAATTAATTATAATATTGTTTTTCTATAAGAGAATTATTTGTAATGACTAAGATTTACGTTGTTGAACTATTTTAAATCTCACAGATAATTTAAAAATATATACTGAATTTTTGGATTATCCAACTATTTGAAATTAAAAATTAAAATTAAAATTTTTAATTATTATTCAAAAATTATAGCACTGTAAACATAATATATATTTCTTCATATAATATAATATAATTATCCGCAAAATTGTGAGCAAAGACCTATTAGCATATTTAAAAGACCCATTAATTAGAGAATAACTGTGTAAACAAGAAGTGCTATAACAATTGACTTACCTAGCAGTTACTCATATTCCACATTTTATCTTCCATCGATCTAACTCTTTTTCTATTTCTTTTTGAAGTTTTTATAGTTTCTTAGGAATTTACGAAATCTGAACACATAAAGTTATCAGAATTTGGATTCTAATAAACGCTTCTTCTTGTGTAGTGTCTACCGTATTTCTCAATTAACTCTCGTCATCCACATCCAACACTTTATTAATACTTAAATAATGTCTCCAATAACCAACCGTAACAAAGGTCGATAGAATCATAAAACAAAATTCGGAAAATAAAACAAGAGGCCTTTTTGTAGAGATTGAGGGGGGTAAAAAGAAGTTTGTACTATTAATGTCTTATATGGAGAATGAGGGAATACAATAGGATGATATTGAGGGGGTACAGAGACAGACTTATATACTAGCTAGTAAGAAGATTGTGTGGCATGCCTTGAAAAAAATCGAAACCGTTAGCACACGGACTGAGAAAGACAGTTTCAACTTTTTCATCAAGTTGATTACGCAAAGTATAAGGGCAGGACTCATAGGCAGTGGGTTTTTAGAATTTAAAATAATCAAAAAATTAAGCAAAGAGAGTTACAAATCTTTAAAACCGTTTATTTGGGAAGAGGCTTAAGATAAAAAAACTGAGATAGTCTCTCAGTTTGTGTCTTCTTATTAATCCATTCATTTTTATTTAAAATTCTAATTCTTAACAAAAAACATTTCCGTTAGAGATACTCTATCAATGGTATCAGTCAATGCTGATGTTTTAAATTAGAGGCTGAAGACGAATCATCGCCGCAGGAAGATACCACCGTGAAGTTGGCCTTGAGTGGTTTCTTCGAGATCCCACCGCGACTACAAAGCCGGTGATTGAGAAGATTTCTCCGGCGGCGACTGTAAAGGTTATCAGGCCTCCCTAAATCTTTCATCGACAAGGATTCAGTATTGTTTAAGCTCATGAATGACTTGGACTTCCCTTTGTAGAACTTGGATATACCTCTCCTGTTTTGTTGTACTCACAAGTCAGAGAGATTTTAATATTCAGACAAAATATTTAGTAATAAAACAAAGAAAGTCAAACTCGACCAACAAAAAAGAAACTCAAACCTGATGGGTAAAACTTCTTCGAGAGATTTCATCATATCAAGAGGACCCTTGTAAGAAGATTCAGCTTCATTTTCTCCTCCTTCGTCATCACTGTTCTTTCCGATCGGAGAAGACGACGACAAGGACCAACCAAACTTATCCATCACAATCAATATGTTCTCATAGAAGAGAGAATTGGATATTTATATTTGAGTTTCTGTTTCCGTGTGTGTACTTTGTTTGCTTGTTTTTACATAAGGAAAAGAATACAAAGAAAAATAACTAATCAAATCTTTTTTTTCTTTGACATAACAAATCATATCAAATCTTAGATTAATTATTACAAAGGAGTAGAAGATAAGAATTGAAAGAAAAATGTATTGTTAGCCCTTATCCTGAGCCAGGTCACTCCTTCCTTCTATATGCATTTCCCATAAAATGTTATGCCCATTTTCGGTGCTATAATAGTGGTATTGTTAAGAGATAGCACTATTTTAAATTTATTTATCTTATTGCTAATTAGTTATGCTCTTATGATTAATGTTCAACAAAATATGTATCATTTTGTGATAGAAAAAAAGTTAACCAGTTTTGGGCTCCGCGAATAATTCCAATAAACTCTGTTACAAAGTAGCTACGATTATAGTCTTGTGTAAATAGGCCGCGATTTTGGAAATAGCAAATACAACCCCGACAATATACTATTTTGCATTAAAAATAATAATTATAATAATTAAAAACATAAAAGCAGGTCCAACGGTAGTATAAAGTATTTAAAGATAAAAAGAAAATAAAATAAAAAACACAGCAATCAGTCCCTAAATAACTATCGGGAATAAACTATCTACAACTCCTACAAGTACATGTCAATATATTAGTGGTTTAGTCATTTGGCTTTAAACATTTAAACAAAATAAATTAAAATAATAGTGTCTTGTTTTTAAAAACCTCATTTTTAGAACCCAACCATTAAGGTTTTTTTTTTTTTTTTTTTTTAAAACCTCATTTTTAATGTTGCCCAACCATTAAGGTTGCTCTAAGGGGTTAGTGTTCTTCTCAAAGGACGAACTGGTGATTGAGTATGGACTCTGCTTCTTCGAAGTTGTTCATACAGTATTGTTTCAGCTTTTGTGGTTGGAGCTATGTTCATGTGAAGATAGCTGGACGAATATGCTTGTGAGTTTGCTCCAACATTCTCCTAAACTACAAGCTCTCAAGCTTGTCATGGTACATTTTTCTTGTCTAAACCCCTAATTTCTCAATCAATCATGCTTAGTTTCTCTGGTTTGATAGTGAAATGTATTTGATCGCAGGACCATGGGATGCTTGCTGAATGCTGACCATAAGGTTCGTTGGATCCAACCGAGGCGTGTTTCTGAATGTTTGTTCTTACATCTCAAAACGTTTGAGTAGAGAAACCATGAAGGAACAAAAATAGAGAAAGAAGTGGCTATTTATGTTCTGAACAATGCGATATGATTAGTGACTGCAACTATCTATCCTGCCTCAGTCAGTTTGGTGCGTAAACGTCAGATGTTTGAGGAACACTAGTAAAAATCTGTCGTATAGCCACTACAAAACCGTGGCTATACAGCTTAAAATCGTGGCTATACAAAAAAATAGCCACGTTTATGGATAGAAAAAAAAACGTGGCTATAGCCTCGTGGCTAGAAAAAACCGTGGCTATTCGTGGCTATTAGCCACTGTTTTTCCATTGCACTTTCGTGGCTATTTTAGCTACGGTTTTGCTACTATTTTTTTTCGTGGCTAAGTATAGCCACGGTTTAATCAACATATCAGTGGCTATTTTAAAACAAAAAACAAAAAAAAAACAGAAATGAAAGCAAAACAAAATAATTTTTATTAATAAAATACAAAATCTGTAAATAAATTTACATTAATATATTATACATATATATATATATATATAAATATATATTTTTTTCCGTCGCACCACCCCCACCACCCCACCGCCGCACGACCACTCCACCACTTCTCCTTCCTGTGTCATCGTTGCTTCCTCACCGGAGATCGGACCTGCTCGCCTCCATCGTCATCGTCTTCCAGACATCTCAGAGCTCTCTCTCTCTCTTCCAGCTTCTTCCTCGCCGAAGCTTGGACCTGCTTGCGCCGTCGTCGTCATCTTTCCAAATCCGATGTACACCTCAGGTGTTCGGTGCTCGTGCAGATCGACCACAACCTTCGCCTCTTCCTCTTCTACTTCCTTATCTCACCACAATCTTTGCCTCTTCCACACCAATCCTCGCCGTTCAGAGACTTCACCTCCGAATCTGATTTCTCCACTTCAACACAATTGCCTTCATCTAATATATTTCTCTCTGTCTCCTCTGTCTGTCCTCTTCTGCAATAAACACAAACAGATGCAATTAGAGCTCAAACAACCATAATAAAGAAACAGAGAAGACATCGAAGAAGGAGATGGTGTCGGCTTGAAAAGAAGAAAGAGAGAGAGAAGGCGTACAGAGGAAGAGAAATGAACAAGATTGATTGTTGGCCATTGGATTACAATTAATCAATGGCCAGAAATAATAATCCCAATTTTGATGGATTGTCCAATAGGAAAGGAGGACGCAGATAGACAGAAGATTGATTGTGAGCCTTTGATTAAAATCAATCAATGGCTGAAAAAAAACAATACAATTAATTGTCTTTTCCCTTTGATTTATCTATAGTTATTATATAAATTATCTTTGTTTTAAATAAATTGATATCATAATTTTATTTTATTTTGTAATTGTAAAATTTGAAATGTTGTATATAGTTTGAGATATATTTATCTTATAGGAACTATATGTTATTTAAAATTTAAGCTTAGTGTTTTGTGATATAGACTAAGTTTGAAGTATGTTGTTTGTAGTTAAGATTTGGAATTAAGTATATGGTTTGAGATTAACCTTTGAAAAGATTAATTTTATAGTTTATATTTAAGATTTGGGTTTCATATAAGTTTGAGAATGAAGTTTGAAATTATTGAGTTGAAGAGTGAATGTTTATAATATAGGGTGATAAGTTTAAGATTTGGTGTTTTAAAGTGTTGATGTTTATGTTAAATTATTTATAAATTTTGGAAGTTTAAATAAGTGTTGGATATTAAATCCAGGTAAAGCATTCAATATATATATAGCCAATTTTACTAATCAAATCAGTAACGGCGATGGCGACTGCGATTTTTTCTGCGACATGAAGATTGGATCGATCAATGTTGTTTTGGGATTATTGGAGGATCAGATTGATGAGGAAATTGGATCTTATGGCTCTCCTGACGAGTTTGGGTTGAAATCACGAGCGGAAATAATGTTTTTTGGGCAAAAATGGATAGGATCCGATTGGATTCTTCTGATGAAGACGAATCATGGCGTAAGGAAGGAGGGGTTTCCTCGGTTGATTGTGATTGTGGCAGATCTATGGATAAGGAAAGGGGAGACGGATACAGGTTTTAAAAATTTAGACAAGGAAGTTGGTGGAAAAGTTTATGGCCAGATTGATCTGATAGATCTTTCAAGGTACGCTTGGTTTGAGCTGGGGAAAAGGTTTTTATTGAATCAGATCTCATATTTTCTCTGGGGATTGAATAGGGTATTATTCTGCAAATTCTTGATTGATTTAGTATTAAAAAGGAGATACAGATTTTGTTCACATATGTTTATGTGTTTTGTGTGTTGGAATTTTCTTGGATTCCCAATTAGTTATACTCTTTACCATTTTGAGTTTAGAAGAATCTGGTTTGGGAATTTGAAGATATAATATATCAGAAGGGGGATATTAGTACGATTGTACAGATAAAAGTGAATATTTTCATATCCAGTAATTTATGCGGAAGGATATATGTTTCTATTTTAAAGATTTTCTTGGGAGTCGTTAATGATTGTGTTTCAAGGCATATATATACTAGAGAATACGTGTTATGTTTTCATCATTCTCAGCTTCTCTGCTTCCTCTTTTTCCAATCTGATATCAGTTTTTATTCTTCTTTTCTCTCTGTTTTTGGAGAACTATGACTCAGGGGCAATGGATGGTTAAGTCTGGTGGTAAAAAGGTGCAGGCCCCAAGTATGGGACTGAGGATCTCGATCCCAAAGTTTGATAATTCAGTTCTCATTGCTGAATACTCAAAAACGTTGATTGGGAGATGCATGAATCCTTTCAAGCAGGAGATGAAGATGCTACTGTTCCATCTACCAAAGATCTGGAATGTCGATGAGAGAGTGGTGGGCGCAGATCTGGGCTTGGGACGTTTTCAGTTCGATTTCGACCAGGAGGAAGACATTGTTGAGGTGATGAAGAAGGAGCCCTTTCACTTTGATAACTGGATGCTGTCTGTTGTTCGTTGGGAGCCGGTGATGGAGGAGAACTATCCTTCCAAGATAACGTTTTGGGTTCGTGTCATTGGTGTCCCTCCGCACTTTTGGGCTGTACCAACTTTCAAAAGCATAGGCGAGGCACTGGGGGAGGTCCGAGGAGATGACGATATTGACTTAGATGAAGGGAAGGTTCGGGTGATCATTGACGCTTTCAAGCCTCTGGTTTTTTCGGTTACTGCGGAGTTCCACAGTGGTGATGAGTCAACCATCGCTTTAAGGTATGAGAAACTGCACGGGTTCTGTCGAATTTGCTCGAGTTTGAGGCATGATCAGTTTCATTGTCCGACGGTGAAGAAGAGTACTGACGAGGAGACTGAGATGCAACCTCCACAACCGGAGCAGGACCCAGCCATGTTGAGCTACAAGGGAGCAGTGGAATCACAGGGAAGAGAGCTTGGTGTTGATGGGAATGGAAATAACCGAAGGCAAGGCCATCAAGTCCCGAGAAACAGGGACTACAAGGGCAAGGGTATTGCTTTTGATAACAGCAAATATGAGGGCAATAGTAAATCGGGGTTTAAAAGGTCGTACAGAGATCAAGACGGGGGCTACTCAAGGAATCTGAGGCAGACTGGGCGGTTCCCACCATCAGAGGCTCCAATGAGGTACGCTATGGATACACGGGGTTTAAAAAATCTCAACACTCAAGAGATGGGGCAAAACTTGGACGAGCAACAAAAACTTATGCTCGATGCCTTTAGGAGCGGCAAGAGTGAAGAGACAAACCATGTATCAGCTCCACGGCTCGTAAGGCTCTCACCTTTGAAGGAAACATCTCCGTAACTGCTATGGAAGGATTGGGTGGTACAGATGTTGCGAGTGTTATAGAGGGTGTAAGGGTGGGAGAGGAGGACCCTAAGGCATTGGAGGAGAAACTCCTCCCTGACAGTCATGGTGCTGATAAGCAGAAGGATCTTAATAAAGAGGAGAATGAGGGAGAGAAGATTGAGGAGATGGAGGGTCTGTCTGAAGAAACATATTCAGAGTTAACTGGTGATGCAGCGCTTTCTGAGGCTGGGGAGCAGGATGGCTCTGAACATGTGGGTGATGAGGTTTTTGCCGAGGCTGATTTCGACGTGGAGGAGGATGATCAACTGATGGAGACAGAAACTCAGGAGGTCTTGAGTGCGGTCGAAGGCAAGGAACGTGGAGGTGCTAATAAGAAGAAGCAGGGGAAAGTTAATGGAGCTGCTATGGGAGGCTCTCTTAAGAAGAGATTGGTGCAGAGTGTCGTCTCCCCAAGGAAGAAGCATACTGTTAAGCATGGTAGCAAGGTGGGGGAGAAGGGTGCACTACCCCCAAAGAAGGCTCCAGTTAAGCCTGTTCCTGATCAGAACTAAAGAGTTTTTAAGGTCTTAAAACTTAATGAATATGTGTTGGAAAAGAGTTAGTAGTTCCCATGATTTTATTGCTGTATTATCTTTGTTTCCTCGTTATGGTTTTCCTCTGACGTCTTCAGGGTGTTGGAATAATAAATTGGATTTATTTTCAGTGGTTTTTAGCTTTTCTTTTACGGGGTTGTTAAGGATGGGTTATCCTACGGATATCTTGTCACTTGTAAGTTATGGGGACATGTATATTTATATGGCGAGGTGTCAACCTGAGCATAGGACTCTGTCTTCCTGGATTATGGGGCTTTCAGATGGTAGATGGCAATATATTGAAAAAGAAACGAGGTATGTTGGGTTTCATCTTTTTGTTTTAAAATATAATTTAGCACATTGGTGGTGGCTATGGAGTTGTGTTACTGGGTCTATTTGGAGCGTTCTACTTCTGCAGTGTAACGGAATGTTTCTTTTCTGGACAAGGCATTTTGCCATTACGATGTTTATTGATATTATTAAGGAACATCAACTTCTCCAGCTTGTAATGAAACATTTGAATTGGTGCAATGGGTACTGGTTGGTTTTGAGCTGTATAAAGAACAGGTTTTCTCCAGTTGAATATCAGGTGGTTTGCTTCCTCTGGCTTTCTATGGTTGTGCTCTGGCGAAGGGATTTGAAAAATTTGCAGATGCAGATCAGGTGCCTTGATGATTGGAAGACTCTATCGGCTTATGTCCTTGTTTGCAGAGTTACAGTTTCTGTAAAAATAAAATATTTCTATGATTTTTGTGTGGAGATTTGGTCCTCCAAAGATAAGATGGATTGGGTGATGAGCATGCATTGTTTTCTTTTATTGGATTTTGGACATTTTGTTTTGAACGATGAAGAATTTTTTGGTGGCTCTCTCTCTCTGCCGGGTGTTTGGTCTTGGATGTTTTTACATTGTATATGGTTTGTTATTAATTTTCAGAATGTTTGGAAATGGTTCGGTGATTATATGATGCCTCTTTGCCAATCTTTAACAACAGAGGTGATGGCTATATTATTTAAGCGTTCGGATACATGAAAATCTTAAGTTGGAACTGTCGAGGCATGGGCAGTAAATGGACTATTAGTTATTTGAGAAAAATTTGGGGGAAACATAGACCAGCTTTTCTTTTTCTCTCGGAAACTAAACAGAAATTCGAATTTGTGCAATCTTTTCAATTTCATTTCGGGTATTCTCATCTTCATACGGTTGATCCTATTGGGAGAAGTGGTGGTCTGGCTTTATTTTATGATTCTACTTACAAGGTCGATATTATTTCCTCGAGTAATAGAATTATAGATGTCGAGACAGAATATAAAAGAAAGCGCATTTTTCTTTCATTTGTTTACGGTGAACCAAACCAAAATTTAAGAGATCAAGTCTGGGAGAGGCTTACAAGATTAGGAATTTCAAGGGATGAACCCTGGTTTATTATTGGCGATTTAAATGAGATCACGGGTAATCATGAGAAACAGGGAGGAGCTCTTAGACATGCGGATTCGTTTATACAATTCAACAATATGATAGAAAATTGTGGTCTGATGGAATTTCCAAGTCTTGGAAATACTCTTTCTTGGAGCGGACGAAGAGGTGGACATGATGTTAAGTGTCGTTTGGATAGAGCATTGGCAAATAATGAGTGGCATAATCTATTTCCTTGCACTTTTGTTGAATATTTGGGCATGATTAGTTCTGATCATAGGCCGATTGTGGCTTCGATAGAAGATAAAGTACTAAAATTTCGGCGGCAATTCAGGTTTGATAAGAGATGGATTGGGCAGGATGGATTGATGGAATCTATTGAACGTGGGTGGGGCTCCCAGAGAGGTGGAGGACGAAGGAGTATAGTAGATAAGATCCATAATTGTCGACATGAGATTTCGGTTTGGAGAAAGGATAATCCATCTTATGGGAAAGAAAAAATTGATACCCTAGAGAAGGCTCTGGAGGAAGTTCAAAACGATATGACGAAATCTTATGAAGAGGTGGTTGAAGTTTCCCGAAAATTAAAAGAAGCATATCGAGATAAGGAATTATACTGGGAACAAAAGAGTAGGACTCTGTGGCATACATGTGGAGACAGGAACACAAAATTTTATCATGCTTTGACCAACAGAGGCGTATACAGAATAGAATTATTGGTCTATACAATGAGGATGGGGACTGGATTAACTCTGAAGCTGACATTGAAGGAGTGGCGGTGAAATATTTCAAGGATTTGTTCCACTCTACCTCACCTTCGGAGTTTGATAGCTTTCTAGCGGAAGTTCCCCAGTTGGTAACAGATGTACAGAATCGTAGGCTCACAGCTCTGGCTTCTGAGGAGGAAGTCAGAACGGCTCTATTCATGATGCATCCTGAAAAAGCTCCTGGCCCAGATGGGATGACGGCTTTATTTTATCAGCAATCTTGGTCAGTAATTAAGATGGATGTGGTTAATATGGTTAATGACTTCCTTAGCTCGGTAAGTTTTGATGATCGGCTAAATATGACAAATATTTGCCTTATTCCTAAAACAGTAAGGCCAAATAGGATGACGGAGTTGAGGCCTATTAGTCTTTGTAATGTCGGCTACAAAATTATATCCAAGGTTTTGTGTCAGCGATTAAAAATTTTATTGCCAAATCTTATATCAGAAACCCAATCGGCATTTGTCTCAGGAAGGTTAATTTCAGATAATATTCTTATTGCTCAGGAGATGTTTCATGGACTGCGAACGAATAAGGCATGTAAAGAAAAATTTATGGCAATAAAAACAGATATGAGTAAAGCTTATGACATGGTAGAATGGTCCTTTATGGAGCGGTTATTATTGAAAATGGGGTTTTGTTCGGTCTGGGTTGCCAGGGTGATGACATGCATTTCTTCGGTTTCTTATAAGGTCTTACTTAACGGTCAACCTAAAGGAAGCATTATTCCAGAAAGGGGTTTGAGACAAGGGGATCCCCTATCTCCGTATTTATTCATTTCATGTACAGAAGCTCTTATTGCAAATATTAAGAAAGAGGAGAGAGATAAAAGGTTAACAGGGCTTAAAATATCGCGAGGAGGACCTGCGGTCTCACATTTGCTCTTTGCGGATGATAGTTTGTTTTTTTGTAAGGCAAATGTGATTGAATGTGATGTTATCCTCAAGCTTCTCAAAGACTATGAAGCTGTGTCGGGCCAACTGATAAATTTTGATAAATCATCTTTGCAATTTGGTCATAAGGTACCAGAGTCACAAAGGGTGGAAATTCAAAATAAACTGGGCATAACTAAATTGGGTGGTATGGGAAATTATTTGGGAATACCAGAAAGTTTGGGTGGATCTAAAACACAAATTTTTGGTTTTTTAAATGAACGAGTAAATAATAAGGTGAACAGTTGGACGGTCCGGTTCCTAACTAAGGGGGGAAAAGAGGTGATGATAAATTCAGTGGCGTCGACAATGCCAAATCATACTATGTCTTGTTACAGATTACCAAAAACAGTTATAAAGAAAATTACAGGGACAATTTCTCACTTCTGGTGGGGTAGTGGTAACAATAAAAGAGGTATATATTGGTTCTCTTGGGATAAAGTATGTAAATCTAAGGAGGAGGGAGGTCTTAGCTTTCGCGATCTTCAAGATTTTAATACAGCCTTATTGGCTAAGCAATTATGGCGGTTGATAGATAAACCAGAGTGTTTGTTTTCAAAAGTATTTAAAGGCCGATATTTTCGGAATACTGATCCATTGGATCCTCACAGATCTTATTCACCTTCCTATGGTTGGAGAAGTATCTGCTCAGCTAGATCTCTGGTTAATAAAGGGCTAATCAAAAGAGTGGGAACAGGACATACCATCTCTGTATGGAATGATCCGTGGATTCCTGCTCCTCGCCCGAGGTCAGCTAAACCAAAAACGTTTCCCCAATTTTTAAATCCTTCTTTGAAGGTGGATCATCTCATCGATCCGTTGACTAAATCTTGGAATGTGGATTTGTTCAATGCATACATACATCCGGATGATGTTAAGATTATTAGAGGCCTGGCTATAAGCCGGAACGATAGGAAGGATTCTTATGGGTGGTCCTTCACAGAGTCAGGAAAATATTCTGTTAAGTCTGGATATAGGGTTGAATCATTATTTCCAGATAAAACACATGATTTAGGTCTTTATGGTCCAAATATCAAACCACTTTTGGCTTTTTGCTGGAAACTTAAATGTTCCCCGAAATTGAGACATTTTGTTTGGCAAGTTCTCTCATGTACTATATCGGTTGCAAAAAATTTAAGGTCACGGGGGATTAATTGTGATACCCGATGTAGTATTTGTGGCACAGAGGAAGAGTCAGTTAATCATGCTTTATTTGAATGTCCTCCAGCTCTGCAAACTTGGGCTTTATCAAAAATTCCATCAGCCCCTGGTGTTTTCCCAACGAATTCGGTATTTACCAATATGGATTATCTCTTCTGGAGATTGCCAAAAGAGTATGATTTTAGTAACTTTCCATGGATTATGTGGTACATTTGGAAAAATAGAAATAATAAAGTTTTCAATAATAGAGATGGAAATCCTCAGGAAATACTTAGATATGCAGAAGTGGAGAGCGAGGTATGGGCGGAGGCTCAGAATACAATTCCAAAAAGACAAGTTTGGGGCACACAAAACTTTGAATGGCAAGCATTGGGACAGTCAAGAATCTGTTTTATAGATGGTGCGTGGAAAGAGAATGATAAATTCACGGGACAGGGATGGTTCTGCAGAGTAGTAGGATCAGAAGAGAAGATGATGGGGGCGATGAATCTCCGAAGAAGCTTATCAGCTCTACATGCCGAATGTGAAGCTTTGATATGGGCTATGGAGTGCATGAAGACCCTAGATTTTTCAGACGTAGTTTTTGCAACAGACTGTTCTCAATTGGTGAAGATGGTGTCCTCACCAGACGAATGGCCAGCTTTTGCTACACACATGGAGGAGTTTCGACGCAGTAAGTGTTTCTTCCCTTCCTTCAAGATTCAACATATACCAAGAGCAACTAATCTAGTGGCGGACAAGCTTGCACGAGGTGCTCGGAGTTCCCCTTCAGCTGTGTTTTATGTTGATTCTACCCCACCGGTTTGGTTTTCCGAGCCAGTAGGTTTCTTATCATAGATTAGTTATTGTTGTAAAAAAAAAAAATTAAATCCAGGTAAATTAGGTAAATCTTAATCATATATATTGTTTTGTAGGTAGATATAAGGTTAGGGTATATGTTTGGGGTTTAGGGTATATAATTAAGGTTTTCGACATAGCCACGGAAAAATAGTGGTTACACCGTGGCTAACACTCTAGCCACTGTAATAGATGTGGCAAAAACGTGGCTAATTTTTGGCCATTAATTTTTCGTAGCTAAATCGTAGCTATAATAGCCACGTTTGATTTTATGGCTAAAATGTGGCTAAATTTAACAACAGTTTCTACGCAATCGTGGCTATTTTTTAAAGTGTGGCTAACCGTGGTTAAATCGTGGCTTTTTTACTTTAGCCACGGTTTTACCGTGGCACTACAGTGGCTATGCGACAGATTTTTACTAGTGGAAAGTGGAAATTGCAACCAGGAGTTTAAGAGCATGTGGGCTTACAATAGGCTGAAAATTAATCTTACTAAAGTTTTGAAAACTATCCAGTTCACTATATATATATGTATATATACATATTATTTATATAAAATCAAATAAGTAGAATGTTATACAAACAACAAATCTATAGTATTATTTGCGAATTGATTTTTTGCATTCGAATTATCAAGTTAAAAATTAGAGTGATTAAATTCGTTGATACCTTTAATGAATATTTAAATTTATAAACTAATGAATCAAACTTAAAAAATTAATGAATGTATTATTAAGTTTTATATTCTGGTGCTTGAAACTTATATATGTTATACTGTTATATTATTATACATTTTACTATTGTTAATAATGTAATAGTATAGATTAAGTTACATGTGCTATTGTCGTATAGTATGTATTTATCCTTCTAACTAATATTCTTATTAATGGAAAATCAAAATATTAAACCTATGCATACGTTAATTTTCAACAGTGAGCCAGCTGCTTTGGTATTAGACAAGAGTTTCTATTAATGGAAAATATGCCCTATATCTTCATATAAAACCATCTGCTTTGGTTAAGATCAAAGATAATAAACCAGGAACCAGCATATACAAATTCAAGGTTTATGTTACCAGATTGTGGAAAATGTGGAGAGCGAAAAATTAAATTAATTTTTGTACAAATTTTAATTCTCAAACTAACATTCTAAAGATGATCTCACCTATCAAATACATTTTTAGAAAAAATTGGTCTGGAACACATCTTTTATCAAAAGTATTCTTAGATCCTGAATGATAGTTCTAATAGTGACAAATGTATAGATACATAAATAAATGTAAAAATATTTGTTATTATTAACTACGATGCGATACAGCTTGTTGTGTTACCATTTATAGCTTTACAAAAAAACCACTACAAGGAACCATGGAGTCTACAAAGACATGAATTTTCTTTTATAAACATCATCACATTAGATTTCCTCTATTTCTAATTTGTTTTTATAAAGTTGTAATAATAGTATAAAACTAAATTATAAAAAAGTAGAATGCTTATATATATATATCAAAAATATATAACTAAATCAAAAATATGTTCCAAAAAAGGAAATCAAAACTATAAATAGATATTAGTTAAAAATTTATTTATCATTTCCGTATTAATATATTAGATAGTTTTATTATATTTTGTTTCTTAAATTTTTAAAATTTAAATCTATATATGTATTATAGAGTTGAAGAAATAAAATAGAATTCTGAATTTTCAAGTTTTTTCATGAAATAAAATATAATTTTTGATTTATTCTGAATATTTTGAATGCATGAAAAAATCATTTATATTGATAATTTTAATTGATTTCTAAGATAATTATGTCGATAGTTATGCCGCATTTACTGGTAAAACATCTAATAATATTATACGAGTAGATTTTAATCAATACTCAAGCATAAATCCAAACACTCTTATAGAACATGAAAATATAAATAAACAACATAGCATCCATTGGGACTAAAACGCCATACACCATACGCATCCCTTTTTTGGTGAAAAAATCTTATTCAACTTCTTCTCCATTTTATCTTGATCTAGTCCGTCTCCCCTCACGATAAGGAGGCTGTCTTTTAATGTTACGGATTTAACTCCTAACAAAATGAAAAATTCATTAGGATAAATTGTTTGATGATTTTGGCTCAAACATAACCATTAGATTTTGTTAATGTACCTTTAGAATTATTTATATAATCTAGAGCTTTCCTCCTGGCTACATCATCATCATAATCAAACACGAAACGACATTCTTCCTACAAAAAAAAAGTAAATTAGTTTAAAATTGTGAAGAATTCATTTTATAACCGACATGTTTCTGAATGTATAAAACTATATGTAATGCTTTTATACGGGCTTCCTGAAAAATTAACTGACCATTTTTGAAAGCTTTCAAAGATTGAAATGAAAAAAAAAAAAATGATTGCGAGTAATTCGTGGCTTACGTATAACATATATTTATATATTATTACTAAAAGAACAATATGTTGATATGCTTATGTAGTCATACACCAATGTGACATATGTGTTACTACATTATAATTTACCTGCCCACATATGTAAATTTAAGAAAAAATATAAAATATCTTAAGCAAAAAATAAATGATAAATATCAACATTATACAATAAGTAAATTTTTATTAACATAGTAATATATTTAAGAAAGTTAAAATCTATCTAGGGTGTATAAATAAAATATTATATATGTAATTATGGTATAAATACTTCTCAAACTATTCATTTTGGTCAAATATTTGAAACATGCATTCATTTAACAATTGATTTTTCTTGTAGTTTTGATGAATGGATCTAAATTTAAATAAAAATCTTGTAAAATGAGTAAATTTGGTAACAATAAAAATGTATTGCTATATAATTTCATAAAACTTAATAATTTAAATAATTACTAATCGTAAATATAAAATTAAAATGATTAGTCACAAGTGGAGCTAGATTTTTTTTTTGTCGAGAGCTAGATTTAAATAATCATGACTAATTATAATGGGGGAAATTTGTCAAAAACTAACGTAAAATTTTAGTATGAAATATAAATGGCTTTTTGCAAAACTGACTCAAAACTCAAGGTCAACCGCAAAACTAACTTACGTAGACGTTTCATTTGCTATATTCATTCAATAAGTCTAGATTATTCGCGAAAATATCATTAATTTTTTTTTAATTTTTAAAAATGACATTTTTACTCTCTCAACCTCATCATCTTCAAATATTTACAAAAATGTATTGCCATCAATACACCAACCACCATGAAGAACCAATTTGGTAACAATAAAAATGTATTGCTATATAATTTTCATAAAACTTAATTATTTAAATAATTACTAATCGTAAATATAAAATTAAAATGATTAGTCACAAGTAGAGCTAGATTTTTTTTTTTGTCAAGAGCTAGATTTAAATAATCATGACTAATTATAATGAGGGAAATTTGTCAAAAACTAACGTAAAATTTGAGTATGAAATATAAATGCTTTTTGCAAAACTGACTCAAAACTCAAAGTCAACCACAAAACTAACTTATGTTTTTTTAGACGTTTCATTTGCTATATTCATCCCATAAGTCCAGATTATTCGCGAAAATATCATTAATTTTTAAAAATGACATTTTTACTCTCTCAACTTCATCATCTTCAAATATTTACAAAAATGTATTGTCATCAATACACCAACCACCATGAAGAAGCAATTTGAAGTTCTTAATGCACTTCAAATCGATTTACACTTCTTCTTTCTCAAATCTTATGAACTAAAAACAACATATCTTTCACTTTCTCTCTATATTCATCCAAAAAAACCCAACATTTTAATTATAAAATTTTTGTGGTTCATAGAGCCATTGAAGCTTACGATTCTTGGTGGGTCACTTTTGTTTGAGATTTTGGGTGCTTGGGGAAGACTTATGTGTGCGAAACAAGTTATCTCACTGGTTGAAACTATGAAATCAGTTTTTTTTTCCAAATATGTTCGCCCAGACGACTTTTGAGTAATCTTCTAGTTGTAGTCGATTTACATGGAAGTCTTCTGTTCAATGCAGAGGTTAGTTTTACAATTGACTTTTAAATGTGTTTTTAGAGATGACTTACATGGAAGTCGTCCATCTTTGTTTGTTAAAAAAAATCGAGACGACTTCCATGTAAGTCGTTTAGGGTAAATGTGTTAGTTTTGCAATTGAAAAATAAAACATAAAAGTTTATTTTTTCTAGACGACTTACACGAAAGTCGTCCATGATTTTATTCTCAGATTCTGGTCAAACCTTGCTTATCTTGGAAGACTTCAATGTAAGTCATCGGACGAACGACTTATGTAGAAGTCGTCTAGAAAAAAATAATTTTTTTTGTTTTATTTTTAAATTGCAAAACTAACCTGAGACTATTACATGAAAGCCGTCTACATATAAAAAAAATTGATTTTTAATTGTTTTACTGGATGACTTATGGGTAAGTCGTCCAGGAAAAGTTAAAATTTTGACACAATCAGGTTAAATGCCAAACTAACTCGTTTACCATAGACGACTTACATGGAAGTTGTTACGAATATTTTTAACAAACAAAGATGGACGACTTCCTAGAAGTCTACCAGACGACCTCCGTATAAGTCGTCTGTGTCAATGGTTAATAAACTTTCATTTTTCTCTAAAACTATAAAGACTTTTTAATATTTCTTTGTTAATTGATGTATATTAGTTGATGTTTAATCTCTTGAATGAAATTCATAACATAATTTGTTTTAATAATGAGTTTACCGACATTCATGTGTATTAATGTTTCAAGAAGACTTCCATTGGCGCCTTTTACGTTAGTTTTTGTAAATTTGTTAAGTAACTTTAAGATATGTTTATTTATTTTTCAAAAGTGTTAAGTAACTGCAAGAATATCAAGTAACATGGTTTAATGTATCTTCTTAGTCATAAGATATACTTTTTAAATTTCAGGAAATTTGAAATTTCAATTTTCACTTACAATTTTGAGTTTTCTGCTTAAATTTTAATTTTCCGCTTAAATTTGCCAATTATATTTTAATTTCCCGCTTTAAATTTAAGTGTTCCGAGAGACTTTGCAGAAGACTTCTAATGAAAGTGTTCTATCTTTGAACTTATGCAATGGTTTATCTTTTGTGAATTTGACTAAATTTTCTTGAGAATTCTTCTCCCTTAGTTGTAATAAATTTGATTATTTTTTTGTGGTATTGTGTTATTGAAGTTGTATCAATAACTTCAATTATATCAAGTAATATTGGCAAGATAATATTGTAAATTGTGAACATATTTACCAAATGTTTTTATTAATATCTCTTCAAATTTACAAAAATAAATCACAACTAAAGGAGTACACATGCAAATCACAAAACAGATCACAAACAAAACTATTATAGATCATTCGTCTACAAAAACAAGCTTGGAATTCACTTGATATGGAAGAAAACTCCGTCAGAAGTCTTCTAGCACATTATATTTTAAAATACTTACGGGAAGTCTTCTCGGAAGTCTTCCCGTAAGTCTTCTAAAATATAATGCGCTTCGAAGTCTTCTAGCGTATTATATTTTAGAAAACTTCCGAGAAGACTTCCCATAAGTCTTTCAAAGTCTGCTCGACATCTGGAAAACATGTATATCAAACCCAGATTTGAAAAACCTGCATATCAAAAACGTTCAAATGGTTTAGAGAAAATGAGTGGAAGATTATATTGATAGACTTTTATAGAACACACAACATATGTATCCAAGTGGAAGATGAGAACCATCTGGTTAAAAACCTGTAGCAAAAAGATAAACTAGTGAAAAATAAATGATACAAAAATGAAAAATTCATATAAAGTTTGGTGTTTTCAAGTCAAAGAGATTATACTGGGGTTGAAGAGTTTTAGTTTTGGAAAAAGGTAAGAACTTTATGCAACATGAGGTTACAAAATGAAGAAAAATCAAACATAAAAATTTATCAAAACATTCAGATCTGTTATAAAATGGAGACATGTGAGAACACTCCGTCAGAACTTTCATGAAGTCTTTTAGCACATTATATTTTAGAAGACTATGGAGACTTATGAGAAGTATTCTCGAAAGTCTTCTAAAATATAATGCACTAAAAGTCTTACAGAAGACTTCCTGGAAATCTTCTAGCGCATTATATTTTAGAAGAGTTCGAAGAAGATTTCCAATAAATCTTCCAAAGTCTGCTACAGATCGGAAAAACATGTATACCAAACCCAGATCTGAAAAACATGCATATCAAAAAACATTCAAATGACTTAAAAACAGAGAAAATGAATGGAAGATTAGATAGATCTACCTTTATAGAACACATAACAATACATATCTAAAATTAATAGATCTACCTTAAAATGAGTGGAAGATGAGAACCATGTGATGAAAAACCTGCAAAACAAGATAAACTAGTGAGAAAAACATGAGACAAAAACAATAAATTGATATAAAGTTTGGTGTTTATAAGTTCAAAGAGATTAGAGAGATGTTGGAGAGTTTTAGAATGACGAACATAACATTTTTGTTGCAGCCATTTGAGAGGAGAAGAGAAAATGTGTAAATTTTTATTTATATATAGAGACAAAAATTCTAATAATGTTACATATTTTCGATTCAGAAGATTTTCAAGTAAGTCTTCTAATAGAAGAATTCCAAGTAAGTCGTCCGGAAGACTTCAATATTTTTAGCGGGAAACTAAAATATTTTTAGTGGGAGTTAGAAGACTTTCAGAGAAGTCTTATAATCGTCTCACGACTTACATGATATCTGTCTAGACCCTAAACATAACCCCTAAATTAAATTAACTAACTAAACACTTCATAAAATCAAATTAAACTTAAAAAGTGTATATTATAAACAGAAATAAACACGTATAAGTAACATTTTAATTTTTCAAAAAAAACATTTAAGCTTTCCAAAATCTAACCCTAAGAATACATACAATAGTACAATATATATTGTCAAACCCTAAGCGAAAGAATATCATGATTAACTACTTTCACTTATCTATGTTGAAAACTATTCAATTTTATTATATCTTAATTGATATCATTGAAAACTGTTTATAATTACATGGTTTAATTTTTCACTTGTCAAAATATTTTTTTTTAAAAATCTATAAATTATTTTAAGATCAACTATACCAGATGACTTTCATGGACGTCGTCTAAACGACGTACAATATCTCAAAAGACTCAGAAGACTATCTGGAGCTATATTCGTAAAAATGAGTTATGTTTTTTTGTTTGATCACAAAGGGGCTAGCTGTAATTTTACAAGACTTTTGGGTTACTTTTACATTTGATTCAAGTTTAAGTATACTTTTGCAATCAAAGTCAAGTTTTGAGTCATATTTGGCAAATTTTCCGAAGTGTAATTACAATCTATATTATTATTTGCAAAATAAATTTTTGGAATCGAGCTCTCACGTTAAAAGTTAGAGCTGTTGATATCATTTATACCCTTAATGAATAAAAACTATAACTAAATTAAAAAATAAAAACGAAATTTTAATTTACTTGATTAGATCATTGATTAAAATTAATAATGGTAAAAATTATCCAAAATCTGAAAATATAATTTTAAAAAGAGATAATTTCTGTAAATATTATATTGTTATCTGAAAAAGTATTTTAGTAAAAAAGTTAAAAACATGAATTATATAACCAAAGAGTAGTCTAACTGTGACCCTCCTGAGTAAATTTCCTTCCTCCGCCACTGGTTCAGATGCAAAACACTCGAGACACGTAGAACTCAACAGAGTGATGTTCTTCTGGATGTTCCTTCTTCTCAGTTTACCTTCCGTTCCCTGGTAAAGCTACGCCTTCTCTCTGTCATTTACTCAGACGATGAATCTTTCTCTAGCCTTATATCAACCTGTCCAGTCCTTGAAGAGTTAGCTGTGGAGACGCGTCCCCAGACAATGTAGTGACTTTCACCGTTGACTTACCTTCCCTGAAGAGTTTATCCGTTGGTTTATATCATTAGCTAGTTTTGGAAACTGTTACATTGTTTCCTTTTTGCTTATATCGTGTATACAGGCTCGGTATCCCCGTGGTACAGTTTTGTTTCAGCTTGTGCGTCTGGAGCTATGTTCATGTGATGATAGCTGGACGAGTATGCTTGTGAGTTTGCTCCACCATTCTCCTAAACTACAAGCTCTCAAGCTTGTTCAGGACCATGGGATGCCTGCGGAGCGGAAGGTTCGATGGATCCAGCCGAGGTGTGTTTGTGAATGTTTGTTGTTACATCTCTAGAGGTTTGAGTGGAGAGACTATGAAGGAACAAAAGTTGAGAAAGAAGTGGCGATTTATATTTTGAACAACGCGAAGCGGTTAGTGACTGCAATCAGTTAGATTGGTGCGCAAACATAAGATGTTTGAGGAAGTGGAAATTGCAACCAGGAGTTTAAGAGCATGTGAGCTTACAGTGGGCTGAAATTTAATCTTACCAAGAGAGTTAAAAACTGTCGAGTTCACTAATTTTGAAGGTGGACTTATATCAGAAGTGGTGATAGCTTGTAGCTGGTGACTAGGTAGGAAGACAACAACGTTGTAATAATAGATGATTTGCTTGTACTTTTTTGAGTTTTGTTTGGATCGTATTGCAAAAAGGCTAGAGTTTTGTAAGTGTTCAGTCTGTGATAACAGATCTGTTACTGTGATATCATGTCACAGTCAAGTTGGTGCGCAAACATCAGATCTTTGAGGAATTTGAAATATTGCAACCAGAAGGGCAAAAGCATATGGGAGCTTACAATGAGAAACTAATCGTACAAGAGAGTTGAAGACTGTCCATCCAGTTAGTTCTGTGTAAGGTAAGGAAGAAGAAGAAACTCAGTTTTCTCGCAAAGATTTATTGGTGTCTGGCTTTAGCTTCGAGATTCAAGACTGTCGTCTGTTACAAATCCGCTAAAGCAGGCAGTGCTTGAATTTGTCTTAACTCTTTGAAAGTCCCACATCGCTGCTAAGACAATAACCATCCAAAGCATGAGAAGCGGTATAAAGAGATGAGGCGACGTATCAAACAAAGTTTATTTCCTGTGCATGCAGGATTTGAAGCACTGATTTGGGTAGTTGAATTGAAATGACTTTTGCTATGAATTGTTGTTTCATATATGCAAGCCTTTTACAATTTCACATATCTCGTGAGCAAATAACCTTTATATATTGTTCACATAGATACATAGTTAAGCATTTTGGATTTTTGAATCGTTTAAATCTTATTATGTTGTTGTAAAAATGATAAAAGCACACACATAATCCTATGCTACGGTTAAAGCAAAAACGATTAGAGAAACGTATGTTTTCTTTTTCTTTTCTGTTCACAAGAGAAACGTATGTTTTAATTGTCATTTTCTCAGACTATTAAAAGTAGAAGCAGACAGAATAGCCAATAGGAAGAACAAAAGAGCCGTGAAGCAACACACAAACTGGCCTCGACCACTTGCATTATATCTCTTCTTTCTTCTCTTTTTCACAGATTAATTAGAGACCACATAAAAAATGGGAGACACAGAGGAAGTGAAACTGTTGGGAGTATGGTTCAGTCCGTATGCCATAAGACCAAAGATCGCTCTTCGTCTCAAATCTGTCGATTATGATTACTTTGAAGAAGATCTGTTTGGATCCAAGAGTGAACTTCTTCTCAAATCAAATCCGGTTCACAAGAAAGTCCCGGTTCTCATCCACAACAACAAACCGATTCTAGAGTCTCTCAACATCGTTGAGTACATTGATGAGACATGGAACGCATCTGGACCGTCCATACTTCCTTCACATCCCCATGATCGCGCTCAAGCTCGCTTCTGGTCTGCCTTCGTTGATGACAAGGTGTTTCTACGTTTTTTTCTGGCCAAATATTTACTTTCTTCTAGCAATTTAAATTAATATTATCATAAACATTTCACTGTAGTCAATCATAATTTTAGTAACATAATTTGTTAATACAAAATTTCACATTTTAAAAATAATTATTATTTAACAGTACACTTATTCAATATACTTATTAGGAAAAAATTCTATAAACATGGATAGTAATTCTTACAAATATTATTTTAAATAAAAGAAATGTAAATTATATTAATATATAAATTATAAAAAAACATTCTTAATATTAAAATATTAAATCAAATATACTCTCTAAAACTATATGTTCTAAACGCTCGATTGGCTGGCTTGCACTCTAGACCGGTCCTGGTAAGAATTTTGTGCTATATATTTTATATTCTTAAGAGCATACGAATTAGATCTTCATCTGTGAGTGACAAAAAAGTAATTGATTATGCATCATGAGCTAGCATAGTTTAAAGATGGGCATGAGTCACTACAATTTCTCAACATTTCATTTGATAATTATAGTTTCAAACGTAGCCAAACATGATTAAAATAATTTTGAAATGTATGAATAAGCATTCATTTTGAATGTAGTAAACGATACGAAATTAATCAGTCCAAATTTTCTTTTATGTAATGATTTTATCTTCATAGATTCTTATTCATCCTGCGCTTTGATTTTACTACCTAGTAGAAGTATTATTTCTGGATCTTTCATGATTATTCATGTTTCCATAATCTTGATAGAGTTGATTTTCGAATCTCCTTATAATAAATCCGAATATATATATTTTTTTTTCTTATAGAGAAAATCATATGAAATTATTGATTATAGCAGCCAAAATGTAATAATGGATGTTTGATATTGATCCAAAATTTCTTCAATGAGTTAAAGCTTGATTCAATATAAACATATATATAAAGATTCTAGCGTGGAATAACCAAACCTTTACTAAAACGAAAACAATTAAGCTTTGTGTAAGATTTCAAAACAAACACACTCTCAACTATTTTCACTAGACTTCCCTTTTAAAATGCAGTGGTTTCCGGCACTGAAAGCGGCAGCAATCACCAAATCGGAAGAGGCAAAAGAGAAAGGCATGAAAGAAGTGGAAGGAGGGTTATTGCAACTCGAGGAAGCCTTTGTTTCTATAAGCAAAGGGAAACCGTTTTTCGGAGGTGAAGCGATCGGGTTTATGGACATTTGCCTTGGAAGCTTTGTTGGTATCTTGAAGGCTAGAGAGAAGCTTAAAGGAGAAAAACTTTTAGACGAATCAAAAATACCTTTTCTTTGTAAATGGGCCAACGAGTTCTTGTCTGACGATACCGTGAAGAATGTGGTACCGGAGATCGATAAAGTTGTTGAGTTTCTAGGAGAGCTTGAGGTTAGAGCTCAATCAGCGGTTTCAAAAACTTGAGATCATCGTTGAAAGCAATGGACGTGTGTAATGTAAGTGCGAAAATAAGTGAAAGGTTTAAGTGTTGTGTTGAATGTATGCTATTATTTTATACAATGATGTGTATGGTTTATGGACTATTTTCACTAAATATTTATCGATAATGCTTCCAATAATTAAAAATGGCAGATTAGTCGTTCCAAGGATAAAGTCGACATTTAAACTATTAATCTTAAGTAATGTTAATTTCTATGTCCTTATATTAGTCCACTATATTGTCCCACATTCCATCTGTCCCTGCTAATAATTCAGAAATACATATATTGACTTCAGCAAACAATAGAATACAAAAAAACAGTTTTAGGGGCATAGATCTAGATCGCACGAATATCTTAGCAATCTCTCCGTTTCAGAAAATTAATAATTGTTTTAACTGATTACTAAATTTTAACCCATGCTTGGAAAGCGCGGGTTGTTAGATTATCTATATATAATAGGAAACCACTTTTTGTCTTCGTTGATGTAAGCAATTTTTTATAGGAAAATAAAAGTTAAATCGAACGGTAAGAATCGCTTTTTTATAACAATCTAATGGTCAAGTTTTAGTTTCGTTTAAATGTATGATGTCATCAGTAATCTAAACGGTGCTCTTAACGTTTCGTGTTCGAATCATCGCTTTTCAAAAGACACAACCCCTTCTTCTTGTACCAAAAGACACAACCGCTTCTTCTTGTACCAAAGACACAACCCTTCCAAAAGAAAATTTCTTAACAAATTTATATATTGTTTATTTGTCACTTTGTCATGCCATTGTTCTTACTCCCTTTCATTTTTAATGTCCTACTGTTTTCGTTATGGAAACAAGTGTTTAAAAACACAGCCGAGTTGACGCAAAATCGGCCGAGTCAGCGCTTCAAGAGAAGGTGATGAGTCGGTCATTAGGTTGTCCTAGGCGATGCTTCGAGTTATAACCATGTCAACCCAAGAGATATGAAAGGGCGGCGTGTAACTGTGAAAAACGAGCTGAAGAAAAAAAATTAAAATCCAACAGTGATATGATAGTCATGGGTTGATCATGGGTTGATCAAACGCTGTGTCTCTCGGTTGGAGAGTGTTATCTGGGAGTGTTTCTTTTCGGCCATGGTTTTCCATTGGAATATTTAAGTCGGCATAGGTGTCACGTTTTAAACTCAGAAAACCCCCATGGCATCATAATTGGAACAATTAAGAATTGTGAATTTACACTGTTTTCTCCAGGCCTGTTTTCAACTGCCTGTTTTGGATACATGCTTAAAATTTCCAAGAGAATATAAAAACATCATAAGATATTTTATGTATATTATCCCATGCAAACATATTTAGTTGTTGGTTAGCGACAAACAAAAATGTTATAGAAACCTAAAATTTATAATTGTTCAATATTCCTAACGAAATATGTATGAAAGAAAAGTCAAAAACACAAAAAACACATCATACAGTCTCTTTTCTTTGTTTTAAGTTTTTTTTTTTCTTTGTTTTAAGTTAGTTGCATCTAATTTTTGTTAACAACCACTTATTCATAAAAAGTAGCAACTTTTGACACTTGTGTCTTTTCAAAGGTGTCGTCGCTGGCCTTGAAATGGAAATCAGTATTCGTCGTACAAACGAAATTTAGATTTTCTCACATTTCAAATTTGAATGGATATTTCTTGGTTTACACATTTCGTACTTTGGTCTTGAAAATACATATTTTAACAATTTATTTATTTGTTTAGCAGCACAAAATATATTTAATATTTAATATTTAATTTTAAATTGTAATGTTTTATGTTTCCATCCAACCAGCTTTATTTTATAAACCTCCTTTGTTTGAATCGAATATTGGTTTCATTTCTACAGCACTTAAAATAAGTGCTGTGAAATTAGCATTGTTTTATGTATTAAAATTTTCCTTAACTGTATGTATTGATAAACAACATTTCACGTAAGATTAAAGTTTCCAGTGCACAAGAAAAGATTAAAGTATCCAGCAACATATACGATATCTTCTTTGTGTTTAGAAAGTGTGAAAATTATCTTAAATATATTACTTTATTTTGTTAGTATTTCCAAATCCATAGTTTATATTTAAGCAAGTACATTATTATCTAAGTGAACAAACTTTTTAATTAAATAAGTTATGATTTTAAAATAAATGATTAAATCTTAATTTTCCTATAAATTCAGAAATGAGTTTTCTATAATTTTATTTTTCTACATTTTACATTCACAATTTAAGTTATCAAAAATTATTGTTTTAACTATATTATTCATTATGAAATGAAAAATATTAGACACAAAATATATTTTATAATAATTTTAAGATCAAAGTACTTTTATTAAATTACTGTTTCAAGTTTTTTACAATATAATTGTTCTACATTTAAAAAAAAATTAATATATAATACTTTTCCATGATTTCGAGAGAATTTGGCTGGTTGGGATTGTGTAGGAGGAGGTGAATTGAAATACAACTTTTTGGTGACGAATTCTCTCTCCTCTCGTGTTATTCATTTTCTGTAACTTTTAATTTCTTACTGTATCATCTAAAATATTTGTAACAATCCAATAAAAATGGTGTCAATAAAAATCAAGCAGAAAAACACTAATGAGCGGTGAAGATTGTATTACATATCTTAAATTTATTGAATTATGTTGAAAAGGTATTATTCTAATACGCGTCACATTGTTTTCACTAAAAATAATAAAAAACAAAAATTCAATATCTTATGAATCGGTTTAAAAAAATATATTTGTAGTCAATCAACATTTAGATGAACATTGCTATTAAACCTTTCATTCAGTTTTGCAAATACTATTTTTGTAAACGTAAAAAAATGATAAATATTAATTTCTACAAGAGCTTATCTATCATAGGATCTTTCTTAATCATATAATAATTATAAATGACTTTAACGATGCAATTTTCATTATAATTTCTTTCATTACCATTAATTATAAATATTATATAGCCCAATTATACATTAGCTTTGTAACAGATTCTTACAAGAAATATTGTAATTATTTTATCTTTTCAACTCTATTTTTTCTCAATTTTTATGACATATTCTCATTTAAATATTATAATGTCCAGTTATTTGAAAATGTTACCAAAACAAATTATTGAGAAAGTATTAATCTCATTGTTATTCGATTGTTGCTATTGTGTGTTTCAGAAAACCATATTTACTAGATGGTTATATATAAAAAAATGTTAATAGATGTATAAGATATGATTTACATTCTACTTTCTTTTTTTTTTGATGAAATTTCAAATTTATTGATCAACTAGGTAAAAGAATTACATTTACAAAGAATCAGATTATGAAGAATATACTAAAAGAAGAAAAAAGAATAGGGAGATCTATAGAAAGACCCCCATCTACCTAAGCCGTGAGCTCGAACCATCTCTGTAGCAGTCCAGCATATCGATGCTGCGGGTCATACTTCAGCGACACTATCCTATTTCTCATTGATCTATCAATGACCTTATGCATTTGGTTCGTCGATACCCAGTTGCCCTGATGCCGCCTTGAGTTTCTCTCTCTCCATATGTGGTAAATGACTGTTTGGAAGATCATCTTGAGCAGGATGGAGTCCAGTCTATTTGCCCTCTTGCGTTTGATCGCATTGAGTGTGGTAGACCAGTCAGGGTTGGTCCTGCGTCCAAAGAACCCTCTCACTAGACCTTCCCAGACAGTGAAGGAGTAGGGACAAGCAAAGAAGAGATGATCTCTTGTCTCATCCCTTTCTCCACAAAGTCCACACCCCTGCGTGATACCCCAACTCCTCATCCTATCTCCGGTAGAAAGCCGGTTTTGCACTGCTAGCCAAGTGATAAAAGCGTACCGAGGTGTGCTCTGCGTGAACCATACAGCCTCAGACCAGTCTACCTTAGGCTTTTTGTGCCTAATCTGCTCCCAGGTTCTTGCAGTCGAGAAACTGTCTTGAAACTCGTCCTCTCCTTGCTTCCACAGAACCAGATCCTCTCCCCTGTCTTCATCAGGAACCGGCATTGCAAGTATCTGATTGTATAGAGTCTGGAACCTCCTGCTGCGCTTATTCCTCAAACTCCAACCATCACTGGAGACCGCATCACATACCAGCGCTCTTCGCGGTAGGCCCAAATATGTTGTGCCAATGGCCCCTGTGACATCAATCAACTTCCCTGCACCCATCCAATTATCAAACCAGAAAGACGTATTTGATCCATCTCGAACCTCTATTTTCATAAACTCATACGCTAAGTCCCTTAGCTTAAGTAACTTCCTCCAAATCCAAGATCCCTTACTGTCATCCCTCACATCCCAAAAAGAGTTTTGTCTAAGCAGATAATGCTTAATCCAACAGACCCATAGTAGATTGAGTAAAGAGCCTCCATATAAGTCTCAACGCGTAGACTTTAGAAGTATCTCGCAGCCTCGTAACTCCAAGCCCTCCTTCTTCCTTGGGATAACACACATCTGCCCAACTCACCTTAGCCTTGTGGGTTTGTGTTGGCGATCCCGACCAAACGAAGGCACTACATTCTACTTTCAACAAATATGTTTAAGACAATTCAGTCATTATCAATGTACAATTTTTTTTTGACATCCACTCATGCACACTTCAGTCATTACCAATGTTTGTATTTTATACCAATATTGACTGCTCACTAAATTAATATGTTCATCCTTATGTTGGTATGTTATGTAAAATTTGAACCTTAAGTATTACTGTAAAATGCCTTAAATATTATAAGATAATATTTTATAGTTGATCGTAAAATTATTAATTATTTCAAAATTGCATATATTCATTTAGTCTTATTTACAGTTATTTTTGGATACACCAGAATCCATATCAATTGTGTAGTTTTTCTCTATGATGTTAGTTCATTACGAAATTACAAATCCACTAAAATTTTATACTTGAAACATCTTATTAAAGGCACCATATTCTAGCAAAATTAGTATTTTAATTTTGGTGCCCAAATTTATAATAAATTAGTGGTTCTTTTCAAACATCGCAATAGAACAAATTAATTTCATCTTATTTGGCAATTATGTATCCTTTAATATATATTAGGTTTAGCATTAATTACAAAGATTAAGTATAAACTAAACTTTTTTATGTGTCATCATTTTCATTTCAAATCCACTAAAATTTTATACTTGAAACATCTTATTAAAGGCACCATATTCTAGCAAAATTAGTATTTTAATTTTGGTGCCCAAATTTATAATAAATTAGTGGTTCTTTTCTAAAATCGCAATAGAACAAATTAATTTCATCTTATTTGGCAATTATGTATCCTTTAATATAAATTAGGTTTAGCAGTAATTACTAAGATTAAGTATAAACTAAACTTTTTATATGTCATCATTTTCATTTCAAATATTTTATATAATTTTTATTTTTAATTCTATTTAAAATTTAACGTCTTTCCCCCGCAAACTGCGGGGGTCCTTATCCTAGTTATATTATAATACAAAATTTTATTTTATCGAAAAACATAATTTTTAACAGCTATATAATCTACAAATTAGTTTATTTGAGATTTTATATGTACATTTTTACGTAAGTTTCTTTTCGACATGAGAATTATATTCGGATCAAAAAACAAACCGAACCGACCCAAAATTATAGGTTTAGTTTAGGTCCAGAGAAAATAACATATTGGTTTTTTTTTGACCTGCAGGTCTTTGTTTGAGTCCGGATCCTACCCTAGACCCGATCATAAATATGTGTTTATTAGGTATATTTGGATATTCCGAATATGTTTCCGGTATTATGGATATTGTTTTTAAGTTTTTGGTTTACGATTAGAGTTTTGACTCCAGGTAAATTTTTCAAATTAAAAAAAAAATTGGGTATTTGGATAAAATTTTGGGTATTTTTTGTGTCAGATTTTGAATAAGATTTTAAATTTTTAGGTATTTAAATTTTTTTGGTATTTGTTTGGAGTTTCAAATACTTTTCGTATTTCGGATATTTTTCAGATTTTTCATATATTTCAAATTCTTTTAGGATCTTAAATACCCGAACAGATGTGGATCCATTACGTCCATATCAGGTCCAACAACCTTTTGTTATAGATTTTTAACGTTAGTGTACAAAAACTTGGTTGATGAAATATTTTTCTGAGTAAAGGTATCATAAGAAATAATATTAAGATCTGTTAAAAATATTTAAAATATTGTATGTTTAGAATGATTAATGTATTATCAGAAAAATAATAAATAGTTATACATAACTCCAACAACTTTTTTATATTATATTTTTTAAAACTCTTTCCTTTTTAATAGTATTGATTCGTTTTAAGTGAAAAGTATATAAAAATATAATATCTAAACAAATAATTTTCAAAATCTTGAATAATCAATACTGATATCGTGAAGTCAGGTTAGCTTTAATAGAACCAATGAATTTCTTCATTTTTGTGAAGGTAACATGAATATTCAGAAAAATCATTTTTAAATATGAAAATATTATCAAAATATTGACGGTTGAAAGTTTAGTGTATGATATGAGATTTTAGTGGGAAAGTTTATACATGATATGATTACTTTATTATAAACGAAAGAGGAAGTTAGAATATACCCATATATGTCTTGTAATTTATCTTGCTTTAAATCATATATTATATGATTTTTTTTTTGTCATCATCATATATTATATGATAAAAGTGATAATATAAAACATTAGTTTCAATGCTTTTACGATTAAAAATTAAAATGATAAATATAGTAATAGTAATGATTAGGATTTAGGAGTGAGATTTAAATAAATAAAAGAATTGACTAAATTATTTTTAGAGAAATATATGATAACATATTGTTAGAATAAATTTAAGGTAAGACCAAAAAATAATAAGTTAAATGAAAGGGTCCAAACAACTTTTATAGGTAGATTTTTTTAGACTCCTTCCCTTTTAATAGTATTGATGTAAATATAATAATATGTAAGATATTTAGTTTTTCATCAAAATAAAATAAGAACCAAAGCAATTTGGATAACCAAATTAATATTAGAAAATCCACGAAAACAAAATGTGATAGTTACTGATTTTCTTGCTTTTTATATATATAGATATTTATTTCTTTTTATATTTTTAATAAATAAAAGAAAAACTATAAATATGGGTATAATTATCATTTATCCTTTTAATGAAACATAATTTAATCACTTTAGTTATTGGCACTATTTAAGGACTAAAAACTAAAATAGCTATTTAGCAAATTTACCTTGATTGAAAACTCTTTATATCTTTAATTCTTTTTCAAGTAAATTTAAAATGTATCTATATCTAACGGTTTAAATATTATTTTGTTAGCTTAAAACACTACTATATTATGAAATAGTAGTACTATATTGTTGCTAGTCTTACAAAGAATAGTATGTATATTGTTAAGTCATGATACTAAGGTAGCAAGACGTTTGCTCAAAGGTTGAAGAAGATGTGGCTTTTAACAGAACCAAGCATTACAAAGCTCAAGGCTTTGTTTGCAAGTTAAATATCTTCAAAAAAACATGTATCATTTTATATGGTAGTTAATCAGAGGACATACAACAATTACAAGGAATTTGAATCATCGTCATATGTAATGTGATAATATATGTCAGATATGTTGAAAATGTGATGATTCTGTAATCCATGCCATCTTCGAATTCTACCAGCACTTCAAGCTTGGACTCTAACAGCTACACCATCCCATCCTAGTATATTCCAAGTGTCCAACATATAGACTAATATAGATTATTTCTTTTGGATGAAGAACATTATTGCAGATCCAAGTGTTATGCTTAGAGAATATATGTTTGGTAGATGGTTATTAGACCTTTACATTGATATTTAGTGGTTGTGGAAAAATAGCACTGGAAAAACATACTTATGAGCACAAGAATCCAAAGACGAAAATTGCATTCAAAGCAGGAAGCGCTACGCTAGGTAATAGAAAACATGTTATTTCATTCGATATGACAACACTTTGGGACTGACTGCAAAATATAATAGCGATGTTCGGAGAACCTTATGCATACCCAAATTTCTCGACATAGTTAAAAGAGATTCAAGAACTGAAAAAAGATTCAATAATTTCAGGATATTCTATATTTTTTGGAGACATAATGAGACGTCAAATTTTTTAGGTAGAACCTTGTTGGTTATTTTTATTTCGGTTTAGTTATCCAACCACCTCTAATTTGTATAATTGAATAATTTTTTTGTTGAAAAGAATAGTATTATTTTATTTCTTTCTATCTAACTAATATACATTTTTCTCAAAAACGTCTATTTTTAATAACTATATTAGTTATATAACATTTATTAAATAATAAATCATGCATTGACAAAAAATATAAATAATGCCATATATTTAGAAATGTTACATTAGGAAATTGGATTTTTTTTTTATAAAATGTCAAATGATATAATAAAATTGTTAAACGTACGAAGTAACAACTCAAATACACGAAATTAAGTAACAAACAAAATAAAAGGAGTAAAAATACATTATTTCTTTAATAAAGCTATACACAAGTCAAAAAGAAAGATCTGAAACCAAGCAGTAATTAAGAATATTAAATACCCTTTTGGAAAAGACAAGGTCCCAAAGACCAAGCTCTAGATTCATTAACACACACATTCACACACACACCATCTTCAACCTCTCTCTTAATCTCAATGGACTTTTTCCAGAAAGCCAAAGCCGTTCGTTTACGGAGCCACCACGACAAGTACCTAATCGCCGACGAAGACGAAGAGTCCGTCACTCAAGAACGCAACGGCTCGGCAGGCGCAGCCAAATGGACGGTGGAGCCAGTCACAGGCTCCTCCGATCTCATCCGCCTCAAAAGCGCTTACGGCAAATACTTAACGGCGTCAAACAAACCGTTTCTCCTCGGAGCAACCGGAAGAAAAGTCCTGCAGACCAATCCGAGCCGTCTCGACTCGTCTCTCGCCTGGGAACCCATCAGGGACGGTGCTTTGGTCAAGCTCAAGACACGTTACGGCCACTTCCTTCGCGGTAACGGTGGCTTGCCTCCGTGGAGAAACTCCGTCACTCACGATATTCCTCACAGATCGGCGACTCAGGATTGGATTCTTTGGCACGTCGACGTCGTCGAGATTCTCACCGATCAACACCAGCTCCAGCAGAAGCAGCAGGAGCCTCCGTCTCCGCTTCATCATTCTGATTCTCTCGACTTCGAACCTGGATCTCCTTCCAGATCTAACCGTTTCTTCCGACAGGAGGTGAGTTCTCGAACCGACAAAACTTTCCAACTGAAGACTCGTTGACTTTATGTTTTTTTTTTTGTGTTTTGGTCGTAGTCAACGGATTCAGTAGCGGTCGGATCGCCGCCTAAATCGGAAGGGAGAGTGATATACTACCACGTGGCGGACGATGAGGGTGAAGTTGAGGATGATTCCGTTGAGGTGAAGTCGTTTACTTTCAAAGGCAATGGGGTTGAAGAGCTGACTAAGAGGTTGAAAGAAGAGAGCAATGTGGATGATGTTATCGTTTGTACTCGTAGTCCTTTGAACGGCAAGCTTTTCCCTTTGCGTCTTCAGCTTCCGCCGAATAATGCCGACATGACTGTTGTTTTAGTACCGGTCTCGTCCAAAAGTGAGTTTGTTCTGTCCTAAATTGCAAGTCAAAATCGTTGCTTTGGCACTAATACTCTGTTTTTTATTTGATGTAACAGTAGCAGAAGGGTTCATCAAGTGAGAGGTTTGTATGTTTGAAGCTTGAGCGGTGAAAGTGAAAGGCTATAGCTGGAAATGATTTGTTGTTAATTCAGTGGATTTGCCTGAGATATGCTGCTTGATTATTTAAACATTTATGAATTATACAAAATATTGTTTGCAGCGGTTAGTGATTCTCGCTGCCTATTAATACAATCTTTTTACCTGCTCTGCGACTAGCTTTTTGTTTTGTTTGCTACCAGTAATCTGAACAAGAGCAGGAACCGTCTTTGTAAGTGATAGAACGACACTATCTCTTACAATGATCTCAGTGTTGAACACTTTTGAGATTAGTTTAATAACCTCGTGGCAATCGCTGCAGACGTGTGGAGTCTAAGGTTTATAAGCTTATCAGATTAAAACTGATGTAGATAAATATTTGGGATATTTTCAAATATTTATTATTTAGTTTAATAAATATTTAAATAATTATCTTTATTATTTTAGGGTTTTATGGTATTTTTATATATACCGACTAGCCGTAACTAAGAGTCATTGGTTGTTGTATTTTAATGGATTTGAAAATTCGAACTAAATCTAGTGTTATTGGTTATGTGATTTTCAAATCTGTATTAAAATCATGTGTTATTGGTTTAATGATTCATAAATTCAATATCAAATCAAATGTTATTTAATCGTACGAATTTACTAATATATTTAATTTATAATGGATTTGAATGGATTTGTTTGTATTTTTTAGTTAAAAATACAAAAACTCAAATCCGAGGGAAAACCTCCGGATTTGTATATTTTACTTGGATTTATAAATATTATATGGATTTCTAAATCAATCAAAATATATAAACCAATAACACCTGTAATATGAGTTGATGATTTATTAATAAAATTGAGAGTTCTCTTTTTATTGTTCTTTGTTTTTGGTAGATCATTGATGACAGCAAATTTAAAAAGACATTGATCTAGGTATTCTTAGATTAGATAAGATCTTTGTATTTATCTAGTTTTCCGGGTATTCTCAGAATTAACGGATCTCTAGTTTTAATGGGGAGTCTCTCACAGTGTTGGTTGGCGTTGGCTAGAGGTGCTTGAGAGCGATTCTGTAAATAACCAATGGATATCAGCTTGTCGTCTGCGGGACTCTTTTCTAACCCCACGTTCAGTAATTAGTTTTCTGAACATCCTTCCACCGGATAGCCAATGCAGGAAACCTTAGACAAGAGACATATGACCTTATGTTTCTCCCCCAATTTGATAAAAGAATAAGCTTAGTCTATTTATTCCTTAAATGTAAATGAATGTTAAAATCATAGTTGATGAACATTCTTTGTAAATTGTAATTAATGAAAAGGAATTTACTATTTTCACTCCTTCTTTCGTTACTATTTAAATTAGAGACAATGTGTGGAATATCTCCAATTAAAGTTCAAATTTGCTAAATGCCCATAATTATGGATAACCCAAAAATGAGTAACATTTTGACACTGTGCAGACGGAAATGTCCTTATGCTTTGTCGAAAACAAGTAACTCTAGATCTATCAGCTAAATATTTACATAGCAGGTAACAATCTACGTACCAACTAACATATACGCTAATAATTTCAGTATCATCTAACAATCTTTGTATCAAACAAATGTATCGACTAACAAATCATATATCAATTAATGAAACTATTAACAATTAATTAGTTATCTATTAAATAGCTCCAAATATATTTGTAACAGCTAACACTTCATGTATCGAATAAGAATCCATTAAAATCTAAATAATAGCAAGTAAGTAATAAAATATCTACTAACGTATATATTATCTAAAAGTTGATTGTGATTCGAAATTGGAAATATTGGAATTGGGGTGAGATAATAATATTAGCATTATGGGTATCAAAAGAATCAGAATAAAAAAATAAAGATTTGTGTTGAATTAAAAGATGATTTGAAGAATTTGTACGAGAGATAAAGAGATTAAAACACATAAAAGGGAGAGGAGAGAAAGATAGAGATAAGGGTATTATAGTCATTAAAATATTAAAAAAACAAGGTTATATGACAAATTACATGAATTTCTGATGCATCTACGCTAATTACTCTTTAAATTAAGCCAAAAAAGTTTTATAATTTGAACAGAACAACAACCTGAGAGTGCGCTTTTGTTTGGGCTTCAACGAATCGCAGCCCACCTGAAGTAACTCCACAAAACGCACCGCAGTATACGTAAGCTCTGCTTAGTGCTTATCCAACAAAGCACGTCCAGCTCAGTCAAGACAAGACAGGAGTACAATAATTGTTTCAAAATTTCAACAAGGTTCCAAACAATGTTATTCAATACACAAAACCGTGTACCACATTCTGCTTGGCATGTTCTACCTGACACGCACTCCACTCTCTCTTCTTCTTCTTCTCCTTCCTCACGCCTCCTCTTTATTCTCCTTCTCAAACTCTCCTCTGCAATACTCTCCGATCCAAATCTAACGTCCTCATATTGTTTTTTGAATTACGAAACCAATGGGGGTTGATTACTACAACGTACTGAACGTGCCCCCAAGCGCGAGCGAAGACGATCTGAAGAAATCGTACAGAAGACTAGCGATGAAATGGCATCCCGACAAGAACCCTTCGAGCAAGAAAGAAGCTGAAGCTAAATTCAAACAGATCTCCGAAGCTTACGATGTCCTGAGCGATCCTCAAAGGCGTCAGATCTACGATCAGTACGGTGAGGACGGTCTTAAGTCTTCCGACGTACCAACTCCGCCTACGCAAACGCAGCGGAGCTACTCCTCCTCCAACAACGACGACGCTGGGTTTCGGTATTACCCGCGAGACGCTGAAGATATATTCAACGAGTTTTTCGGCGCGTCGGGGGATGCGTTCGGCGGAGGAGGAAGGAGGGAGAGTGTCAACGGAGGAGGAAGCAGGTTCAGAAGCGCGGAGGCGGGGAGTCAGACGAGTAGGAAGACGACGGCGAATAGGAAAGCTCCGGCGATCGAGAGCAAGTTGGCGTGTACTCTCGAGGAGTTGTATAAAGGTGGGAGGAGGAAGATGCGAATCTCTCGCGTTGTTCCTGATGGTCTCGGGTTAGTCTTTTCTTACCATCTCTAATGATCATGTTCTTGATGAAATCAAGAATCGTATAGGTTTCTTGATGCGCTGTTTTGTATAGAGTTTATGTTTCTATGTTTGATCTTCTTTATAAGTTTCTTGTTGCTGCATTTGATTTTGCATAGATTACTTGTTTTTAGATTCTTGATTGTGTCAGTCTCTCTGATGATGTCTTTGTTTGTAGGAAGCCAAAGACAGTGGAAGAGATTTTGAAGATAGACATAACACCAGGATGGAAGAAAGGAACAAAGATCACATTCCCGGAGAAAGGAAACCATGAACCAGGAGTCACTCCTGCTGATCTCATCTTCGTCATCGATGAGAAACCGCACTCGGTCTACAAAAGAGATGGAAACGATCTGATTGTAGACAAGAAAGTCTCGCTTTTGGAGGCTCTAACGGGGATCACTATCAGCCTAACAACGCTAGACGGGAGGAATCTGACTATACCGGTTTTGGATATCGTTAAACCGGGTCAGGAGATTGTGATCCCTAACGAAGGAATGCCTATCTCTAAAGAAGCTTCCAAGAGGGGAGATCTTAGGATCAACTTTGATATCTGTTTCCCTTCGAGGCTAACATTGGAACAGAAGACAGATCTTAAGAGAGTTTTTGGTGGAGCTGGAGTTGACAACTAGTTAAGGTTCTTGCATGTTGAGAGAATGTACATACACAATGTGTTTTCAAAACCTCAGAATAAAGAGTTTAAGATGAAACAGATTGGCGCTTCTTGGGTCTTGATACTACTCTTTGGTCAGAAAACCTCTCTTTGATGTCATGATATTTATTCTCAATTACAAGCCATTCGAAAATGTTTTTGTAACTTTTTGTATCTCCAACTACTAATATATTCAAATATACTTCTTTTGATAGTAGCATAGTTCTTTTAGTTACCATATTCACATAACCATTGTTACAGGGTTTTCTCCTCGATATTAACTAAATTTCATACAAGTGGCTGTAACGCTAAGAGAATTTATTATGTTACTAAATGATTTCTCATGAGTATCCAAACATTTTTGTCATTTTTATTCATAACTTTTGAGAAAACAGCAAACCAAAAAACACAACTTCAATAAAAGTGAAACACACACACACAAACACTCGAATGTATAATCTTTTGTTCTTCAAATAAAAAACATATAAATCTTAAACCCTATGCTTTTCAATCTTGTACACAAGTTCATCAGGTTTGGCTCCAACAACCCTATCAATCTCTTCTCCTCTCTTCACAAAAACAAAAGCTGGAAGTGTATTTGCTCTATATGTCCCAGCCACATCCTGCATATACATACCAAATAGCTTAGTCTTGAGCGTTAAAGATTCACGGCTTCGGTTACAAGAAAACCGTAAATGGATCATTCTACCAGTAAAAGAAAGAGACTACTTACCATGAATCTATCCACATCAACCCTCGCAAAAACAGCTTCTGGGTACCTAGAAACGATCTCCTTAACTCTAGGTTCCATTGCTTTACAAGGTCCACACCATGCAGCCGTGAAATCAATCACTAGCTTCAAAACCATCACAATTTGTTCAGTTAGCTTAGAACAGAAGCAATTGAATAACATGTAAAACAAGATTAAACACTGATATAAATATAGAAATGTGTTAAAATGTGGTTTTCTGATAAATATATACCAATTTATTTGAGCCTTTCAAGGAATCAAAGAGGGATCTCCACTGTCTTCTTGATTCCATTTCCACAACCAAACCATTCTTGGTTTCCGTTGATGAAGGAACATCATGCACAGATGAAACGTTGGAACCCATTATCTTCCGAATGTGTGTATATAGAGATATGATTTGCACTTAATTGCTTGTAGCTAATATGAACAAAAGAGAGAACCAGTGGAGCTATATATAGATAAATTTATTCGTTAAAATACTAAATTATCAATGGAATATGATTCAATTTGCTATCCTTCTCTATAACCGTTGGTTTTTTTTCCCAAGAATATAGAGCTTATCCCAGTTTATTTTCGCTTTGTTTAGTTCGATTTAGTTATTCAATATTCTCCTCCACTACGTAAAGGTATTAAAAGTTGATCTAACACAAAAGAAATTATATGCACGTCGTAAATAGGCTAATTATCTTGTTACCTCATTAATTTTCCCTGGCGACGATGTTATCATTTACTTATTCATGTTTTTACCTTCTTATCTTGGGGTTACTTACGTCCTAATTTACATTCACATAAAACTTCTTTGTTCTTCACATAAAACTTACAAGCAGAAATCAGTAATAATACGAGAAAAGAAAAGTGAACGACACGGTGCACTCAATGTAATATCATTTGGTGTAGAAGAATATTGGTGTGTTAAGGAGCTGTCATCAACTCTTCCCCAATGCTTCTTATTCCATTTCGGTACCTTAAGAAACGTACAAAATAAGAATAATAAGTGGAAATGGTTTTCAAATTTATAATCTATTAAGGCCAGATACAATGGGCTGTTGAATAAATACTAGGATAAGACCCGCGCCTTGCGCGGGATTAAGTTATTATTTTTATTATATTTTGGAAAATGAAACAATAGTTTGGCTTCATTTGGATTAATCCGGATATCGGATTGGTTTCGGTTCGGTTCGGTTTTTTTCGGTATTTGGTTAGTAAAATATAACTACTATTCTAAATCCATATTTACTTTGACTTTAGTTTTTCACATACTTTTGAAAGATTTCAACTGGACGACTAAATTGATCAGCCAATCTTGTTGCTTTAAATCATTAGTGTTTATATATATATATATATATATTATTTAGTTTGAATATTCATTAAATAAAAATTCATATGCGTTATATTTTATGATCATTTGTAACTTATTATAACAAAAAAATAATCTATTGATCACAAAATTTTCAGAGTGGGAATATTCAAATTTCTAATAATATATAGACGTTTTGAAAAATTCAAATATAACATATAAGAAAAAATATAAATGTTTTTATTATATATTTAATGTGATTTTTTAATATCTTTCAATAATATAAAATTAAAAAAAAAGAACTAAGATACCAAAATTGTTATCAAATATTTATTATTCATAATAATTAATTTTCATATATACGTTAATCATATTATGTAATTTCGTAGCTTCTAATTAAGGAAAGTGCAAAAAAAATTTGGTAGATTATTTATCAATTCGATAGTTAGTTTAATAAAAAATATAATGTAAGTCAAGATGGACCAACCTATTTTTCTAAGAATAGTATATTTTATATAGTCATTTATTAAATGAGAATTTATAATCATACAGTTCTATGATCATTCATATCATTTTATAACTGAATATTTAAATCATCGATAACAAAATTTTCAATGTGAAATCTTTAATAAGTTTATAATTTATAAATGTTTTTGAAAATTCATTGAAAGTTTTAATATTAAAATATTTATGTAATCTTATGGTATATATTATAATCTATATATATATATAAATATATATGTTTTATTATTAAATGATATTTTTTACTCATATGGTTTTAAAATAATGTGTATCTTCTTATAATATTAAATAAAAATTCATCTTAATACAATTTTATGATCATTTGTAACTTATTATGACAAAAAAAATAATCTATTGATCACAAAATTTTCAGAGTGGGGATCTTCAAATTTCTAATAATTTATAGACGTTTTGAAAAATTCAAAATATAACATATAAAAAAAATTATAAATGTTTTTATTATATATTTAATGTGATTTTTAAATATATTTTAATAATATAAAATTAAAAAAAGAACTAAGATACAAAAATTGTTATCAAATATTTATTATTCATTATAATTAATTTTCACATATACGTTAATCATATTAGGTAATTTCGTAGCTTTTATTTAAGGAAAGTGCAAAACATTTTTTGGTACGTTATTTATCAATTCGATAGTTAGTTTAATAAAAAGTGTAATATAAGTTAAGATGGACCAACCTATTTTTCTAGGAATAGTATATTTTATATAATTATTTATTAAATAAGAATTTATAATCATACGGTTCTATGATCGTTCATATCGTTTTATAACAAAATATTTAAATCATCGATAACAAAATTTTCAATCTGAAATTTTTAATAAGTTTATAATTTATAAATGTTCTTGAAAATTCATTGAAAGTTTTAATATTAAAATATTTATGTAATCTTATGGTATATAGTGTTTAATATATATATATATATATATATATATATATATATATATATATATATATATATATATTTTATTATTAAATGATATTTTTTACTCATATGGTTTTAAAATCATGTGTATCTTCTTATAATAAAAATGTTAAACCATTGATCATTAATTTTTAACATAATAATTTTAATAGTTTTAGTCATTTATTGTCGTTTTTAAAAATTCAAAATATAACATATACGAAAAAATCTAAATTTTATTTTTATAGCTAATTTGATTGTTTAATTTATTTTAATAATATAAAATTAAACAAAAAATGATAGAGGAGATATACATTGTTATCAAATCTTTATTATTAAACTCATTAATTGTCATATATATATTAGTCATTTATGGTAATTCCGTAGGTTTTTTTTAAGGAAAGAAAATATCATATCATATCATTATATCATATAGTTTGACCAACTTATGTATCTAACAACATATAAAAATCGAATGTGGACCTACTTATTTTTCAATTGAATGTAATTGACTACCTAATTGAGTGCCACCTATACATTGGGGCCTCTTTTAATTAATACAAAATTGAGGTTACATCTTTTCAAATGTTCCTCAATTAATATATAAGGGATGGAAGAGGACGGTTAAACTTGGTTGAATAAGATTCAGCTAGTTTGATCAACAAAAATAAGGACAAAATAGACATGTGGCATGAGAGAATTGGACCAAAAATGTTTTAACCTCAAATATAAATATGGTGTTAAATTAACAACATATTTATATTTGAGGTTAAAACACTGTTAATGGATTGAAGTCAGTTTTGGTATTTTTTTCACCTGTTATTTGAGATCAGTTATTTGATATTAAACTTTTTATTTATTTATTATTTTTATACCAAAATTCATTATTTCTAAGACTCTACAAATAGAAACTTATTTCATTTGATTTGGACACTTACAAAATTCATCTTTTGTAAAATAGATTTACTAATAATTTTTAAACATTCAAAATGATGGTTGTTATATTTTTATATTTACTACTTGGAAAATATAAAACAAAAAAAAATATTTTAAAATTTATTTAATATTAATTATTTTGAATTTTTTTTGTATATTGTTTTTGGCAATGTGTAAATATGCATATATAAAGAAAATAAAAGTGAAAAAAATTGTGGAGGTATGGTGTTGAATTATATTAAACAAAACTAGTGTAAATATAAAAAAATTATAGTTGTTGAATAAATATGCGTAAGAAAGAGAAAGTGATATGTAATATTAAAAAGTGCAAATTAGGATACTGAATCTTTTTTACCAGTGTACATAGTCTAAGTGATTGTTTCCTTCTCACACACGACTATATATATTAACAAAATAATAATTGAAAATGTTTTTTAAATGTATAATTTACTATGAGATTCTTCGGTATTCACACACCGATATACATATTAATAAAATAATTATATATATATATATATAAGTAATTATAAAATATATTACACTATACTGTGTTGTTATTTTAACGAAATATGTGATTTTAGGTGTAATAGTTCAGTTAGGTCAATTATACTTATTTGGTATATTAATTTATTTTTAATCTTATTTAGTTTGAAGCATCTTATTCGGTTTCCAAACAACACAATAACTAATCTTATGTCCAAACAATATAAAATATTAGGTTTTATCTTTTTAGTAATTTTCTTTCAAATTATTTGATAAACCGATTAATTGACTAAAAATTTCAATAAAATTTATGAAAAATACAAATCCCTTTTATTAAAACAGAAAAACTCACTTGGATCCAACCTTTTTTATAAGATTTTAAATTAAATACACTTCTCTATTATAAATTAATTAATAAACATTATAAGCGAATAATGTTTTTCTGACGCGAGTTGGACAGTTCAAAATATGACACAAATTGATAAAATAATAAGATAATATTTTCTGGAAACCTTCTGTAAATATATGTCTCCATTAAAATAATAAAATAATAATTTATATGTATATATATTTTATACATGTACAAACAAAACATTTTATTGTTTTTTATATTGAAATGATTTTATCTTGATTTTTCTTAACAGTTCCGTATTATTTGATAATATTTAGTTAAATTATATCTAAAGCCACAATTAAATTCTACATAACATATTTCATATACACAAAAAAATGAGTAAAATAATATGAAACTGTAATTTCAAAACTTAACTAATGTATATACAGTAAAATTAATTATTTTATATTTTATATAAAATATATACTCTAACATAGAAAAATCTAAGATATTTTCTGTAAATTAATAAATCTATAAATTAATAAAATATCATAGTCCCAACACCATTAATTTATAGAGTTTTTACTGTACTCTATGTTTTCAAACAACACAATAATTAATCTTATGTTCAAACAAAATATTACATTAGGTGTTATCTTTTTAATAACTTTTTATTATTATTTTTTCAAAGTATTTGATATATCAAATAATATACTAAACATTCAAATAAGTTATGAAAAAAAATTATAACTTATTTTTGCAAGTTTAGATACTACCAAATAATTTCTACCAACATCAAATAAATTAAACTAATGGATTATTTTATTTATATTTTCATTAAAAATGACATATCTCTTATTAAAATAGAAATATTCATTTGGAATCAACCTGCTTGTTGTAAGATTTTTAATTAAATACAGTTCTCTATTATTAAGTAATTATGAAAAAATATTACACTAGTATCTATATTTCCAAACAACACAATAATTAATATTTTTTTAATGAAATTTCAAATTTATTGATAAAACAAAGTATATAGAATTACATTTACAAAAGAATGGTGACTAGAAAGAATAGGCTCAAGTGTAAAAATAGAAAGCAGACAAAATCTCGTAAACTCCTCCCTATCCAGTAACCTCGTACCACATTTGAAGCAAACCTGCATTGCGACAATGAGGACTATATTTGAGAGGCATAATCATGTTTCGCATTGTCTTGTCTATAGTCCTGTGAAGCTGATCCGTAGATGTCAAGCTCATCTGATGCCTTCTCGCATTTCTTTCTCTCCACACATGATAGATGGTCATTTGAAAGACCATCTTATCAGTATAGAGTCAAGCTGGTGAAGTCTGTTTCCCTTAACCATATTAAGCGTGTGTGTCCAGTCAGGATCTGTTCTCGCTCCAAAAAACCCTCTCACCAATCCTTCCCAGACCGTAAATGAGTACGGACAAGCGAAAACATGTGATCTCTTGTCTCATCCCGCTCTCCACACAGCCCACAGCCCTGAATTATAACCCAGCTCCTCATTGTGTCTCCTGTGGAGAGTCTATTCAATACATCCAGCCAAGTGATGAATGCATAACGTGGAACTCCTTGCAAGAACCACACTACGTTTCGCCAGTAAACCTTATCCCTTTGAGGTCGTATCTGCTCCCATGTGCTTGAGGAAGCGAATTTTTCCTGGTAATCATACTCTCCATGCTTCCACATCACAATATCATCACCAAGATTTGCATCAGGAATTGGCTCTGCAAGGATCTGATTATAAAGAGTTTGAAACCGCCTACTTCGGTTGCCTCTAACACACCATCCCTCTGAATTAACATCTTCACTAACTAGAGCCTTATGAGGAAGGCCTAGATAGATGGTCCCAACAGCTCATGCTACATCAATCTGCCTACCATTCCCCATCAAATTATCAAACCAAAAATAAGTAGTATACCAATTGTGAACCTTCATTTTCATAAATTCATAAGCTAGACCCCTAAGTTTAAGAAGTTATCTCCATATCCATGAACCTGAAGTATTATCTCTAATATCCCAGAAAGAACTATGACGTAGCAAAATAATGCATTACCCAACTTACCCATAGTGAAGAAGGCTGCATAAAGAGACACCATATTAGTCTCAAGGCAAAGACCTTTGAAGAATCCTTTAATCTCCTGACCTCAAGACCTCCTTCGTCCTTGGAGTAGCACACCTCTTCCCCACTTACCTTTGCTTTATGAGTCTGTGCTGGTGATCCTGACCAGAGGAAAGCACTACACATTTTCTTAATTGCATCAAGGCACTTAGCAAGCAGAATAAACGCAAAGCTCCAAAAAATTACTGTGCTTATAATCACATACTTAATCAGCCGAAGCCTCCCAACAAAAGAAAGGCTTTTATTAGACCAGCACAACATCCTTCTCCTGATCTTATCAATGAGAAGCTCATAACCATGACTCGATAAAGTTTTTTTTCGATAAAGGCATACCCAAATAGCGGATCGGCAAGCTTCCAACATTAATAACCTGACTCACGGCCTCAATAATTAATATTATGTCAAAACAATATAAAATATTAGATCTTATCATTTGAATAATCAATACTATTAAATTAGAAACATGCCCAATTGATAAAAGGTTGTGTCCAATATATATTCCCTTTATTTAAGGGTTAGTTATTATTCTCTTTATATATTCATATCCAGTTTTATTTATAACTTCCATTTGATTCCCCTAATTTTCGGATCCACTTGAGTCAAAATCTACGGTTTCATTTCATACAACAATCAATATAAGTAATCATATTAAACATGTTTGACAACATAAATTAATTGACATCAATTTTTTGACCTTCTAACCTAACCTCGATTCTATTCCTAGCACCTACACCTTTTATAAGTAAAATTAATTCAAAAGTTTTAATAGGTTTAGATAGATACAAACAGGTTGATATATATTAAATAGGTTGATTTATTTTATTGTCAATTTTATTTGATATATATATTAAATGGACTAATTTAGATACTTAATCATTTTAAGAATATTTTAATATATTAGGACTGTTTTAATACTAATAATTTTTAAAAATATCATACACAAACATATAAATTTGTTCTTAACTTATAAAAAAATGTTCCATATTTACAGAAATATAAATAAATTATAAAGTAACATTATACCTACGGATGAAAATCTAGAATAAATAAATATAATTACAAAAAACGGGCATACAAATATATGATTATAATGAACATAGAGTATGTCGGATCAACTTCTTGGTTGCTATTATTTTATAAATTATTTTTTGATTAAAATATATACACAAATATGATTACAAATAATAATATAAATATGATGACAAAAAATATATATATATATATAAATTAAATTTCTAAGAAAAAAATGAAAACAAAAAGTAAACCCGTCCTTTCAAAGGGCGGGTCAGAATCTAGTCCTTTATTAATATTCTTTCAAATTATTTGATAAATCAAAATAATTGACTAAAAATTCAAATAATTTTTGAAAAAATTTCAAAATAAATATTACTTATTTTTGCTGGTTTAGATACTACAAATAATTTCTATCAATATCAAATCAATCAAACTAATTGATTATTTTATTTATATTTTTATAAATAAAATTACAATTATTTAAATTTAAATAGTTTTTATCTTAAACTAAATACTGTATATAAATAAAATCAATAATTTGGCATCAAATAAATTTTTAGAATTAGAATTTTATCAAAATATATCATACAGTTAATAACTCAAAATTATATTAAATAATATCTTATACATATATGATTATCTGAAGATACATTAAAAATGACTACATTGTACAATAAATATAAAAACATATACAGTTATGAAAATGTTCAAAATATATATTATATAAAGATAAATGCTTAACTCTAATTATAAACAAAAAGTTTAAAAATATTATAATATTAACCAAATTATTAGTAAGATAAATTGCACAAAACAATTATAATAATGTTAATTAAGCCACATAAATTAAATATTATGCAACTAAAATATCTCATAGCATTAAAACATTTAGTTAATTAAAAAATCAATTAATTTATAAGATTTGCTTTATCAATATTTTTAAAACAAAATGTGATGTCGTGTGGATCATGATTTAGTATTGTTTTAAAAAGGTGAAACATTTTGGTGAAATTGGAGTTGCACTAACAAATATAACCAATAAAAAAATTAAAAGTCATGCACTTATATGAATATTTATAAAATAAGTTAATAGTTAATATTTTCATTTGGTTAGAAGTTGTAAGATTGTTTATAATTTAGTTTTAAAATTCTTTATAATTTATATGAGAAAACTAAAAAGAATATTGTATAATAACTTCTTTCAAAACTGAAACTACAGCGATAAAGAAAAAAATGTAAGGTGTGAAAATGAAATCTAAAGTTTCCGAGAAGAAATGAAGCTCATAAAAGGAATGATTTGTTTTAAAAATGGAAGATATTAGAGAGAGAGAGAGAGAGAGAGAGAGAGAGAGAGAGAGAGAGAGAGAGAGAGAGAGAGAGATGTGGGTTCCTAATATCAAATCTACATCTACAATAGTTGTGTCAAATTAGGGATATGAATGTCCAAAAGGTAAGTGAATAGTTGTCGTTCCATATATTTAGTTTCCTTTCCTTCTATGTATATATCACGTGCAAATAGTCTTAAAAATTAGTTAAGTATATATTTACTAATAACAGAAAATATTTTAAAAATAAGTAATATATATATATATATATATTATTTTACAATATAAATGATGTTTTTTATAATTATAGATTTTTACCAATTATTTCATCAATCATGCAATATATTAATTAAATATGAGATTATTTCATATATATATAGTGAAACGTGCTATAAATGATGTTTTTATGATTTTAGATTTTTATAGATTATTTCCTCAAAAGCACTTACGGCAAATATGATAATTTAGTATATTTATTTGATATATATATAAATATATATTTGTTTTGTATAATCATGTTGATCTGCATTTGATTTGCATTATCGGTTTGATATGTATTTGATTTATTTGATCTGTATTTTTTGATTCTGTAATTTTTGATTTGCGTCATCATTCGTAATCTAAGTATACATCTGTTGTATTTATTTTTACTAAAATTTTAAATTGATTATTAACAAAAAAAAGAAGGAAAAAACTACAGGCTAGCTAGGTTTATGCTTTCAAAAAAGAAACACTGTCTATAGGAAGAAACATAGAAAAAGACGAGCTTATGACCCGATGGTCTTGCCAGGCCATCGTTTTTTTTTTTTGGTAGCCAGGCCATCGTTGCATCATGTTATTGTAAAAAGCTGGTTTTGGGTGTCGCAGGGAGGAGGAGCTCATGTTCTTTATAGTTTTGTCGAAAAAACATACCATGTGAGCAGCGCTAGGATGGTTACCGTGATGCCGTCTATTATTTCTCTCCCGCCACAAGATGTGGACGGTGACTTGGAAAGCTAGTTTCAAAAGGCAAATATCAATCTCGTTTCTGCGAGTGGAGAGAAGTAAAACGAGGGTGATAGACCAGTCAGGATTCACTCGAGATCCCAGTAAAAATCCGATTAAATCAATCCACATAGTGAATGAGTAGGGACAGGTAAAGAACAAATAGTCTCTGGTCTCGTCTGTCTCTTCCCACACAGAATACAATGCTGGATGTAACCCCATGCTCTGCTTTTAGCTCCCGTGGACAGCCGATCCTTAATGGTCAGCCATGTTATAAAAAAGAAGTGAGGAATGGCCTGTGAAAACCAGACTACGGTGCTCCAAGTGACTGTTTGGTGATGGACCCTAATCTATTTCCAAGTTTCTTTGCTGGAAAAAACCGGTTTGTAATCATCTTCCCCATGTCGCCGTAAACAACGATCATCAGCTTCATTATCCACCGGTGGCGAAACATCTTTTGTATTGCCTTTATTAATTAATGATCAAAATGATATTTTCTTTTGATTTTGTGTTTTCTGAAATTGATTTCTAAATTGAACAAAAACCAAACCCAATAGAACTGCTTCATACACTAAAAAGATTCATACATTCAACGCTGTTGTTTTTATAAATCAACATTCGAACCCTTTTTCCAACTACACATTTCTTTGGTATACTTCTTCTCCGGTAGTTAAAGAGTACCCTCCAAACTAAAGGTCCAACTCCCAGTCTCCCATTTAAATGTATTCGCAATTCGGCACTAGACCAATGTCCATTTGGTAACGACAAAATTTTGGACGTGACTAACTTATAAACAAAGGTTATGACTGAATAGCATTAATAGCGCAAAACTTTTAGCGATATAAAAGTTTACTCTCAGTTTAGCTTAAATTTTGTCAGTCCGGTGAAAACACCTTTAATTAGTTTACATCCTTTTACTGTTAGACTGAAGGTAAGTAGACCACTTTATTATCTCACTGTATCGGAAGAGAAAAATGAAGTTACGCTGACTTTAACATTTATTTATTTAGTTATTTTATTTGTTTTACCATTTTTCTCTGAGTTACTCCAATTAATTTACTCTGACTTACTCTATTAAATTTACTTTCAGTTACTCCATTGTTTACCAATCATACCCAAAATTATTTGTAAAAAATAAATTGGTTGATGGGAAAGTAATATAATGAAAGACTAGCCCAAGAAAAATGTAAAATTTATCCACTATGGAATTAAGAAAAAAAACTGTGACCATTTTTACATGCGCCATTGCTTTCTTTTCCGTGTACTTCTGAGACATATTTTCAAACTCACACGATCTCTTTTCATCATCTTGGTTGTGTTCCTGCTCTGTTCAGATGCATGCACTTGGAACTTGAAATGCTTTTCTTCCACCATTTCCTAGTTTACAGCCGACTAACCAAACTTTGATTGCCACGTGTACAATAGATCCAATAATAGATTGTCTTCTAGATTTGAAAGACTACATTTTAAATTTTAAGAAAATTATACTGTCATCTAGATTTGACAAATGTACCAATAAATTTGAATTTGGGATAGTATAATTTAGTTAAGACTAAAGCTAGTAAGTGCTAGTGATTATACGATGTGTAAACTACTCTCATATTTTCTAGAAAATGATCTGGACATAACCATATTTTCAAAATTTCCCATATATTAGCAAGTTTTACTATTCATCATTTGATATGTACTATTATCTAGGGATGTCAAAATGAGTTGTACCTTATGAGTTGGCTCAGTTCAACTCGATTTTTCATGAGCATGAGCTCTATTTTTAGGTTCTTTAACAAATGAGTTTAATGATCAAGCTAAAATTAGATCACGAGCTATATCAACGATATCTAACAAACACGAGCTAACTTATGAGTTTGGTCGTTTTTATACTATATATATACATATATATATATATATATATATATATATATATATATATATATATATATATATATATATAGATGACTTCTATTTTCTTATGTAAGAAAAGATAGTTTCCATATTAATCATATTTATCATCTAAAATTAAAATATAAACCAAACTTTTTAAATATATATAAAATGTAAAGAATATTGACATCAATCCTCGTATCATATATCTTTAGAATTAAAACGTAATACAAAATATTTATAAGACTCTCATGCGGAATATATATCTTTTTTTATCAACTTATACATACTTGATATCTTCCAAATAACTTGCAAAAGCCTGGAATCATCTTCACCAATTGAAAAGAATCTGTTACAAACGTAACCTGAAACTATTGAAGATTCTTCATGCATTACATTGCCCATAGTAGCGCTTCCATCTCCGCAATATACTAGCCCTAACATTCCTCGCCCCATCAACCCATCAAAATCCGTTAGAGTACTGAACCAACCTTGTCCGGAGAATATATCATTATTTTTTCCAAGAACCATCTGTGAAACACCATCTTCCTGGTTTTGAGGGTAGGATCGCTGCTTTTATGTGTGGTACTATCCTATGTATGTTCAATATATGTGCATCAGCCCAAAGTGTAGATTTTGTTTTTGCCAATTTAAGCGTGTCCCTGGAATCAATGTCCAAATTACTGAAAACTTTGTTATTCCACCTTTTCCAAATGTACCATATAATCCATGCAAACTGATGATTATCCACCTGCGGGAGAACTCTCCAAAAGATATGATCCATATTTGTAAAGATGGAGCTTGTTGGAAAAATGACTGGATTTGAAGGTATCGTTGAAAGGGCCCAAACGAAGTGTTGGAGGAACACTCAAAAAACACATGGTTTATCGATTCCTCATCAGCTCCGCATCTTGCACAACATATATCCCCTTGTATCTCTCTCGCTCGCAAATTTTTTCTAACTGTTATACATCGTGACACCAATAGCCATAAGAAATGTTTTATTTTTGGTGAGCACCATATCTTCCAGCAAAAAGTCTTTATTACATCAAATGTGGGTCCAAATAAAATTGGTGGTTTTTCTTTGTATGGATAAACCCGTTCTATCTGATATCCTGATTTAACCGTGTATTTCTCGTTTTGTGTGAAATACTAACCATACCTATCTATTATCTGAATCATGCTCAATGGTATACTTTATATGATTTTCACATCTTGGAGATCCACAAAAGCCCGAGTTGCTTGCGAGTTCCAAGTTCGCAAAGTGGAATCAATGCGAGAATCCACTGTAAGGTATGGGTGAAGATTATGTTGATTTTTGTTTGATGGTCTCGGGTGGTTGGGAGCCATGAATCATTCCATACATATATAGATGATCATGATCTCATCCTTTTGATTAGTCCTTTGCTTACCAGAGATCTAGCAAATACAATTCTCCGCCAGCCATATGACGGAGAATATGAACGAATCGGTTCCAGGGGTGAGGCGTTCCTGTAATACCGACCTTTGAAAACTTGAGAAAATAAAGTATTTGGCTTATCTATCAGACGCCATAACTGCTTACCAAGCATCACTGTATTGAAATCAGTAATGTCTTTTAAACCCAAACCTCCTTCATCCTTATTTACACAGATCTTGTCCCATAATTTTCAGTGCATGCCTTTTGTGCTTCTCCTTGGACTCCACCAAAATTGTGCGACCGAACTTGTCAGTTTCTTTGCGGTTGCCTTAGGTAAACTATAGCAAGACATCACATGATTCGGTAATGCCGTCACCACTGACTTAATGATCACTTCCTTGCCTCATTTAATAAAAATTTTAAAAGAACAACCATTGACCATATTATTTAACTGATCCTGCACAAAGCTACAAACTTGTATATTTATGATTTGAATAGATGAAGACTTTGAATGAATCATTTTAACACTTTTATGTGGAATAGATTTTTGGATAACTAATTTATCTTTTATTTAATTTATAATTAGGTTTTGGTTTTATTCTGTATTAATATTAGTGTTTTAAATTTTTAAAATTTAAAATTATATTAGAAAAATTATTTTACTCTATATTTTATTCAAATTTTTTTTTTAATTTTAATTTTAATTTTTATATTTGATAGCGAATTAGCACATTTAAGTCATGATCTAATTGATCTAAGTTCGAGTTTACATATGGAAACTCATAAAATAAATGAGCTGGGCTGAGTTATCTCATGAAAGACCCGAGCTCCTTATGATCTGAGCGAGCCAATTCATTTGGACACCTTTAATATTATCTAGTGTATGCAAAAAAATCATTAAAATATTATAATCTTGAATTTCTCACCAACTATTATGTGTGACTACTTCTAGTTAATCTTCAACAATAGTAGTTCATATTTTATGGTCAATGGATGTTTGCTATAGAGCAAAGTTTTTCATTCTTATTAAACTTAAAAATCCGCAGTCTAAAATTCCAATATCAATTAATGAATTTGTTACCACGCGGTCGGATGGTGAAAGCGGCTCGGGAATTTTTTAAGAGACCCAAATTTGAAACTTCACACTCAGATTAAACATTTGTGTGGCTAGGAGACATGAATATTTAACTCTTCTTGCGAATAACAAAATTTGTTTGGTGCTGGTGGACATGTCCTCAAAGATTATTCGGTTGGGTTTGTGAACAAATATAAAAGATTACTCTGTTAGGTCTAGATATGTCGGATATTCAAAATAAAAAAAATTAATGAATTTGTAAGAACAAACAACAATTTAAAAAAAAACTGTGTCTTATACTTTATATTTATTTTTAAGTAAATATTTTTATTATATTTTACAGCCCTAAAAAATTTATACTAAACAGTATTATTTAAAACTCAGAAATAAAAAATTAGATATTTTTAAAATTTATATTTAAAATTTATATCCTTCAAAATACAAAACATACAAATTTAAATCATTAAAAAATTATTTCGTCTATACAAGTTTTATTTAAAGTCTCTACATGAAACAAAACAAAACAGAGTAGTAGATATCATTGTTTGTTTATATTGCACGTGTTAATATACCAAAACAGTTGTAGAATCTACAATGACAACTGAACTAATTAATACGTATCTTTAATTGGAATATTAGAATTCGATAAGACTTTTTTACTCTGCATTTGATTTTTGTGTTTAAGGATTAGTTATAATAACTTTACAAAGCCTGTGCACACACACAAAACTTTGCAAAGCCTTTTTGAAGAAATGGAACAACAATGTCCAAATGTTTAGATAATATTACCAAAAAAATGTTTAGAAAAACAACATGAAAAACTGATATGATGTCTTGTGGGTTTTAGTAATTCGTACCGACAACCTTTTTGACTTGCTTCCCTGTCTTTGTTTATCAAAACACCTCATTGATAACATAAAACACTAAACAATCTTAATTTATTTTCCTTAAAGCTAATCATTTCTCATCAAATAAATGCAGCAGAGAGCAGACTTTAACACCTAACCTGCCGATACCATATGATATTCCTTTTGTATTAAATCCAAGTAATTAATTGCTGGAATAATATTTTTTTTTATAAGATTATTCTTTTTTAAAGAAATACCGACAAATTGAAATTTTTTGTCTGTGCGAATGTGAATTTTACGATCCCGTCTTGTTTAGCACTTTAATATTTATCTATTCATCAGTAAATATGGGAACAGTTAAAACTTAAAAGATATAATAAACATGATTTTTTTTTGATAGAACAAATTATTACCATTTTTAGAGATTCATCTATTAAAAAAGTCTTATAGTTTGTAAGAGACTCAACGAAACTACTGATAATCATAATGCCCTAGCTTATGAACGGCAACAAACCTGCATAAGAGCATCTTAGAAAAAACTTTCTATTTTAGTGTTTGCAAAACTCTATATTTAAAGTTTCAATGTGTTTTTCTACAAAAGTAAAACTTCAAATCTAATTTTAAAATTATTATAATTTGCGCTATAGTCCTTATATTTATCATAATTAATATAAACCCATAAAACGTTTATAAATAACTATCACATATGTAAATATATTACAAGAATATTAATTAATAAAATTTTACACTAAAATATAAAATTATAAATATAAATACATAAATAAAATTAAACTACGAGCAAAATACCACATTATTCCATAAAATTATATCTGTAATGTTTCATCTTCGGTTATACAAAATTTGTTTAGACAAGGTTTCGGAGAAAATTTACTAGACTATCAGTGTTTTTATAATATTTAAATTTGTATAATAATTATGTCTTTATGTATATATAAAAAAAATTAATAACTTTGTTTTGTAATATTCTTGTTGTCTAATTCTAATTCTAGTTTTAAAACGATAAATGAGAAAATAATTAAGAATCATAAATGTGATGTGTAATTAATTATAAGGACCAAATGCAAATAAAAAGATGAAACTTTAAATTTAGAGTTTTGAGTAGTATGAAGTTTGTTGCCCAAAAAAAAGTGTTGTTTGAAGTTTTACTCCTTAAAACTCTAAAATTGAAGTTTTGGAATTCTTTTTTATAGAACAAAAAACTCTATATTTAAAGTTAGAAAATTACTTTTATCTAAGATAAATTTTGACTAGTCCATGTCATTAACTGTCATCCGCTTAGTCAAAACAGAAAATCTCAAATACTTAATTGGTACATAATCAGATAAGGATGGGAAACGGATGAAGATCTCGTTCTGATTTACCTTAGAACGAACCGCTTGTTAATCTCCAAACAAATTCTGAATCCTTGATGTTTTTCAAATTTATAGAATGCAAATAGAATACAACTAAAAAAGAAGAATATAGAATACAGCTACATTTGTTATATACTTTCTCTGCATTTAAATAACTGATATTTTACCTTTTTGTGTATTTAAATATTTTGATATTGTAGAGCTTAATTAATACATTTAATTTAAATATAATATAAATCAATATTTAAATATGAACTAGGTGATAATCCGCGCCCTGCGCGGGATGAAACTCAGAATTTATACAATTACAATAGTTACTTTTTCAAATTAAGCATGAAAACTGCTTGTGTGAATTTTTCTTTCTTCCTTAAAACATGTATAAATCTTGAAAGGCATATTATGTATATTATGTTTGTCTTTCTGTTGTTAGTTTTTTTAGTTACATACTCATACTAATAATAATGAGATAAATTTTTAATGTGATATATAAGGGAAATATTTGTTCACTGATCTTTCAAAAAAAATTATTTACCATTTATTTGTTCAAAATAGATTTGATTTATCTAATTTACATCATCTATATCTCAATATGTACAATCTTTTATAAGAGAATCACAAAGGTGGATCCAACTTGATTCTAGGTAGAATATTTTATTTTTAAAAAATATACTTTATATGCTTCTCTCTTAACATGTACTATTACTAACTACTCACATTTAAATATAAGCCTAACTATAGATACAAATATTTGCAAATTTTCTTGAAATAATACGAACTTCCATATTTTACTAATTAAAGATTCTCAAATAACCAATTAGATTTATTTAATCTCTAATATTAATTTTCCTAAATCATATAATTTTTTTTTAAAATCCGGTCAAAATATTTACCACCAAATATTTAAAATATTTTAATATGAATACTTAATTTAAGTTTCCTACTTTATACTCATATGTTTTATTAACATTTTTATATTTTCAGTAACAAAAGAATTTAAATCATTATTCACAAAATTTATAGTGTGAGATTTTAAATAGTTTTAGTAATTTATAATCATTTAAAAAAAATATAATGCGAATTTCAAAATTAAAATATTCAGGTCTCAATACTTTTTCAATGCAAATTTTGAAATTAACATATTTATGTATTTCATATAGTATATAGTTAAATTTAAATAGTATATATATATATATATAAATTTAATCTAAATATCTATTAAATGATACTTCATATTCATATGATTTTATGATCATTTGTATATTTTTATAACAAAAGAAAAAATTAAAACCTTTTTTACAAAATTTTCATTGTAAGACTTTTAAATTTTTTAGTAATCTATAATCGTTTTTAAAAATTCAATATATAACATATAAGAAAAAAATAGATTTTTGATTATATGGTTAATGTTATTGTTTAATTTTTTAATAATATAAATTAAAAAATAATTATGGAGGACACAAAAACTATTATCAAATTTTATTATTCAAAATCATTTATTGTCGTATATGTGTTAATCATATTAGGTAATTCCGTAATTTTTATTTAAGAAAAAAAGTAGATTATTCTTTTATGCACTTCAAATCAATTTGATAGTTAGTTAAATATAAAATATAATATATATTTAAATATACTAACCTATTTTTCTAAAGATTCTAATAATAATCTTAATGATGATTCGTGGCTACACTGAAAGATTGTAATGCGCTTCAATTAAATATAAAGGATGGTTGAACTTTATTGAAAAACAAATAAAACATTAATTAAGGAATATAACACTAAAAATTACTGAAAAAGTACATTTAAAAAATAGAAATTGCCTAAAATACTACATTTCTAATACCATTTTCATGTTAACATTAACCAATTTTACCATCATTTTTAAAGAGGTAAAAAAACAATTATAACCTTAGAATTAATTAATATAGATTTAGGATTTAGAGTTGAGTGGTGGAATCGAGTTTTGGATATTGGAATTTAAGATTATAATAAATACAAATTAAGATTTAATTTTTTTTAAAAAATATAAAAATTGTGTCGAAAAAATATTTGAATTTCAAAAAAAAAATTCAAAAAAAGTTTACAAAAGGTTTTAATTTGAAAACGTATAATTCGAAAAGAATAAAAAATATTCTATATTTTATTTATTTTTATTTATTTAAATAATAATTATTATATATATATATATATAACAAGAGTATAATAAGAGTCAAAACTTTTGACTCAAGGAGGATATTTGTGAAAATGTCCATTTAATGAAAGTAAACATGAATAATGGTACTAACAATGTGGTAAACATAAAAATTTCCCTTAAAAAAATTAATATGTATAAATGTCTAAACCATGTATATATTAAATATATAAATGTATCTATTAAAATATATTTTGAGAAATATAATGTAATATTTGCTATTTTTAAATTTAATGTCAAAAGAAAATATGGGGGTAAGTCTCTTATTATTGGATCCAATGTAACAAACCTTATTTTCGTTTCTGATAATTTTTTAAAAAATTATCAAATTTGTGCATCCTTAGTGGTGCACCAGTATCTGTAATAATTTTCTGCAGTATAATATTATTATATAATTAAACTTTAATAAATAAAAACATATCACTCTTAAAATAACAAATAATGTTTTAGTATCTTAGCTTTTAAATCGAGTCTTTCATTTGAAAACATCTCTAGCTTTTTCTTTTTCTTTTTCTTTTTTCTTATTTTAATTTTAGAAATTCGTTTTGAAACTACCAGTAAAAAACATCATAAGTATCTTATTTTAGCAACTTGAGTCTTATAGAGTTTTGCTCCGCTTCCACTCGCTTGCTACTTTTACATGATATCTGCTAAATTGATTATGTCCTAAAACACTACCAATATGGCTAATTTGTTTCCACATGCTCCTGTCTCGACCGCAACTGTAATAAGCAATTGTAAAAACAAAAATTAAAGAAAAAAACAATTGAATTAAAATTGTTAAAAAATAATTGAATTAAAATTGTTATCGCTTATTCAGATAAAAGTTTACTAATAGATATACCTTTTGTTTTTTGCAAATCTACCAGAAATTGTAACGGAATATGTGATCAAATAACCTTGCTCAAATTTTATACTAGTTTTCACTTTTAAACTTTTTTTGATAAAAGGTAAATATCATAACGAAGGTTCAAATTTACAAGTTAAGTAGATCTAATTAATGTTATTCCTTGGCAAAAAAAAAAGCTAAAAAAACAAGGTTATAACAAAATGAGGATGAGCTAATTAAAAATCAGTGCATCCACTTGGCCACTTAACTATTAAATTACAACGAACACATATTTTGATATCACTACCGCTACAGTTTGTCAGAGCTTACGCACTACTTTTTTCGACATGTTGCTATTATATATTTTTTGACATTCTTTTTTGGTATTGTTTGATTTTCTTGTAAAAAATAACGTGTGTATATATATATATATATATATGATAATAACATTACTGCTTTTAAAGAAAATATTACATCTGTTTATATCAAAATTAATTAGAAAATTCTTAAACCTTTTATTTCATCTTTCTCTTGATTGTTATAAGTAGTGTTGAAGACAATGAAATCTTACCTTCTGATCACCAACCACTACCGTCAAGCACCCAAGAAAGTTCCATTAGTCTTATGCTACGACGAATCCTCGATAAGCACGTCAGCATTTTAAAGTCATAATGGATAATTCATTTCCACAAAAACTACTTTTTCATTGTCAACTTATAAAAGCATATATTTGTCCATATAAAAATACATATTTATGGCGGAATCGAGCGAGCTAGAAAGAATTATCTACGTCAAATACGTATGCACATGTAATAACTAATTGAGCGAGCTTGAAAGAAGATAATATTTGTAACGAAAGTCGTGTAGAATGTGGAACTTGAGGAAAATCTAAAGTGGCAACCTTAAAATATTCAAAAGATTCCCAAGAAACCCCAATCCACGTCTAGGTTTCATGAGTGAACAAAAGAGGGAAAAACTTCTTTTTTTTTAGAAAATAAATTTATATTAAAATCAAATCGGATAACCAAAATCCAGTTTGGAATTACAAGCGCAATTTAAACAAAATTTTCCAAACCTACTAATTACTAAACTAACTTTTCCCATTTACTAAATCTGGCTTATTCCACTAATCCATTTTTAATATACCTAGAAATCAGTTGCTAATCTCTGCCGATAACGATGACCACAACACCTTTGCTTCTCAAATGCAATGAATTTTCGTGTCGTCTTTTGGAATCTCCAATTGTGTTAGTATGATTTCCATCAAACATCTTCTTAGTGATAGACAATAAATCCATTCTCTTCAATGAATTCAATACTTGATCTCTTGATAAACCTTTGGTAAATGAATCCGCAAGATTGTCAGCTGACTTGATGTAATCGACATATATAACACCGGTTGAGATCAAGTGTCTAATGGTCTTATTTCATCGTCAGATATGACGCGATTTACCATTATATAGAGTACTCAGTGCTCGAGCTATAGCCGATTAACTATCGCAGTGTATATGTATAGTTGAGACTGGTTTCTACTACATTAGAATATCTTCCAAAAAATTAAGAAGTCATTCTGCTTCTTCTGCTGTTTTGTGTAAAGCAATGAACACAAATTTCATTGTGGTTCTAGCCAATAAATTTTGTTTGGAAGATTTCCAAGATATTGATGCACCTCCAAGCATAAAGACATATCCACTTGTGAATTTTGAGTTCTTTGAATTTGATATCCAGTTTGCATTATTCTATCATTCAAATACTATTGGTTCTCTATCGTAGTGCAGCCCATAACTTCTGGTGTATCACAAATAATTTAATACCCTTGTAATGGTTTCCAGTGTATATGACTTGGATTACTTGTGTAGCGAATTAATACATTGACCGCATGCGCTAGATCGGGTCTTATACAATTGGTTCAGCACATAAAGCTACCAATTACACTTGCATACTTCACTTGTGACACTACCTCGCCAACATTCTTAGTCAAGTGTAACATAGTATCTACATGAGTTTTAGCAGTTCCACAAGAGTAGGTCTTAAACTTCTCAAGTATCATTTCAGCATAATGATCTCAAGATAAAATTATTCTATCAGGAGTCCTTGTGATTTTAATGCCAAAATAACATCCGCAAGCCATGTCTTTCATGCGAAATAACTATTAAACATGTTTTTGGTTTGTTGGATGATATCATTATTGTTGTTTATGATGAGCATATCATCTAATAAAAGCATAATAAAACATGCCCACTGGGAGTGCTTTTGAAGTAAATGCATTTATCATATTCATTTATGCGAAAATCATTTGACATCATCACATTGTCAAACTTTTCATGCCATTGTTTCAGAGCTTGTTTCAGCCTATACAACGACGCCTCCAAACTTTGTGTTTTTGACCCGGAACCACGAAACCTTGAGGTTGTTTCATGTATATCTTCTCTTCTAAATCTCCATTCATAAAGGCAATTTTAACATCTATTTGATGGATTTCCAAGTCTCTTACTGCTGCAATTGCAATCAAGAGTTTGATAGGAGTTACTCTCGTCACTGAAAAATAAGTGTCAAAGAAATCTAGACATTCTTTTTGTCTGTGTCCTTGTACCACAAGTTTGGACTTGTGCTTATCAACTGAGCCATTGGTTTTCAACTTCTTTTTGAAAAACCATATATACCCTAGTGCTTTAAATCCTTGAGGTAAACCAACTAAATTAAATGTAAGATTCTTCAATATCAAATAAAATTCACTATTGACAGCTATTTTTCAGACGTATGCGTCAGGGTTAGACATGGCTTTTGCGTAAGATTTTGGCTCTTTCTCGGCGAGAAATACCTTCATAAAATCTTTGCAAAGTACTTTTCCTGATGAATTCTCTTTCTTCGTCTAGGTTCGTCCACTATATCTTATACTTCGGCTACAACAATTCCAGAAGTACTTGTCTCATTAATAGAGGTAACCGAATCTCTTCCTTCGCGAGTGGGTTTAGGATGTTGTTTATCCTTACACAGAAAGATGTCTTAAAGATGAAGCATTCCTAGTTTCCATGATTGTGTAAACATGAATGTTTTGCACATCTGATTTGATTATCAGAAACCGATAAGCAATATTGTTGTCTGCATAATCAATGAATAAAGCATCCACGGTTTTAGGTCCAATCGTGACCATTTAAGGAAGTGGCACTGTAACTTTTGCCAAGCAGTCCTACACTTTGAGGTGTTTGTACGAAGGTACATTACCTTTCCAGAGTTCATATGACATTTTGTCAGTTACCGCATGAGGTATTTTGTTGAGGATATAGTTTATGGTGAGCAGCAGTTCTCCCCACAGATTCTTGGCTACACCAGATTCTTGCAACATTGCTTTCAACATTTCTTTCGGAGTTTGGTTCTTTCGTTCCGCAACTCTATTTGACTATGGTGAATAAGAAGCATTTATTTGATGGATAATGGTGTTTTTTTTTGACAAAACACATTGAAAGGTCCATCATATTCACCTCATCTATCACTTTTAACTATTTTAATAGTTTTTTCTAGTTGTTTTTTAATTTCGAGTTCATACACTTTGAATTTATCAAAGACTTCGTAACAAGTAAACATAACAGTATCTTGTGCAATAGTCTATGAAAGTCACAAAGAACTTTACTTCATTTCGTTTGCAAATACATTAAGTCGCACATATCTGTGTGTATTAAAGTTAGAAGTTCAGTTGTTCGTTCAACATGAGGTGATAGTGTTTTCGTGAGTTTTGCTCATCATTTTTTTGAATGACTGTCATTACAAATATCTTGACAAGTCCATTCTTAACAAAACCTTTTCTTATAAAAACATCACTCTTTCTAGAGATCAGCTGGTCGGATTCGAAAGCATGCTTACTCATGAGAGATCTATAAAATATATTATTTCTCATGTCTGGAACGTGCTTCACGTTGGTCAGGATAACCTCTAATCCAGAAGTCATCTTCAACAAAAAATTTACAGTAACTTCAATTTTGGATTGGGAGATATTTCCCATCTTCACTTGATCATTAGTTTTACTCTTTTGATAGGTACTAAACATCTCTCTGTCAATACATATGTGTGTAGTGGCACATGTGTCATACCACCATTCTTTAGGGTTATCTTCAACCTCGTTGGCTTCTGCAACCACACCGCACATATCAGCTTCAGTTAGGTTTGCTTAACTTTGCGAATTTTCTGTTCGTGGGTGGTCAAGCTTGTTTCTTGACACTCGTATGTGCTTGTTGAGCAAGCTTATTCGGCCCAAAATTTTGGAATTTTGCTTTTCATGTACCCTTATTCTTGTACGATGCGACACTGACATCGTGAGTATGAATTGGCCCTTCTTTCTCACGTTTTAGTGATTCTTTCTGGAGCCTGGTAATCAGGTTTGCCAACACCAAGGCCTTTTTGCTTGTATGCAAGATAGTTCTTGGAGTCCTCCCGACTTGGTATGCAAGGTTTCACATAGCTTCATGTTTTCTTCAGCTATCACTTGGAAGATCAGTTGTAGCTCATGCACTTGATCTATGATAGGTCGTGAGTTTATCATCTCAAATTTTGAGAAATTTTTTCTGACAACTTTTCTAGAGCCTACATTGAAGGACTTGTATTTCTTTTCCAGAACAACCCATAGATTTTTGAAAGATTCGAACTTACTGTAAACACTCAACAATTTGTCCACCAGCCAATTTTGAATGTAATATTTGCATAGGAAGTCGCCATGCTTTCATGCATCAACACTAGCAAGAACCCTTGGATCAGTATTTTCTGCGGGTAGCACTGGTTTGACCTCAGTAAAATAACTTGTCAAATTTAGAGTAGTCAAAAGAAGTGCATCCTTTGCTGCCACTGTTTGAAGTTGAACCATCAAACTTGTCAGGTTGAAGCTGTTTATGTTGCAAGGCACATACGGAATTTGTGTAGGAAGCTATCCAAGTGATTGACTTTCACTGGTTGCCCCATTGCAACCATTGACGTTGTTAGCAGCGTTAGTCAAGAATGAATCTGTTCACAAAACACAAATTGTAGTAAGTATTGAGAACTCAATTCAACAAGCGATCAAATTTTTAAGTCGTTATACAATAAATGTTTTTAGAAATTACGTAAGCGTTCTTAAATGTTTAATAGTCTTTCCTAGAACTCGCCTTAATTAAAGGCATTTTAAACGTTTTTTTAGTAAAAAATATGATCGTTTTTATAATTAGAAAAATGAAATCGCGAACTTGTTAGAGATTGTCGCGTAAATCATTTTTTATATGCTTGTCTTTATTGATCAAAATGTTTTGCAGAATAGCTAAAGAGCGTTTGCAAATCGTCTCAGATCGATTTTAAAAACGTTTTAAAATCCGTTTTAAAGAAATATTACATAATTAATTGAAAAGTATTCCATTATTATTTAGACGCAGTTTATATTTATTCAAAAATCTATAGGAAAGATTCTATAACTGTTTGGATGCAATCTTTAATTTCTCTAAAATAATAGAGAAAACCTTCTATAATTATTTGAGCATAATTTTGTAAAATTTATCTCTTTCCAAAAAATCAAAAACTCATATTTTTTAGAATACATTTTTTTTTACACAGTCCCTTTAAGTTTATAATAATTACATTCACATTTATTCAAATTTTTACTCAGTCCGTTAAGCTTATAAAAAAATAGTTCCGACAAGTTCCTGAGCTGCTAACTATCTTCTTGGGGATTAGCAGTTGTTTCCTATAGAAGTTTTGGTCCTCATATCCTATATATCCTTCGTGTAACTGTTGCAGCATGTCGTGTTATTTCTGGTTTGTTGTTGTTGTAATGGTTGTAATATGTTTTCATCACTGAAATTTAAAGAAAACGAAAAACTAAGAGAAAGTAAAAGAGAGTAACAAAAAGATGAAGTTAACGAATTGTACGTACTTTGACACAAAATGAATGTTTAGCTCGTAAGTTTAACTATTTTCAGTATTCCTAGAATATTACGCATATATTAGTTCTAGTTCAACTCCTGTTAAATAAACTTGTAAGATAAGTTTGATATGTTACAAAAAAAAGATAAGTTTGCTAAATAATCAAATTGTATTTTTATTAAGACCAATGATCATGAGTAAATATTGTTATTAAAGGGTTTTCAAAGGCTTTTAATATTTTGACCAATCGTATAGTCATGTTATTTATAATACGATATGCATGGTATCTAATAAAATATAACTAAATTCCTCCTGCCAAAAAAAAAAAAAATAACTAAATTGCATAATATTGTTTTTTTTTTTTTTTTTTTTTTTTTTTGGTAAAATGTTAAGATTATTATACCAAATTTTCTTTTTTTTTACAGAAATACGAAGAAGACTAGAAACGGAATTGCAGAAATTAAAACTAAACAAAGCATCTATAATGAAAATGCACTTTCTATTACAAAGAAGAATAGCCTAAGAGATGAACCGGAGGTAACGTAGAGACGATGACCCAAAGGAGAAGTGTGAGGGGACTAAGCTCTCAGTTGCCGCGAGCTCCCAGAGAGAAAGGCGGCTCAAACCTTGAAACAACGGGTAAAGACCTACAGCTTCCAAGAGACTCAATCATCAACACAACCACAAAGAAATACATCACGATGCTGCAAACCCATTCAACATCGCCCCACCGGCAGCACGAGGAGGAGTCCACAGATAGGCGGTGCCGTCGTGCGGGACGGTGAACTGGAGATTGCTGCCTCCAACCCTCCAAACCCAAGACCGTATACACCCATTTAACCCACCGAACAAGAGGATCAGTGAGACATATCGGGCACACCTCCTCCGGAAAAGAGCAACCTTCGAACTAGTAAGAGAACCGAGTGCCAAACTACCTCCTATCCACACTCTACAGACCATACCGCTTTCACAGAAGCTACAACTCCAAAAAGATGACGCCTTTATTGCAGGAAAGAGAGAGACTTACGCGCTGCCACAGTCAAGAGCTCGACTCTGGAAGACAGAGACCACCAATGAGACGCGGATGCTGTCTCGTGACTCGTTACGTACTGTCACAGGAACCTCCAAGCTCGGACGACAACACCGAAAGAAGAAGCACCTCACACGCACCCATAACTGAGAACCAGCAACAGGATCTCCCAAAAGTAAAGAGGCTCTGGACGGATCCAAAAACCCAGACATAAAAACCCAGCCATGAAACACAAACCTCACTCGAGCCACCAAGGAAGCGTGACAATGAAGAACCGCAGGGTAGAAATCTCATCAAAACTCCACGCGCCGTCGCTCTCATGGTCAGAACCCTAGATCCAGGAAAAAGCTGAGAGAAAATCCAGCGACCTGAAAGCGGGAGAGAGGATCGACGCTGGTCCAAGCGCTAACCTCTAGAACACCGCCTCGGTACCAACAGATCTACTGCAGGAGCTCCAGCAAAGATACATACGGCACCAACCACCCACGTAGCCGACTCCACCGACAGTCCCTTGCACCAATCGTCGCCGTCACACCAGATCGACTACCGCGAGAACCAAACCACCGGATCTATCACGGATAGATGAGAAGTCTGAGGCGGAGGGGACAGATCCAGGGCTTTGGCAAGACCGAAGGGAGAAGGAAAAAGCCGATGAAGCAAAACAGAAAGAGAAGACACGAGCCTCCGACGACGACCTAGAAGGACCACCGCCGCCGGAGCAGGGAGGAGTGAGGCTGGCTGAAGCTGAAACTAGGTTAGAGAGATGGTGGAGAAAATTTTTTAGAGAGAGAAAAAGATCGCTTTATTAGATAATATTGTTTCTAAACAACATGTAATTTTGTTAGAATCCATCCCAAAATAAGGGGTTACCCGAGTAGCGGTAGGGGTTAATTTTCCGTTTTCCACTGCTTTGTATAGTTCTATCCTTTCATACTGCTTTATTCTTTTAATATCAAAAGTTGTTTTTCACGACTATTTGTTATTCCAGATAGATAATTCATAAATATATTTAGAAGTAAAAAGAGAAACCTTGTTTAAAACTCAAAATATGTAACAAAGCAGTGGGTGCATGTGCATCCACAAGTTTTTCTTAACATTCTCTCCTGACGGCAGTCGCATGAATCGCTTAAAACATTTTAAATTGCGATTGTTGCTTGCTTAAACTTTTGCAATCCGTATCTATCCATTGTGTTTAAATTAGTCACCTTAAGATAATATGTTTGTGAGACCCCAAAACATGCTATTTCTAAGATTTATATTTTTGCGTAATACTGTTAAATGCACTTTGCAAAAGAGTGATGAGGGTGTGAAATTTGTATATTTTTGTCATTTACTTGTATCGTCTTTTTTTTATCAACCATTTAAGACGATCTACTATGGTTAATTATGATTGAAACCCAGAGGGAATAATCAACCACTATATCCCAATATAAAAATGATTTATTTCGTCAATTAATACCATGAATCGGAATTAGTTCATTTTTACTATTAATTTTTAGCTAATTTTTAATATTAGTGATTTTGTTCCGGAAGTTTAAGATGTTTGTCGCACAAGAAAGTGTTTAATAATGTGCGTCATGTATTTGGACCTAAATAAAGTGTGACGAGACAGTAAAAAGAGAAACAAGTAGGATAGCACAACACAAAAGCAATACAGTATTATTGACACAAACCGTTATCAACAAATACAACCCGACCCTTTAAAAATTCCAGTAAATTTCAACCAAATGCTTTAAACATGCACGATAGTGAGGTGTATCATGTAAGTTCATATAAATGACATAAACTTTTGACTCTTCATATATATACGCTGAAAAGGGGAATGAAAGTAACATGACCAACAAGTAAACATCAAAAAGTATAAAACCTAATATCTTTTGTATTTAACCATCCCTTATATAATGCCCATCATTTTCGCAAACACACACACACATTTATTCAATACTTTTTCTTTTTTTTTGCTAAAACACTTATTCAATACTTTATACCATTCCAAATTCAACTGATCTATCATAATTAAGTATCAAATTGAAAATGGAAAATTTCTGGTGGGAGAGAGATTCACACCTTTTGTAGAAAATGCGTGTGGGGCAAACTGAGAGACACACGGCGTTTTCGTTTCTGCCTAGAATCAAAACTTAGTGCTAGACTGCATACAATGGACATGTTTAACTCTTTACAATGAGCATATTCGTAGACTATTTAACTGTTGAATTTATATTATAAGGATGTTGAAAAAATAAACAATGGTGTGAAGTAAACATAGTTGAATTCAACAAGTTAAATAAAAAAATATGGAATCACCAACACCATGTGTTTTGTTATTATTAGTTGTAAAGTTTTTTGTTATTTTTATTACATATTTATTATTCAACACTAATTATTCTTTAATCAATTCATTTACGTTTATTTATCAAAACTTATTTATTTCACATTCTCTATAAATAGTGATTGTTTTCATTTTTTGGACATAGAAAAAAAATTTCAAATATTATTTTTGAAATAAATCTTAACAATAACTCTTTAACACAAGTTCTTTAATTATATTTCTGAAAATTAATTTTCAAAACTTTTAGTTATTTTAATTTAATTTTAGTTAACAATAATATATAGTAAAAAAATATGAAATGAAGATGGTAAGATATGGTGTTGAATATATTAAACAAAACAATTAAAAAGTAAAAAGTTGAATGTGTGTTGAATTAGTAGGTGGGTAAAAAAAAGATAGATGTGGGGTATTTAAAAGTCAAAATATATTGTTGAATTTCAAAACTATAATTGTGGTTAAATACACAAGGCCAAAAAGTCAATGACTTTGGCACCCTCTCTTCATCTTTACTCTATTATAAATTGAAGGGCCAATCGGCCAACTCTATTTGTCTTTAAGAAACTAAAACAGAAACCAATTGATAACCAATCTTTTTTTCTTTCTCCTCTCTCTCATAGCTAAAGCATAAATATCGAGAGAGAAACTTTTGATTGTCTGTGTGGTTTGTGAGAGATGGAAGAGGCAAACAATCAAAGTAAAAAATGGGAACAAGAGGAGATTAGTAATGAAATGAATAGCTGGGAACTGACTGAAGAACAAAGTTTTGATTGGAGAGGAAGACCATCCAACCCTAACAAGCATGGTGGAACGAGAGCTGCTCTCTTTGTTCTTGGTACTCGCTCTCTCTCTCTCAAAAACTAATTTAGTGTTAAAGATTTGTTTCTAACCAGTGATGGATCATATTATAACCCCCTCTTGGGGTTCATATAAGTGTCTTGGTCCATAAGAACCCATCCTTATCCAATTTATGGTCCCACTAACCATAATTATTTATTCCATAGACCTTGGTCAATATAAGATTTCACAATTATTCTATGGCTTATGGATTTGTGATTTTTAATTTTGTTTTTAAGGACTACAAGCCTTTGAGATAATGGGGATAGCAGCAGTAGGGAACAACCTTATAACATATGTTATCAACGAAATGCATTTCCCCTTGTCTAAAGCGGCCAACATTGTTACCAACTTTGTCGGCACAATCTTTATCTTCGGCCTCCTCGGGGGCTACCTCTCTGACGCCTTTCTCGGCAGCTTCTGGACCATCCTCATCTTTGGCTTCGTTGAGCTTTCTGTATGTCTATGCTCTCCTTCTATTATTTACATAAAAGTGTATATATAGATCTATGAGTTCCATGGCTTCCATTCAGAAACAAATATGGGACCCCTATTATATATATATTTGGATATATATATATATATATATATATATATATATATATATATAATGACGTAACTATTTACGTGTATACGTCCATGCATGCTTTTGGTGTGTACTCTTTTATATATAAGTTTATTATTTATTATTTATTTTTGCACCCAAAAAAAAGTTTATTATTTATTCACGAATATCTGATCGCTAGAAAGAAAGAACTATTTAACATCATTAGTTAGTGTTTAAGATAAAAAGCAAGTCAAAAACGTTTTAAGATCAAATTTCCAGTTCTGAGACTTTTTAATTGTTTTTCTCAGAGAAAATTGAAGGTAACTTTAATTGATGATATATCAATGTTTAAGATCAAAGTTTATAATTCTGAAGACATATATTATTAATTAATTGGTGTTTGACTCTTTACTGCCACCTGTCTTCCCAGGGTTTCATACTATTATCAGTACAAGCACATTTACCTCAACTAAAGCCACCAAAGTGTAACCCACTTATAGACCAAAGCTCATGTGAAGAAGCAAAAGGTTTCAAGGCAACGTTCTTCTTCATGGCACTCTACTTGGTGGCTTTAGGAAGTGGCTGTGTGAAACCAAACATGATAGCTCACGGTGCGGACCAGTTCTCTCAGTCACATCCTAAACAATCTAAAAGGCTCTCATCTTACTTCAATGCCGCTTATTTCGCCTTCTCCATGGGCGAGCTTATCGCGTTAACTCTCCTCGTTTGGGTCCAAACTCATTCGGGCATGGATGTTGGATTTGGAGTCTCTGCTGCAGCTATGACGATAGGCCTCATTAGCTTACTCTCCGGCACTATGTTTTTTCGTAACAAACGTCCACGTCGAAGCCTCTTCACTCCCATTGCCCAAGTTAGTTTTTACTTTTTTTATTAACAATTCGTATACCATTCGAATACTCAAAAATAGTGTGACTCATTTTAGGATAAAAATGGAATCACAAAAAATAATATATATATATATATATATTCTGCAAAAAAAACATATATAATTTCTTTTCAAACAAAAAAAGCTTACAAAGTTTTTGACAAAGAAAAAAACTTATATAAGTTATAAGATTTTGTCTTACATAAAATTATTATGTTGTCTTTAATAACGAAAGATCGAGATTAATAATAGTTCCAAGTCTAGTTGTAACAATTTTTGTGCACCTCCAAGTCTAATTGTAACTAAAAACAAAAATCAGTCACTAGGTGAACCTAGATTTCTTTGATAGACTATGTCTTACACAGGAAAGACATACATTAATCATAATGGCTTTTTATTCCCTAGCTAGTCTTTTTGGAAGTTTTACCTCAGTTGAGTTTTTTTTTTTTTTTAATAAAAATGTAAAAATATTATTCCCAGTTTTTAAATGTTTGACAGAAATACAATGAGAACTAGAAGCAGAAAAAATAAAATAAAACTAGACAGCAACTCAACCTAATCTAAGCAGGGAGAGACACAACAAGCTGTTGAGTTATAAGAAAATACTAGATTTTGACCCGCACGTCTGTGCGGGTGTATTTTTTAAAACAAATATGATGCTATTTGCTTTTTATGTCACTATTTAAGGTTGGGCAAAAAACTCGAATTCGAAGAATCGAACCGATCCCAATCCAAATAAGTAGTACTAAATCCGAATCAGAATTGGTTAAATATCCGAATTATTCAAAATTTTGGTATTTGAAGAATTGAAACATAATCCGATCTGAACCAAATTATTTTTAATATATATAAAAACATCCAGAATATATATGATACTTTTAAATTCGCATAAATGCTTGAAAATATATACAAATAATTAAACGTAAATATCTTAAATAGTTAAAAAATACTCAAAACTCCAAAAATACTTAAATAATTATTAATTCTCTATCCAAATATTTAAACCAAACCTATTTAAATTGGTTATCCAAATCAGAACCAAATCTTCAAAGATCTGAACTGAACACGAAATCCCAAAAAAAATCAGAAAACGAACCCGAACGCCCACCCATAATCACTATATATATAATCCATATATCTGTTATCATAGGTTACAAAATATGTGTTATCATATAATTAATCGTATTTTATACGTACCATCAAATAAGTTTTCTTATAATTAATAATATTTTATATGTACAATCATATAAATAATCACATATATTATATTTTAAAATTTAATGTGAAATATAAAAACCATAATTTAAGTTGTTGTTTGAAATTGAGCTTTGTATTGTAGTTTTATTACATATATTGAAAACATTTCTATAATAGTTACTGGAAAATATGTTAGTAAAAATCAAATTTTGAATATATGTATATTTTTGAATGAATTTTTGATATAAATCAATTTTAAATTATTATTTTGATTTGAATATATATATCAAGTAACATAGACCCATTACTTTTTAATATAGTGTAATGGACTTTCAATTTTTTTAGTAGCATAAGCCCATTATTTTTTTTTCTAACTTACTACTATCCATGTTTCCAAACAATACTATTTTTTTAACTACTATCCATATTGCCAAACAATCTCATTTTGTACTTGAGTTTTAATAAGATAGATATGTTTAAATAAACAAAACATTGATAAGACGTATTTGTTTTTCAAATTTGTCTGCATGCGTATATTATACTTAAGTCCACTGGAGTTGGACCCATGAGCATATATTATGGATCAAAGCTTAAGAGCATCCACACATATAAAGTATAAACTAGTATAAAAAAACAGTATAGCTGACTTATATCCACGGATAATAATAAATATCCAGCACTTATATCTATCTTATTAAAACTCAAGTACAAAATTGGAGTGTTTGGAGACTTGAATAGGACTATTAAAAAAATTTGGAGTGTTTGGAAACATAAATTGTAGTCTTTTAAAAAAAAATTAATTTTGTTTGGAAACAAGGATAGTAGTATTAAGAAAAAAAAAGTAATGGGCTTATGTTTTTAAGAAAAATTAAAAGTCCATCATATTATAAAAAACTATCTATCTAGGCGAGATTTAAAATATACGAAAACGGGTCAATCTAATCGCCTAAAACTTTTTCTTTTCTAAACTAACCATAAAACAAAATTTAAACTTTATACACATATTTCAAATCAAAATAATAATTTAAAGTTGATTTATATCAAAAATTGATTAAAAACTAATACATATATTCAAAAATGGATTTTTACTAAACTATTTTTCAATAACCATTATACAAAAATGTTGTCAATATATATAATAAAAATACAATACAAAGCCCAATTTGAAATACCAACTCAAATTATCGTTTTTATATTTCCTATTAAGTTTTATAAATATAATATATGTAATTATTTATATGATGGTACGTATAAAATACAATTAATTATATGATTACTTATATGATGGTACGTATAAAATACAATTAATTATATGATGACAGTATACGATATATAATAATGAATAGGGATGAGATTTCGGGCACCCATACGGGTTTGGTTCTGATCGGTTTGTGTTTCGGGTTTTCGGAGTCAAAGATTTAAGCCCTGTTAGGATGTTTCTAAATTTTGGTTTGAGTTTGATTCGGATCTTTGCGGGTTTGGTTCGCGTTTGGATAACCCATTTAAATTATTTTTAAAGTTTTAAATCATTATCTATTTTAAATTTCTCAAAATCTATAAATAAAATAATATATTACCTATAAATTTGAATAACATATGTCAGAATACCTAAGCTTAACATATCAATTGGTTTGATTTAAAATTTTGGATACGGAATCAATAATTATTTTAAGTATTTTTGGTGATTTGAGTATACTTTAACTATTGCAGATATTTACTTTTGACTATCTATATATATATTTTCAAGTATTTAAACCAATTTAAAAGTATCATTCTTAATGTTTTATATACGTTAAATCTAAAAATAATTAATATATATATAAGTATATAAATCTATTTTTAGATAAATTCGGGTACCCGAATACTTCGGTTCGGATCAGATTTGGTTCTCTAAATAACAAAATTTTGAATAATTCGAATATTTAATCAATTTATGTTCGGGTTTGGTACTATATTTTCGGATCGGTATCGGTTCTGTTCTTTGGATTCATTTTGTAAAACCTTAATAATTACATGAAAAACAAATATCAACATATTTTTCAAAATGTACACCCGCACGCCTGCGCGGGTCAAAATCTAGTAAGTTATTATGACTAACTACAAGTATTACGAAGGAATAGTAACAGTTTACATGTAGTCCCTACAAAAAAAAAACACTACATATGATTTCTTCAAAACTTGCAATTATACGAGAATTTTGTTGACAAAAAAAAACGAGAATTTGACAAAAATTTGCAATTATGTGATAACAGTTTACATGTAGTTCATGGAATTTGAGAGACGAGTGCTCATGGAACTTCCTTGTTGAACCGTCAACGATACGCACTATACGAGAATTTAGCTTTTACTGTTTTATTTACACTAGTGATCCAAGCTTTTATCATCTGACTAATCCTCAAAAGAAATGTAGCTATCACATAGTCCTCTCACTGTCTCAATGTTTTTATTTTTTAAAAAATTTGTATTGTTCAAATTTACAGCTAATTTTTAATACTCCAACCGTTTCATAAAAAATGTCACTTTGACATTTTCACACAGACTAAAAAATAATTGAAATGTATTAAAAATTTTATTTAAGTACACATATTCAACCAATAAAATTTGAGATAAATGAAACTATTTATAAAATAAATGCATTTGTAATTAATTTTAAGTTAAAAGTTGTATTAAAATTCTAAAATGACACTATTTTTGTAACAAAAAAAATGCTAAAGTGACATTTAATATGAAACATATTGAGTAATAACGTTCTAGTTTTCTAACTGTCCATCATCATTTAAAATCATTGTTATTTATTTTAATTATACATGTTGTGTGTAAGTAGATGAGTTATATATATATATATATACAAAGTTATATTTTGGTTTTTGTGTGTAATATTTACAAAAATCAGGGTATAAAACTGGTTCTTAAAAACAATTTAGTCAATATGATAAAATTTAATAATTGAAGTATTCATATGATCGTGTTAAAACATTTTACATAGGTTATTTACAAAAATCCAAATACTATATATTAAGACAGAAATCATGACTTTGTTCATGTGTGATTTTTTTTATTTGGACCATTCTCTAAAAGTTTATCAAGTCTTACATAATTTAATCATCATATCTTTTTATATCTTTATCATTTATTTAAAATACAAAAAATATTCTTTAAGAAAATTCTAAAAAAATCTTTTCAGAATCAGGATAAAATATATATTCGAAAATTAATTAACTTAAATTTTAATTATCATAAAATATAATTAAAAATTCAAATTAAATTTATTTTTGATTGATGAACGAAAATTAAATTATATAAATATTATTAATTATATTTAAGTGATAATAACCATTTAAATTGATTAAATTTCAAAATGCATTTTAAAAATATCTTTAAAATATTTTGGTAGAAAGAAATATCCTTTTTTGTTTCAAATAAAAATATTTACTACAAAATGTTTTTGTAAGTACAATATATTATAGTCTCTCTTTTAAAAATATTTTTTGTTGTTCTTAACAGTATCTCAAAATATTTATTCTCTAATATGTAGGTCTAATTTAATTTAACTTCCATATATAAATTTCAAATTTAGAAATAAAACCAGAATGTATCTCAAAATATTTATTCTCTATTATGTAGGTCTAATTTAATTTAACTTCCATATATAAATTTCAAATTTAGAAATAAAACCAGAAACTATGTTGGTAAGTTCCATATATTCACTAAAGCTAATAATATAAAATCTGTGAAACTACTTTAATAATGATATAGTTTAATTTTAAATAGAATTATTATTATGCACTGATATATATTTAGTATCGTTTATAAAATGAAAAATAAAAATTTTATTTTATTTTTATGTATTTTATAATAATAATAAATCATTTTATATTGAACTAAATATGATAAATTATATTAAATTAATAAATTTATTTTGATAAATATTAATATTTATGTTAAAAATATAATGTGATGACATAACGGCTTAACATTCGCAACCTATATAATACATGTATAAAAAATTATATATCTTAAAATTTTGTATATAAAATTATATATTATCTAAAATGAATAAACGTAAAAAATATTGCAATGAAAATCCAGCTTTGAAGGACAATAAGTCAGAATTGAGTAAAAATTAAACAAAAAATAATTTTCAGATATGTTGTTTCATGCATATACTAATTTTTTCAGTAACTAAATGCAAATACAATAAGATAAATACATAATAAGAAGCAACAAATGCGTGTGATGAATTTAAACAATTGATTAATTATAGCATATAAACTATAAAATTATTGTATTTGAAATAATTATATAAATATTTAAATATATAATTAACGTTAAAAATGTAAACCACCAATGATATAAAATAAATATCTATGTATATGAATTGAAAAATATATCTGCGCGGTTACGCGGATCAAGAATATCTAGTTATATATTGTGTTTCTTGAAGTTTGGTCCACTAGGTTTCTTCGAAAGACAATTAAAACATACATCGAGGTATCAAAGTGAGGAATTTTGATTACGTACCTAGTTACTCACACGTGTGTAGACAAGCCAATTCTAGAATAGTTTGGCCCATGCTGACTCATGAAAAGAGAAAAGCTGCTGTTGAAATAAAACATTATAATTGTGCGTTTTTGTTGTTGTTGATAACAAAATAAATATATAACTCTTTGAAAAAGAAAAAATTGATATCAGCTTCTGCAGTCAGCAAACCTATTAAATACATATATTTACATGATATACATCAATAATAATAATTTTTGGTAAATTATTATTAATAATACGAAGTGGTTCTGCATCTCAGGTTGTCGTTGCTGCCATATCAAAAAGAAAGCTTGTGGCTCCCTCAGACCCAATAATGCTTCATGGCGGAAATCATGCCTCAAATGACGTTGTACCTTCATCCACTTTACCACACACTCCTCGTCTCAGGTCTTGCATTGAACTCATTATTTCACTTTTTCTTTCACAGATATTTAACTTTCTGGTCGTTTTGGTGTTATATATATATCCATTCTTATCAGACCAAATCAAACCATAACTTCAATAGAAAGATTTTGGTCTGTACGTGTTTACATTTGCGTTTAATTACATGTGCTTTTTCCAAATAAAGGGTAAATTAAATGTTTTAATCAAAAATCATTACCAAACCTTTTACCACATAAGTTAAACAAAAATCTCATCCATACATATTACTGAAAATTAATATTATTTTATAACAATGCGAAAATGTGTTAAGAACAAAACAAAAGATGTCTCAAGCTAACACAAATTTGCATGAAATCAGTGAAAATATATAAAACTTTATGTACTATTGGCAGGTTCTTGGACAAGGCATGCATCAAAGTCCAAGAAACAAACACAAAGGAGAGTCCATGGACGCTTTGCACAGTATCACAAGTAGAGCAAGTCAAAACCTTAATTTCACTTGTTCCAATTTTCGCGAGCACCATCGTCTTCAATACTATCTTAGCTCAGCTCCAAACGTTCTCTGTTCAACAAGGAAGTTCCATGAACACTCGTCTCTCAAATTCCTTCCACATTCCTCCGGCTTCACTCCAAGCAATCCCTTACATTATGCTCATCTTCCTCGTCCCTCTCTACGACTCTCTATTCGTTCCTTTTGCGCGCAAGTTCACGGGACAAAACTCAGGCATTACTCCATTGACTCGGATAGGATTTGGACTGTTCCTCTCTACTTTCTCCATGGTTTCAGCTGCCTTGCTCGAGAAGAAACGTAGAGACTCGTCGGTTCTTGACGGTAGAATCTTGAGTATCTTCTGGATCACGCCGCAGTTCTTGATCTTTGGGATCTCCGAGATGTTTACTGCCGTTGGATTGATTGAGTTCTTTTACAAACAATCTGCAAAGGGCATGGAGTCCTTCCTGATGGCTTTGACTTATTGTTCGTATTCCTTTGGGTTTTACTTCAGCTCTGTGCTCGTTTCGATCGTGAACAAGATAACTTCCACGTCAGTCAACTCCAAAGGGTGGCTAGGGGACAACGATCTCAACAAGGACAGGCTCGATCTGTTTTATTGGCTTTTAGCGGTTCTCAGTCTACTGAACTTTCTTAGCTATCTCTTCTGGTCTCGTTGGAACATTAAGTCTTCGAGAAGCAACAACTCTACTGTGGTGGGAGGTGATAACATTTAGCTTGATGCATATTACATGTTTAAAACCCAGCATATAATTAATATGAATAAGTTTATTGACGTAGCACATTGATTTCATAGGCTCACGTCACTCCCTGTAATCATTTTTATATAGAAAAGGAAATGGTCATTGGCAGCAGCACCAAATTAATATTACATATATATATATATATATATATATATATATATACGCACACCAATTAACCTAATGTGTACATTACAACAATCAAACGATATGTCAATGTAGAATTTTAAGGTTGAATAATTGACAAAGACCAACAGTTACAATATACGGTTCTTTCAGAGTGAAATAAAGCTAATACAAAACCAGTTTGATTTGTTTGTGAAAACAGTAAATAAACAACAATGAAAACGATATGAAAAAACATTAACGAGGCGCTAGGTTAAGGGTATATTGCAAGAATTCATAGATCATGAACCAAACACTTATTCAGAGAACGATTAACAAGCAAGTCTCAAACTCAAATATCAATTACAAGCGATCCACAATCATGCAACGATCTAAATTGTCGTTTGAACCTAGAATTCTAGACAAGCAGTAATGAGCGCGCGGGTTTGATATGTTCACGATTTGCCACATTGCCTCACCATGTTCTTTATAGTAACCTATTACACTTTTGATTAATATATGCAATCTAAAATCAAAGACTAAATTATCAATTTATTCTCAACATTAACAATAGGGAAAGACAATCGCATATATATATCACTATCTATGTTTAGTTCAATGATTCCAGAATCCTTTGAATTCTCTAAACTTAAAAAGAAACTACTCAGACATGATAGCAAAAATCACAGCAATAGAGAATGAAAAAAATCATGTATGAATCGATAATAATAAGCATAGAGAATTCAGAAATCTTTTCAAAAATATATAGAGATTTTTTTTCTCAAATTTACAAAGTTATAATCTCTCTTCAAAAATATGTGTAGAAATTATCTTAGTTTGAAAATAACAATAAAAACGATATATATTGCAAGATGTTGGCGGCTCCTGGTGAAAAATAAAGATTCCTAGGTAAAATTCTGGAATACTTGAAAGCTTCCTTAAAAAATTGGGTTTGAGGAACGCCTGCTCCGTTCATAATCCGGGTGCTATATTCTAGACCAACTGTTTCGCAGGAAAATCTCTACGTGCACTCAATTCAGCATGTTTTGTTCAAAGTGATCCATATTCTATCCATAGTTTACTTCAAACCTGTAATACTCAAAAAGATTAAAGACTCAATATATACTCAAAAACACTTTAAAAACAATGTTAAAATATGTAAAAAACATGACACATCACCAAAATTTTGAATTATAGGATAAAGCAAAAGTCTTTACTAATCAAGGACTATGCCCAACCATTCTAAACTTGTTACTATATTTTCAAAGATTTTTCAGAATTTTAGATTATGTCCAACTGCTCTACTTTGCATATGCAAAAGGAGTGTCATGCTAACCAAGATTTCATACGATTGTTGGTTAGACAAAAAAAAAGTATTTTGATGCAAAAAGTTCAAACTCTAAACCTTACTAAATGAATTAATATTAAATAAGACAGATTAAGAAAACACTTGAATGTTCTGTATTAAAACTTAGGGAATCATTGTCAGTGTCACAGAACAGTAGCACACAAACAGGAAACACAACACCAACATTTTCTTTCCAACAAAAGTAAATTGAAGAAAGGTGAAAAAGAAGAGGAACACGATGAAAAGTGATGAATTTTCATTTTTCTTCAATGATGTTCTCCATTTGCACACAATCTAATGGTAAGAAACATGTCTGGAACATGTTTGGTGTTAAAGATTGGCTCTCCTTCCCTTTGTCCACTATGTACTAACAGTTTCTTTATGTTCACTTTACTTTACTCATCAATGGTTAAATGTTTGATCAATTTGTCTCCCAATTTAATGGCATTAGTACAATCTCCCACCCAACACAGTTCCTTCAACTATAGAGTTATTACAAGAAGTGGGTTTCATAATTTGTGATGTCTTTCTATAATTTCATGCCGCTCTTGAGTTTGTAAATTGCAATTTCTACTTTTTCTACAGATACATTTTCTGTTCAAATGTATAAACAGTGGCTACCTCATCTTTAAAATATATCTTTAGATTATGTTTGTAAATAAAAATAAATAAATATTATCTGTAAAAATATAGAGACACTGAAACTTCTGGAACCCTATATATACAAGGGAAACTTAGTAGATAACTATAAACAACTCCTTATCATTATCCTAATATTAACATGTCATTATCTCTATAAACCCTGCTTTCATTTTTTACTTGACGATCTATTTTGATAATCTCCAATCAAACGTACGAAACGCGAAAAAACAATCTCAAGCCAATTCCATATATGGGGCCGTGTAGGTGTATACCAAGTGTTATAAGATCTAGTCAAGCTGATGGAATTATCAGACTGCTGTAACAGGATTATACTTTATTTTGTTGGTTGTTTCCATATGAAGATGTTATAACTAGGGTTTGATGTTCATTTAGCATCATGCAATAATCTTAATTACACATAACAATGATAATGTATTTAAATATGATATTTTTGTTTATCACTAATTGCATTAATAATTTTGTGTCCTGACCAAAAGAATAGGATCATGATTCATGCTTAGTTAGTATTTACGTCTGTTGTGTAGTATTAGTGTAGCGAAGCCGAGTAACCGACTGTAGTGTTAATTGTATAACCAAAACAGACTTTACACCAAATCATATTGCAATATTTTATAAATAAAAATCGTGTTATTAACTGCCAAGCATCACAGGCTCATGAATTTGAGTACACTTTTACAAGCTTTTATAAGCCTCAACTAGGCCTCACAAATGGGCTTACATGCCTGTTTTATTTGTGTAAAATTAATGAGTTTTACCCCGTAATTCTTCACTCTCGTTTTAGAGCCCAGAAGGTGATGATGGAACGAGTTTTAGTCAGAAAAACTATTTTTTATCAAAGAATAAGCACAATAAATGTGGTTTATTTGATAAGGTTTTATAAATTTTGCAAAGGTTTTAGAGGGTTTATAATGAATTTTTTGACAAAAATTTGTAAATCTGTTTATAAATTTGGACAATGAAGATGACAAGCAGAAGCAAAACTACTTCGACTGCGGTCTGCAGTTTCTGTTGAGTTGTAACATATTTCACTTTCAGATTCAATATCTGAGCTAGAAAGAAATGTCACAAGTAATTTGCTTGATTCGCACACGACACATTATTCATTTTGATGTTCCAAAACAGAGAGTTCACACAGCTGTGGTTTCGGGGCTCGGAGGGTTAGAGCCTTTGGCGCCAAATCTCTTGGTATTCAGAAAGAAAAAAAAACAGCTTCACAACATTGAATGGTAAAGTTTTTGCAACAATAAAGGAAGACGTAGTAGCATTTCCTTTGCGAGTTCTACAGAAGATATTTATCTTAATTCTGAGAACCAAATTAAAACTTCTCACTCAGTCCAATTGTTCATACATCCAAATATACAAAACTAAAATTTTACATTGATCATAAATAAGCATCACCTTCTCAACTCACAAAGTACCCAACAACTTTAAGAAAATCCCCTATTGTGAGATTCTACGGCGACAGCGAAGCTCGATGGGGATCGAGAAGCTTCCTCTCGTGATTAGAGTCGATAGTACACAAATTGTGGTAGAAATATAATTCCCTCTTACAGAAAGAAAATCATCAAAAATATTAATAAATTATTATCTTTTTAGAGTTATAAATTGATTAAAAATAGAGGTAAAAGGAAACACTATTAAAAATATTTAAAAACAAAACAGCATAACTCAATTCACATACTGCTGACATTTCATGTTAAAAAGCGTAAAATTTTTTATTTTCAAATTTCAGATAAATAGTATATATTATAATTAGTTTGTAAGTAATTACAAGATAATCTGGTTTGGATAATCATTTTTAATAGTATTTATTAAAAATAATTGCAGGGTGACTAATCGCAAAATTACTAATTAAAAATTTTTAAATTCAGTTAATCATGTGCTCATTTAGAGTTAAAACCTCAAAATTCAGTCTATCATGTGTTCATTTTGGTGAAAATTTTCAAGTAGTTCCCTTTGCTAAAGTAAAGAGACTACTAGAAAATATGTCATACTTGTGGATAGGGCCAGAAATTATTATATGGGATTCGGATCCGATTCGAGATCCGCACCAAAAATAAAATATTTGGGGTATCCGGATAGTAAAATTTTGGATCCGGATATCTCAATTTTAAGTCCAAATATCCAGATCTGAATATTTAAATATATTAAATTTTAAAATTATCAATAATTATATTTGATATTAGTAATATTTATTCATAAAATTAGTTTTACATTATTATATTTTAATTTTATAAAATTATACACTATTGATGACAAAAATTATATATATATATATATAATAAATCTTGTATAAATATTTACTTCATATAATATTTTTAAAAATTTAGTATTAAAAAAAAATCATTTATCTATTTATTATTTTTACAGATTCGGATCGGGATCCAAATATCCTTGATGTTACAATATTTAAACAGATATCCAAAAACTAGATATCCGAAAAGCACATACAAGGATACAAATATTAAAATCATGAATCCAGGGGATTCTGATACCTTAAATAATTTGGATATCCAGATCCGTCACACCATGACTTATGGATAGTTAGAAAAACTCAAATAAAAAACAATACAATTAAAAAAAGATAAAGAGGAGCAAAAGAGGCAGCCATAGCGAACTAATTCGTATCGGCTTCAACCAAACACTGAGGGTGTATGTATACACCTTTATATATACACTTTTATCCTTTTCTCCTGTTTTGAGAGAAATTCTACTTCTAAATCTTTTCATCTGGGGTTTGTTTGAGCCGTTGATACTCCTAAAGCTTTGAAGTAACGGTTCGATTTTTTACTTATGGGTGTCACATGTGTTTTACCATTTCCGGTTTTGGGCTGGTAAACTGAAGATTAGGCCGAGGAGAGTTGGCTCAGAAGAAGTTTAAGTTGATCCAAATACATACAGGTGAAATTCTCAGATATTCTTAATGAGACAAAATATATTTTATCATACTTCTTATTTAATTCATATTCCTAAGAAACGTGGTCAATGTCAAAACTACCTCTTTTGAGTAAACAGATTACCTCTTTTGACTAAACCAATCAAAATCATTCTCTCTGCTACTCTATCTACTTCATTTCTTTCCTTACTGTAGATCTTCAACCCAGATTTGTTCAAACTCTATTTAATTTGGCATTTATCTTTTCCATTAATTCATTCGTGAAGAATTAGAAATTTTAACTTCAAATTTGTGTTCACAATTAACTAATTGAGCATTTAGAACAATGAGTCTCGATCTATTTGGATAATCAAAAACACTAGTATAGTCATGATAAAATGTATTTTGATTTTAAAAAAACTAGAAAACGTAGTAAAACCTGGTATGAAAAAATGGTATAACTATCTATAATTATATATAACTATAATCGTAAAACTTGTATAACTTGATATAACTATATTGTACAACTAAGTAAAATTGTGTAACTAGGTAAAATTGTGTAACTAGGTAAAATTGTTTTAACTGAACTGTATAACTTGATATAACTATATTGGTAAAAATGTATAACTTAGTAAAAATTTATGGTTAAACCGTGCAACTTCATCTAACTCGATTGTCAATCATTTTGATTTTTACATGAGACGACAAGTTCTTTCACAAACATACACTTTGATTATGAAAAATATTATTATAAAGCCGGAGATGGTTATGAATGGATTCCAAACAAAAGTAGCTTGTATGCTAGTGGATAGGATATGATATGCAGAAAAATGACCATAAATCTATGTACAAAGAGGTTGAATTTGAATTAAATTTCATTGGTAGTAAAATCTATGAGACAATTGAAGAAGCCTAACGACATCTTAAGGTGACTAAGTCAGTGGAAAATGTTGTTACTCGAGATAGAGACAATGTAGGTATTGATTTGGATAACGTGGAGAGCATGTGAAAGATTTAGTTGATTAAGTATTACATCATAACTGTTTTGAAATTATTATTTTGAACTGTGAACTCTGAATATTAATACAATTGTAACTCTTGTTTTGTTTTTGAGATGCAATGGAGAGTATCGTCTAATCGTTCTTTGTTTCGTTGTGGTGATGGTTCTTTGTTTCGTTGTGGTGATGTATAATTGTATATCCATTTGCTTGTAGGGACTTTTAAGTGATGCTTTGTTTAGGGAGCTATGGCATGCTTGTGCTGGACCTCTTGTAACCCTACCTCGTGGAGGGGAACGATTTTATTATTTCCCGAAGGTCACATGACCTCTTGTGCTTTACCATGTAGTTGCATATCCACAATGTAGACAAAGGTGGATTATTAGCCTCCTGGATAGCTCGCTCTATCAAAACCATTTTTGGGTCACATTGATCTTAAATTTTGAGAATCTTAAACATGACTGTATCTTGCTTTGGACTAAAGAGACAACTTTTTTGGTGATTTGATTTTGGTACACATGCAAGGCAGTGCAGTAAACATTAGCTGTCGACTTCACAAGGTTAGAGTGTTACGAAGATCTGTTTAAGAAATTGAGATTCATCCCTTATTCTAACATCAAACCAATGGTATTCAAAAATAAAATTATAAATTAAACAAACTCCTTGATTCCCATAGTCTTTACACGTTATAAAATCTTTAATAAAAATGAGCTAAGGTACAAACAAAACTCTTTTGCTTCAATCTTGTTTTGCCAGAAAGAAACAAAATGCCATCACAAGTAGAGAGATGCTGCGAAAACAATGTCTCTCTTAATCTTGGAAACAGCTTCTTCTAGTTTAGCTTCAAGCTGTGTTTCGCCAATAGATTTTGCAGCCACTATGAGCTGTTGCAGAACTTCCTCCGTTCTCCTTATCGCTCTGATCAAACTCCCTTCGAAAACACGAGCTATCTCCATGATCTCATAAAACTTGGACCCTTTTGCCCATGCATACACCGCCTCCATTATATCCGGTCTGAACGAGTGCACAAAACTCTCCACATCGATGTCCACCTGTTTACATTGTCACAAAAGGCAAAACAAAGTTATGGAACTCAAATCAGCAGATAGAAAGAGTGTTTAGTAGTGAATACCTTGCAGTCGAGCTGAACTTCAGCGACACGCCTGGCTGTGTCTTGTAACTGTATGAAGAGCAAGTCGAGTTCTTCTCTGGGTTTGGCTGCGTCAGGGAGCCTCTCTCGCCACACAAAGCAAGAGAGGAGAGAAACCAACTCCTCCACCTTCGCTTCCTTGAAGACACCACTGAACATTAGCTCCGTTAGTGTCAACTCTTCTGCACTGCTGATTTCACATGCAACCTTCCCTTTCAACTCCACAACACCATCGCTGGTGATGTATCTGCGTTAAAGAAGATTATACAATTATATCAACAGAACAAACAACAATACTACAGTCAGACAAGATTGGTTACTTACCCTAGCCTGCGTAAAACACGCTTTCTGGCCTTGAGTTCATCTTTAAAAGCCAATGCTGTTGAGGATCGGACAGCCTTCTTAAGTGATTTGATCTTGGCTGTTAGTTCTTCCTTCATGTGTAGAACTTTCAGCTTCTCTGCTATGAGTGGAGATTTTGCTATTTTGTATTTTTCAAATAGATTTTCCACAGCCTCCAATCGACGAACTGTCTTTTTGTATGAGCTGCTCCGAATCTAATGAAATAAAAGTTTGTGTTCATCCCTCTAAGACAGATGAAAGAGAGCAAAAACAGAATACTACTAATAAGAGTAAAAAACAATATACCTTCATGTCAACTTCAGGATCTAGGGGTATTCCATCAGGATGTCTAGAGAGTAACTCAGAAACCTTCTTTAGAGCATTCTCTCTAGCTTCAAGTTGTAAGTAATCTTTCGGTATATTCATGATTGCACTGCTTAAACTCTTAATCTGTCGATGATAATGAAGAATAAAAGAATCAGATCATCAAAGCAGAATATGAATGTGTAAACATTATAGACGCCCATGTTACCTGAGATAAAGGAACAGAGACCACAACGGGCTCACCACGCTCTTTAATTGGCACAGGCTTCATTTTCTTTTTGCCAAACCCATCTCTGCTGACCAAACATCTAGTCAGTACATCTACGGTGTAGTTTGCATCCTCTGGTCTTCTATTATCATCATCTGGACGAAGTTCTCATGTCAAGATCTGTTTAAAGAGATCACTAACATTTAAAATCAAAAACTAATTCTCAGAATTCTAACCTTCAGATAAGCTTTTGACTTTGTTGAATTTCATTATCACTCCCCACGTATCTTGGTCTTCAATGCTGAATGATCGTGGCTCTCCATCATCATTAGCGCAGTCTAGACAAACAGCTCTGTTTGGCAGCAAAAAGGGTAAGCAGTACTTTGGAGAGAAGACAATTTCACGTATATCCTTCTTCAGACTCTTATATTGCAAAATCAGGTTATAGTACTTCTTCAAGCTTTCTTCTTCTTCAATCACCATAGAGTCTCTCTCTTCTTGGAGAGCTTTTATTTGCTTCTGCAAAGACCAGACCACAAAACCACATCATTTAGGTAAAAGTGAACATTACACAATCAACAAATCTGGCATTTAATCATTATCTAACTGCACCTCGAGATCCGGGATAGCACGGTCAGCTTGAAACTGAAAGAAAGAATTGCGGAGAAGATTCTCAGGATCACCATCTTCACTCCGCAACTGGTTTAGAAGCATGTTATAGCTCAAATGGAAGGCACTGATAAAAAAAGGGAAAGAAAACATTACTAAATGTTTAAAAGCACAAATCTCAAAGATCTTGATAATTTTTGGTACCTGTTCAAAGAATCAGCACTTCCTTTGAGCATTGATTTAGCAACCGCGGGTTCCATCTTCTCATCAACCATGAGGATGCAGATACCTCGTTTGTCAATCCCTCGACGTCCAGCACGGCCACTCATCTGAATGTACTCGCCACTAGATAGCCACCGGAACTTGTCTCCATCAAACTTGCGTACATTTGTAAACACAACCGTCTTTGCCGGCATGTTCAACCCGATACTAAATGTCTCCGTTGCAAACAAACACTAAAAGAAAAGACCTCGAACGTTAGAAAGAGAAGGAAAAAAAAATAAAAAGGGGAAAACCTAAAACGAAGTGAAAACATGGAAACTGTAGCTCTAAGCTTCCACATACCTTAATCAGACCTTCTTGAAATAATATCTCAATCACTTCTTTCAAAATCGGAAGCAGACCCGAATGATGAACCCCGATACCGCGTTTTAAGATGGGTAAAATGTTTGAAACCTACAGTACATGAATCCAAGGAACCATGTCAGTATATCCAACAACCAAATCACATCTGAAACTAGATCAACAAAAAAGAGGAGTATCAAGAGTAAGGAATATAAGCTATTGCATGTTGGTGACAAGTATAATATTTAGGGAACATGATTTTTTATGAAAGGTGCCTAGAAAGCAATCAAAATGTACAAGTCTCAAGCAATATTCAAAGTCTAAGGCATCATAGAAAGAGGTTTAATGAATGCTTGCCTGAGGTAGCTTCTTATCATCATCTGAAAGCATATCTATTGCACTAGTAAAGATTGTCTCCACGGAATCTTTCTCATCGTCACTGTTTAGGTCCATCTTAGACATCTGCGGAGCAAACAGACAGACATTACAAACACGTTTTAAAAAGTACGAGCGACTACAAGCACACAATGAACTTACGGTTTCACAATGCACATAGAGAAATCATAAACACAAGTGTGAACTGTCTACACAAACAAAATACACACAAAAATAAAATGAAAAGAACGCTGCTGCAATGTAATAACATAATGTTAAGATTCAGGAGTAGATACTCTTATAATTCAATGGTTGGAACTTGGAACAGTAAACACATAAGTCTCCTAGAGACTATCACAGTAACTCTAACCTAGATCATTTTAAGGGGATACCACTAACCCCATGAATACGAAGAAGAAACAAAAAAACTAAGTTTTTGGACATATTATCTTTTTCAACAGAAACGAATTCAGATTCCTGTTGGGCTATAGATACAAACAAGAGAACATGTCCCAAATGAGTTGACCAAGTAAGGACTTCATAACCAACTAAAGTCGTTCAACCTCTTAAATAAATAAATAAATTGTTGGTAAGAGTAAGAAGAGAAACTAACCTGCATAGCAAGTGCCTCACATTCCTTTTTGCTGAAACTGAACAAAATCACTGGATCATACTGCCTCTGAATTATCATTTTCACCAACTTGAAGATATCACTTTCTTCACCAAGTTTTCCAAGCATCAACCCCTTCTGAGACTTTCCATTCTCTCTTTTCTTGTCAGCATCATTAGCAGGAACCAGTGCGTTAAGAGATTTCTGGAAGCTATCCTCGTGAAATTTAGCCTTTTCATCCACAACCAAGTAAAGCCCATTTCCTCCGGCAGGAAAGACATAGTGCTGAAGCGGTGTTGGCCGATAATCAGTGTAAACAATATGGCATGGTTGTTTGTGAACCTGCAAAATCAGCACTAAAATCACATCTCCGTAGAAACCAAACCAATTAAAACTTTTCAATATATTTTTAACTAGACAAGTTCTGTTATCATGTAGATAGTATAAATAGTATATAATGTGTTATTCTGTTCACAAAAGAGAGGTAAGAAGGATAAGAAAGAGTGAATCACCTTTGCAACCCAATCAGCAAACTCCTTGGCATTGGGAACAGTTGCAGAAAGAAACACAAAACGAGAATTCTTGGGAGCCATAACAATACTCTCTTCCCAAACCACACCTCTTTCACTATCACGCATGTAATGCACCTCATCAAAAATAATCCACGCAACCTCCCTCATTACCTCTGACCCTTTATACTGCATGCTACGCAAGATCTCTGTAGTCATGACCTGAAAACAAAAAACCAAAAATATATCAACACATAGCAAAGAAAGCAATTACTGAGTCCAGACACTTTACCAGACAAGAGGCGTTAGGATCAATAGTGACATCTCCAGTCATCAAACCAACGTCAGAAAACTCTTCCTTGAAATCTCTGTACTTCTGGTTACTGAGTGCCTTTATAGGAGAGGTGTAAATAACCCTCTGGTTCTCTCTCAGAGACATGGCGATCGCATAGGATGCCACAACTGTTTTACCAGCTGATGTATGAGCTGAAACCTGATCATATAAACCGAACACTTTCAGTTTATTTCCCATTGCAAAATCCATTCTTTCGAAACCTAAGATGATCTCTACACGGTTTTATTACATAACGACCTTAAAAGTTCAAATCTTGAAATCAATTATTCAGCTCGAGTCACTCAGAATGACAGAAACCAAAGAATCAATTACACAGACACACATATCCAGACATCAAAAACCATTCTTTCCGAATCTAAGATGATCTCTACACGGTTTTTATTACATGATGACAGTTAAAGTTTGGATCTTAAAAACGATTTTTCAGCTTGAGTCACTCTAATGACAGAAACCAAAGAATCAATTAGACAGATTCAGACATCAAAAACCATTCTTTCCGAACCTAAGATGATCTCTACACAGTTTTATTGCATAAGGAACGTTAAAGTTTGGAACTTGAAATGGATTAGTCAGCTTACCATGACAGATTCGCCATTATCGAGACACTTGATAGCTTCAGACTGGAAGGAGTCAAGGGTGAAAGGGAACTCTTTGGCCGGTGGTTTGTTGTTTTCTTGAGAGGAGGGAGCAGGAGGAAGGTAGTTTTCAGGGAAGGAGACGTCGTGAACGCAGCCCACGAGCTCTTCGTTGATGATCTGAGTGGAATCATCATCTTCTCTCTGAATCTTCTGCGGCGGAGCACAATCAGAAGATTCCTCCACTGATTTTCTCTTCACCGAGCCCATGGAGAATGGGTTTTGTATAGCTTTCTGACACAGGCGAGTGCTAGTATGGAAGATGAAATCGCCGTGGAGGACTTAGCGGCGAACAAACGGTATATGGAGACTAATAGGTGTTGTAATAAGAAAGTGACGAACAGGGTGTTTTTGGGATAACGTACATAAACTTTCTCCCAATAACAAAAACCCTAAAATCACATCAGCTTCAAGGTTTATGGATGCAACTTATAAAAACCGGAATCGAACCGAAATATTGGAAACCATAATCGAACCGAAACTTTAAATGGTCCCTATATTTCTATATCTAATCTAACATTAATAAAACATAGCTAAATATATATTTATAATTTAAAAATCTTTCAAGACTATTCAAAAATATTTTTAAAATAAATAAATTATTATAAAGTATCCAAACTATCCGAAATTATCTGAAAATATCTGGATGGTTTTATCTGAAATATCCAAAATATCCAAGATTTTTATCCGAATCATCTAAATTATTCTATATTATACTCAAAATACTCAATATTTTACTTGAATTGCCCGAAATAACCGAACAGGAACCATAAGCAAATGAGAAACAAAATTTTCCGGATATTTTATGTTTCTAAGTTTTACTATCTGAACTGAATCTGAAACTATCCAAACCAAACCGAACCAACAATAGGTCATGTAGTAAAAGGATTATCTAGCTCTTTACTCGAACTACCCGATACCCGAAATATCCAAACCGAACCGAACCGATATCCAAAATGCCTAGGCCTAGATTCAACTATGTGATGTTCAAAAAAAAATTGCTAAAATAGAACATCAAATAACTCTATTGTCCTCTTACCATAAATTGCATCCCCTATACATTATATACCAAGTGATTAGTACATGTGTTATTATTATTACAATTACTCTAAGAAAAAATGATGACATGACTTTGGAAAATTGTGACATGATACCAATTTAATTATGACATGTACATTTTTTCTTATCAAGTTCTATATATTTTTTGAAAGATTTTTTTTTAATATGGTGATAACTATTAACTAGGATAAGGCTTGAGCCTTGCGCATGGTGAATTTTTATGAAAATTATATAAAAAATATCGTATGAAAAAATAAATTTATATTCTTGATCGAATTAATATTTTTGGCCCTTAAACGATTTTTTTAATTTTTTTGTTAATTATATAATTTGTTGTTTGATGAGCTGATCTCATTTTTAAAAATATTTTGGGTCAAAAAATCACTTATGCATAAAAACTTAACGTTTAGGCCGAATAATCTTACACCTATTATTTGGTTACAATGAAACTATGCTAACTCGGTTGTATATCATGATTTAGCAATTTAAAAGTCATTTATGGTTATGAGAAGTTTACGTTCAAATGTCAATTCTATCTATCTTCAATATTTTTCTCTTTTTTGTGTGACTTTTTCATTTTGGTTATTACTCTATATAAATATTAATTTTTGATGTCAAAAAAAATATATTGATTTTTAAGTTTATTCTCATTTTGTTCTTTTGTTTTGGCCTAAGATTTAGAAAATATTTAAAATTTAAAATTATTAAAGAGATACATATTTAGGTTAAGAACCGCACCTTGTGCATAATAAATATTTTATATTTATTACTTTTATATGTTTTTCCGCATAATATGATATAATAAAATAGTAATTATATATTAAATAACTAAGAAATCAGTTATTATTATGTAATAAATTGGTGTGCACATATAAATCAAACGATCGCTCTTGTTTATTCGCAATTATTTTAGGATAAATAAATCAAAACAATCAATCTCATATATCATATGTGATATATAGTTAAATTTGAATGATATTAACATAGATATATAGTATATTTTTTAATATGAATATTTATTAAATGAGGCATCTACTCATATGATTTTATGATTATTTGCATATTTGTGTAACAAATTTTACACCCGAATTTTTTTTAATGTGGAATGTTTAGTGGTTTCAATAATTATAATCATTGAAAAAATAATGAAGATTTCAAAATTAAAATATTAATTTTTCAATATGTGTTCAATACAAATATCAGACTATAATATGATGTATAGTTTAATTTAAACGATATGAAATAAATATATATATATATATTAACATAAACACCTATCAAAATAAAATTATTTATTCATATGATTTTATAATGATTGTATCTTATTATAGAATAAATTTAAACTTTGATCACAAAATTTTATGTAAGTCTTTTAACAGTTTTAGTAATTTATACTCGTTTTAAAAAATTCAAAATACAACATATACAAAAATATATAATTTTTTATTATATGATTAATGTAATTGTGTAATTTATTTTAATAATAAAAAATTAAAAAATTGATAGAAAGTATATAGATTGTTAGGAAATCTTTATTATTTAAAATCATTAATTATCATATATATCTTAATCACATTAGGTAATTCCATATGTTTTATTTAAGGAAAGAATATATAAAAAAATTTGATTTCATAAATGAATGTTCCATAATGGATATAGTAATATAATATTTTTTAGCAATTTAATTTTGAAATAACAAAATTCTCAATTGATTCACAAGCCGCCACGTAAGCAAAATTAGCATCTATATTATTAAAACTCAAGTACAAAATTAGAGTGTTTGGAAACTTGAATAAGACTATTAAAAAAATTTGGAGTGTTTGGAAAAATGGATTGTAGTCTTTTAAAAAAATTAATTTTGTTTGGAAACAAGGATAGTAGTATTAAGAAAAAAGTAATGGGCTTATGTATTAAGAAAAATTAAAAGTCCATCATATTATAAGAAACTATCTATCTCGGCCAGTTTTAAAATATACGAAAATGGGTCAATCGAATTGCCTAAAACATTTTTTTTCTAAACTAACCATAAAACAAAATTTAAACTTTATATATATTTCAAATCAAAATAATAATTCAAAGTTGATTTATATCAAAAATTGATTCAAAAATCTACATATCTTCAAAATTGGATTTTCACTAAACTATTTTTCAATAACCATTATAAAAAAATGTTGTCAATATATATAAGAAAAATACAATACAAAGCCCAATTTGAAATACCAACTCAAATTATTGTTTTTATATTACATATTAAGTTTTTAAAATATAATATATGTAATTATTTATATGATGGTACATATAAAATACTATTAATTATATGATTACTTATATGATGGTACTTATAAAATATGATTAATTATATGATGACAATATACGATATATAATAATGACTAGGGATGGGCTTTCGGGTACCCATACGGGTTTGGTTCTGATCGGTTTGCGTTTCGGGTTTTCGAGGTCAAAGATTTCAGTCCAATTAGGATGTTTCCAAATTTTGGTTTGAGTTCGATTCAGATCTTTGTGGGTTTGGTTCGGGTACTGATAACCCATTTAAATTTTTTTAAAAGTTTTAAATCATTGTAGTGTGTTGCTATTCGAATGTGTTGTGTGGGGATATGTTAAGTCTTTGTGTTCTCAGTGTAGCTCCAAGTGTGGTGGCGATGGCTTATTATTTGAGAAGTGGTGTGATCCTTTTTTTAAGCTGGTAGACTTTGTGTTTTTATTTATTTGATACTGTGTTTTGCTATTGAGCCTGGAGAAATATATATTTTAATTTTAATTTTGATGTTTGTTTCTATTTTTGATGAGTCACACCTTTTATAATAAATTGTTTAGAATTCTTTTGATATAAAAATTTAAAATACATAATTTAGCTGGTAATATGGCATTTAAAACGATTTTGTGACTGTAAACCCAATTTTTCTATGTATTTGGAAGAAAATATCCATCAAAATATGAATGTACAACGTGGGAGAGATTTGTGCAGGTAAGTTTCTAAGACTACATATTTCTTGCTTGGTTCATCTTGATATCAATGTCATAATAAAACTAGATTTCATAAAAAAAAATAGTTCTGGAAGCAGATACTATTGCACCTTAATAGTGTTTCATCTGCAGTTCCATTAGTTAGGAGTTGGACCGACTTTAGTTTCGAATTTAGTTACTAGAACACAGTTAATCAGTCTCTCCTCCTTAGAATTTCTCACTGGTTCTAACAACAGATGTTAACAGAGACCAAGAGAGAGAGAGAAGTTCTATTGAAATTCAGCGCAAATGAAAACAATACAACTTTGTGGCTCTAATGAAAAAGCATGCATGAAGAAACATTGATGTTCGATTAATAGGCAAACATTTTTAAAAAAAAGAAGCAGTACACCATCAAAAGTAGATTCATTTGACATGTTGAAAACCTTCATACGTTTAGAGATAGAAAGTACCATAATGATCAATAAGTTTGAGTATGATTAAGCCACTAGAACTGACAGAGCTAAAAAAAAGCAAAAACAGACAAAATGATGTTTCCTTGTTTGTACAAACGCTCGCTCCATATCAACTATTACAACTACCATTTTCTTCGCTTCATTCTTGAATCCGTCAAGTGCCGCTCTTGCTATAGCTACGACCTGGTTGATGATTTTTAAGAACAGCTTGTTATGAAGATGAATATAGCTACTGAATGAGCAGTAGATAGCATTATTAGGACCAGGACTCCAGTATATATAGATCATGAGAATAAACAATGAAACGTGACAAAATTTACAATAAATATACATCAGGAGAACTGAAATATCATTGTGAAATGCGTTGTATAAAAAGCCAATGTTAACTAAAATACATATAATCAATGAGCTATATATACAATGAGTGCATAAAATGAGTGTTGAAATCGACGGAGCATCATTCAAACCAGCAAACATAAAACCACAGTTCATACTCTCGAGCAGAACTATAAAGTCTGAACCGAAATATATTCTTTATTTGTATATAATGGAAGTTGAAGAAAACAATAATATTGTGTACTTCATATTTTAATTTGGGGAAATAATTATTTTACCTGGTAGTCCGTAATTGTTGAGAAGGGTTGTGTTGGATTATGTAATAATCTTCTTCTCCTTCTCACAATCTCTCCCTCCATTCCGCTCCCATACTCAGATCCTTTAAGGAGGTGATGAATCGTAGCCTATCATAAAGCTCCTTCAATTTCTCACAATAACTAATATAGAGACTATAGAAGAAAGGGAATGGAGCCTTCTTATATTATCCACTCTTCTCACTCATCTATTGCACCAAATTCAAGCCTATGCAATTAAGGAAACCCACCCTTCGAGCAAACCATTCTCCTCCCACTGAAAGACCGCCATAATCTGACCTTGTTAAGTTTCTTTGCCCTAAAGGCGTCGACTTTCCTTAGGAGAAGACTCAACAAACACGTGAACAGAAGACAAGAACAGAGGAAACAAAGTTGTTGTTCGAACCAGAGAGAGAGAAGGTTGAAGAGACAAAGCAGAAGATAAAGAAAGGGAGCACACACAAGACTTTATCCAGTTCACTCCCGTTAACTAGGGTAGCTACGTCTGGCCGAGTCTTTAACTCGGAATCCACTAGATTCAGATAGTGTTACAAAAGGAGCTACAAGTGACCCATCTCAATGCCCTTCACTAGCACTCAAGATTCACTCTGTCAACTCCTAAAGCTAGAGAAAACTAAACACAAAGCTTAGACCTTTACAAGTTTTCTCTCTTCACACTATCTCTGTATCTTGTTTCTCTCTCTTATTACCTCTCAATACAACAAGACCTTCTATTTATATAAAAGTCTTGAACCTTGTGTGTTTAACCTAACGCAAACGTTTCTTCCAAACTTGAACGCTGTCTTGCATCATCAAGTCACGCTTATCACAACATTCCAAATGTGCTTTTGAACTCTTGGAGACACAAAGGACAACGGTACGATCATGAAGAGGCGGTGTAGCCGTTTCCCAAGAAGTGGTCCCAAAAGCATGTCTAACTCAGGTTTGATATACACCATCCGTAGTTAGAACTTGAGTTAAGTCTGAGTACACTTTGAAGTTGGTAGTTGCTTGGTCATCAAGGTTTCATCTTCACAAATCTCCACCTGAAATCGTGATGACAGAACCAAACTTCCACACACACATTGAGAGAGAGAGAAACAATACCTTTGAATCTAGTTGCAGGATTCCAAGACTCGGATCCCCTGAGTTTTACTACTCAGGGCTGACATGTAGCAAGTTCAAAGCGGTTTGAAACTTGCTAACTGCCAGAGTCTTCGTGAAGATATCAGCCGGATTCTTCTCAGTTGAAATCTTCACAACATCAATGTCACCACTAGCAATGATCTCCCGTATGTAGTGACACTTGACATCGATGTGCTTCGTTCGTTCATGATGCACATTGTTCTTGGAGAGTGCTATAGCACTTTGAGAATCACAGAAAATCTCCACACTTTTCTGATCATAACCAAACTCCTTCAGTAACCCTTTAAGCCATACGGCTTCCTTCACAGCTTCAGTCAACGACATATACTCAGACTCTGTCGTAGACAAGGCAACAACTCGCTGCAATCCTGATTTCCAGCTTATAGTGTTTCCTCCAAGAGTGAACACCAAACCAGTGATTGATCTTCTTCGATCAGGGTCTGCAGCAAAGTCAGCATCGCAGTAACCAGTGATCTTGAACTCAGAACTCCTTTTGAACAACATCTTTGTGGTCAGAGTACCCTTGATATATCTCATGACCCACTTTACTCCATTCCAGTGATCTTTGATAGGGTTGCTCATGTACCGGCTGATGATCCCTACTGGATAGGCAAGATCAAGACGGGTTCCTGTCATTGCGTACATGATACTGCCAACAGCATTTGAATAAGGAACTGACTTCATAAACTCTTCATCTTGCGCTATCTGCTCTTCAGTTGCAGAGCTCAGCTTCAGATGGGCTCCCAGAGGTGTTGAGACTGGCTTGGCTTCAAGCATTCCATAGGTGTCTAAGATCTTGTTCAGGTAACTTTCTTGTCACAACCATAGTTCACCAGCGGCTCTGTCTCTAACAATCTCCATACCCAGTATCCTTTTAGCAGCACCCAAGTCTTTCATTTCAAACTTCAAACTAAGTTCCTTCTTGAGATGTTGAATAGCTTCTAGATCCTTGGCTGCTACTAGCATATCATCTACATAGATGAGAAGATACATCTTTGACCCGTCTGCTAGCTCCTTGATGTAAGCACAACTGTCATACTCACTTCTTACAAACCCAATCTCTGTGATATAAGCATCAAACTTCTCATTCCATTGTCTTGGTGCTTGTTTAAGACCGTACAGAGACTTGTTGAGTAGACACACTTCATCCTCTTGAAATAATGATTCAAAACCTTCTGGTGGAGCCATGTAAATCATCTCATTTAGCTCACCATGTAGAAAGGCGGTTTTGACATCCAGTTGTTCTAGTTCCATATCTTCTTGAACAACCATCGACAACAAGATCCTTATAGATACATGTTTGACAACAGGGGCAAAGATCTCATGGTAGTCGATTCCTTCTCTCTGAGCATAGCCCTTGGCTACTAATCTTGCTTTGAATCTAGACTGCTCCACTCCTGGTATACCAAGTTTATACTTGTAAATCCAACGGCTCCCAATGACTCTCTGATTCTCAGGCCTCTTTACCACTGTCCAGGTATGATTTTTGGCTTGAGATCTCATTTCATCATCCATGGCAGCTTTCCATTCTTCCCAGTTTACACTCCTTGTAGCTTCCCTGTAGTCTTCAGGCTCCACTTCTCCACCATCTTCAGAGGTATATAAAGCCTCAGCAAAATAATCCTCATCATCGAAACGCCTAGGAGGTCTTACGTCTCTCCTGTCTCGATCCCTTGCTAGGTGATAGCTCAGAGGCGTTTTGCGTGTAGCATCATGACTGCTGCCACTTGTACCAACTGACGATGATGGAGATCCCGGCACAGATCTAACACTTGAGCTTGATAGTTGATCATTGTTACCTTCTCCACCTGAGGTGATACTATCTTCAGCTTCTAAGTCTAGATCGAGGTATGAGCCTGAAGAAGCATCTTCTTCCTCATACGAGTCAGGTTGTTTTGTCATCACATCTTTGTAAGATGCATTCTCCTGAAACAAAACGTTCCTGCTCACTACACATTTTTTCTCTTCGAGTAACCAGACCTTGTACCCTTTCACGCCTGGGGGATATCCAACCAGAACACCTTTCTTAGCTCTCGGATTGAGCTTACCATCATCCGTGTGCACAAATGCCACACATCCAAACCTTCTCAGATAGCTGTAAGCAGGAGTTCTTCCAAACCACTTCTTGTCAGGTATATCAAAGTTCAGAGCTGATGAGGGTGTTTTGTTGATGAGAGTAGCTGCTGTCTGTGTTGCCTCTGCCCAAAATCTCTTTGGGAGACCAGAGTCACTAAGTATGCTTCTCACCTTCTCCATGAGTGTTCTGTTCATGCGCTCTGCAACTCCATTTTGTTGTGGAGTGTAAGCGCATGTTCTGTGACGTTGAATTCCCTTAGCTTCACAGAACTCATTAAACTGCCTGTTGCAGAATTCTAGACCGTTGTCTGTTCTCAAGGTCTTTAGCCTCCTCTCACTTTGATTTTCCACCAGACTGAGCCACTCTACAAACTTCTCAAAGGCTTCATCTTTCGTTTTCAGAAAGTAAACCCATACCTTTCGGGTATAATCATCTACAAAGGAGATGAAGTACTGGTTTCTGCCTAAAGACTGTGGTACTGACGGTGCTCCCCATAGGTCAGAGTGGACATACTCCAGCTTTTCTCTAGTATCGTGCTGAGCCAAGTTGAAACCCACTCTTTTAGCTCGCCCATAGATACAGTCTTCACACGGTTCCATGTTAGAGACCTTCTTCCTGTCCAGAAAACCCTTCTTGAGCAGAATGTTCATGTTCTTCATGCTCATATGTCCCAGCCTTCTGTGCCACAGGACCGTGTCATCTTGTCTTGCAATGAGAGCTGCGTTCGTAACTGGTCTCCACTGTAATAGATACTGAGTATCATATCTTCTTCCAGCGAGCAATATCTGATCTCCAGCTTTGACGCTAAGAATACCATTCTCAGACTCAAACTTGTAGCCTGCTTTCTCCAGAGTTCCCAAAGATAGAAGATTTCTATCCATGTCAGGAATGTACCTGACGTTTGTCAAGAGAACACTCAGACCTGCTTCATTCTTGACTCTCACGGTACCAACTCCTCTTACTCTTGAGACAGTTTGATTTCCCATCCTCACTGAGCCTCCAGCCTCTTCATTTAAATCTTCAAACCAGTCTCTCTTGTGAGTCATGTGATAGCTACAGCCGGTGTCCATTACCCACTCATCTTCAAGATGTACATCAGTTGAAGATAGTGCTTCTGACACATAGAGGCCTGTAGCTTCTGCAAGGTTTCCATCGCCACCAGATGACTCTCCTCTTCCATGGTTATAGTCTTTTGGTCGAGTTTGGCCTTTGCTCTTGTTAGGACAAGACGCCTTAAAGTGCCCATCTTCACCACAGTTCCAGCATCCTTTCTTGGATCTAGACTTAGATCTAGTCCTTGAGGACTTGTTGTTTCTATCTCGACCTTCAGACCTTCCTCTTGAGTCACCTTTACCCTTTGCAAACAGACCTTCAGCTTGGCCCTTAATACTTTTCTTGTTAGATCCAAACTCAAGTTCCTTTGAGTAGATAGCAGCAATCACTTCATCTAACGTCAGTATGGATCTTCCAGTGCCATACTTTAAAGTATCTCTTAACTGATCAAAGGGTTTTGGCAGAGACATGAGGAGCAAGATAGCTTGGTCCTCATCAGAGATTGCAACATTTGTGTTCTCCAGTTCTGTTATAATCTGAAGAAACTCATCAATGTTGCCTTCTATGGACAGATTCTCAGACATCTTGAATCCATAGAGCTTCTGTTTAAGATAGATTCTATTAGGAAGAGCTTTTGACATGTACAGTTTGTCAAGAGCACTTATCATAGCAGCTGCAGTCTGCTCCTTCTTGATCTTCCTGAGAACTCTATCTGTTACGCTTAAGACGATGGTGCTTCTAGCCTTTCTTCTCTTCTCGTCTAAAGCTTCCATCTTTTCAGCTTTTTCTTTCGCTTCTTCTTCTGTCTGCTTAGATCCATCAGGTTGAACCTCCACAGCTTCGGTTTCCTTGAGAGCAGCACTCAGACCCAGAATATCCAGATGAGCCATGAGTTTCTCTTTCCACATCGTATAGTCACCACGACCATCAAACTTCTCAACTTCTATTCGAGCCGAAGACATCGTCCAGATGTTGTAAGATCTTTACAGACCCGTAAACACTGAGCCTAAGCTCTGATACCACTCTGTTAAGTTTCTTTGCCCTAAAGGCGTCGACTTTCCTTAGGAGAAGACTCAACAAACACGTGAACAGAAGACAAGAACAGAGGAAACAGAGTTGTTGTTCGAACCAGAGAGAGAGAAGGTTGAAGAGACAAAGCAGAAGATAAAGAAAGGGAGCACACACAAGACTTTATCCAGTTCACTCCCGTTAACTAGGGTAGCTACGTCTGGCCGAGTCTTTAACTCGGAATCCACTAGATTCAGATAGTGTTACAAAAGGAGCTACAAGTGACCCATCTCAATGCCCTTCACTAGCACTCAAGATTCACTCTGTCAACTCCTAAAGCTAGAGAAAACTAAACACAAAGCTTAGACCTTTACAAGTTTTCTCTCTTCACACTATCTCTGTATCTTGTTTCTCTCTCTTATTACCTCTCAATACAACAAGACCTTCTATTTATATAAAAGTCTTGAACCTTGTGTGTTTAACCTAACGCAAACGTTTCTTCCAAACTTGAACGCTGTCTTGCATCATCAAGTCACGCTTATCACAACATTCCAAATGTGCTTTTGAACTCTTGGAGACACAAAGGACAACGGTACGATCATGAAGAGGCGGTGTAGCCGTTTCCCAAGAAGTGGTCCCAAAAGCATGTCTAACTCAGGTTTGATATACACCATCCGTAGTTAGAACTTGAGTTAAGTCTGAGTACACTTTGAAGTTGGTAGTTGCTTGGTCATCAAGGTTTCATCTTCACAGACCTCTCTCAACTGAACCAGCTTCTCTATAATTGGAAATGTATCCTCCTTCGAAAACAATGATTTAGATTAATGACTGTAAGGTAAGAAGATAATTCTCCGCGAGTAACCTTGGCATATGTATACTCAACTTCAACTGTTTGAAATGAACGCAATCCAAAAAAAATCCTCTAGCATCCGACCTCTTAGCATATCATAAGATTCTCCCAGTGTCTCAATTCACTTAAAGATTCTAAGAGAAGGGATGTGTTGGACTTTGTAATAATCTTCTCCTCCTTCCAGTAATCTCTTCTTCCATTTATATCCCATACTAACAACAAGATCCTCTAAGGAAGTGATGAAACGCAGCCCATCAGGAAGTTCCTTTAATCTGCAGCAAAGGTCAATATCAAGAGAATAGGGAAGGGGCATGGAGCCTTCTTCTACTATCCACTCTTCCAGTTCCAATAGTCCATATAATTTAAGTTTCTGCAATTGAGGAAAACCACCCCTCGAGCAAATCATTCTCCTCCCGCAGAAAGATATGTTCCCTAAAATAATCTCTTTCAGGTGAAACAATTTCTCTAAAACCGGAAACGGATCATCCTCCAAACGACAGTGAGCTAGAGTTATGGTTGTAAGGTGAGAAGGCAAGTGTCCTTCCGACAATCTTATCTTCCATTCCTCTCCCATTAATTGAACACTTAGTTTCTTTAAGGAAGTGATAGATCTCAGCCTATCAGGAAGCTCCAACTTTCCACAACCCCGAATAGTCAGAGTATGAACAACAGGCATGGAGCCTTCTTCTACTATCCACTCTTCCAGTTCCGATAGTCCATATAATTTAAGCTTCTGCAATTGAGGAAATCCACTCCTCGAGCAAACCATTCTCCTTCCACAAAAAGATTGATACTGTAAACTAACCTCTTTCAGTTGACTCAATTTCTCTAGAATTGGCATTGGATCCTCCTTCAAATAACATTTCTTTAGCAAAATGGTTGTAAGGTGAGAAGTAAAATGTTGCTCATCAGGTAACTTAGGCATATATATACTCAGGAATAGTTCTTTGAGATGAACACAATCCAAAACAAACCCTTCATCATCATTCGTTGGAGAATACAACTTGTCATAATCAATTATAACAAGCTTTTCCAAGCATCTCAGCTGACTTAGAGATGAAGAGAGAGTTTTCGCGGAATGCCCTTTACCTCTGATATATATAGATAGTGTACTGAGCCGTGTCATACACTGGAGATCACTCACACTCCCATGCTCGGTTGAGAAATTCTCCAACGTCTCCAGCTTGACCAGATTTCCCAATTCCATCTTTACCTTATTCTTTATTGCCAACGGAAAATGGAGGTATATCAATTCTCGCATCTCCTTCAAGATATTGGGCATGTAGACTCGAGATAAACCTACACATAGGTTTAAATATAGCAGCTGCTTCAGATTCCTCATAGAAGAAGGTAGATGATTTACATATGCATCTCTTAAACTCAAATATCTCAAGTGGATGAGCTTCCCGATGCTAGATGGTATCTTCTCTCCTTCAAACTTGACACGAGAGAGATCTAATACTCTCATCAATGGTAGCCGTGTAAAGCATATATTTATACCCTCGTCAATATGCCTTTTGATCTTGGATATAAACACAAGAGATCTAAGTTTTGGGTTCTCCATATGAAAAAATCTCTCATTCCGCCAATGCACAGCTACTCTACGAGATTTATAAAGAGATTTCGAGTTTGCAGTTGAAGTGCCAATTTGTAGGAAATTCTCTTCTTCAGCTTGGTGTAAACAAACTTCTCTCATTATGTCATGCAACTGGCATGTTTCAAATCTTGAAGTTTCAACGTCTCTTTCAGAAATAACCATGTTTCTCTTCACCAATTCTTCTATGTATACATCTGCGACATCTCGAGTGCTGGCTCCATCATAATACATCGGCCTTTGTATTCCTTCTGCACCCCAGTAATACGACAATGTCCCCACATCTATTTTATAATCTTCAGGAAAATGGGCAAGGTAGAGGAAGCAGTGCTTCAAATAAACTGGCAGCTCTTCGAAGCTCAGATACAAAACATGGAAAACGGAACTGATATTTATGTCACTGACGCTAGTCCCGTTGACGATGTGAGATCTAATATTTTCATAAATCCTTTTCCAGTCACGCAATGTGTATTTAGCAGCTAACAACCTTCCTAACACTTTTAAAGCCAACGGTAGACCTCCACAATGTTTAATCATTTGCTTTCCCATATCTTCCATTTCTTTATCAACCTTGAAATCTACATAACATTAATTACAAGAATGTTTGAAAGAATCATATCTCTTGGAGAATTGCAGCCAATTTTATTTTGATTTACTAGTATAACAATCCAAATAGATCGTCCAAGAAAAATTTACCGTTTGTGTCTTTCATTGGAAATGCTATCCTTTGAAAAAGAGTCCAACTTTTTTTTAAAGTTAAGCATTTTGTGTTGAAGGTGACACAATTTGGATCTGCATGTAATCCCACTCCCTCATTGCGAGAAGTAAGTAATACCTTCCATCCTGCAACACATTTATATTTTGTAAATGTTTCATGATCAAAAAGTGAGCCTTTAAAAAGGATGGCCTAATGTATGTAACTTAAGGATGTTCACCTTTTTGGGGCAGAAACACATGCTTGATTCGGTCCCAATCTCCCTCTCTCCATATATCATCAATGACGATCAAAGCCTTTTGTGTTTCCAACACTGATACGAGCTTTTCTTGAAGTTCATCTTCTGTCATCTCTAACACCTTGTATTCTGGCCTGAGCTGTCGCAAGATTGTCTGCCAAACATACATCCTTGTAAACTGTTGTGAAATACAAACCCATGCCAATCTTGGAAAATGACTTTTGATTGTCTCATGTTTAAAAATTTGTCTTGCGAGTGTGGTTTTACCAAGACCTCCCATCCCAGTTATGGAAACCACTTGATGACTGCTATCTTTTGCCACCAAATAGCCAACCAATATCTCAACATTTTTCTCCAACCCCATAAGATGGTCTTCTTCGTCTCTAGAAAAGGTTAGTTGCATTTCTCTTTGTATTTCTTGTAGAGACTGTGAATACCCTTCACTGACAATGAACTGTTGTACGCCATAACTCTGCATATCGCGTATCACCTTGGAGATTCTCTTACTTATTGCTTCTATACCAAAAGCAAGTTCCCTGCGTTCTGAAATAACCCAAGGAAGTCTTCTCACATTCTTCATGATGCCACTTGTATTTCCGAGTTTTTCCTTTAGAAGAAACGTTTCAACGATATCTTCAGCGTCCAAAACAATTTCTTTGACCTCTTTGATAGTGTTTCTCACCATGGCACTTGTATGTTTCTTGGCTTCCGCATCTTCTAGGAAACACCTTAACATTTCCACATCTCTTTTAAATCCATTGAACTGTTCTTCAACTCCCTGAAATTTCTCAGATTCTCGGATAAGGAGCTTCCAAAGCCTCTCGACTCCAAACGACAAAAGTGTATATACAAAACTAGTATGATAAAAAAAGATAACTAAACTATTCTGTGGGATTGAATCCACAAATCTTTGGAGAGACATGAACATTATTGAGATTTTTTTTTAAATGCAAAATAAAAAAGATCGAAGCATCTTCCAGAAAATCAAAGAAAGAAAATTAATAAAATCAACAACAATCACCTCCTAGAAATCGCTTCTGGCCCAACTGATCTGAAAAAAAGGAAATACTCAATGCGTAGCTTCTGGCAACACAATCAACTTTAGATCTCTGCTAAAGACACACTGAAAGAGTTGGGCCAAGTCAACGCCAACCGACAAAACCAATGTGTAAAAAACACTGCCACTGCATTAAACTTTTAAAATACTAAGTAAATTTTGGGGAAGACCAGCTTTAGTATTTTATTTGATCTATTAATGGTGTTAGTTAAATTTTCATTTAGTAAACTAATCAATACTATTAAAAGGGAAGGAGTCAAAAATCTACTTACAAAAGGTTGTTGCACCTATTTATTTTTTAGTCCAAACTATAGTATACAACTAAAATATTTTTAACTAACCCCTATTTTATAGCAACCATATAATGTCCTCTAACGTTTAAATAAATCTCACCCAGTTTAATAAAATCATGACTATAATATATGGAATGTTTCAAATAGTTATTTTACTTAAATCAACTTCCTTCAATTTAACATATATACATTTGATATAAACGGCACCGAAGTTTCAATACGTAAGGGTCATTATCATATATACCATCATCTTTCATCAGATCAAAATTTTCTTACGAGATCAACTTTTGAAATATAAATGAGCCATGTCTTATTAAACATTATTGATCAAACCTCAAGAGTATTTTCCACCCAAAATTTTATAAAACAAATCAATGAATTTTGCTAGGTCTGTAGTTTTTGGACCTAATTAGGTATTTAGAAAAAAATATTTGGATTCAGATCGGTTTATTTCGAATCTGGATTGTTTCGGCTACATAATTCAGATACCTATAAAATATTTGTTATTATTTTGTACATAACGGGTATGGATCTGTTAGATATTTAGGACTCAAATAATACTCAATAAACATAAAAATACTCGAAACACGAAAAATATCTAAAAATCTGAACAAATACCCGAAAATCTAAAAAATACTCAAAAGACCTAAATTTTTACCCAAAATCTGACCTAAATAAAATTGTATCTGAATACCCAAAAAAATATTTTTAAAATTTGAATTTTTACTCGAAATCCAAAACTATAACCGGAAATTCAAACAAAAAACTCAAAAAATATATGTATACCAAAAACATATCCAAAATACACAAATATGTCTAACATACACAAACATTTTGGGTACTTTGGCTCCCAAACGGGTTTCAGGTAGGTCTCAGACGCGAACAGAGAACCACATTTCTAAAAATATGTATTTTTCTCTGGACACAATGTGAACCAGTATTTTCGAGTTAATTTTGGTTTGATTTTTTGGGGTTCATGTAAAATACCCATGCGTAAGAGAGAATTACGTAAGATTTATACATAATTCTAAATAAAATAATTCATGAATTATATATATATTTTTTAAAATAATTCTTTTATATAATTTGACTTTATAACATAATAATGTAAAACAATCACAAAATACTAATTAACATAAAAATTTGATATAACAAAAGAACCCGTGCTTTCAAGCGCGGGTCAAGATCTAGTTATTCTATTATAATAAACCCTCTGTTTCATTTTAATTCTTGTTTTAAATTTTAAATTTTTATTTCAATGTAGATGATATTTTCAAAATTTTATGCAAAACTTTGATGTTATTTGATGTTTTTGACCATTTATGTTATATAGTATGACTTTTTTATTGGTTGGATATGCTTTAATTAATATAATTTATGGAAAATAGAAAAATGTATAAGAATTCACATATTTTTAATAAGTGTGCAAAAATTTGAAATATCAACTAATTTAAAACAGATGGAGTATATATTACATTTTAGTTCTTTTTGTTGACCTCTTACAATTAAGACATCTCCAATCTATAAACATTATTTTGGTGTCAAAACCATATTACTTTGCTGTATTTTCAGCATTAAAACATATTCTTTTCCGACTACCACTCCAAATTATATTTTATATTACAAATTTTGTTATTATTTAATAGAGTATATTTAGAATTTATAAACATTGGAGATTTCCTTGGGAGTTTTTCATTTCTCGAGCTCGTAAAAGCAAATTTTAATCTTCTATCATGATTAGCGTCAGAATCCAAGTGAAAAAGTTGGGAACTATAGTAAAGGTAGACTGTTGGAGCCTCACAAATTCTTTGGTAACCTATGTTTGTGTTTCTAAAATCGAAATCCAAGTCTACCGGTCCAAGGGAGTTTAAGATTACAACCTGGTTGGCTGGCTCAATCCTCATCTACCAAAAATGCGTAATACAGCTACAAAGCTCAAACACTTCTTAGTTCATGGAGGGCTTTATGATCAAGTCTTTGGAACTATGACTCAACTCAACGACCTATGAATAATTATTGATCCAAAATGTCAACGATAATGGAAACGATCACTCATGTGCGATTCACTTGCAATTATGCAAAGTACATTTCGGCGTTTATCAAACATATCCCAACATCTGGGGCTAGAACATCCATCGCCAAACAAAATGAAACAAAGAGACACATCTACTACAATGATACAGCAACAAACAAACTTTGGAACTTAAAAAATAAAAATGAAAAATTGAAGTGGAAAGAAAATCACAAAAAATAATCAGGAGTCTTGCGAGTGGTATCAGGTTCGACCTGTCTCGGTGCTGGATCGAACTGAAGGAAGTTCTGCTCCATCTTCTCTCCAATCTCAAGTATTGCTGCCATGTTTCCACATCTGTAACAGTAGTTTGGTGCACTAAACACTGTAACCACGTTCTTCTCCTATCAATACACACACAAAGATTCAGTATATCTGCAAGTATAGATGTCAACCGATGTTAATGCACATAATACATAAACAGACAGTACCTGACACCAATTAAAGCCTTCCATTACAAGTTGATGCGCTCTTGATATCAAACTCAGTCCATTATTATGATTAAATTGAGTCGCAATGTCCTGTCCAAATGTGTAACCAGCACCACGGGGAGATATTCCCCAACCACAACGGTCGTCTGGATCAGACCAGAGTAAATCGCACATTGGTCCTTCGTGTGGAACCTACAGTCCAAGAGTGTATCACATATCAGATGATAAAAACCACTTCCTACTCTTTTCAGACGCCAAAACTATGTCTTAACGAAAAGAGGAGACGTTTTACTTATGGCCAGACCAAAACAAATGCCTTTTCAAAGAAAAATAGTAATCATAATTACCTCCTGTATGCGATCCAAGCTTCGGATATTGTCAAGGGTATCCAGAGAAGGTGAAAGCCCTCCATGTAAACAGAAAACCTGTAATTGAATACAGTTGTTAAAGATGAAATGCGGAAAGGACACATTGTAACTTATAAGAATAGCTCAAACCTGACTCTCAATAAGTGCTGTAAGAGGTAGGTAATCAAAGAGGTCCGTAAAATGCTTCCACACGTTTGCATTGCCGTATTTCCTCAAGCACTCGTCATAAAAACCATATCTGAGTACACAAAAGTAAAAAACAAAAAACAGACATGAATTGACGCCGGAAAATGAAATAAAAATGTTTGGTTCCTGTCCTGTTCTTTTCGATTCATTTTGTTCACTTTGCATCGTGTTCATAGCAATCTCAAGGGACCCTATCGCCTAGGGTCGGCTCACGCCTTTTAAAACTAAGCTCGGAAGGAAATAAAATACTAGTTTTTTATGTAGGAAATAAAATACTTACACTTGTGTAATTTGACGACTCTCATGATTACCGCGCAGGATCGTGAGTCTGTCTCTGTAACGCACCTTCAGTGCCACCAATAGGGAGACTGTTTCAACTGAGTAGTAGCCACGATCTGCAGAAACATAGCCGAGACGAATGATAAAACCAAAGACATTCAAACTTGAACCAGACAAAAGATTTGAAATTTAAGGAAAGTGTCTTCACGAAAATTAAACACCACAATGCTTAAAGCCTAATGATGGTTGTATAACAAAAGCTAATGATCACAACATCAACCTTAAACCAACAGATAACCAACCACATCAGACAGTGAAACAAAAGACACTGGTTAGCTTTTATGGGCAAATCACATGCCATGGACAAAGGGTCTTGTAATAAAAGTGGAACATCAATCAAAAGCTGTTTATTCCAGTAAATGTTAAGTCTCCTCAATTAGAAGCATAACACAAAACATAGATCTATGACGACTCATCAATCAATTGTCATGAATCAAGAACATACATACCTACGTAATCACCCATGAAGAGGTAATTAGTATCAGGCGGGTTACCACCGATACGGAAGAGCTCGATTAGGTCATAGAACTGGCCGTGTATATCGCCGCATACGGTAACCGGACACTTAACCGGTTGAACATTCCATTCCTCAACGAGAATGGCCTTGGCTTGATCGCATAGGATCTTCACGTCCCCTTCAGCCAACGGCTTACACTCCATCAGCTGCTCGATCTGACGGTCCAGATCCCCGTTTGACGCCATCTCCTCCCAAATCTTACGATTAGCTTCCGACGCTTGCGATTCGAACACGGCGGCGACGGCGGAGGAAGAGGATAAAAGTCGCCGATGGTTTTACGGGTTGATCATCACGCGCCGTCTCTCTCTCTGCGCAAATGAAGATATTTATTTGGCTTTAGTATTATTTTCAGACAAACTGTTTTTTTTTCTTTTTTGTACTTGTTAAAAAAAAGTATGTGACGTGGGATGGAACCGGGTCAAAAGGAACTGACACGTGGCGAATCCTTTCTCTTCTTTGGTTTTGAATCTTCTGATGAGAAAAGAAGTTCATTTGTTGGGTTTTGTAACAAGTACGATCTGCTCTAGATTTAGTGGCGCTTGGCTTTAGCCGTTACCAGTTGATTGACAGGTTTGGTCTGGTTATCGATTGAACCTAAATCCATAATACCAGTATGATTTCTAATCCTTAACCTGTTAACCAATTCTGATTATGAAATTTGGATTACTTGATGAGCAATGCGATTCTTGGTTTTGTTTGGCATCAGGGTAATACATGAAGTGTGGAATCTGATCTTCCTGCGTCGATAGTCTCCGAGTTGTTATGGTAATACTCTGTTTTATATCTCGTTTATTACAAATAAGTTTAGTTTTTCATTGTGTGGTTACACAAAGTCGATATGAATGTGGTTACAAAACTTCGAACTAAACACTGATACATCAGCTTAGAGTTAATGAATTTCAAGATAAACCAATGAGTCTTCTTCACAAGCTCAACTTTAAGTGTTGTCTCTTTCAGCTATGTTGCCATTTGTGGACCTGTGGTTGTGGTGCAAGAAAACAAATCAGTGGAGGATTACGCTAAGTGAAGTATCTAGACCACACACTCGTCTCTCCAGGGATACCCTCTCCATAAATTACTGAAAGAGAACTAATTTGAAATCCATAGAGAATTCAATTAAAGTAGTCTTTCGTTGTCCTTGAGCTTTTTGTTTGGTAAAATAAAAAATATTCAAAGATATAATAAACAACTTATTTGATTAATCTCAAACGTAAGACCAATAAATAAAATAATTTCCCAAACTCAATAGTACATACATGCCGTGGTTAAGAGAAGATAACAAAATTTTATCATGAATGTTAATTTATTTATTTAATCTATTTTTAAAGACATCATTGATGCCTATATCTCTCACAATGAAGAACATTCATTTTGTGATGCCTAGTAAGAAGGGCACAGGAGGATGTTGAGGAATGGCAGAGAAGGAGGGTGGAGGAAAAAACCGAGGCTGAGAGAAATGCGGATAAGAGACCCATGAATTCTACCCGAGCTCCACGGTGGGTTCATCCTCCTAAAGACTGGCTGAAATATAATACCGACGGTGCTTGGCATAAAGAGAGAGATAATAGCGGTTTAGGTTGGATTTGCAGAGATGAGAAGGGTAGTATGATATGGGCGGGGGCGAGAGCTGTGACAAAGGCGGCATCACCGATTCTTGCGGAAGCAGAAGCACTTAAGTGGAGCGCATAGACAATGGCGAGTTTTGGTTATAAAAATGTCATCTTTGAATCAGATTCTCTAGCTCTGGTTAAGATGATAAACGGGAGTGAAGCAGTATGGCCAGTCTTAAAGCCGATCATTGAGGTGATCCGCTTCTCTTTGTCACAGATTCAGAGCTGCAAAGTGCAGTACTATCCAAGAGGTGGGAATAAGGCAGCTGATAGAATAGCAAAGGAGTCTTTTACATTTGTGTAGTATTCCTAAGTTATATTCTGTAGTGCCATTGTGGCTAAGGTTTAAGGTTTGGAATGATAACAATGTGTATCAGAACTATGTTGGAGAATGAGAAGTATTTGATGAGCCAAAAAAAAAAATAGAACATTCATTTTGTATGCAGTTAAGGGATGATGTATCCAACAAAAGCAAGGATAGTTTACAGGAATATATATCAGGACTGGGTAAATTCTACCTTGGGCCACACAAGAATAATAGACGAAAACTGGCCCATTAAAAATTTAACATATAACTTAAAATAATATGGGGCGTTCCGAGAATTGAACTCGGGACCTCTCGCACCCTAAGCGAGAATCATACCACTAGACCAAACGCCCTATATTGATACAAATGTGAATATGTACGTATATATATATATTACGATACGAAAATAACACTAAAACTTGACTAGTCATCAATGAATTTCAAAGAAACCAAAAACAGTCGTCAAGGTTTTTCAATTTCAGATTTCAACCAAATGTCAGTTTACTCATCCCATGTGAGAACATTAAAAAAGTGCAAGAGAAACATATAAATTAGGCTAACATTGACCTTTGCATTTAAAATGTATGTTAACATTGTTGCTCACTGAATCCTTGCCTAAACAATTCAAAAACTCATTCAGTAAGACTGTATTGATTGATAGAGCATTAGCATTAGCATTATACTCTACATTATCCAATCAACAATTGTTAAAAAAATATTTACAGCAGCATTTACTAAATGCTAATGTTCTCCAAATGCTCTCTAGCCAATGCTCTCATATGAAGCTTTTAGAAGGGAATTTGCATTTATAATTTATAAAATTAAGGAAATATATAATTTATTTATTTATTTTATTTAATAATAGCATAAAATTATTTTTATATCCAGAAAATAAAATATTGATTTCTAAAATTAATTTACAATAAAAAATAGAATTTCACATTTAAAATATAATTTAATTTATATAATTTAATATATTTTAAATGTGAAAAATATTTTTAAAAATAGATATTTTAATTATAACATTTATTTTAAAATAATATTTTCGATATAAACATAAATTTTAAATTATTAACTAAAATAAATAAATTATATATCTTTTTACTTTTATATGTTAATATATTTATATATATATATATATTATAAATATCTTCATTGAAAATAAATATATTATATACTAATTTTTATAATAATTTTAAATAGCATACTCATACTGCTTTCTGGACAGTTGATAAATTTTGAAAAGTCTTCGATTCAATTTGGACACAAGATTGAGGAATCGGTCAGGCAGGTACTAAGAGATATTTTGGGAATTCAGAATTTGGGGGGAATGGGATCTTATCTAGGATTACCGGAAAATCTTGGGGGCGCCAAGATTCAAGTTTTTGGCTTTGTGCAGGATCGTCTAAACAGCAGGGTCAACGGTTGGACTTTTAAGTTTTTCACGAAAGGAGGAAAGGAAGTGATTATTAAATCAGTGATTACGGCATTGCCGAATCATACGATGTCGTGTTACCGTTTACCTAAGGCAATCACAAAAAAATTGACGAGTGCGGTAGCACAATTCTGGTGGAGTCCTGGGGGCAGTTCAAGAGGTATGCATTGGAAATCATGGGATACAGTATGCGTCAGTAAGGAAGACGGGGGTTTGGGTTTTAAGGATATAACTGACTTCAATACCGCAATGCTTGGTAAGCAGTTATGGAGGCTGATAGAAAAGCCAAACACTTTATTCTCTCGAGTTTTCAAGGGGAGGTATTTTCGGCATGCCTCACCTCTTGAACCGATCCGTTCATACTCTCCGTCATATGGCTGGAGGAGTATTGTATCTGCTAGATCTCTGGTAAGCAAAGGACTAATCAAACGGGTGGGAACATGATCTTCTATATCTGTATGGAACGATCCTTGGCTCCCAACCACTCGCCCGAGACCAGCCAATAAAAATCAACATCATTTGTATCCTGATCTCACAGTGGCTTCACTTATTGATCCCACTTCGCGACAATGGAATTCGCAGGTCCTACGGGATTTGGTAGACCCTCAGGATGTGAAAATTATAGAAAGTATACCACTGAGCAGAAATCAGATGATCGATAGAGAAGGATGGCATTTCACACACAATAGAACATTTACAGTCAAATCAGGATACCAGGTGGAGCGAATTTACCCGGACAGAGAACGACCACCATTATTGATGGGACCAACAGTTGACGTCCTGAAGGCTTTTTGTTGGAAAATCAGGTGTCCACCAAAAATAAAACATTTTCTTTGGCAATTGGTTTCAGGGTGTGTGGCAGTTAAGAAGAATCTGAAGGCGCGAGGATTGCAAGGTGAGATATGTTGTGCAAGATGTGGAGCGGAGGAGGAGTCGATTAATCACGTATTTTTTGAATGTCCCCCAACATGTCAGGTTTGGGCTCTTTCAAAGATTCCAACAAATCCAGCCGTCTTTCCAACGAATTCTCTTTTTACGAATATGGATCATCTTTTTTGGCGGGTTGTCCCGCAGATGGAGGATCATCAGTTCACTTGGATACTATGGTATATTTGAAAAGGAAGAAATAATAAGGTTTTTAGTAATTTGGATATGGATCCTAAGGATACTCTTAAGTTGGCAGAAACGGAATCGACACTCTGGGCAGAGGCATAACTTTTGAATGAACAGAAAACGGGAACACAGGTACATGTTACGTCTCTTCCGTCAATTCCCGGACGATGGTGTTTTACAGATGGATCGTGGAAAGAAGGTGATATTTTCTCTGGTCAGGGTTGATTTAGTACTTTAGAAGGCTTTGAGGGACTGATGGGAGCAAGGAACGTCCGGGCTACTCTAACCCCTTTGCATGCAGAGATGGAGGCGCTACTATGGGCTATGGAATGTATGCGTAATTTACGATAATTTCAGGTTACATTTGCAACGGATTGTTCTCAATTGGTGAAGATGGTTTCGGAACCAGAGAAATGGCCAGCTTTTGCAAGTTATATGGAAGATATTCAGAATCTGAAAGAGAGCTTCATACGATCAGAGATCATTCATGTGCTAAGAATGAAAAATACAAAGGCGGATAGCCTAGCACGCAGTGTCAGGATTCAGCCGTCTTTCGTCGTTCACATGGATCAACATCTCCCAACTTGGTTTACAGGATCAATATGAATCTGTAATGTTGTCGACAAAAAAAAAAGTTACTGCTAATGCTAATGCTTTACCAATAAAGGCCTAATACTATTAAGTCCATAGTTGTACCAATTCTAAGTCCTAATCTACCAAAAAATCATTATAAAATATCTAATATGCATAACATAATAATGATTTTCAAATTATTAAGATGTAACTTCCGTCAATAATACCAATTTATTAGTTACTAGGGTCTTTGCCCGGGCTACGCCCGGATAAATTTCTTCTTATAATTATTAATTAATTTTAGCTTGTTTATTTTTTATAAAAGCATGTATATATATTATTTCAAAATTGACTACCAAAAATATAAGTAATAATACGCAAATTAATTTATTATGTTGTCCAATGAATTTGAAATGAATAAACTCAGAGATTGATTGGTAATGGTGGTAAATGTTTTAGACATTCACTTTTTCTATAAATTTGTTTTTTTTTTTAAACAATCATAATTTAGCTTTTAAAATTAAAGATACAGTATAATTTTTTTTAAAATAATATATTAGTTTTCAAAATCAACTTTTCTAAAGATTTAATTCAGTGCTTTGAAAATAAATATATAACAAAACAATTAAAGCCGAAAAAAACAATTCACATATTATTTTCTAAAGTAAAACCAAAAACAAAATCCACAGAACAACCTCTCACTCTTTGTTGTTTATTTATTATTAAAATTAACAAAAAGTGATGAATAGTCAATATTTTTAAGTTTCAGCTAAAACCTTGGGAAATTGTCAAAAATACAATTTTCAAAGTACTACTTTTCATGTTTACACTAACCAATTTTACCCTCATATTTAATGAAAGATAAAAGACATTTATAACCTTTTGATTAACTTTGACAAAAAAAAAATATGATTAACTAATCTAAACTTAAAACATCAACTCTGAACCCTAAATCATCAACTCTAAACCTTAAACCATGAAACATCAACTCTAAACTCTAAACCCCGAAACATCAACTCTAAACCCTAAATCCTAAACCTTCAAATTTAAACCCTAAAACATCAACTCTAAACCCTAAAAGTAAACCCTAAACTCAAAATCTAAACTTAAAACATCAACTTTAAACCCTAAATCATCAACTTTAAACCCTAAACCATGAAACATCAACTATAAAACCTAAATCCCGAAACGTCAACTCTAAATCCTAAACTCTAAACCTTCAGATCTAAACCCTAAATCATCAACTCTAAACCCTAAATTTAAACCCTAAACCCTATATTTTACTGAAATTTGAACCCTAAACCCTAAACCCCTAAACCTTCAAATCTAAACCCTAGGGTTTAGGATTTAGGGTTTTGAGTTTAAGGTTTTGAGTTGAAGGTTTAGGGTTTAGAGTTGATGTTTTAGGGTTTAGGGTTAATTTTTTAGGGTTTAGAGTTTACTTTTTAGGGTAAAGTGTTGATAGTTTAAGGTTTAGTGTTGATGGTTTAGGGTTTAGAGTTGAAGTTTAAGGTTTAGGGTCTAGAGTTGATGTTTCGGGGTATAGGGTTTCAAGTTGATGTTTCAGGATTTATGGTTCATATTTAAAGAAAAAAGGATTGAGGATTGATGGTTTTGGGTTTAGCGTTTGTATTTTCAAAAAAAAAAAAGTTTATGATTAATGGTTTAGGGTTTAGAGTTGAGTTTTGAGTAATTAACCCCTTCAGACAAAAATATTTATATTGGGATATTTAGATAATGGTTAATTTTTTTAAAAAATAGTTTTTGTTGAATTTAAGTGATTGAAAATTAGTTTAAAGTTCTCAAACACTTATTTGTGTTTAATCTAAATATTTATTTATCTGATTATGATTTTTTTCTCGATGCCACACACCAGATTTTATATTATATATTATAAATACATAGTTTGATTGTTAATTTGTATTTTAATAAATTTCAAATTAATCTTTTCGTGACTTCTTAAAAAATATTCTCAACAAAATATTTTGCATAAGATATTGTGAACTTTTCTTATATATTACTTTAAAAACTTCTGTAATACTCATTTATTTCTGAAGCTTTTTGAAATTAAATTTTCACGGTTTTCTTATTAGCTATAAAACAATACTCACAACACAGTTAATTTCAATCTATATTTTTATATGATCTACTATACTAAAATTAAAAATTGCTACCAAGCATGGACAATGGCCAAACAGCCGTAAGAACACCATTTTAAACAACAATTCTTCATGCAGCAACATTAGCTCCTCCAGCTAAGAAGCTTAACTGTTAAAACTTCCCCTTCTTCCGAACATATAACACTTTTGATGTGCTGAGCACCAAAATTTTTGTGGATCACTATCTTTCATAGAAGAAGTTTGAAGCATATCTCCACTGTTCTTGTAAAATAATTTCCCGTCTTTCAGAAAAACCTCAGAAGCTTGCCTTTCCATATACACAAAGCATAATCATGTCAACAAAAAGAAATAGATACTAACCAGACCAAGGTACTTAATTAATGTTGAAGTTTCAACCGAGACACTTCTTCACAAGTTTTACTTCTTTCTCCTTGCCAATATCAAACCTGTAACATTTCAATCAAACACATCTAAGTTTATTTTTGATTGGCACAAACCTTTTGACATAAATGGGGGAAAAGGAGCCTGTGAGAAGTAATTACCAGTAGAAGGTCTCTACTCTGGAAGTGGAGCAACTTATAGTAAAAATGAAGGTTATGTCCATACCGATGTCAAAGGTCACAAACCTTTACCAACCTCATCTGCTCTTGTCCAAGCTCGAGATCCCACCTGGAATTCACGGTTTCATGTTTCTTGATATCAAAGAATGATATATAACTTATCTTTACCTCACCAAAGTCTAAGAGTTTCTGCCTGTGATTGAAACAAAGGGGATTTATCATACAACATAAGATCACGACAACACAATAACACCAGAAGTTTTGAGATCAAAACACTAACAGGTAACACCTTTGCTCCACGAGCACTGCACAGCCTGCGAGCTTTCACCTGGTACCAAATCTTTTGTAAAATTTATGTAACTTAAGAGCAGCTTCGTTTGGGGTTCCTCAGATCAAGAACTGAAATTTATCTAAAAATCCCAACAATGTGTAACTCAGAGCGAGATCATTCTCTCCGGTTGCATCCATTTGAAGGGAATGGATTTCTCAACAACCATTTTACCACAAAATCCCAAGATCGTGGGCTCTAGAGTTTTGTTGTTGAAACTGACAGATCTCTTAACCAGGAGTCTAGATCAGCCTCCATGTCATATTCAACATATCCCACAATACAATAGTGAGATTCTGACTTGAAGTGAAACATCAAGAATTTGTAATGTCTGACTCATACATGTTTGTATATATATACATAAACCCAAAAAAAACATGAAAATAAACTACAAACAGAGAAAGAAGCGCATTTCACACACAACGTCTGAACAATAGATTCAGCCAAAGAACAAAGATTGAAAAAAAAAAAATCAGAGCTTCTCAAATCTATAAAAACAGAGCAACTCACTGAGAAGATTTAGTCTTAGTCAAGATGAATAAGTACCTTGAATATACCACCAGAAATGTATTTACAACTGCATTTTCCCTTTTGTTGAGCAAGCTGCGAAAACAGAGAGAGAGAGAGAGTGATGAAAGATGGCAAAAAAGAGACTGGATAACACTATATATAATCAGAGAAAAGTTGAAAAACTTGAGTCAATGAAATAATTAATTTAGTTTTAGGGACCTCTATGTACGTAGCTCTGGTTTCCATGTGGGTAAATGGAATCTGTCAGACCCTTGTGGCTGCAGATGCATCTTTCCAATACAAATCTGGACAATTCTCTAAATAACATGCCACATCCATCACATAACTGAAAGGAAAAAATATTTTGAATGGACAATGAAATCATTAGGGTAGTAGTAGAAGCTAAGTTGCTGGAATTAATAAAAAAAAAAGAAGGAATCTGATGAAGTGCAGAGATGAATATATGAAAGGCATATGTGTTGGTTCATGCCAAACTCAAAATCAGCATCACCACACACAGCCAAATAAAATTAACATCACCATGCATCCGACACGAAACAAAATATGAACACTTTATGTTACAAATCACTCTTAGGGCCAACTTCTTTGAGGGATTAACCATACCTGCTAAGAAACGATTTCCGAAGACTGATCCAGAAGGAGTTTTCTCGACATTCTCGTACTTTGCTGAGATCGACTAAAGCAAGCCGCATTCAGTGGATCTTAATTTTTTTTTTTTATCAATCAGTGGATCTTAATTTCCGGCGGAGATTGATAAGGTTTTTTCATCGCTAGATATAGAGAGAGCAGAGAAAGAGGAGTCGAAGAGGATTCATGGGCGAAGTTAATGCAAAAAAATAGATAAACTGTTAAGAATGAGAAATCGGAAAGGTCATCAAAAAGAAAAACAATATCGTCTGTTGGTTAGACTGAAGAACGCTGACATGGCACAATACAATAGTGTGATTGGTCTGAATATTTTTGCATACGTGACACTCTCCCTATTAAGCTTATTTAACTTTTAGTATAGTATATATAGATACTAAATTTATCATTAATACTAGTTTTACTTAGTTGTCCTATTGAAGGAACTCCAATTGATTTTCTAATCTACTTGAAGTTTAATATGATTCAACCAATGCAATCTATTTGTTACTAGTTAAAGTCTTAACCGACCCAAAAACCATGCTAAAACACCCAATGTGTATAATCAAATACAATTAAATGAGATTTCCAATTCAATCCCAAGATTTTCAAATGCAAAACCCAATTTAGAGCATAAACTATTACGTTGAAGAACGTAATTAGGGTCATATGTACCAATTTCCCTAGACATATTTGTCACAATTGAACCAAGTTACCTTGACTAGTGGTTAAAAAGATTACAGCTAGAACTTTCGCCTTGGGTTCGAGTAGTATTGGCGACCTAGGAAGGCATTTCGCGTATTCGGATGCCACCCAAGGCCTCGTAAGATTAGTTTTTGGGCTTAAAATATTTTTGGGATCCCACGTATCAGAAAAATCAAAAGAAAAAAATATTTTTCACGCTGAAAACATCAAAAAGTTCTAGATGTAGATTAATGTTTTCTAATTCGGAAGATTTTATAATAAATTAAAGTATATTAGAAACAAATAAAGAGAATAAATTATAGGAGTGGACGCGGAACAAATATTCAATATTTTAAGGATATACGTGATCCGCTCTGCTATCACAAACAATTAGTTTACCAGTTCGATATGCTCTGCAACTTTACAAATATTTGATGTTCCGGATATCTAGAATAACTGGTGTTTCAATCAGACCGTAAGAATTAATTAAAAAATTATTGTAAAATAATAATATTTCATTACAAACTTTTTAAAAGTTATTTACTTGTAAATTTTAAAAAGAAAAAATCAATTTAGTGAACAAAAATAGTTTAAAACTTATATAGAGATATATACATAAATTTTATATACATTTATATATGCATATGTCGGATCGGATATTTGTTTTTTAAAATATTAGTATTTGTGATTTATTCTATTTTTATGAGTACTGAATTGTAGTATACTAGTATTTATTTTTTGTAGTATTTATTTTGATTTGTAAAGTTACATATATCAAAAAATTAGATAGAATTGAAATGAATAACATATCAAATCAAATTTTCAGATATTTTACCCACCCCTACAAGTTTAATTATTACTAGATTTCCACCCGCACAACCGTGCGGGTATATATTTTCACATTTATATATATATATACATATTTATTTTACATAATTATTATATATTTTTAATGTTATTCACATATTTAAATGTTAGTATAGTTATGCCAAATATAATAATTTTATAGTTTTCATGCTGTAAATTAAAATCATCACATATATATGTTACTTATTATATATTTGTCCTATTGAATTTGCGTTTGATTACTAAACTAAAATTTTTAATGCATGAAACAACATATATGAAAACAATTTTGTATTTAATTTATTATAATCATGATCCGTAATTCAAATCGCTAGATTTTTTTAGTAATTTATTAATGTTTATTAATTTTATATAATAAATTACTGTATATTAAAAAGTTTAAGATAAGTTAATTTTTTATACATGAATTATATAGTTTACTAATATTAACCCGTTCTACCAACATATTATATTTTTAGCATAAATATTTTACATTTATGAAAATAAAATATGTTAACTTATCAATTTAAAATAATTTTATCATATTTTGTTCAATATAACATTTTTATTTTAAAATGATAGATATTATTATAAAATTGATAAAATAGGATATAGTTTTATTCTCTTAGTAACATTTCATTACTAATTACAAAATTAGTTGAAAATATTTATATTCAATTTATGAATCTTATTATAATATTTTTCAAGAGATTTGTTAGAATTTTATATTTTTTTAAAAAAAATTAAAAGATATAAAAGATATTATGATTAAAGTAGTTAAAAACATTATATATATTAGCATTAGTGATATACATTTAATAGAAAATTTAAATGATGGTCCAAATAAAAATATCACTCATCAAAAAATCATGATTTTTACTTTATTAGAAAAAAATTTGAAAAATTAAAATAGAAATAAATATTTATTTCTAACAAAATCTTTAAAAATTATTAGTAAATATATTTTTGAAATTAATTAATTTAATTTTATTTAAATTTTCGTTTATAAACCAAAACTATATTCAATTTTAATTTCTAATTATATTTTATGGTAATTTAAATTAAAACTAACTAATTTTTGAAAGTAAATTTAAAAAGATTCTAAGAAGATTTTAAAAAGATTTTGTTAGAACATTTTAAATATATTCATTTGTATTTCAAATAAAAAGATAAAGATATTAAAAGATATAATAATGAACTTATGTAAAATATGATATTTTCTAGGAATAGTCCAAATTAAGAAATCACACATGAAAAGAAGTCATGACTTCTGTTTTAATATATTAGATTTTTGTTAGCATATTGACCTGCTAAATGTTCAAAAACACTTGTTATAAAGTCTTGAAGACGACCCCACGTGCCAAATATCGATATACATTTGTTACGTAATTACTACACAAGAGGGTAAACTGCCACTTAGAACAATGCCGTTTGAGATTGTTGGTCGCTTCTTTTGTTCGTCTGTAATTCTACACGTACATTATACATATGTCTTCTTCTTTTTGTCAGCGATTATACATATGTCTTACTTACCAAAAATCCAACATTCACCGGAACTACTTGCCAGAGGATTATCTTTGTGTTGCCACTTCTTTTTGTTTCTCTCTCGTTCTCTCCCTCTCTCTCTCTCTATATATATATATGAATATATACATATATATATATATATCATTAATTGACTGAACTTTGTAAAACATGAGTTCGTAGTATTTTTTTTGACATTTTGTTATAGTTTAACTTTCAGATGTTTTCAGCAATTGTACTCGATCACATATGTGTATATGTATGAACCAATTATCTGTAGAAGTATTGTGGTGCAGTGGTGTTAGATAATGCATTTTCTACATCTGGCCATTCTAAAAGAGAAAATGTTTCTATTTAATTTCCAAGTTATGTGAATCTTAAACTGGTGAGAGAGAATTAAAAGAAACAAAGGAAAGATGTTTTATTACATATATGATTGATTGATGAACAAAGAAAACAATGAACACAGATAGAGTTTTATTATTAAACGTAGGTTATAACTCTTCTCCTCTTAACTTTGTAGTCTTTAATTTCTTTCAGGGAATATATAGACATAGTCTTGGACGACTGTTCAAGTAGCTTTCACGAACACAACAGGGAATGGTTTGGAGCTTAAAACCAAACGCCTAACGCCATTTTTGTCCTTAACGATCCCGACATTGATGCAATCTTTACCCTTAGGACAATACACAATCTTGTAGCCTTTAAGAGAATCTCCAGTTTTCTTGATCTGGAAGGAAGTCATGGACCGATCTTCTTTAGTTTTTGGCTTAGGACCAGCCGCTATGAACCACGTCTTACGGTCCTTGTCGGAAGGGGCGACCCACCAGTAGTTTGACTGGGAACAGGTCGTAGCTTTAGCATCCATCATGATGTTGAGGTTCTCTGATTCGGGAACGAACCCAACTCTTGACATCCAGCTTGAGAATTTTACGGGAATGCCCATCTTAACCTCTAAAGTTTCATGACCGACATAGAGAGGACATTGTTTGTCACCACGGGGGACTAGAGTCAGGCCGCCACCTGCAGCGCCGAAGATGCGAGGGATAACGTAGTAACTACCGCTGAAGATGAAATGACCTTTGGAATCGAGAACTGGTCCGCCAGCGTTTGCAGTCGCGGCCAGAACAGCAGTTAAGGTAAGGAAGTAAAACATAGGATTCATGGTTTTGGGTTTATGTAGTTGGTTTGATTTGAATGTTACTGTATGAAGAAAATGTGAGTTCATGTGATCGGTATTTATAGAGGGAACATGCACACACCAGCTTTGTAGACGCTTAAGTACATTGAGATTTGAGTTGTATGCTCCACTTTCCTTCCACGCGTTTTATAACGTGTGTTATTTTTTTTGTATGAGGAGATATAATTTTGGACCGTTGGATAACGAATAAGATTATGTATGTTCACCATCCATAGCTCTCATTTTATAAGTTTATTTATTTATTTAAACGTTACAAAGGAAAAAAAAACTCCCCTTATCGGTTCAATTTGGATTGGTTCGAAATTGAGCTCCCTGTCAAAAGTTTGGTTAACCGTCGGTACTTTCCACACATGTATTCGATTCTTGTGATATCATGAACGCAAACTCTTTTAGAAGATAGCGATAACAACAATGTTAGTTTAAAGAGGAAAGATACCAAAGCATGTGTTCATAGTGTATACGTCATTTTAGCCTCGTGTTTTCGTAACTTTCTCCTCGTCTGATTAATTCTGTGAGCAAATTGTTCAAGTGTGAAGTTGTAAAAGCTTTAACCTCCACCTAAATACATAGCTTTATGATATAAAATTTCTTTATTACTCTCAGTAACAGATTATGCCTCTTTCTTATCATCCAAGTTACAGATAATCTTTGTTCGACCTATCTAAAGAATTGAATCGGTTAGGATTGAATAATATTAGTCATGTTTTCGTACTCTTTTCATTTTTTTTAACGCTCATTTATTACGATCTTACAATTATGATATAGAAAATATTACATAGACGATTCGACAACCGACAATACTACCTGCCTTATGAAGACCTACGCCTAACTGTATCACCTGAGCCGTCCTATGAAGATCCACGCCTGGCCAGATTTACGTGCACCATGTTGAAGATTCCTTGCAAGCTTTTCCTCTGTAGTCTGCATAATTGTTTAATAAACCGCTCTCTCCGGGACTTGAAACCTAGATTTCCTGTAATCTGAAATAAATTGCATAGTCTGGGATTCGAACCCCAGACCTGGGTGTAGAAGCCTTTAAACCTTAACCAATAGGCTACGGTGCTTCCACTTACTCTTTTCATTTTGTAAGAGAAAACTGACCAAATATATATTTTGAAGGTTTTATGGAAATAATATTTTATATTCATCAGTTGACTATTGCATGCTTTTATATAAGAGAACTAGGTAATTACCCGCGCCTTGCGCGGGATGTGATGATTAGTTTTGTTATTTTAAATAAAAACACATTAAATATGTTTAATTTGGATATTGGTTCGGTTTTAAATGATTTTTTGGTTTATTCTGTTAGAATGTTTGATTTTTTAGTTTTTCGGTAAAAACCAAAAATTATTATTATTTATTTATTTTTATGTTATAAATTTTAGATAATCGTCATGTCGAACCAATGGTTTTATATTATAGTTTGTAAACGGATAATAGTTCAAGAAAAAGAAAAAAAAATTATTAAGACTAATCATTTCACTACAATTTGGTCGGTAGTGAAAGAAGCAATAAGAAAAAAATATTTCAACTTCCAAAAAAAAAATAGATACTTCAGTAGTGGTAAATACTTATAAAGTGCGGTGCACATGTATGTGTATGTAAAAGTATATAAAAATAAATGACAAATATATAAATATATTGTTAATTAATATTAAATGACATTTTTGTTCTAAATAATACATGAAAGATAAAATTAAAATTAATTAAAAATTAAAAAGGCCTTGACATTAGTGAATTTTTTTCATATAAAAAATCAACTGTATCCGTAAATAGAGCTGGGCACATGTCGAATATCCGAGTATTTGGAGGCATTCATGTCTATTCAATCTTTAGCCACTTGGATAGTCGGTGACTATGATATCCGAAATGATTTAGAATTTTAAAGAATATCCGATTTGATCCGTAAATAAAAAATTTAAAATAATTGAAAAGTTTAATAATAATGTTTTATTACAAAAATAAAATATTATTTGCTTTTTAAATTTTAATACCTAATAAAATAAATTTAATTCATAAAAATATTGTAAAACTTATATAAATTATAATATATATAACATGTATATATATATAATTATGTACATATATGTGTATATATATGCATATAACAGATCGAATTTGATAATCACTCCTAAAAATATTGGTATTTGTGATTTGTTTTTTTTTAATTGTATTTTAGTAATTGATGTGCTTCGTAGAGTTACGGATATCCATATTTTTTGGTTCAATTCAAAACGGATAACGAATTGAATCAAAACTTATAAATATTTTGCCCAACTTTATCGGTAAACAATAAAAATAATATATATATATATAGTTTAGCTTTTGATTCGTTATTTGTTTTGATTCGAACCGAAAAATCCAAAGTTTTATAGGAACCATGCATATGAGTTTTATATTAAAAAAATACAAAGTATATAGTGTAAACACATTTATGAATATAGTGTGAACGCGTTAGCATATTTATTATCAAATCATTGTGAGGCTGCCACGTGTCTATTATAGTGTGAATGCATTTATTACAATGTTTCTCCTTTAATATATAAGGGATACTAGTTTCTACGGCGTTAATGGAATTTTTTTTAGATGTGGAGCCTTTCGGAATCAGTCACTATAAAAAGTTTACCCACAACAGTATTTTGGTTTTATTTCTCTTTCATTACTCTTTTCTCCCAAACAATTAGGAGTTTCACCTCTATCATCTTCAAGCTTCGATGACCGTCTCGTCCTCCCATCGGAGGCACCCTTGTGCTCCTTCACTTCTGATCTTCTTCGTTTGTCTCTGTCTCTTCTTATGGCATAAGGAGAGGTTCAGTTACATTAAGATCTGAAAACCTTGTTAGATCTTTCGGCTTCTTGGTGGTTTGAAGATGCGTGAGGACAACTACCTTCTTCTTCCGGGCTCGCCTCCGATCTCTTTGGTTCTCCGGTTATTTTTTGTGTTCGTGGCTGTCCTCTCCCAAGTGTGACATCGTAGGTAACCAAAGTAACCATATTACCCGATTCGGTTCAGGTATTTTGTATCCAAACTACCTAAATATACCAAAAAATAACCAAAAATACTCATTAGATATGGTTTTGTTTGAGTATTTCTATCCAAACTATCATATTTTATCAGAAAATACACAAAAAGTATTGAAAATAACTAATATATTTAATTTATAATTTTAATTTAAATTATTAAAATAATTATACATATAATTATAAATAATATTTGTAATGATATATTTCAGATATCTTCGGATACTCATTAGGTTCTCGGTTCGGATCGGGATGGGTACCGGTTCTTCGGATACATCAATTTAAGACCCATTCGGTTATTTACCCCGGGTCCGATCGGATTCGAAATCCTGATTTTCGGATCAGTTTCGGGTTGGTTCTTCGGTTCCGGATATTTTACCCAAACCCTAGCGGTTACTAATAAACTACTTCAGCACATAAGACATAACATAAAGCCAAGAAAACTAATCTCACACAACAAACATATGGAATGCCCTCAAGTTAAAGGTTTTCACAAAGCGAAGGATCAACCCTGTTTCTGGCTTGGAACACACATCAATTCCTTTGCAAATGGTTAAGAAGGAACCTCCACCATCTGATGGCTGTAACACGAATCCGTCTGCTGTACTCAAAGCTCAAGCTGTGAGAAGTTCGTCAAGCAACATTCACACAGCGTCTGTAACAAACAAATACAAAAACAGGTACGACAACGAATATATCTTGCTACCAACATAAACTTGGTACCACCCTCTTTTCGGTTATACCACCACCCTCAACTCACACAAACTCATCTCTTTTAAAACAACTAACAATCCGCGGAAAGCGCGGACACCCTGTATATAAAAAAACTCTATAATAAAAAGAGAAATTATCAAAATCCCATTCAAAACCATCTGTCTGGTTCCAAAGGTTATACGTAGATAAAAAAAAACTTTAAATACACATACACATACCACCACATACACACATACATCAAGTCATTAACATTCACAGGCGCTTCTCTTCCCTCTCTTGCTCGAGCTTTTTAGCCTTTGGTTTCTACGGGTAACCTCTTTCTCTTCCCCCGAAAACTATTTCTATCTTCTCAGAGACAAAGAGGGGAAAGAGATACAGAGATCCAAAGCAAAAGCAACCTTGTCCGTTTGCTTCCTCTTTCGTGTGAAAGATTCGTTATCCCTTTTCTCTTTCGGCAAACTCAGGGCGGCGATCCACTCTCCTCCGTCGCTTCTATGTAAGTCTTAAGGAACCTAGAAGTTGTCTCTGTCCCCTTTGAATAATGTGATCCGGTCTCCACACGGTTTCAAATATCCAAAAATCTCCTTCCCTTACTTTTCTTCTTCTTCTTCTTCTGTTTCTCGTCTTTGATTCTTGTTTGATAGATCTGGTCTCTGTCTGTTACAGTGAAGAGGGTTAGAGAATAATTTGAATTTGGTTTGCTTCTCCGACTTCGATTGGTTTCAGGGCACACAGTGAAGCGTGTTAAATCTTTGTTTTTTTTCTTTTGTGTTAGAAATCAAAAAAGAAATGAAGAGGGTTAGAGAAGAGGTCTACGTTGAACGAGGAGGACATGCTGTTTCGTCTCGAGGTGAAACGTAAGTTCTTTGTCCTGGTCTGAATCCTAATTTGCCTGATTTGTCTTTTTTTAATTCAAATTCTGCCTTTTTCCGTACAAAATTAATTTTGATTTTTCTTTATGTTAAATGCGGAAAAGAAACTAACTTTATTATGTTTGTGTGATGCAGAAATGGTAAGGCTCTAACGATTGGTGGAGGAGGAAACATGGGAGGGCTGACAACAGGTGATGCCTTGAGCTACCTCAAAGCTGTGAAAGATATGTTTCAAGACAAGAAAGACAAGTATGACACTTTCCTTGAAGTCATGAAGGACTTTAAAGCTCAGAGGTAATAAATATACCCTTCTTTGCTCTTCCATTTTTTTGGTCTGTCTTGTTTTGCTTAGTTTAGTTTCTTGGGTGTCTCGTGTTGGTTTGTTAGAGTTGACACAAGTGGTGTCATAGCGAGAGTAAGAGTGTTGTTCAAGGGCTATGATGACTTGCTTTTGGGGTTTAATACCTTCTTGCCCAAAGGGTACAAGATAACCCTTCCTGAGAAGAAGGCAGTTGATTTTGGAGAAGCTATTGAGTTTGTTAACAAGATCAAGGTATGTATATAATGTTGTAGAATTATATACCAATTTAGTTATAGATTTAAACCAGTTAAACGTTTATTTCTGCAGGCGCGGTTTGGAAGTGATGACCGTGCATATAAAAAGTTTCTAGACATCTTGAACATGTATAGAAAGGAAAGCAAGTCTATCTCTGATGTATATCAAGAGGTGTGTGTTTACAGTTGATGTGCATTTACTATTGATTTCCTCTACTTTTTTTTTTCTGATTGTTATCTGTTGTACAGGTTACTCTGTTGTTCCAGGACCATGAAGATCTGCTTGTGGAGTTCGCCCATTTCTTACCTGATAATTCAGGACCAGGTTCTGCTCATTACCCTCTGTCCGGAAGTAACGCAGTACCAGGTGCTCCAGTTCCTGCAATGCATCCAAGGAATTTTGAGAAGGTTTCTCGAAATTAAAATATTTTAATAATGATTTTAATTGTTTGTGGTAGAAAGCTTGCTTTGTGGCCATGCATGCTTAGGTTGGAAATTATTAACATTCTTTCCCTAGTTGTGGTTAGAGTGATCAATTAAGAGGATGAGCTAACTTATGTTAACCTTGATGGTTCAGAGTTTGAGTGTGATGTTTATACGGACTCTTTATCTGCCGCAGAGAATAAAAATACGGAATGAGTATACTGAACACTCTGATCAACGAGAAGATGGTGACGAGAACCTTGTGGCTTGCTCTGCTGGTAATTCTCTGGGAAGTGAGTATTTTGAATCACCTGTGTAGCATTTTTATTTATTAAGGCCTGGCTCAGCGCCTCTTGAGAGCAAAATTATAAATATATGTCTTCCACTTTTCAGTTATTTTTATATAAAAGGAAAAGTTATATATATCTGTGAGACATATCGTCATATTTTATGCTCTGGTCATGGTCAATCTTGTCTCTTATCAATCAAGGTCAATGGACAGGATACCTGAAGGTAGAGGACAAAGAGGGTATTCAAGATTATGAAAATGGCAGTAAAGACAATGGAAGTCACAAAATTCTACTATCTTCCAGCAACCATGTGGCCAAGGGTATTAATGAACTGGATCTTTCTGAGTGTGCTCAATGTTCTCCAAGTTATCGTCTCCTTCCAGATGATGTGAGCGCCTCTTAAACCTTTAAATAGTTTTGATCTATGAGACTTCATTTTAGTGTTCTTATGATCATTTGTTTTGGCTTTCTCCTTGTGTAGTATCTTATTCAGATCCCAAGCTACAGAAATACACTAGGTGAAAAGGTACTTAACGATCACTGGGTATCTGTCACATCGGGGAGTGAGGACTACTCATTCAAACACATGCGTAAAAACCAGTATGAAGAAAGCTTGTTTCGATGCGAGGATGACAGGTATGACATAAACTATATTTAGTAATCTTTCTAATTTCACCAAGTTGTCTGAAAATGTCTTGATCTTGTCTCAGGTTTGAGTTGGACATGTTATTAGAGTCTGTGAATGCAGCCATTACGCGTGTGGAAGCTCTTTTGGAGAAGATCAACAACAACACAATCTCTATAGAGACACCAATTTGTATCAAAGAACACTTATCAGGCAAGTAGTTGTTATGTTTATTATGTTCTGACTGGGGCTAATGCATTTATATATGATGATTTAACAGAGCTGAACCTAAGATGCATTGAGCGGTTGTACGGAGATTATGGGCTTGACGTCATGGATTTTCTGAAGAAGAATTCTCATATAGCCTTACCGGTGATACTAACTCGCTTGAAGCAGAAGCAAGAAGAATGGGCTAGGTGTCGCTCTGATTTCAGGAAAGTATGGGCTGAAGTATATGCTAAGAACCATCACAAGTCACTAGATCATCGAAGCTTCTATTTCAAGCAGCAGGACTCCAAGAATCTGAGCACAAAAGGTGTGTTTTCTTATAGTTTTATCACTCTAAATATAAGTTCATTTTGTTTATATAATACATACTTAAATTAGGTTGAAGAAGACAAAGAGAATGTCTTTGTATCACTTTTAATGTCTGCTGTGTCCTAAATGCAGGTTTAGTGGCGGAAATAAAAGATATCAGTGACAGAAAGCATATAGAAGATCCGCTTCATGCCATTGCTGTGGGAACTAAGCCCTCTTTCACCCCTGATGTGGAGTTCAGTTACACTGATACACAAGTTCATGCTGACCTTTATCAACTAATCAAGTATTATTGTGAAGAGATATGTGCTACGGAACAGTCGGATAAAGTAATGAAGCTGTGGGTAACCTTTTTGGAGCCCATGTTTGGCGTTCCTTCTAGGTCTCAAACTGATGAGACAGTGATAGATGTTGCAAAGTCCAAAGACAACCAAGAGCAGCGTGAGGCAGTGAAAGACAACACCCGTGACGGCTCTCCTGTCTCAAACCTTAAACCACTAACACCTCCAAAAACACCCAATAAAGAAAATCCAACAATAGGAAGCTCCTTTGCTGGTGCAGCTACGAATACTGAGGTAACTTGGTTGTCTCTTCTTTCTTTATCCTTTTTCTTCAACCAAAGCTGTATAGACATTTTCCACTAAATATAGTCTTAAGGCTTCGAATGTTTCAATCCTTAGTTAATAGTAACAAAAATTTCTACATATACCTATATATTTATATGTTTTTGTTACTACCGCACCGCAATTATTCTGGATGTTGCCATTCGGACCCTAAGTTCAGGAAAATTAATGATTGCTTTGCTTAAGTACCAATTATATGCATTAGCAAGACTTTAAAGAGTGACTAATCCAAAGCTTATTACATTAGGAGGCTTGAGAAAGATACTCTTATGTGTATATATATTCTTCTAACTTGTGTTTGTGGGTTCTACAGGATAGCCAGCCTAAGCTGGTGTCACCAAAGGATTTGGTAATAGAGGATTTAGAGAATCGTAGTAAGGTTAGTGTTGTATCAATGGGAGAGCCCCATAAGGTTGAGCGAGAAGAGGGTGAATTATCTCCCACCGAAAGTTTTGAGCATGACAACTCGGAGGTTTGTAGAGACAATGGCGTCGAGTCTGTGCAGAAACTGCCAGACAATGTAAGAAGTAATACATCCCCTGAAGATGATGGAAGTAAACCTACTCAAAAGTTATTAGAAGCGAATGAAAACGCCTCTAAAGTTCCGGCTTCAGGAAGCAAGTTTGGTGGCCAAGTTTCTTTAGATGAAGAGCATAAAAGAGCTATGAATTGTGACCAGCTTGATGAATCCTTCTCCACATTTTCAGAACGGTCTCTGCAACCTGTAAAGCCCCTTGCAAAGCATGTTCCTGTGGCACTACATGACTCCCCCAATGATTCTCGAGTTTTCTATGGGAATGATTCATTTTATGTTCTTTTTAGGCTTCATCAAGTAAGAGCAAGCTTCTCAAGTTCCTCAAAAAGTCAATTAAGTTCAAACCTTTAAATCTGTTTTTTTTTCTGTAGATGTTGTACGAGAGAATACTATCTGCAAAGATACATTCAGAGAGGAAATGGAAAGCTCCAGATCGAGATAACACATCTCCTGATTCTTATACCAGGTGGTTTATCTTCTAAGAAGTATTGGTGGTAGTTTTAAATTGAAACAATAGTTCATTTCCATACTGATGAATTTTGAAGCACAGGTTCATGGATGCCCTCTATAATTTACTTGACGGCTCGAGTGATAACACAAAGTTTGAAGATGAATGCCGAGCTATTATTGGAGCACAATCATATATTCTCTTCACATTAGACAAGCTAGTTCAGAAGTTTGTCAAGCATGTAAGCTTTCTTGACTCTACTTCTTTTCTCCATCCTTTGTTTTATTATGTACTGAACATTGAAGTGGTTTGGACATGCTTCAGCTTCATGCGGTTGCAGCTGACGAGACAGACACCAGGCTACTGCAACTACAAACATATGAGAGCTACAGAAAACCAGGAAGATTCTTTGAGATAGTGTACCATGAGAACGCCAGAGCCCTTCTCCATGATCAGAACATATACCGGATTGAATATGTATTGTTCTATCTTTGATATATTTGCAGAAACCCTTGTGTATATGGTTGTCTCACATACTAATGTATCCTTGCAGTCATCTGCACAGACCCGTCTGGCGATTCAACTTATGAACAGCGGGAATGACCAGCCTGAAGTTACAGCAGTAGCAGTGGAACCAGGTTTTGCTAATTATCTGCAGAATGAGTTTCTTTCGCTTGTACCTGATGAAGAAAAGCCTGGTCTGTTTCTTAAGAGGTGGGATTATTATAAGAGCTTTAACTCTTTTTTTCTTCAGTTGTGCAAGTGTATTAAACTTAACTCTCTTCAGGAATAAGGCGAAAATGAGCGGTCTAGATGAATCTTCAGGGATGTCGCGTGCAATGGAAGGATTGAAGATTATCAATGAGGTTGAATGTAAGATGGCTTGCAGTTCCTCCAAGGTAATTAATTTACATACTGCCTTCTGAATCTTTTGTATTGATCTTTTTTGTTTTTTCCTTTAATGTGAATATGATAAGGAGAGTTTCAAAATTGTTATTAGGTCAAGTATGAACCAAATACATCAGATCTTTTGTATAGAAGCAAGCAGAAGAAACCAAAACTGAGTCCAAATGGGCTTGACAATGATAAAACTACTCCTAGTAGCAGTGAAATCTCTAGAAAGAAGAGAAAATCACGTTTTCACACAAGTCTTAACCGTAGACTTGTTTCCTTGCGTTAAAAACGCGGCTCCAAGCACGTAAGTAACCCCTCTTCTTTCCTGAATCTTTGACCATTCATCAAACCTGGTGATCTATGTTGTAAATAGATTAGGGCTTGTATATTTATTATGCAGGTGTGAATGTTCTTGGCTGAGATATGCAAGCAAAGCATCAGTTAGTGGTAGAGACTAGAGACCAAACTGTCTTTTTGACAAGATTATTGACATAATTTTGGCTCATAGAGTGTTTGCATGACAGCATGAGAACCGTTTATTTTACTAAATTGCGTCTGGAGATGCCAGTTTTGGTGTATAGTGTAAGATTTATATATGTACCACCAGACAATGCTAGTGTCTGAGATTTTGAATTCATTCATTCAAACAAATGTTGGATCCCTTCTAATGTTATGTTTCTCTTTCATTAAATCTTCTCGTATTTTTCGTCATCTATTATTGTTTGTTGTCATTCATCGCAGTTCCAGCAGCAAATCCACTTTAAATTAAGAATGATCATTCAATTTGGATAACTAAAAGAATACTATCAGAAAATGGAATCGAGATTTAATATAAATGGACATTATTACTAAATGGATTTTTATGGGATTGGAAAAAAAAAAAAAAAAATCTAAGCCTTGATGACTCTACCATAGAACTTGGCCTTCTCTTCAGCAGTCTGGAAACGACCGTGTCCACCATTGGACGAGGTATCAATAAACTTAAGCTTAATCTCCTCCTCCAACGCAACCCTAGACGTCTGCTTCAACAACGTCTGTCTCAAAGTCACCACACGTTTCTTCGGCCCCACGCAACACCCCTTGATCAACAAATAATCATCCTTCACTATCCCATAGTGCGGGAATCTCTCCTTCTCCGTCCTGTCGAACTCGGTCATGGCAGTGTGAGTCTCTTCTCCAACTTTACCAAGCCTGTAAATCTTCTTGTTCATCTCGGTACGGTGGTGGTAGCCGTTCTGCCCGGCTCTAGCCACCGTGTAAGAGACTCTAGCAGGGTGCCAAGCTCCAATACAAGCTACCCTTGCGGAGACCACGATGATTTGAATCTCGTTCAGATGAGCCTTCTTCTGTCTGAGTCCTTTCATTTTCCTAATCTGAGTGTGGGTGAGGACTCTGATGACCGTGCAGAGCTTCATCATCTTCTCCAGATGAGTTTGAATGTCTTTTTTACCATCTTCGGTTTCGTGTTTCTTTGAGTATTTTGTGAAAGCCTTCTTCTTGGATTTGGCCCCGTTCTTGTAGAACCTCCTCCTTACTTCTTCGCTCAAGTACTGAGCCAAGACAGTCGTTAGAGAGCGGAGACCACGGGGTGTCTTCACGTAACCAACCACACCAACGACAAACCATATAACAAGCAATTTACAATAAATGAAAGCAGGAGTTGCAGAGAAACAAGAGACATAAGGATACTCTCAGGACTTGTCTTAAAATGAAAGGAAATGTTCCCTCGGATCAAAGGCATATGGCTACCATAGAGATAGCCAAATCTCCAGCTCATTCGTAAGTGTTCCTCACCAGAAAGCCATTTAAAAAAAAAAATGGTTTCCAGCAAAAGAGAGCAGATAAGAGATTCCAGCCTTGATTTTGAAATGGGTTCCCGAGGGTTTTCATTCCGATCATAACCACAAAGAACATGAGAATATACAGATGCCCGAGTCAGAACATAAACTAACTTTGTCATACAGAAAGTGAAGCTCTATGATCAACAAAGAAAATACTAGAGTGATCAATGAAAATAGCATGAAGTAGGATACAACCCACAATCTCCCTGAAACTAAAGATGATTAAGAATCCAGATCCAGGAAACTAAAAATCAAGAGAAAACCTCTTCTACCTTGGGATTTGTTGTAGAGGAGATTATGTCACAGACAACAGATTGTCTGGGTGATGATATTTGTATGGGCTTGGCCCGTTTTCGTTGTTTCTTTCTTACGTTTTTGGGTATCTTTAGATTTTTTTAACAAAATATCAAATTTGTAAGATTTTTCAAATTTAATAAGAAAAATACTATAAGTCTATAACTCTTAGCACAAATAAAAATATCAAATATCAAATTATTATTATGACTGATGACCTTAGAAAAAATGGCAAAGAGAACAATTTTTCTCTATAAGCTTTCATATCACAAAAATTGAAATTATGACAATTTCTCCACAAAATTTATGATCGTTGAAAATTCAAATGTCTGCAATAAATTCCCAATAAACATAAAAAATTCGTCGGAAATTTATTATATTTTTTTGGAAAATGTCAGCAGCTTTCATCTACATGTATCACCATCCTTCATTCGCGATAAAACACCAAAAAAATAAAAATTTCCACTCATTCTTTTTCGTTTGTGAATGGATAGAATACTATGGATCCGGTGACAAATTTATTTAAATAAAAATATGAAAATGGTATTAGTAAATTCATATTGGTGGCTCAACGAAAACAAAAAATTATACAAACTCGTAAGTTGAAATGTTCATACTCTTCTTGTAAGAATAACATGAATATTGAAAAAAAAACTGATGTTTGCTAGCCTTTATATATATATGCCTATATACCAATTACAAGATTTGGTATCTTTATGGAGAATTGATTATGGTAGCACTAGCGAATCTCAAACTGTGTATATGTTAGAAAAACCTAACAAGAATGTAAATTATGGTGTAGAACCTGTTCAAATGGTAATGATGCATATAAATAAAGTTTACTTTCAGTGATTAAGGAAGATGATAGACAGGAAGAACCCAACGTAGAAACAATGATTTTCTGTTAGATGCAGAAAAACAACTATTGTAGAGAGATAGTTATTCAGCTTTATCATATTCAAGTAGATTGATGGTTGTAGAGACGGATTATAATTTTGTTGAATAATGCATGGACACAATTGTTGATTTTATGAGAAGTAATCTATATGAAGATAATTTTCATCTGGTTCATACTGCAAAGTTCATAAACTTGTAGATGGTCTTAGTTTACCATATCATATGATAGAATGCATCAATAGTTATATGATTTATTGTAAATTTTGTCAGAAACCTTATTATCTGGAGACAAGCAAAAGAGTTCCAGTTCCATACAAACGAATGTGTTATTTTCTATTGACGGAAAATTTGAAAAGGCTATATCAATCAGAACTCACAATCGGATCAATGGGATGACATGCAAATCATTCAACAGATGTTAAGATTACACATCTTTCATAAATAAAGCCACACGGATCTCCTCTTCTGAATCATTCGAAGTAAGTAATATTTTGGTTTGCAGTAATCTCCTCTAAGAAATTCTGAAAATCAGAATTGGATGTAGACTTAAGTAAATCATTGAAGTACTTAACCGCCACTTCTTCCACCTCGAATTCTGAAGTAACCCAGTTATCTTCGGTTGTATAAACCGATTATTTTATTTTGGATGCGTCTTTGTTTTTTAAAATCTAGTAAAATTTTGTATTTTTCGGTCACCTTTGTATGCCATATATTTTTGCTTTTATGTTCTCAATAGAGTTCTTTATCCTGATAAGCTTCTTTTATTTATTTTTAGTAATCTCCATAACTTCCTCATGTATTTTTGAATCATCATTCTGAATTTCTTGTAGAGTTTTCTATAAATTGATTATTTTACCATAAAGCAGATTCGCTTTCCCATATGGCAGATTCACTTTCTTTCCCATAAAAATATCTATAATGTTTGAAGTATCTTCAGAAAACATCAAAATAAAATACAATGTGTGGCACAATTCTATTAGTATATTCATCAAATTCTACGCGTCGCAAATATAAAGTTCAAATATGAGCAAGATAAACATTTCTAAGAAGAGCTTAGTAAATGGGTCAACTATAATTCTGTGTATATAGTTAATGATTACCTCTTTCTTTACCACAATGTAGTCTCTCAAAAGTTTATATATTACTTTTGATGTGTTTTATCCTCCCATAATATTTTGGATCTTTCCCATAATATTTTGGATCTTTCATATAAGCAATACAAAGTTGTATGTCACGATGAAGGCCAAGGAACACGAAACCTCCATTATGGCTTGTAGACTATGTACGAATCTTCTCACGAACTCCAGCCTTCTGACTGTGTTGAACATGCAATAAAACTTAGCATCAACGGAAGAAACATCTGTACAAATTTTTCTTCTTTTGATATTCCAAATAATGTTACCATCATTCAGAAAAAAAATCATATTTTGAAGCTAATATACACATCCAGATCACCACACCGACTGTGTATCTCGCAAGTGTGAATTATTAGCTTTCGCATTATAAATATCACTTGCAAATACTTACATTTAAAAAATTGTAAGTCAATGTTTTATCGCATGTTCTACTTAGAAAATCAAATCAAAAGTTGTATATCTGCCGTACGTTAAGGGGACAAAACACAAATCAAATTGGAAGAAGATAAAGATTGAATAATTACAAGTTTAGTACGCCAAACGTGAGGGATATCTTTGGGTTGATTCTGTTGTCTACAATGATTATTCATCTTGATACATTGCATTTGCATCTTCCTTTTTAAAATTAATGCCTCTTCCGAAGTTCCAATGGGCAAATGTAAGGGTCTCGTTAATTAATTAACTACTAGTACTGTAACATCTTGTAGTATCCGATCTGATCCTTGATTCTAAAGTAAGTTCAATATACATTAATATACTTTCTCTCTATAAGTAGATTATTCTGGTCGTGGTGCCAATCAAGAAATAAGTACGTGTGATTAGGACATATAATATCTAACTAATTTATTATTGCAGGTTAGATATGTTCATATGAATCCCTATATGATAATCTTTAATTAGTTTTTTTTGGATCAAAATCTTTAATTAGTTTGCACTTCTTGTCTCATGATTTTTATAAGTGTTCATCTCTGTTGACAAATTTTAAATAATCTATAACCTAAAAATCTGGATTAATAACTAAATGATGTTCAATTTTCAGTTATAATTTGAACAGATAGTAAAGTTACATTTTCAATATATGAAAACAAGAAAATCTGATAGATGTTATTTTTAGGGAAAATTTCTTAAAAACTAGTACAAAATAGTTTTATCACAAAATAATACACAAATTAGAAAATAACCAAAATAGTCTTTGTTAAAGAATAAAAAACTAATATATCATTTGTGAATAATACATTTAATATAAATATTTTCAAATATTAAAACATTATATTTTTTTTAAAAATAAAAATTTATATCATAAGCCCTAAATCCTAATGCTAAACCCTAATCCTTAATCCCTAAACCTCATTTCATAAAACTTAAATGCTAATTCATAACCCTTCAATCATGTGAATATATGTGTCTTTCTATCTTTTTATTCTCTTTTTATATATTCTTTTTAACATTTGTATATTTTTTTTTCTTAAGTGTTATTTTTGGAACATATACAATTTTAGTTCTATTATAAAAGTATTTATATTCTTTTTTAGTATGCATAATAAAAGAATAACGGATTTGTATTTTAAGTGTAAAATGGTATTACTTTTTTTTAGTGTAAAATGGTATTACTTTATACTCCAGTTCGTACATCACTGGATCTACAATCGAATTAACAAATTATATAATCGCTGGCACCGTAACTAATGAATTAAAAACCAGCTCTGAATTAAAAAAAAAAAAACCAGCTCTGAAATCTTATTTGATAATTGAACTCTTATTTGATTAAAGAAACATACAGTATGTAGTTAAATACAAGAAAATCAAAAAGTTTTCGTACAAGAGTAAAGAGACCCCACATCGATCAATCAATATAAACGAGAGATCCATAAACTGACGGCGTGAAGTCAACGTGCAGTCAATAAACCCGTCAAAAGTAGAAAAGTTAACGGAGAAAGTCATCCCACGGATCTCTCTAATCTAATCCGGGACTCCTCATCTCCATCGGTCTTATCGGCGAATCCACCGGCGAAACCGAAGACTCCGGCGACAGAGACACGGATTCCACCGAGGTAATGGATGGCGGAGGAGGAGTAACCATAGCCAAAGAAGAGAAACGGCTGAGATCTTCAGGAACCTTGGGTTTGTTTCCGTCGGAGACTTTAACGTCTCTCGTCAAGTAAGTCCTCAGGCGTTTCACGTCGGCGAGTTTCACAGGCTTCAACAAGAAATCCTCCGCACCTTCTTCAAGGCATCTGCATTTTTTATTATTTTTGAATTTTAACTTTTCAAAACTTAAAAATATTCCCAAAAAAAGATTAACCTGTCGATTCGAGTGAGAACGTTCTCCGACGACATTATCACAACCGGAACTTCTCGGAAACTAGTCGACTCCTGTTTCAAAAAAAAAATCCACACTGTTCAGCTTAAGAAACTTATTTTCATGGCGGGAAAATATTCAAAACCTTAATCTTCTTGAGAAGCTCGTATCCCGTCATTCCAGGCATACAGTAATCAGTTATGATCAAATCCACCTTCAATCTCTGAAAGATTCAAAAATCAAAATCAAATTATGTAAAAATCTCAAAAAAGCTCTTATAAACTTAAAACTGATTCTTTTGAGAGATTACATCGAATTCTACGGAGGATTTATCATCGTCCAGCCCTAAGAACTCCAGAGCACGCCATCCGCTATCAACCGCCGTGACTGCATTTGAATCTCAGTAGATAAGTTTTTATTTATTTATTTTGAAATGAAGAAAAAAGAAGACAGACAAGCAAACCTTTGCAAGAAGTAATACGAAGCAATCTTTCTATGACGATACGATCGACGAGGCTGTCGTCAACGGCGAGAACGTGAACTTGGTCTGAATCCAGCGGCGGAGATTCGAGTTCTCCTATTCCTATTCCGATCATCTCTGACCTGCGTAGACAAGAAACGCCACCGTCTAGAGGCATAGCTCTGTGTCCGGCCGTGAGGAAAGAGAGAAGAGAGAAAGTGCCAACTCTGTTTTTGCTTTCTTCTCCTTCACTTCCTTTTATAATAAGCTTTCAAAATCAAATCTTTATTGCTGTCCTTTTCTTACTTAAAAAGAAATAAATAAAGACATTCCTCCGACTGAAAATAAACGCGATTTAGTAACTGTATGATGTAAAAAGACATGTGTGTTTTCTTTGATTCTTACATTTACTTACATTGTTGACAAAATAGACTAATCTTTATTCACTTGGGTATGTGACCATGTTCATATTCTTATATATGTTGATGATTTGGTGAGCACCATTATCAACTAGTTCAAAGCTTCTTCACACATGTTTCCGCATAAAAAATTTGGGTATTTTGAAATACTTTTGGCACTGAAATATAATAGAAGCACTGCGTTTATATTATCTTCGAGTGTGGTCTTAGTGGTGCATGATCGTTTGACACACCGATGGAACAAAACCATTGTGTTGCATCCGATTACGGCCCATTTTACATGCATCCGACGAAGTACGTACGTACATCTCATTGGTGGGCTGATAAGCTGTAAGTAGTACCAGCTGATGACGCGGAAGAAGATGGAAGGAAGCTAAAACTCTGAGGGACAGAGAGGCTTTGACAGTTACAATGAAGCTAGAGTATAGATAAAGAGAGAGTGAAGGATATACTTTATCGATGTATTAGCTCATAGTTCCAGTTGATACTCTGTATTGTGAGAGAGTGAGATCTTGAGGAGAGATTCACTAGAGATACAGTTGTATTGTGAGAGAGTGAGATCTTGAGGAGAGATTCACTAGAGATACAGTTGTATTGTGTGTGTGTTATGAGTTAATCGGAAGTTTATTCAACATGGGCTTATTTATCTTAGCCCACATTCGTCCCAAATTGAGTTACAATATTCTCACTCAGTTCATGCATGTATCTCATCAAATGCATGGGACGCTGTGTAGTATGTTACTTAAAAGGTTCTCTTGGAGAAGACATCCTACTCTCCTCTACCTTAGATCTTCGTTTGACAGCCTGTTGTGACTCTGATTAAGTTTTATGTCCATGTACTCCGATGCGCTCTCTGTAGCTATATTGTTCTTCACGGTAATTCACCAGTCTTATCCACATAGCACTATATAGATCCATGGCACTTGCGGTCATGAGCTTCTATGGATTAAAAATCCTCTTGAATTACTTGGGATTAATCATGATATGATACCCCAGCGAAGCTCGTTTGTGACAGCAAAACTGCGATACATAATAGTAACAAATCTGGTTTTTTTGAAGAGTCTGATATAATTAACCCTTGAGCCATGGGACTGTTTGGCCTTGTTTCGGTGAAAGTTATGATGACCATGAGAATGAAGTAAGGGAATGACAAGTAAATCGTTTACGATCATGATACAAAATGGGATCTACTGGGTCACTTCCCCACGAAGTGATTTAGATCTCACCATCCCACATTTCCTCTAGAGATTTAATGGGACCTTTCTTGGAGATATAAACCTCACCGCCGACGATTCTGCACTGAGCAATCTCTGTGGAGATTCTTTGCATCTCTTCCTCAGTTAAAGACCAATCGAATATCTTGAGATTCTCCTCTAATCTCTCTTTTGTAAAGCTCTTCACCACCATGCTCACTCCTTCCTGGTACGCCCATCTCATACTCACCTGCCAACAAATGATTCATCTTTTTAACCAAAATCTTGATTACAAATGATCACGCTCACATTGTTCAACAGATGAGATCTTTTGAGAATAGTACCTGTGCAACGGTTTTGCCCTTGGCGTCAGCAATTTCTTTAAGAACATCAGACTCCATGATTTTGGGAGTTCCCCAAAAGGCTCCTCTTGATCCCAACACAGAGTAAGCAGTCAAAACAATGCCCTTAGACTTACAAAGCTCCTTTAGTTTCTTCTGTTGCCAAACTGGACTTATCTCCACCTTTCTCACACATTAACAATATATCTCCAATTGTTTCAGCTAATCCTATCTATTCTAACAAAACCAAAGCTAATCTTGAGTATTGACAAGGTGGATTTTACTTGATTGACGCTAGGCGGGATTGTGGCGATAGAAAGGATGTGTTGAAGCTTCTTGCAGGAGAAGTTGCTCACTCCTATACACTTTGCAAGCCCGAGTCTCTTGCATTCCTCCATTTCAGACCAAACTGCTTCATAATCCATTGGTAGAAAATCATCTTCTTCAATGGGGAACTTGTACTTCCCCGGTTTCGAACTAACCGGCCAATGAATCAGGTAAAGATCAAGATAGTCCAACTTAAGGTTTCTGCAAAAAAAAACATACATTGTCAAGTAAAATAAGAGACAAAGCTTAAAGCCCAAGCGCTTGGTTCTTCATTACATGAACTTAATAACAAGACAAGAAAAGTCTCCGACAGTGAGAGATAATCAGTACTTCAAGTCCTCCAAATATCCATTTATAAATTTTTAAAAAGGAGAGTTAAAGCTTTACTTGAGACTACGCTGTATCGCCGGCACAACGAGGCCGCCGTGAGCATCGGCGCACCATAGCTTGGAAGTGACGAAGAGTTCGGATCGAGATCCGACCAAGCCGAGAGAAACCGCCTCAGCTAGAGCTTCGCCGAGAGGTTCCTCCGTCAGATACCTTGGAGACGTGTCGAAGTGACGATAGCCGAGCTTGATGGCGTCAAGGACCGTCTGTTTCAGCAGCAATGGTTCAGGCGGGGGAGATGCGGCGGTTCCGAAACCGATAACAGGCATCAGGTGGTGATCAGATCCGATAGCGAGGTTGGGGACTGTCATCGCAGACATTAGTTTAGAAAGTCAACGAAAGTTTGCTCTTACAGAATCGTTTCAGTGACTGATGCTCGTGTTAGAGCATTCATTGGTTAGAACGTCAAGAAAAGTTTAAAAAACAAATATTAATATTTAAAAATAATTTTATCATATAATAAAGTAAAGAATTTAAAATAAACAATGAAAAAAGAAGTGGCAAATTATTACGGGTACCTAAAGAAATTTTGATTGAGAATCACTTTTCATTCCCTTTTTATTTTTTTTATTTTTTATCTACTAGGTGTCTTCGTGCAGTAAAATATTTTTTAACAGATAAATATAAATTATATTTTAAATAAAATTTTATTAATATTGTAAATTTTCTTTTTTCGTATCAATATTTTAATATAAATTTGATTTAATTAAACATAAAAAATATATTTAAGAATATGCATGTATATATTTGAAATTATAATCTTAGATAGATTTTTCTATCTATTTATTTTAATTAAATATATTAAATAAATTTGTAAAAGTTGTATAATTACCAAAAATTAAAATTAAACAATATTTATAAAATTTGTAGATATATAAAAAATAATAATTTTACGATTAAATTTTTATAATTTTCTAAAAAAATTGTATATATTTTTGAAAATTTTAGTAATAAAATTGTATAATTTAAAAAAAAACTAATTAAATTATATTTCGAAATTTATAATGCCATATTTGAATATATTTATTTTAATAATGATTTATGAGTTATTCCCATATTCTAAAAAAAAATTCCAAAATATAAATTGACATTAAATGTAATATATGAGTTATTACCATATTTTAAAAAGCTTACCAAAAATATAAATTAACATTAAATGTAATTGTCCATGTCATATTAAGGTATAAGACATGTCATCAATTTTTTTAGTCATGTCATATTTGTTTTGTGAAATTGATTATAGAAAAGACATCTGGCAAAATCACTTTGCAAATATACTCTAGGGGATTTTAATTGTGAAAGATTCCATTAAATATTGCTAATGGAGGCACTTTTGATTCTTTTTCAGTTTAGAACGAAAATATATAATCGGACCTTAATTTGTTTTAAATTAATGCGACATTAGGTAGATGAGTGTATTAGGTATCACTATTTTATTTGAAAAAGTATTTAGTAGATGAACATAAAATAAAGATATTAAAAACTTTTTAGATTTTGGTCATTTTGGTTCTTAGAGTGATAGAATTTTTTTAGTGATATTTTAGGGTATTTCCCTTTTAATAAAACAAATAAATTATATATACACATATATATATCTAGTAACTGATTCATCTTTTTTTCAATTATCCCGCATTCAAATACTGATTAAGATATACCACTAATCTATAACCATTCGCCGACGAGTCTATATACATGTCGTAACATGCTTCGATTTTCAACAACTTGTCACGTGTACCAATTACAACACCGTGTGGAAAAATGGAGCAAGTGTAGCATTATAACACCCGACGTCGTTTCATCTTCATTTTTCCCATCCAAGAAAATGAGATTTCTGCAACTGCTAACGCTTCTGAGCCTCCTCGTCGTCATAGTGACTCCAATCTCAGCGACATTCTACACCAACATCTCTTCCATACCACCGTTACACCTCCTAAACGCCACTCGAAGCGCGTGGGAAACTTTCGAGAAACTAACCGGTTGCCACGTCGGAGACAAAGCCGACGGCCTCTCCAAACTCAAACAATACTTCAGTCGTTTCGGTTACATCCCCGCCGCCGTCGATAACTTCACCGACGACTTCGACGACGTCCTCCAATCAGCCATCACCACTTACCAGAAGAACTTCAACCTCAAAGTCACCGGCAAACTCGACGCGTCGACTCTAGGCCAGATCGTTAAACCGAGATGCGGCAACCCGGACATGATCGACGGCACTACGTCGGAGATGAACGCCGGTAAGAAGCTCCGTACGGTGGCGCGTTACTCGTTTTTCCCCGGGAAGCCGCAGTGGCCGAAACGGAATCGAGATCTGAGCTACGCGTTTTTTCCTCTCAACAATCTAACGGAAGAAGTGAAGCAAGTGTTCGCACGCGCCTTCACGCGCTGGGCGGACGTTACGCCGTTGAACTTCACGCGCTCTGAGTCCATCCTTAGGGCCGATATAGTGATCGGGTTTTTCGCCGGCGATCACGGGGACGGAGAGCCGTTCGATGGACCGATGGGGACGCTAGCGCACGCGTCGTCTCCGCCTACGGGGATGTTTCATCTCGACGGCGACGAGGATTGGCTGATCTCGGGAGAGGATGTGAGCCGTCAGATATTGCCGGTGACGTCGGTGGTGGATCTGGAGTCGGTCGCTGTACACGAGATCGGACATCTGCTTGGGTTAGGTCACTCGTCGGTGGAGGATGCGATTATGTATCCGGCGATTTCCGGTGGACATCGGAAGGTGGAGTTAGCGAAGGATGATATTGAGGGGATACAGCATCTGTATGGAGACGGTGGTTCTAACCGTCGAAGTGAAACCAGCGGTGGTGCTGAGTTCTGGAGAGGGTTGGTGTTTAGCCTATCTTCGATCGCCACGTGTATACTTTTGATTTGTTGCTAGCGTTTTTACAGTGATCTTTCGTGAGTTTCTCAAAGTGCAGAGACACACAAATATTTATGTTTAATCATGAATATCTTATTTAAGATTTTTTTGGAGAAATTTTCTTATAATTTGAAAAATATCTAAAAGGATAATTTACAACATTTGTATTTATTATATTTTCAAATCTTTGTTGATATATCATATTGTTCCTTTTATGTTTGGCAATAATTTCTATCCTCTTTAAAATCGAATATATTCGAACTTAATCCATTATAAATTTAGTCAAAAGAAAACTAGAATCGAATATATTCAAGCTTTGTTCATTATAATCTTTATAGACATATGTGTGACGCTTCTACCCAAATAATGCCACTCCCTAAATTTTATGAAGTTCACAAAAAATACTAGTACCGATTTTTATCTAATTGGGATATATGAAGTTTAAACAAAACCTGAATATACGCCTAAGTTAACTGTGTCGGGCCATGTTACTTTTCTTGTCAGTCAAGAAAATGTTCACATTGTACTGTTTGGTTTTTTCCATGTAACTAGAAATTTCCTTTGTTCTGAATATGTAAGTGTATATGTGTATGCATGCATATGGGTTGGTACGTTAATTTTGCTGCGGCTAAGATATGACAATAGTATAATGAAATGATTCATTAGTTAATCTTGTATTATATAGAGTGCATTATGTAATAGGATATATTTTGGGTTGCTCTTTACAGTTTGACATACTTTGCAAATGAGTACTTTGGGCTTGTCAATCGTGTTGGTCAAAAAGTTGAGACTGCACCAATTGCTTTTCTCGTAAGGTAGAGTTGGTTATGCTTTAGATTTTCTTGCATTTAGGAGTTGCCTTGTGTTCTGACATTTTTATGTAAAGGTCTGATCATCAATTCATCATATATTTCCTTCGCAATTCTTACAGCATTGCCAAGATTCTTACAGCATTAACAAGAATTTTAACGTACTAAAAAAAAAAGCTTGCGTTCTGAGATTTTTATGTAAAGGTCTGAACATATATTTCCCTTGAAATTCTTACAGAACTGCAAAGATATATGTGAAACAAAACAAAGTAATCAAAAAGCAATTAAAAAGAGATTGCACAACACATGTTATCATGCAAGTTGAACTTGGGAGAGCATATCTGATGCTAATAGAGAGTTAAACGAGTATGTGGGGGACGGGGTACCAAGTCCATCCACGGCGGAAGCACAAACTGGGATAAGATGACAACAGAAGTAGAAGTTTCATTGCGAAAACCGTCCATATACCTCTTGCAATCCAACTTGTTAAAGCGATAGCAACCTCCATTACTGCTACTACTCCAGTTCTCTGATTCTTGATGAAGAACAAACTCTAGAGTCTGCAAGTTACCCGTTACCACGCAATCATGTTCCCGACTCCATAGGTAGATGATATCACCATCAAACGGATTCATAGCCAACGGGAAACAGAAGACATCAAATCCAATAGACGCCAAGTTGATTTCTTCCCGCGACAGCTCCCACAACAGTTCACTACCCTCCGGGTTGTTGCTACTCAGCCTCCAAACCTTCAGTCTACGATACAATATCTCCACGTACATAACATCGCCTCTTGAAGTAGTCAAGCATCTCCTAACGTACTTGTTATCCGGGATAGGTAAAGGTACAACCTGACATTTATTATCATCACGATAGAAGTCAAAACCAACAAGGAATCCAAACTCCTTAGGAATAAAGTTTTCCATCAGATCCTCTTCATGAGAATCTTTTTCCCACAGGTAAAGCTTCCCGTCGATATTCACTGGAGGATTAGCACCATCGACAGGACAAAACGACAAAAGCCGTTTAAAACTCCACAACCCTGTCTCAGACGAATACACATACACTCTCCACACATTCCTTGTCTGATTACTACAAGTCCTAACGACTTTGAAGCTTGTAACCAGGCCGTTTTCGACACGTGTCACCAGACCAGTGGCGGCACATTTATTCGGAGGAGGAGGGATTTCAACCCACTGCTTCGAAACTGGATTACCCACGAATGATCTGCGGTTGTGATGGGTGAGGTAGACCTCGATCCAGATCAATCCGTTGGACGAAGCTACGTAATAATAGTTGTTAACAGTAGGGAGATTTGGGTACGGTTGGAAAGGCAGTACGTAGGAAGCTAGAGACTTGGGGAGATCCCATGTGTCCCCTCCGTGGAAGCCGATGGCTTCTGTGATAGGATGGTAAAGCTTGGTTAGGAACATGAGAGACCATGTTGATGAGTTTGGGTGAAGAGAGAAGTAGCGACGGATGAAATAAGGAGATTCGGTTTCGGAGTTCCATTTTTTGGAAACTGATTTGAATCTGGCGATGGCTTTCATGGGTAGTCTGGCGAGTATCTCCACCAGTATCACTTCTGGGAGTCTTTTTCTTCTCTTCTCCATTGAGATTTTGCTGAGTTTTGTGGAGGGGTTAGGGTTGTCTTCCGCACTCTCTGTGAGAGGCCTTTTCATTTTCAGTTTTGGGATTTGAATTTTGTCTATGAGCAAATAAAACGTTATTGATGGACACTCAATTGCAATTCAAAGGTCAAGAAAATCAATAGTTACTATGTGATGAAAATGTAGAAATGGAAGTGAATCATTTGCTATAAAAACAAACGGAAAGTAAATCATTTTTCCTTTATCCAAAACGATTTTATTAAAATCTGATTTATACGAACTTAATAGGTTTAAAGTGTCATAAATTGGTTTAAATCGATTTAAATTAGTATAAATCCATGAAATTAAAAAATAATTTGTTTAAATCTACAAATTTATCTAATTTATTTGTTTTATATAATACGATACTAGATCTTGACCCGCCCGGTCGGGCGGGTATTAATTTTTTCGTATATTTTTTTGATTGTTTGTATTATAAAAAAAAAAAACAGACGGCGTACATATAATTTAAGGTACGTATAGTATACATAGGAAACATAAAGTTGAATTTGGAATTATGATCAAATAAATAACTAATAGTTAGCATGATACAAACTATAAATAAAATATCCTTAAATTTTGAAAGATATAAAACATTCTATTTAATAGTTAGCATGGTGAGTATTTTCCTTTACCCACACCGGATACCTTAAAGTTTTCAATCACACGCCACTTTCCTATCATAAGGTCTCGCTGGATCAGAAACATGTGTGATCTGTTGCATGATGCATGGATTTTATGACCTTGTAAACAAACAAAAATCGATTAGAAACTTTAAGTATAACCAACATTTAAACAATGTAGGTAAAACTTACAGTCTTATCAGCCAAAACCATTTCGACTGTTTCATCAGCATAGGGAGGGGTTTGTTTTCTTGATTAAATCAGCTTCACCTGCACACACCATTTACTCAACCTTGGCTTCAAGTAGTTTAACAATGTAAAACTCTTGTTTGTTGACATTATAACCTCTAAGAAGCGAACTAAAAAAATTGTTTAGGAGCTATTGAGGTGATGTTGAATATATATATATGCAAGGTACAGTATATATATGTATATATAACGTGATTGTAAAACCCTAACGAAGAAAATATACCTAAACACTTTACACGATAAAATCCCTTGATTTGCAACAATTAAATTGTTACCAAAATATCTCCTACTATACGCAAATATAGTCAATTGTTTGCAGTTGAAATATTTACAAATAATTTAATTAATGTTGAACTCTTCCGCAAGTTAGCAAAGAAAAATTGATAGGGAAATTTTTTAATGATAATTTATTATTCACCAAAATGTAGAAGTTAACGAAATTATAGGATACAATTTCTATATTTTATAGGTAAATTAAATATTTGAGAGTGATTATAGGTTAGAACTTAATTTTTATCGGTAAAGATTTTTTTTTTCAACAAATGCAAAGATATTCTGTTTAGATTTTGAATTAATTGATTTGATTAGTTCAGAAAGATTAGATCATCGATTGGTATAGCTGATTTATATTTTATAAGTCATGTAAAATCTCTATTAAATAACTTCCTTTTATCTATTTTATTAATAATATGTATGCTGCTTTGACTAACGTGACTTCTTTTTATATGTATTATTAATTAGATTCATGTATGAAAGAATAATTGGATTAATGATTTTAGTTTTTTCAAAAAAAAAAACTAAAGTTATAATCCATCGCTATCTAAACAGGAATATCAAGTTCTACGTCAAGAAGAAAACTGCAGATTAAACTAAAGTTATAATCCATTGATTTACTTTTGAAGTAATTCGATTCATCTCATTGTAGGAGAAGAAGAAATTTTTTTTCGTTACAGTGGTAAGATATATTTATATTTGCCTGAGATTTTTCATGTAATTAAGTTAATTCACATATGTTTAACGTTTGAAGTTGTTTCCGTTTTTAATGCATAAATTAAAATGAGGAAATATGCATTAAATGATCGGAAAAGACAAGCTAATTTTAAGGAAAGAGTAATAATAGTTTCAGTGGCATTCAAAAGTAATTAACATTGAAAACTCAGGGTTAGTTTAATTTTGTACTCCTGTTTTAATAGATTAGATATGAATATATCTAATTTTTATAATTCAATATAATAATTTATAATTAAATACACAAACTAAAATATATTATATATAAATATATTTAAAATAAAACAATAACTCGTTAACATCGAGGCTTCACCGTGCTCCGAATACTCCTCATAAACGCTAGTCCTCTATAAAACACCTAATTAAGGCATAAAGATTTCTTGAACATTTTTCGAGTGGTTTCTTTTCAATTTAAATAGTCTCACTAAAAATCTACTGCACAAAAGTTATACCAAAAATTTGTTTAGAAAAAATGCAAAAAATCTTGTCCGTAATCGGAGGAAAGTCAAGAAACCCTAACTTTCCCTGAGGTTCTGGATCCTCTGGCGAGAGCCAACGACAAGTGACCAAATAAATGCGGAAAATATGAAAAGATAACAAAACGAATTTATAGAAAAAGTAGATCTTATTTCAAATCCGCGTAAGCGCATTGCGACCATTACAAGAGATTATCAAAGCTTCGGCCGCAAGAGTTGTCAGCGAATTACCTAGTTCTATCAACCAAAAAACCTTAAACCTTGTTGAGTCGCAACTTGATAACAGAAGATGAAAAAGATACGAAAAAGGTTTTGATTGATTTCGGACTAAACCTTATGAAAGGCTGCCTACATACCCCTTTCGAGGATTAAGCCGAACGTAGTTCGATTGAAAAAGTAGAACAAGAGATCGAACTGCCTGCACGAGTTTTTCTAGTAATCTAGTGCGAGTCATAGAAACAGAACATGTCGAGAATAAGCCCTAAAAGTTTCTAAGTGCAAAGAGTTCTAAGAGTAAAAAGAATTGTCCCCTTCGCATCTTCAACCTTGACGTCCTTATATAGTCCTCCTAGAGGCGGTTTGATCTTTCCCTTTATGCTCTCAATCGAGTTTATCTCTTCGCGGAAATATTTCATTTTTCTTCGATCTATGTGTTTATCTTCGGAAACTTCATATTTATCCTCCGAACTTGACATTTATCTTCTCCTGCGTAACAAAAGATAAACCGTCATAACGCTTGATTTCGTATAAAACGGCAACAATTAACTTAACACCTCGAATTGCCTACGCTATACGAGGAATTTGAATATCCTTCGGGGCGACGTCGTTTCGAAAGCGCTCTTTTTATAAAATCGTAAATGAGCTCTTAGCCGCGTTCTGGGCCCTTTCGAATCTGAGAGAGATTGTTCGAATTTGAATATCCTATGGCAATTCATTTCGACCAAATCAACTCCTAGATACCCGCAGTGCAACGGCCAAGCCGAAACCATTAACAAGACCATCCTCGATGGGCTTAAGAAACGGTTGGACGCCAAAAAGGGTAGATAGGCCGAAGAACTCGAAAGAGTTTTATGGTCACATCGCACTACTCCGAGACGCGCAACGGGAGAAACCCCATTCGCCCTCGTATACGGCAGCGGAATTCGAATTCCCGGAGTACGCAGAAGATTACTCCCAGAACGAGAAGATTCAAACAATCTAATGTTGCTGGACGAGCTAGATCTGATCAATGAACGTCGAGACCATGCCCTTATACGAATTCAAAACTATCCGCAAGCGGCTGCAAAGTACTACAACACTAACGTACGCAGCCGCATATTCAAGGAGGGCGACTTAGTCCTACAGATTATTTTCCAGAACACCATCGAGCGGAACGCAGGAAAACTCGGGACAAACTGAGAAGGACCTTAAAAAATCATAAAAGTAGTTCGACCAGGTACGTACGAAATCTCAAACATGCAGGACATCAAAATTTTGAGAACTTGGAACGCGATCTCAAGAAATACTACCACTAAGCAACGCTTCACACGGAACTACGAGATGGCTCCATGAAAAGGGTACGTAGACAATTCGTCACATGACGAGCTCAGCTATCCCCCTCATTAAAAAAGGGGGAGTGGGTACATATACGTATACTCATATATTTCTAAAAATTCAAAATAATCCGTTTCTAAACTCTGAATTTTTGAAACTTTTTAACACGGCGGAAAACCTCCCAAAATCTATCTATCGTCAGAACGCCCCATCACTTGAAAAACAACATAAAAAGCTCAACTTTCGGCATATCGAGACGTCGCTAGCGCTCAAAGGACTTCTTTTTCGTCAAAAAATTTTCCGAAAAGGAATACTTACTTTTCATGTGTCATTCGCGAAGAATCAAAAACGATAATATCTACCGATAAATTTGTTGCTGATCACAACAAACTCTCAACGTACTAAACAGACTAAGACATCTCATAGAGATAGCTCTTGTACACCCAACACAAAGATAATAGAGCTATATAAAAAATTCGAAATTTTTAGTCAGCACTTTCGGTAAACTTAAAAATTGTCCTCGAAGTGATGCCGGACGGAAGGCTTCGAACTATCCACGGGTCAGTTAATCGATTATATCCACAAAATTCGAACAATCTCTCTCAATACGAATCACAAAGATCTATAGCTCTTTTAGACACGAGATTGTCCATAGCAGTCTCTCCATTTCCATGTGTAACATTGATAGTTTTTTGGGGCAACCTCATAGTCCAAACCGTTCAACATATATATTCTCTGATTTATTTCATTCTTTTTATTGTTATGGTTGGTAACTAGTCGAAATTATATTTAGTGTTTTTAATGGGTTCCTGATCTGTTTAATTTGGGCCGTTTCTAATTACAAAATGTTGATGTGAAAATTTAAAACTAGACAAACAAAAGAATATGTGTCTGTTTGTCTCTTCTCCCTTGTCTCTGTGTTTCCAATTCATTCTACAGTTGAAGTGATTGTGGGGTTTTCCCCATGGAGCTTCCTCTCTCTCTGTCTCTCCTCATCCTCCTAGGGTTCCGGGGAGTACCACAATTCACGAGGCATGATCCATCATTTCCCCCACTTCTCCAAGCGAAGATCCCCACGTTTTGGGAATTTAAACGAACCATTCTCATCTCTTGTAGCCACAGAAAAATTCTAAACAACAGATCGGATTTGTTTGAACTATGCCTACTCATACGTCGTCGGAGAAGGAAGTCGCCGGGGAAGATGAGCTCAGGAGGAATCCGTATGAAGTCCTCGGCATCCCCAGCAACTCCACCGATCAAGAGATCAAAAGTGCCTATCGAAGAATGGCTCTCAGGTTCAACTTCTTGATTTTCTTGAAAAATTTACTGACTCTTAATGTACTGAGTTTGAGTTTATTCAGGTACCATCCGGATAAGAACCCAAACGACCCGGTTGCAGCGGATATGTTTAAGGAGGTTACGTTTGCCTATGATGTCTTGTCTGATCCAGAGAATCGGCGTCAGTATGATACAACTGCTTCTGAGGTTAGTTGAATATAGTACCATGTTGTGACACTATTGTGTGAAACATAGTTTAACTTTGTAGATTGCCAATAGTTGGAAAAAGCATTCCACAGTTTGCTGTTTCCAAATAACCTTAAACCACACCTAAGGCTGTAGTTTCTAGTTCTTTTTTTGTTCACCTGTGATGTTTTTTTTGTAGGCTGCTGGTCAAGAAAATGAAGACCTTGAGCTTGATCTTTCTAGCTTAGGAGCTGTTAATACTATGTTCGCCGCGCTTTTCAAGTGAGTTCCTAATGCAAAAATTGCACCCACTCTCTGTTTTCTCTTTCTTTCATTAACAAGTTGAATTTTTTTGTCCTAACACAGTAAGCTTGGTGTGCAAATCAAAACAACAGTCTCAGCAAATTTGTTGGAGGAGGCGTTGAATGGTACTGTTACTACTCTGCCTCTTGCGGTTGGACAAGTTGTCTCTAGGAAGGTAAGTTTTTAGTTTTTTATTTTATTTGAATAATGTTTCGCCTCTGACATATTTGCTTTTCTCTAAACAGGTTGAAAAGCAATCTGCGCACTTTTATTCTGTTACGTTAACAGAAGAAGAATCTCAGGCTGGATTGATATGTAAAGTCCACTCATCTGCTAAAAACAAATTCAAGGTAACTAACTCTCTTTGCCTTTCTTGATCAATAATCTTGTGGTTGTTTTTTCATATTCTTTTGCTTTCCAGTTGCTTTACTTTGATCAAGAAGAGAGTGGAGGACTGAGACTGGCACTACAGGTATGGAGTTTTATTGTCACATCTCTTAGTTGCATCACAAGAATGGTTCCATAAGAAAACTTACTAATTTTATTATTCTCATTTACCTATAACGTAAAAGATTATGAATCAAATTGAATCTTCTTGCCTCTTATGCTTTTGTTCTTTCTGCAATAGGAAGACAGCAGGAAAACAGGAAAGCTCTCAACTGCAGGATTGTATTTTTTCGGCTTCCCTGTTTACCGTTTCGATCCCAGGGTTAATTCAGTTAACTATCTTCTCTACACTCTTTTAAGTAAACACATTTACCTTCTTTCTCGACCGCCATGTACTCAGTTTTTGCTTTTCTGTTCACAGAGGGCTCTCTCAAGGGATCCAGAGACTGGATTTTTCAAAAGGCTAGACACTTTCCAGCCCCTCGAGATCACTGAACTGAAAGCTGGAACTCATGTGTTTGCTGTGTACGGTACGTTTGTTAACAGTTTTTAATAGGAATCATTAGTCCACTCTTTAGAGAATGACCTCACTTGGTGTCATATTTTACTACTATAGGTGACAATTTTTTCAAAAGCGTGAGCTACACGCTAGAAATATTCTCATCTGCTCCATTCGCTAACGAGAAAGAGACTCTCCGTTCAACAGAAGCGCAGATAGTCTCTAAAAGAACCGAGCTATTGAAGTTTGAATCTGAATATCACGACGTTTTTTCACAGTTCACAGATATGGCTAGTAAATGCGCAGGCGAAGTACAAGAAGTGAGATATATCACCCCTTCTCTTCTATTTTCTTGATTAATTTAAAGAACAAGTAGCTGAGATTTGTTGATTTTTGTAGATTGATGAGCTTCTCAAGAGGAGGAACGAGATATGCTCAGCTTACACAACTTTCCCACCCACAAAGCAAAGTTCAAGCAAGAGCTGGGGCAAGGGAAAGAGCAAGAAGAAGAAGAGCAGTCTTTTGATGGAAGCTAGAGAAGAAGGAGAGGTCACAGTTAGGGAAGAAAATGGAGTGAAGAAGAAGAAATGGTATAATATTCAGCTAAGACAAGACAAGAAAAAAACTAAAGAGACTTAAACTTAAGGCACATAAGCGTAATTCATCTCGTTGTACAATATGTTTCATCTCTTTGTACGCTTTGCTGGATTCAGATTCACATACTCCTCAGCTTCTTCTTCCTCCCAAGCTTTGCTGATGTTATATTTGTCCTGCTGGTTATTGCTGACATCTTCTTCCTCACTTTGGTTTCTTTCTGATTCATCCTTCCAAATTTGGACACCGCATTCAACAATCTCGAATCCACCGCTGAATTCAAACACAACCTCTCTGCCAGTAGCTTCTTGCAATAAGTATGAAGGAAATAGAAATAAATGTTTTCTTTGAATCCTAGGAATAGCATAAACACTGATCTCCTCAATGCCTTTGCTTATACGCCGACACGCTAGTTGTTCCGATTCTCTGGTTTGCTGGTTAGGAGAAATCACCACACAAACCTTGAAAATGGTGAGAGACATGTTACTCATGGGATGTATGGTCACACGATTTCCTTTGGCTCGGTGATCGAACTCTACAGGCACTTCTCCTCCAGGTAAACAAGCCCAGCCTTCAGCAAAATGTTTTGTTATAATTGCTGTCCGTGCTTCTCGGTCCAGTTTGAAGCAGTTCGTGTAATTGAGTTGCGTGTATGGAGTGTCATAAGGACAAGTAAGTCCCTCCTTGAGTTCACAATTTCCCCTAACTAGTGAACTTCTGCAGCTGTTTAGATAAAGTTCTACCCGCTGGAGACTTTTCTTGAAATATGGAATCCTCTGCTCACCAATGCAGCTTAGGTGTAGATGCCTTACACTTTGGGGAAGATGTGTTAAGGACTTTAGTTTTCCTTTGCTGGTTATGGTGAGAACATGAAGACGAGACCAAAGCCTGATAGACTCAGGCACTTGGTCTAGTTCCTCGACTGAGATAGAGAACTTTGAGACGTTCCTAGAGATGTCTGGAAAGTTTCTCAATCTTTGGCATGCAGTCATATCAACCGACTCAAGAGATGCCAAGTTCATGTGAGCTGGAATGACTTCTAGCTTTGTGCAGCCAAACATGCTCAACGCTTTTAGCTTGTGAAGATTTGAAAAAGAGGATGGAATCTCTACCAGACTCTCGCAGTCATTCAGATTTAGTCTCTCGAGATTTGTTGCATTTGAAAGATCTGGGAGTTCTTTTAAATGACACGACATTGCCAAATCCATCTTCTTGAGATTTGTGAGGGGCTGAAACCAAAATCAGACACCAAACAGTAAACAGAAGACCATCAGAACATGAATAGAAATTACACATGTTAAAATGGGCCTCAGCCTAACAAGGTTAATCCTAATCCTGCATCAAAATTTGTAACCATAACCTTGACTTTTGAGACATGGTTAAAATAGAGCTGAACATAATCAACACATAAGCTTTGTAGGGTTAAGTTTCTAGCTCATTAGTTTTGCTTCATATCATTTTTATACAATATATAAATATTAAAAATTAAAATTCATTCGATTATGTAAAACAGAGAGAGTTTTCACGTCAAAACAGCAAAAAATTAGTTTTCCGCCAAACCGTAAAATTATGTTTTTTTTTGCCAAACCACAAAATTGAGTTCTTTTGCCAAACCACAAAATTTAGTTTTTTGACCAAACCGCAAAAAAAGTATTCCCACCAAAACTACAAAACAGAATTTTTCTGCAAAAACGTAAAATATTGTTTTCCCGCCAAAACGAATTTTCCGTATTCTCTTGAGAATTGTAAGAAGCTGAAACCGAGTCCAAATACCAAATAGCAGAGAGAACACCATCAAAACATGAATAGAAAGTACACATTCATATATATATATATATATGTGTGTGTGTATATGTTCAAACTAAATCAAACCTGAGATCCTTCCCAGAGCTTCTCGAGCTGGCTATCGCGCATATGGAGTTCGACAAGATTTTCGAGATGAAATTTCATAGGGAGACTCTTTCTTGGGTACACCTCCCAATGTAGTAACTTAAGACGAGGTGGAAACTCCAAGTCCTGAGGTATGCACACTATGTCTTTTTCACAGTGTTTTCTTTTGTGGACTGTCAGGAACTGAAGGTTACTCATTCTTTTTAAAGCTCCCTTGCTTACAAACACTTCGCCTATTTCTGATGTATCGAAATATATGCCACACACTGTTCTAGTCCCCTAAACAATTCCCAAAATAGTAGAATTTGTTAGCACAATAGGTAAGATGTTATCTTCAATAAATGAGTTATCTAAACTTTAAAAGCCACAGTCATTGCTAGACATATTTTATAAACCATATTTCAACGTAGAAAATATTATTAAGATATTTATCTTCACCAAAATTTAAGTAATTAAGTTAAACTAACAAATACGTGAAAAGAAAGTGAAAAAGAACTTACTGTCTCATATTCAAGAATATCACAAATCTCATGAGGATCAATTAAAATGCGGCGTTTCCAAGGTTCTTGTCTTTGAATGACTTGTCTAGCCATTTGTTGTAGTAAGTTGTGCATCACTATTTCTCCATTGGTAGATATGTCTATGAGAGATCTATTGACTAGGTTTCTCAACCCATGTTCAACATTCAAATTACAGTCATGGAGCATGGATTTTACGTAATCTTGGTCTTTGTTGTTGAAAAATATAGCAATGTGAAGAAACAGAGCTTGATCTTTCTCATGTAAAGTCTCATATCCGACTCTTAATACTCTCTCAAGATCTTCATCAAGACTAGTTTCTAGCCTATGGATAATAACTTCCCATTCATCCCCACTTTTCCCACCTAAAGATGAGCCCACAACACGTAGACCTAACGGAAGATTACCGCAAAGCTCTGTTACTCTTATTGCCAGCTTTTCAAAACCATATTTTGGAGAGTTTCTTCTAAAAGCATATCTACAGAAGATCTCAAGAGCTTCTCCATTAGATGGAAAACCCACATGGTATGTATTGGTAATGCCATATCTTTCCAAAAGCTCTTGATCTTTCGTAGTCACAATAATCCTACTTCCGGAACCAAAATGATATATATCTTTAGCTAGAGCATCTAGCTGATCAAGACTATCTACATCATCAAGAACGATAAGAACCTTTTGGTTGCATAACCTTTCACTTATCACATCTAAGTGACATACATTCATATTGGTTTGGTTCAATATGTTAAGTAAATAATATAGACTTCAAGGATCTCTTTGTAATTACTTAGTAGTCTTATAAACCCTACATGTATTTATGTATAAATACCTTCTACATACTTAATAAGAATTCATTCAGCGTATTCTATATGGTATCAGAGCTTGAATAACCTAAAGCCGCCATACTCTTTTTCAAAATTTTTACGTCTTCTTCTCCAACATGTCAGGCGCTACAAACTCACCCCACTCCACCATTGAAACGATCGCGATCTCTGCGACAACCTCCATCCTGAATATCAACATGAGTAATGTCACCAAACTCACCAGTTCCAATTTCCTGATGTGGAGTAGACAAGTCCACGCCTTGCTTGATGGATACGACCTTGCCGGTTACATTGATGGGTCTGTTGTTGTGCCGTCTGCAACCCTCACTACCGATGAAGGTGTCACTCCCAATCCTGCCTTCAACATTTGGAAACGCCAAGATCGGTTGGTTTACAGTGCCTTACTTGGAGCGATTACCACCACAATCCAACCTATACTCTCTACTGCAGCTACGGCGTCCGAGATCTGGACCACACTGACGATGACCTACGCCAAGCCAAGCCGTGCTCATGTTAAGCAAATCCGTCAACAGATCCAGGGTTGGAAGAAAGGAACAAAGTCAATCAATGAATACTTTCAGGGCCTGACAACTCGTTTTGATGAACTTGCCTTGCTTGGCAAGGCACTTGACCATGAGGATCAGATTGAGTATATCCTTGATGGCCTCCCCGAAGAGTACAAGACCATGGCAGATCAAATTGATGGTCGTGATACGCCTCCTTCTCTTCCAGAGATTCATGAGAAACTCCTTAACCAAGAAGCCAAACTTCAAACTCTCAGCACTCAGCCGAGCTCTGCTCCTATCACGGCTAACTACACCAACTCCAGAGGCTCCTCTAGCAACAACCGCTATCCGAACACTCGCCGTGGTGGCTACAGCAACAACCGCGGAGCTCCAACATGGCAACAACAACAGCTCACCTCATCCACCCAGCAAAACAGCTCCCGTGGGTATCAAGGAAAATGCCAGATATGCAGTGTCTTTGGTCACAGTGCTCGTCGCTGTCCTCAACTCCATGGCAACACCTCTGCGACATCAAACCAACAGAACTCGATGCTGAACTCTTCTCTCTACCAGCCTCGGGCCAATGCTGCGCATGCTACGCAGTTCAATCCGAATGCTTGGCTGCTTGATAGCGGTGCTACGCACCATCTTACTGCCGATTTAAATAATCTGGCCCTGCATCAACCGTTTACTGGAGGTGATGAAGTTGCAATAGCTGATGGCTCAGGTTTATCTATTACTCATATTGGTTCTGCCTCTCTTCCAACTGCTACTAAACGCCTTGCTTTGAAAGATATTCTCTGTGTTCCAAGTGTTAACAAGAACTTGATTTCTGTATATCGTCTTTGCAATGCTAATCAAGTCTCTGTGGAATTCTTTCCTGCTTCTTTTCAGGTGAAGGATCTCAGCACGGGGATCCAGTTGCTTCAAGGGCACGCGAGGGGTGATTTGTATGAGTGGCCGGTGTCGATACCTAAACCTGCAGCTTCCTATGTTTCCTACCCTGACACCAAAGCCACCCTTAACCAATGGCATCAAAGACTTGGCCACCCATCTTTATCTATTCTAAAAGCTGTTGTTTCTCATTTTTCTTTACCTTGTTCCACAAACTCTTCTAAGCTTTTGCCTTGCAATGATTGTTTACTTAATAAAACTCAAAAACTCCCTTTTCACCAAAGTACAATCATCTCTTCTCATCCTCTCGAGTACATATTTACAGATGTGTGGCAATCTCCTATTTTATCTACTCAAAACTATCGATATTATCTTGTCCTAGTTGACCACTTCACTAGGTACACATGGCTCTTTCCCCTTACCAAAAAGTCTGAAGTAAAAGCCATCTTTGAGACCTTTAAACCCTTAGCCGAAACCAAGTTCAAACACAAAATCTGCAACCTCTACTCTGATAATGGTGGGGAGTTCATAGCTCTTCGTCATTACCTTGCCTCTCATGGTATCTCTCATCTTACAACCCCACCCCATACTCCTGAACACAATGGTCTTTCTGAACGGAAGCACCGTCACATAGTTGAGACCGGATTGTCTCTTCTCTCCTTGGCGCATATGCCACTTCAGTACTGGCCTCACTACAAGAAAACACAAGTTTTACGAGGGCAGTTTTCCTCGTGATTTCGTCGTAAAAGCAGTGTTACGAGGAATTAGCGAGGAAACCCGTTTCGTCGTTATACGTTTGTCGTAACGCATATATCCTCGCTAATTCGTCGTAACGTAGCGAGGAAATAATTTCGTCGTAAAAGCGAAGAAGAATATTTCGTCGTAAAGACCACGTAAAGCTTCCACGTAAGGACGTCGCTAAATTTCCTCGTAAATACCTCGAAAGCCATTCCTCGTTAAAGCCACGTAAATAACTCGAAAGTAAATACTCGTAAAGTAAACGTAAATATCTTGATAGCTTTTCTCGTAAAGACCACGTGAATTTTCCACGTCATTTCCTTGTAAACATTTTCTCGTAAAAACCTCGTTAAGCTTCCACGTAAAGAAGTCGCAAAATAGCTACGAAATTACTTCGTTTCGTTATTTTACAGAAATAAAAAAAATTATAATTAAAAAAATTATTTAAATTATTAATAAAATTAAAATTCTAAAAAAATCAAAACCAAAATATTTTATATATAAATAAGTTTTGAATTCATAATACAAGAACCGAAATTAAAAAGAACTAAGGGTCGTTAATCGCCCGGTAGAATTCATCACTCCTCGCCGTTACATCCGCCTCGGCATGTGAGTCGTCGGTTGGTGACTACCTGGCTCACCGAACATCTCTCTGTAATGGGCAGTAAGTCTACCTTTTCGAACCTGAGAAAAAAATTTAATTTTTTAAATTTCCGTCAACAGTATATTTTCCAACATTATCCACCTAATCAACACTAAATAACATAAGATCCGTAAAATTATCTAAATTCCCTATACTAACCACCTAATCTACCTAAACTAACCAAATTAGAGAGGAATTAGAGAGGCTTACCATTGCAACGAAACAGGGAGGAAGTGGAGAGGAAGTGGAGAGGAAGTAGAGAGGAAAGAAAGAGTGAGCGCTCGGGGTGTATATATAAGATTACATTCTGTCGCAAATTCCTCGTAATTTTACGACGAATTACAGAGGCCCGTGTTTTTTTTTACGACGAAACAGCGAGAGATTACAAAGGCCCGCGTTTTATTATACGAGGAAGTTACGAGGAATTACAAAGGCCCGTGTTTTTTAGGTACGAGGACGTTACGACGATTTTGCTTACGTGGAATTACCGAGGAAAGCTTCCCTATAAATATACCCGTAACTCTCCTTCTCAACCCACACCCAAACTCCCAAATCACACCCTATCTCACTTCATACTCTCAAATCCAATCCTAATCAAATTATAAAAATTTGAAAAAAAAGGAAGAGAAGAAGATATTGGAATTTATGTTGGTGAGACTTAAGTAATATAATTGCTGGAAGTCTTGCCACATGTAAATCCAGTATATTTCTTCTTTTTCTTTTTTTTTCTAGTTTTTACGGTACGAGGTGTTTACGACGATTTTGGTTACGAGGTGTTTATGACGATTCCGTCCTACGTGGAATTAAAGTGGGCCGCGTTCATCATTTACTTTACGTGGTATTTACGACGAATCTCTCCTACGTGGTATTTACGACGAATCTGTCCTACGTGGTATTTACGACGAATCTGTCCTACGTGGTATTTACGACGAATTTGTCCTACGTGGTATTTACGACGAATCTGTCCTACGTGGTATTTACGAGGAATTCGTCGTAAGTTCGACGTTAACATACGAGGAATTAACGAGTAGTCCATTTAAATCCCTAAAACCCGAAACCCAAAACCCCAAACCCCATATTCCTTATCTTCTACTTTATATATTCCAAACCATATCTTTATTTTCATGAGACGACCACAATTCCTTATTTTCATTCACTCAAAGAGTCTTACGTGGAATTAGCGTGCCCCGCTTTCTTTATTTTTTTAATTTCGTCGTAAACTCCTCGTGGCCTTACGACAACCTTACGACGATTTTGGCTTGCGTGGAATTAGCGTGCCCTGCTTTCTTTATTTTTTTAATTTCGTCGTAAACTCCTCGTGGCCTTACGACAACCTTACGACGATTTTGGCTTACGAGGAATTAACGAGTATTACGTATAAATCCCTAAAATCCGAAACTCCAAACCCCATCTTCCTTATCTTCTACTTCATATATTCCAAACCCCAAACCCATCTACCCTTGAACCTCAATCTATTCTTTCACCTCAAACCCTATTTATAAAATATTCCAAACCCCAAACCACAAGTCCTTATTCATAATTAAAATAAACTTTCACATTACCTTATTCATAAATCAAACTCCCACATTATCTTATTCACAAAACAAACTACATAAAATCAAATACATCAATCGGATACATCAACATTCTCGTCATCACTAGAAACATCATTATTTTCATTAAACTCGTCTTCAACAGCTTCGTCTGTGGCATCGTCGGTAAGATCTTCGTACTCGTGATTACGCGGATCAATGAGAAGGATGTCATCAATTTCTTGTTCAGGTTCCTCGACTTCATTTATCTGTTCTTCTTGCAATGGTGGTTCTTCTCCACTGATAATTCGTCTTCGAGGTGTAACTTTGATCACAGCTAACCAATTTATACCCGAATCTCTCATTCGAGGGTATGGAAGGAAGCTAACTTGGTCTGCTTGTGAAGCTAAGATGAAAGGCTCGAATTTGTTGTACCTTCGTCCACCGTTGACATCAACTACACCGAATTTGTTAGACCGAACACCTCTGTTGACGACGGAATCGAACCATTCACATTTGAAGAGGACGCATTTCAGCTTCAATATCCCTGGAAATTCGACTTCAATAATCTCCGTCAAGATCCCGTAGAAATCTATTTCCCCTTTCACACATATTCCATAGTTACTAGTCGTCCGCTGTCTACCATACTCATATGTGTGAAAAGTATAGCCTCGTGTGAAATTACGACGAAAATTAATTGGATGGCCAAAAAAAACGTGAGCTACCTACCAAGTTGGTGGATTCAAAATTTCCTCGTTAAGTACACGTAAAGTATTTCGTCGTAAAGAACTCGCGAAGTTTACGTGGTATTTACAAGGAAATAATGTTTCCTCGTAAAAGCCACGTCAATTTACATCGTCTTTACGACGAAATTGTTTTGTCGTTACCTTACGACGAAATAACGATGCTTCTCTTTTTCCACGTACTTTCCTCGTAAAATCAACGTACTTTTACGAGGATTATTTTTCCTCGTTAATTATCCTCGTTAAACTTACGTTTTCTTGTAGTGCCTTTTGCTTTTGCCACAGCCATATACCTCATAAACCGCTTACCTACACCAATCCTATCCAACTCTACACCTTTCCAGAAACTCTTTAACCTATCACCAAATTACCATAAACTTCGAACCTTTGGATGCCTTTGTTTCCCTTGGCTTCGTCCCTATGCTCCTAACAAACTTGAGCAACGATCCTTACCCTGTGTCTTTATTGGCTATTCCATGTCCCAAAGTGCTTATCTGTGTCTTCATCCCTCCTCAGGCCGTGTCTATACGTCTCGTCATGTACGATTCAATGAAACAGAATATCCCTTTCCTACCTTAACCACTCCTGCAGCTACTGAAACTCACGACCCTCCTACCTCTCCATCACCGCCTGTTACTGTTGTACCCTGCACGCCACCACTCATGCAATCTCCTTCTGTGTCCGCGAACACTGGATCACCGAGCAGTGATTCATCACCACCGCAAGCGCCACATCAGAACACGTTGACTCCTACGGCCTCGTCCTCCTCGTCTTCTGATCAGGCGTCTGCATCTTCGTCTCCACCGGTGTCTTCTGCACCACCTCCAGCTCCTGAACCTGCAGCTCCTGAACCTGTCCCGCAGCCACAGCCTGCTGAGCCTCGTCATTCAATGACAACACGTTCTCGGAACAATATTGTGAAACCAGTTACTCGGTACAATCTTTCTGCTACTCTCCAAGCTGATCCTCATTGGATTCCCTCAACATGGCAGCAAGCCATAAAACATAATCATTGGCGCGATGCTATGTACAAGGAATTCAATTCTACTACCGAGAACTCTACTTGGGATTTGGTCACTGCTACTGAGACAATGAACGTAGTCGGATGCCGTTGGGTCTTTACCATAAAATATAACTCTGATGGAACTATCGATCGCTACAAAGCTCGTATTGTTGCCAAAGGATATCATCAGCAACAAGGTATTGATTATGAGGACACCTTCAGCCCTGTTATAAAATCAACTACGATCAGAATTGTTCTTGGTTTGGCGGTTAACAATGACTGGCCTGTTAGACAAATAGATGTCAACACTGCTTTTCTTCAGGGCCATCTGAGTGAAGAAGTCTTCATGTTACAGCCGCCGGGGTTCACAGATAAGGATCGCCCCCACCATGTATGTCGACTTAAGAAGGCCCTCTATGGTTTAAAACAGGCACCAAGGGCCTGGTACTCTGAACTCAAAACATTTCTCCTGCAATCTGGTTTTCAGAACTCTTTGGCGGACACGTCACTGTTTATTTATAAGCAGCAATCCAAATTTGTCTATGTTTTGGTATATGTTGATGACATCTTAGTCACTGGCAGTGATGCAGGTCTGGTACAACAAGTCATCTCTTCTCTGGCTGCTCGCTTTTCTATCAAAGACATGGGCAACTTGAGTTACTTTCTGGGCATTGAAGCTGTTCGTACATCACAAGGTCTACACTTAAAGCAAAGAAAGTATATTACTGATCTTCTACAAAAATCGGATATGCTACATGCCAAGCCTGTTTCAACTCCGCTTCCTACTCATCCCAAGCTCACATTAACCTCTGGTTCTCCTCTCTCTGATCCGCATCCCTATCGCAAGATCGTCGGCAGCCTTCAATACCTTGCTCTCACACGTCCTGATGTGTCCTACGCTGTCAACAAACTCTCGCAATATATGCACCGTCCTACCACGGATCACTGGCAAGCAGTCAAACGAGTGCTTCGCTATCTCTCTGGAACTCTGAATCATGGCATCATGCTACAAAAACAGCGATCTCCTACGCTTCATGCCTTTTCCGATGCAGACTGGGCTGGAGATTCTGATGATTATGTGTCGACAAATGCCTATATCATCTTCATGGGTTCTCAACCTGTCTCCTGGACAACTAAGAAGCAAAAAGGAGTTGCTCGCTCCTCCACAGAAGCAGAGTATCGTGCCGTGGCGAACACTGCTTCCGAACTCCGCTGGGTAGTCTCTCTTCTTCTCGAGTTAGGTGTGCTGATTACTACAACTCCCACAGTGTACTGTGACAACATTGGTGCTACATACCTATGCGCAAACCCGGTCTTTCACTCGCGGATGAAACATATAGCCTTGGATTATCACTTTGTTCGAGGTCAGATACAAAACCGTCTTCTCCGTGTTGCACACGTCTCTACGCATGATCAGCTTGCCGATGGCCTCACTAAACCACTCGCCACGACTTCCTTTCAGTCTTCACGGTCCAAGATTGGTGTCACTCCAGCTCCACCATCTTGAGGGGGAATGTTAAGTAAATAATATAGACTTCAAGGATCTCTTTGTAATTACTTAGTAGTCTTATAAACCCTACATGTATTTATGTATAAATACCTTCTACATACTTAATAAGAATTCATTCAGCGTATTCTATACAATATGTGCAAAAGAAGTTGTTCTTGTAAACGCAGCTTTGAACCATGGTCACCACAACCAATATTCCTATAACTTCCTCCAACATTTTCCATGAAATATCTAAGCGGAAAATCAGGAGAGAGTTGGTTGTATAAAGCTCTTGCAATGGTAGTTTTACCAATACCCGCAGGACCAGAGATTCCTAAGGTCATAGGTTCATCATTTTCTAAAATTAACAAAGATTGAATCTTCCCCAAATGACCTTCAAGTCCTACCATCCCATCAAAATCCCTAGATAGTGTAGCATTTAGATTGTCTGAAACATTTAAGGCAATCTTCTCAATCATTTTTCCTTCATTGTTCCTAAAGAAAAAAAAAACAAATTTGAAGAAAGTAAGGTATGAAAACACATATGAGTTTCTCAAATATAATGTTTCATTTTATTCATTTATTTTTAAAGCCATCAAATGATAACAATTGAACAAGTTAGAATTTTAATCTCTTACAAATGTTTAAGAGTGAAAGATTTTTCTTACATTCTCTCATATATTTTATTATTTTTATTTATATAGGAAATATTGACTCCTGACAAAATGATGAGAATAACTCCAATAGGGACTCTCACTATGAAATTCTTAAAATACACATATGTATATAAGTTTTTTTCCTAAACTTATAAGTTTAATATTTAATTATAAGTATTTCCAAGTTACAGAAAATCCAACCCGAAGGAAGATATTTGGATCAGATTTCCCATAATTTTGAGATATTCATAACTAAATACTAAAATATATACATACATTTATGTATTTTAAAAACTTCCTGGTGAGAACTCTACATTGAGATTGCTCTCATATGAGCGAATCATCTTTTTAAATCACTGTAGTGAATCAATTGAGTGAATAACTCACCCATTTGTAATCTAGCAACATAAAATGGCTGGATAATTTTATATTTGCAAATTTTTAATTTAGTTTGAAGCGAAATCCTACGTGAAAAAAAATTAGTTTACCATTCCAGAAATATATTGATAAGTAAAAGGTGGTCCCTAAGTAAAATACTAATTAGAAATTTAGAACTTTAATAAATCAAGGGTAGAAAACAAGAACAAACCAGTTCACAGAATGTTCTCCGGCTATATTGGCGACATGGGTCAAAGCGTGAATCCATTTATGCACCTGGGTCTCTGTTTTCCCTTCGCAAGTTTCCTTGAAAGTCTTACCAAACTCTCCCATCTGTTTCCTCACATCACATGGATCCACTTTGTAGAAAACCGTCATCACTATTTGTCCCACAGATTCTTGACACTTCAAAATCTCCACCAGCTCATTCAAACACCAACTTGAAGAACCATAGTTCTCCGAGAGCACCACGATTGAGATTCTTGACCCTCTTATCGCCCGTATGAGTTCAGTACCGATCAGTTTGCTTCTCTCAATCCCTTCATCGTTGAACGCTATGATCCCGTTGTGTTGAAACTGCTTTTTTAAATGACTCATAAATGTTACACGAACATCTGGTCCGTGGAAGCTCGGGAAGACGTTGTATCTCCAGCTCCGAGAAGAAGACGCCATAAGAAATCAAAAGGGTAACTAAGACTTTGATGACAACATAATCAAATAGTTCAAGCTGCTATATGAGTTATGGACAAGTCAGTATATTAGCAGAGCAAACGCGTAATGAAAGGAGAACTTTCTCTTCTCTTTTTTTTGTCAACAAGGAGAACTTTCTCTTGTTTGAAAAAGGTCGGTCATTGTTAGGGATGAATGGTCTTAGTAGTATTGACTGAGTCCAGTTCAAACAACATAAGAAAACTTTGATAACAACTCTAGGTAAGTGGAACCTTTTCCATATAAAAGGGGTTCTGCTTAAAAAAAAAAGATTATCTTCACTTTTTTCATTTGTAAGTTAATACACGCATATCAATGGCCACTGGGTCAAAATCACGTTAAGGAATTCAAAAATCTGACTTTATTTTTCACTACAACCCACATGAATTGTGATTTGTACAATCATTTTTCCAGCGGTGACTACACTTCCAAATTCTTCCGTTTGACTAGCTGTGATCCAAACATTTATTATTTTCCGTGTCTTGACTCTTTCTTTCTACTTGCCGACACACATATATGTGTTTTTAATCTAGTTCCCAAAGACATCTCCACATTAAAAAAAGCTTCGTCTACTGAACTTGATGTAAAAAAAGCAAGCACTACTTGTAGTAGTACCATATGTTTCCTGGTTTTTCGAAGCTGTGATAGGACATGTAATTGTTTCTTTTGTATTCTTATAATTGGTCAAGTTCACTAAAGTGATCTGGTTACTCTAACAGTCTAACTACATGGAGTGATTAATTGAGCGATTGTTTTTAATGGTTTCTATTTAAACAATAGCTGACGGACTTCGGGATCTCATCTCCTCCACATAAAATTACTATGTCGTGTAGAACATTCTTATACAGTATAAGTTAGGGCATTGAGCTAGGTAACGTATTGAACGTGTAAAGCTGCTTATAACGTCCCACATCGATAAATATAGGAATGAGTTATGTGTTTATATACAGTAGCGTCGAAAGGTTTGCCTTGGAACTTTTTATATTTTTGCAACTGTTTCATACCTCAATTGTAACCATCCGATTTCCACATTGATACTTTTATGGGTTCCGTTAAGGAGATGGAGAAACTTAAAAACCAGCATTTGATGATTGTCGTTATTGTTTTGAAATGTGTATCCTCTGTTTAACTTCAAACTCCTCATTCAGACTGTTTATTGGATTGTTAGTTTCCGTGAACTTGTTATGTGGTCTGAGAACTTACATAACCTCTCTAGGCTTACATAACCTCTCTAGGTTTCTAGAGGGTATGAGCCAAAAACTTCCAATATGAATTTTTGTTGTGATATGGAATTCTTGTCCGAGAGATGAGGCAATAAAGGATTGGTTTGGTGCTTATGTGTCTTGCAAATCATTGAGCTCTTCAGTTGAAAAGATCCTGAGACTCAGTTTTCTAGATTAGACGGTGACCAGAAGGTTTTTTTGGAACTCGTTAACAACAACGGGTTCATTCACAAGAACGGTTTCAAGATGGTCTAGTAGATCCTTGGCTTGACAAGAACGGTTGCTACACCAAAGCACTTTTTTCACTGCCTAGTACAATTTGGTATTAGTTTATTGAAGGAAGATAAACGACGGCGTATCTGGAATTAGCTCATTTACTGGAGAAACGATGGCGTATCAGGTATATGAAGCTGTTTATTTCTTCCCACATCGCTAACTAACAGAGAAGTTCTCATGTTTATATAACGAAGCTAAGAAGGCATAGGACACGACCTTACTTGAACAGGATCTGTTCTATAGGCTCGTACCTCTGTATCCTTGATTTCTAAGGAGACAGGCCCCTAAACCTGGTTGATGAATCATAGCCGTGCGATCTGAGTGTGATTAACGGTTACGATTCTCCTCGGAGTCTCTGCACTGTAGAGGATCGCTATCCGGTTAGGTTTGACCTCTCCGGGGTGGTCGCACGGTTGTCTGACAGGCCCTTCTTTTTTTTGGCCGGTAAGGACCTGCTTGAGTTATATTGCTTTTGTTTTCTTTGGGTCACCCAGAGAAAAGGACAAGCCATGAAGTTAACTGTTTTGCTCTCTTTTTTTTTTTGTCATTGTGGACATTCTAGCAGGTGTACACTCTTAATCATATATTTCACTAACACCACCACAAACAAGACCGTGAAGACCACAAGCCGCAGGAGCATCTTTGAAATGGGCATATGATCATGTGGGCAAGTGGACAGGTACTAATTAGTTATCATTACTAAAACTTGAAGTATAAAAATTAGTTGATCTTCGAGTTAATTTGTTCAGTTGAAACATATTCTAATGTACCATTCTCAAACCTATTCCACAACTGTTGTTGTATCATATGATTCACATCTGCATTACTACCCTGGATCCATGTTTACTAGAATTAGTAAGTGTTGTTGAACTCTTTAAGACATGCGTGGTCTAGATCATTACTTTCTGCCTGCCGTTTTGGTTCTCAACTTATTATTTTTTCTTAGTAGAATTATGAGCAGAACTTAGGTGAACTCTGGGATGTGATGATTCAAAACACAAGTTGGGCAGACCCTTTTCTGAGATATGTAAGAGAGATGTTGTAAGAGACACATGTCACTAGCTGAAAACTAATTGACATTATAACAAATTATGAACTGGAAGGATTGGATTGGTAGTTGTACTGATTAATTACTACCAAACCTTAAACCGTAAACAACATATTGATCGTTTTTTTAGTTCAGTTGAAACATAATCTCTAATGTACAAAGCTCACAATGATTCCAAAATGCTGTTGTATGATATCAGTATTTCTTCCCTTGAGGCAGGTTTACTCGAATGGCGGACTCTCCAGCTCAAGCCCATCAGTGATTCAAGCGCTGTTTCCATTTCAGATTTGGAGGAGTAACACACAAAGCCATAACCCTTTGATTTCCCGGTGTCTCCGTCATACTGTATGAGTCATACTCATACACAACTGTAGCACCAACCAAATCGAATCCACACTCTCGAAACGCTCCACTCTGAAGTGACTGTCCACGACATGTTACTCTCACGTACAGTTCCATCAAGATTCTCGATAATGTATGGACTGCAACAACCAACTCATCTCCAACAATGGGCCAAGATGCGTTTTAGAATTCCACTGTATAACCATATGGACCAGAGGAATTCTCACTTGGCATGGAAAAATGAACTTTCGTTATCTCCTTCGTGGTTATATCATTTATCAGGTGTGCTTTATCCAAATCAGGACATCTATTTGATAAGAAATCCTGGAGCTCACCCACCTCTGACACCAGAGTAGGTTGATGGCTTATGCTGAAGAAATTCTCTAAAGTGTCTCTCAGCTCCGATTTTATTTCTTCAGATGATGTTACCACTTCTCCATTAGCACATTGCATCATGAAGTGACACAGAGAAGAAACTTGTCAGTCTCTTCACCTGCCTACTGCATTTGGTAGCTTATTGAGGTCAGTGACAAAAAAAAAAAATCATTGAGGGGAACAAACGACGGCGTATTAGGTAGTATAGGGGAGAAACGATATCGTATTAAGCATGTGATATTGTTTTATATATCCCACATCGGTCCTGTACAGTTGCTTTATGTTGTTTATATACACGTAGAAAGCATCAGGGGTCACGACCTTACTTGAACAGGATCTGTTCTATAGGCTCGTACCTCTGTATCCTTGATTTCTAAGGAGACAGGTCCCTAAACCTGGTTGATGAATCATGGCCGTGCGACTTGAGTGTGATTAACGGTTGTGATTCTCCTCGGAGGCTCTGCACTGTAGAGGATCGCTATCTGGTTAGATCTTGATCTTTCCGGAGTGGTTGCACGGTTGTCTGACAGGCTTTACTTTTTTCAGTTGAAACACATATTATAATGTCACATGCTCAAAACGATCCCACAATTGTTTCTTTTTCATCTGTATTTCTGCCCTGGATCCATGGTTATTAGAATGTTGTAGATATATGGCATTTGAGCTCTGTGTCTTCTGAAGCTCAAACTCATTCACAAGAGTGATCTAGACAGTAATATCAGCCTTGATAGATAAATAGATAATGCATCAAGCAATAGCTTTCTTGGGTCTCTTAATAACTCAAAATTTCATGTCTAAAAAAGTTTATTGTGTATTCCAGCCATTTTGAGGTTGTGTACGGATTAATACCACACCTCCAAGAGAACTCTATCACTTCTAAAAAGTTCCAAGTTCACTTTTTTGGGTCAGCAATTCATTCCACCAAAATGAGCATGTTCCATGCCATCAATAACCACTACTGGATTATGTGTGCTATTATTAGCATCCTGGAGGCAAGGTCGAGAACAAGTTTTATACAAATAATGACCCATAATATACCCTATCCATAAAATATCCTGAGAGAAATATAAAAGACCAGACAATAAGGATAGCTGTAACCATAGAGAATACTAATGCAAGTAAGCAGCAAAACAAAAGCATAACTACAAACTTTGCTAGAGGATTGCATTAGATTCTAGAGGCGGATAAAACATAGAAAATAAACTGTAGAGACTGAAGCAGATTCTTGTAAACAATAATCTGGCTATATTCCTTTTTTTTTTGGTTATTCTGGTATAGCCATAACTCCCAAGACTGAAGCAGCCAGACATTATATGGTATGACCGTTTGGTACTGATATCCAGGGAAAACACAAAGGATCACAATTGTTTGGGTGCAAAGTACTTGACGTGAATGTTCAAGAGAAAGATATGTTATCTCATAGCTGAGTCTGTCATGTTAGCTTGGCAATGACAATACAAATCTGTGATGACCTCTATTAACAACAACCAGTTCATTCAGAAGAACGGTTTCTAGATGGTCCAGTAGTATCTTTACCTTGACAAGAACCAAAGTCTTGGGTCTGCTTCTTGAGAAATTATCCGACAGCCCAAGAGCTTTCCGCATTTATTATTACGCAGAAGTGGAATCAATCGATTGAGAGCGAACGAGACTACGAACTTCTGGGGCAAGAGCTTCGCCGCTGTGGAGACAGAGCATGAAGTGCCGTCACAAACTTATCTACCGGAAACTTATCATGAAACGCAATCACGGGCTCAGAAAAGATTATTCAAAGAAGAAACAGCTGTTTCAGTCTCTTCATCTGCTTACTGTATTTGGTATTAGTTTTTTTCTGAGGGGAGAAACGACCACGTAATGGAAATAGGTCATTGTGGGGAGAAAACGACGACGTATTTAGCGTGTGGTGTTGTTATTACATCCCACATCGTTAACAAACAGAGATGTCAAGCTGTTTATAAAGAGCAGAGTCGAAGGTATTGGTCACGACCTTACTTGAACAGGATCTGTTCTATAGGCTCGTACCTCTGTATCCTTGATTTCTAAGGAGACAGGCCCTCAAACCTGGTTGATGAATCATGGCCGTGCGATCTGAGTGTGATTAACGGCTACGATTCTCCTAGGAGACTCTGCGCTGTAGAGGATCGCTATCCGGTTTGGCCTTGACCTGTCCGGGGTGGTCGCACGGTTGTCTGACAGGCCTTCCTTTTTTTTTTTTTCTTCTTTTGCCTCTGATGTTTTGGTAATTAGTAGTACTTCACCATAATCGGGACGACCCTTCCCATAAGCTCCACTCGAAAAGAAGAAAGTGAAGATCCTTGAAGCTGTCTTCCTCGTCTACAGATTTCTTTATTGTGGTTACTTGAATCGACTAACGGGTTTTGTTAGGGTGGTGGAGAGATTTAAGAACTAGTGTATGTATCCTGCTGCTAACTTCAGACTCAGTCAGAGTATCTTGGCTTAGAGTGATGTAGTGTTAGCCTATGTATCCTGCTTACTTGAATTATGTGGTTCGGCTCAATGGAAAACATTGAGCTGTAGCTCTTATGTTGAGAAGATAATGACTTATGAGCTGTTTGGTTCGGACCTAAAGAATCCAAAATGTGTCTTGCTTATAAAAACTTATTTGATTCTGAGAGAGTATAAGGAGTTGTTTGGTTTCGGAAAGCTTAGTTATGGTTGCCAGTTCCCACTGTGAAAGTTACACGTTTTTACTTTCAAGGCATAAGCCTCAATAGAGTCACCTGCGTGAGTTCTGCTGGTTTTGTTATCAGAGAAAGTCTCTCGGTGATATTCTTTGGGTACTCATTGAAAGAAAAAAGGATTAAAGCTTTGGTTCATTCTACATTTCTGATGTTGTAATTTCTGGCAAAGTCACTTAACCGTTCTGCTTGTTGCCATTGTGATAACACTCTTAAATCATATTTTTCATCAACACAATCAGAATCCAAAAAACGGTGGAGATTGCTTTTCAAGATGATGTACTTGTGTTTGTTTGTAGATAGAGAGACATTGCTAAGAGACACATTATCACTGCAAACTAAAAGCAAATTGATATAGTGGCACAATCTGGTAGGACCGCAACAGTCCTCAAATGGACACAGGTTCATATAGACAAAGCCTGGACGGATTTGGATTTGTGCTGATTAGTTACTACCAAAACCTTAAACCATACAAAATATATTTGATCTTTAGAGTTATTTTAGTTCAATTGAAACATAATCTCTAACGATGAAATCTCAAAATGTTATTGTATGACTATTGAAACTATGTAAATGTAATCTCTTTGTGTATAAGAATGATGTATAAGAATAACTCTCTTATATAAATCTCTCAAGGGAAAACTCACTCAAAACCTTGAATCTCAAACTCATACAAAATCCTATCATCACTCGATGGATCCTTATAACAAGCTAAACATAGATCCTAACCGAATACAAAGATACGATATGCTTATAGATAACTCCCAACACATCTATATCCTTATCTCCTCAACAACCGGATTAGGATTGTCTTTAGCTTGCTTCTCACGTCATCACTCTTGTCTCAATAACTTCAAGCTTACTCCAACATTCTCCTCCTTAAGCTTGAAGTTAACTTGTGCTGCATCTTGGACACCAATAAGCTCTCTCATCTCATTGAACTTAATCCTTCCAAGTCCTTTCGTCAAAATGTCTGCCTTCTGTTTGCTTCCTGAAACATGTTCGACCTCCACCTGTCCATTCTCCACACACTCTCTTATGAAATGGTACCTTCTATGAATGTGTTTAGACCGACCATGAAAGACAGGGTTCTTGGTCAGTGAGATTGCAGACTTGTTGTCCACTCGAATGGTCACTCGTTCACACTTGCCTCCGGTGATCTCACTTAAGAGCTCTTGAAGCCATATCGCCTGCTTTGCTGCCTCAGTCGCCGCCATAAACTCAGCCTCACAGGAAGATAATGCAACAGTTTCTTGCTTCTGAGAACACCAAGTGATAGGACTCTCATTCAGATAGAATATGTGTCCCGTAATACTCTTTCCATCATCAACATCCACGTTAAGAGAGCTATCACTGTATCCTAACAGTCTCACAGTGTTTGCACGCTTGTAGGTAAGACCATAGGAGAGAGACCCGCGTAAATACCTCAGCACCTGCTTCAGAGCCGCATCGTGTGATTCCTTGGGGTCGAGCATGTATCGGCTAAGAACTCCAATGCTGTACGATAAGTCAGGACGCGTGTGGATCAAGTACCGTAAGCACCCAATACTCCTCCTGTATTTCTTCTCATCAACACTACGCTCCTCTACTGCTTTTGACAATCTCAAGTTCATATCCATCGGCACAGAAACAGAGTTGCAAGCATCCATACCCGTCTCGACAAGAATTCTTGATGCATACCTTTCCTGTCTCAACGTGATGCCACCTGCGTGTTGTAGTACTTCAATCCCCAAGTAGTATGTGAGTCTACCCAAATCACTCATTTCGAACTTTGCAGCCATCTCCTCCTTGAACTCATTTATCATCCTCAAATCTGAACCCGTCACAAGTAAGTCGTCTACGTAAACAGCAACGACAAGAATATCATCGTTCTTCTTCCTCTGGTATAGTGAGGGTTCCTTGGAACAGCGTGTGAACATCAGCTCTCTCAGTATCTTGTTCAGCTTATAGTTCCAGGCTCTAGGAGCTTGCTTTAGACCGTAGAGTGCCTTAGAGAGCTTATAGACCTTTTCCTCACTTCCTTTGACTTCGAAACCCTCTGGTTGCTTCACATAAACCTCCTCCTTAAGATCACCATGGAGAAATGCGGTTTTCACATCAAGGTGATGTACTTCCCAGCCATGAGAAGCTGCCAAAGCAATGATGAGACGGATTGTTTCAAGTCTTGCAACAGGTGCGAAGACTTCGTCGTAATCTATCCCATGTCTCTGCACATACCCCTTTGCTACAAGTCTTGCCTTGTACTTGTTCACACTTCCATCTGGATTACGCTTTATTTTGAACACCCATTTTAGTCCAATGGCTTTAGCTCCCGCAGGGAGATCAACAAGAGTCCATGTGTGATTCTTCTCGATAGAAGCTATCTCATCTTCACAAGCTATCACCCACACTGTCATACTTTTAGCTTCTGAAAAATCCCATGGCTCTTCATCTATTGTCATCAGAAGCCACTCACATTCTGTTTCAGCCAAGAGGATATAATCAGACAGGTACTCCGGCACTGTCTTGTTTCTTGTTGATCGTCTGAGCTGTGGTTCCTCCTGCAGCTCATCTTTATCATCAGAAATCTCCACAACATCCTTCTCAATCTTTTCATCGCTCTTGTCTACTTCCTCCTCGTCGTTCTCTGTAGTGACAGCATTACCATCTTCCTTAGACTCCACGTTATACTCGACTTCTCCAAGTCCTCTGTTTCCAAACTTTCCAAGATTAATGCTGAACGAGCCTACATTGCTCTCGCAGCTGTTCCACTTCCAGCCTTCTTCTTCCATAAACACCACATCTCGACTGACGGTGATTCTTTTGCTCGACGGGTCAAACAAACGGTAGGCTTTAGTACCAGGTTCGGTTCCGAGATGCACCAAGGCTCGTGACCTATCATCCAACTTCTTCTTGTGTGGATCTTCTACTCTCGCGTACCCAACGCAACCAAAGACCTTTATGTGTGAGATATTTGGTTTACTTCCTCGAAACATCTCGTATGGAGTTTTACACAACAGAGTTCTTGTCGCAGAGCGATTGATGAGATAAGTAGCATGTCTCACAGCTTCTCCCCACATGTAATTAGGAACTCTCATGTGTTTCAAGATACTCCTTGTCATCTCCAGTATCGTCCTGTTACGCCTCTCAACGACTCCATTTTGTTGGGGAGTGTACGGTGCTGTCAAATGTCTCTGAATCCCACTTTCTTCACAGAAGCCGTTGAACTCATGCGACGTAAACTCTCCTCCTCTATCCGTTCGGAAAGTTTTGATTGAGATGCCTGTTTCTTGTTCTATTGATGCTTTGAACTTCTTGAACCTTCCAAAAGCTTCACCTTTTTCCTTCAAAAACATTGTCCACATGTAGCGAGAGTGATCATCAATTATCACAAATACGTATCTGTTTTGACCGATCGTTGGAGGGTTGATTGGACCGCAAAGATCTCCGTGGAGTAGCTCAAGTCTCTGTGTAGCTCGAAACTTTGTTGATTGGGGAAAGGTTTTCTTGTTTGCTTGCCAAGTAAACAGGAAACACACGTACTCTTTGTGATTGATATCTTCGGTATTCCTGAGACAAGTTCCTTATCAACCATCACCTTTATGTTGTCGAAGTTGATATGGCCCAGCCTTGCGTGCCACTTGGTTGATTCATTTGACGTTATCACTTGCAAGCATTTAGTGTTCTCAGCCTCCAGAATGACCTTGTACAGTCGGTTCCGTCCTCTGCTACTCTCAATCAGTAGCCTCCCATCACGGTCATACACGTAAAGAAGATTCTTCTTCATGCTGATCTCACAACCCGCTTCTGTAGCTTGACCCAAGCTTATTATGTTGCTCCTGAGAGCCGGTATGAAATAAACATTTGAAATAGTCTTCTTCATGCCATTTCCCAAGATAAAGCTAATGGATCCCTTTCCCTTTATGTCAATACGCGAGTCATCACCAAACTTGACCTTGCCAGTAATTGTCTCGTCGAGTGAGGTGAAGTAAGAGTGATCTCCCGTCATGTGGTTGCTTGCACCGTTGTCTAGATACCAAACATTACTCGTGTCTACGGTCGACTCAAAGGTGTTTGGTTTTACCTTTTCTTCATTGAGAAGCACCACTTCGTTCAACATTAACTCATCAGCCTCATGTGTGTCTTCTTCTTTGGTCTCTTGAGCCTCCTGCAGTTTCAGTAAACGATCAGGACAGTCCGTAGCATAATGTCCCAATTTGTTACATCGATAGCATGTAATCCTCGATGCATCTCTCGTCTCCTTCGCATAATTGTATCGGCCTCGGCCTCTTCCTCTACCATAGGTTCTTCCTCCACGACCACGGCCTCTGTATTCACTGTTAGAACCACGGGCCTGTTGCTCTGAGCTAGCATACATTAGTTTGCTCTGTTCATCAGACGTCTCTTCTTCCTCGCTGATACGTTCTTCGTAGGCCTTTAACCGTCCGATAATGTCCTCAAAGCTCGTGGTCTTGAGGTCCAGTACTTGCTCCAATGCAGCCACAATGTGTATGTACTTTCTGCGAGGAAGACTTTTAAGAAACTTCTTAACAAGCTTCGGTTCTTCTATTTCTTCTCCAAGCGCAGAAGATTTTGAAGAGATCTCAGAGATTCTCCCCGTAAACTCATCAATAGTCTCATTGTCTTTCATCTTTAGACGGTCAAACTCTGCCATGAGTGTCTGTAAGCGAGCTTCCTTCACCCTATCAGCCCCCATGTGTCTTGTTCTAATTGCCTCCCAGATTTTCTTTGCTGTGTCCAGCTCCCCGACTTGCAGGACAAGAGTTTCAGGTATTGACTGAATCAGCAACGCCATGGCCATGTTGTTCTTATCATCATCTCCCCCTTCAGACTCAATAATTTCCCACACCTTGTGCACCTTCAGTAGAATCTTCATTTTAATCGCCCATACAGTGTAGTTTGTAGTAGTCAGGATGGGACATTTGATCGATGATGATCCTGTCTCTTTCTTCACCGTAGCAACCGTAAGGTCTCCCGTAGGACCTATAAGGTCTCCCATAGTTTCAACGTTTATGCTCTGATACCAATTATTGAAACTATGTAAATGTAATCTCTTTGTGTATAAGAATGATGTATAAGAATAACTCTCTTATATAAATCTCTCAAGGGAAAACTCACTCAAAACCTTGAATCTCAAACTCATACAAAATCCTATCATCACTCGATGGATCCTTATAACAAGCTAAACATAGATCCTAACCGAATACAAAGATACGATATGCTTATAGATAACTCCCAACACATCTATATCCTTATCTCCTCAACAACCGGATTAGGATTGTCTTTAGCTTGCTTCTCACGTCATCACTCTTGTCTCAGTAACTTCAAGCTTACTCCAACATTGACATCAGTACTTCTTCCCCTGAGCCAAGTTTACTCGAATCGCCCGACCCTCCAGCTCAAGCCCATCCAGCGATTCAAGCGCGGTTTCCATTTCAGCTTTGGAAGAGTAACACACAAAGCCATAACCTCTTGACTTCCCAGTGTCTCCGTCATACACAACTCTAGCACCAACCACTTCTCCACACTCTCGAAACGCTCCAGCTAACGACTCCGAAGTGACGGTCCACGACAAGTTACCAACAAACAGCTTATACTCTGTTTCTGGATACAGAGGTTCTTTGTTTGGTTTCGGTTTGTCTGCAAAGTTCACCTTCAACGTCCTACCAAGATACTCCTGAAGAATAATAAACAATGGAAACGTTTACTTTTATATTTGTAACGCTTCACACTTTTTTTTTAATATTTGTAACGCGTCACGCTTTTTTTTTGAACTCTCACTTACAGTTCCATCGAGATTCTCGATGATGACGTTGCAGTCTTCGACGTTGCTCATCGTCACGAAGGCGAACCCACGGCTCTGTCCTGTGTCTCTGTTGTAAAGAACCTCGACAAGCTCAGGGTTGGCGAAGTCTTGGATGATCTGAGCGAGAGTTGCACTGTCTACATTGTAAGGCAGGTTCCCAAAGTAGAGCTTAGTGTTGATGGGCGCAGGAGGACTGTCGTCATCAGCAGTTGTGTAGTCCTGTTTGACGGCGATGGTCTCCGGGAGGGCTCTGAATCGCCGAGAACTGTTGGCACGTGAGGAGATCAAGAGAGGTTTTGGAGGCGACAAGTTGAATTTAAGAAGTGTTTGGTTAGATGATTTGTTGTGGCGAAGGAGGAGGCTTGGTTGATCGTAGAGTTTGAAGCAGGGAAGTGTTAGTGTTGAAGCTGCCATTTCTCTCTCTCAACACAGAGACAAAGAGAGAGAGACAGAGAGATTGGCTTAAGACAGAGATGATTCTACCCACAAAAGAGATTTTGGATAAGGCCAAAAAAAGTGATTGGCCTATCATAACAAATGGTTATCAACTACTTGGTTATAGGGGTTATTCCGGTTTATTCTGCGTTGTTCGATTTAGAAGAATTTTCCGGTTATGTTTAGAATTTTTCTAGGTTCGTAGTCATATTTGGTTTTATCTGTTTGTTTGGTGTAATTTTTGGTCCTATGTTTTCTTTTTATTAGATTTTGTTTCCAATGAAATTTGTTTTTTGCCAGCTTTATTTTGAAAAATCTATCTCTAATTTTCGATAAAAATTATAGAAAACAAAAATATATGTTTTATAATTGGGTTTTCTCTGCTTCATCTATCTATACTATTATTTGCGAAGTAAATTTTAGCAACAAAGCTCTCACGTTAAAAGTTAGAGCGGTTAATATATATACTATCCTTAATGAATTTATCTATAATTAACGTGAGAGCTTTGTTGCTAAAATTTACTTCGCAAATAATAGTATAGATATAATTACAAAATAATCCAACTAATTTTGTTTATTTAATTTTTTAAAATAGGTTTTCCATAAGTGCTTGGAAGGATGTGTTTACCTACCAATGATCATTCCGACTCAATGCATTTCTTACAACCATTTATACCTCACAAACATCCAAATCAAAAGTTCTTGGACTCATTTAACAAATGTCTTTGAATTTTATCCTCTTGCTACTGTTTTATTTCAAGAACTTGTCTAAACATTAAGGAATAACGTACAACAAAACATTTGTTTTATACTTCCTTATTTTCGATCGATTTCTTAATCTGGAGAACTTATATACATTGACAAGACAAAAACGGACTCGGTTCTTAATCTCTAAGGAGTGGTTTGATCTTAATATATGTAATAACCAGAAAGGAACCTAAAAGAGAAGAGATTATTCAGGAAAGTTTATATCTCTTTCTTTTCAGATTTTGTATCTTCGGATGATCCACACAGAGACTCTGTTTCTTGTCCCTAAAGCAAAAACTAAAACAAACATCAGCTTGTAGCTTCAGATATGCTCTGCAATGATGGTCTCCATGTTTTCGATTTCGACGATCCTGAGCTCGTTAACACTGCACGTTGCTTCTCATCATTCGTTTCCTATTAAAAAAAAAACACACTCATTAATGGATATATAATTACTTTCGAATAAAGCTTAATCCTTAAGCTAAACACATTTATTTATTTTTTTTTGAAAAAAGGCTTTCTGGCTAAACACATTTATTACACTCGAGTAAAGATTCCATACCATATTCTGATTCTTGTCGGATTCTACAGCAACCTTCTTCTCTAGAGATGTCGGATTCTTCTCTTCAGTCGTTTCCCTCTGATGCTTCTTTGTCTTCGCGTACTTCTTTGCTCTTAAAACTTTCATAACCTCTGAAAATAGTTTTTTTTTTTTTTTTGATCAAACCTCTGAAAATAGTTTTAAAAAAGACATTTGAAAGCACAAAAAAGCTAAAAAGAGATTTAAAACTTAAATTAAAACATAAACTCAAACCTTGTGAAGTGATGAGACGGTAAGCATGACCAAGTACAAGACTCTCCGTTGGTCGAAGAAGTTTCACACGCGTGAACTTCACGACCCTTCTCTCACTCTTATCATCTTCCACCGTCTTGGTCGTCGTCTCCGGAACATTCGTCTCCGGTAATGGAATAATAAGAGAAACATAGTGACCAGGATACATACGCATGATCTCAGCGACGGGTACAGGACCGTAATATCTATCGAGTTTCCCGTCGGGATGCTGTACAACCAACGCCGCCGCATCAACCGCCTGACAATTTCCCATATCTTCCTCCAAAAAAAATTGTTATGATTGAGAGAACAAAAGAAAACAGAGTAGAGAATGAGAGAGAGAGAGAGAGAGTCCGTGAAGGAAAAGAGTCTTTTTCGGGACAGCGTGAAGGGTTAGGTCCACCACAAACAGTTCAGCTTTGCTTATATAACATGTGAAACCCAAAATCAAGATCACTAAAATCATCAATGATGCTGTTATTATTTATTAATTTTATGGTGTTGTGATTATTTTATTGGACAGTCATTAATAGAGAATAATACTATTAATTAATAATGGTTTGTAACAACATTGTTGCAGATTTGACTGTTGTTGCCGGGGCCATCTCCGTCGTTTATTTCTTTAGTTTGGAGTTTAAATGTAATGGAATAGAGTCATGTATAGGATTGTCGGAAATTAAATAGTTGATTACAACGGGTGGGTGCCGGCACCGGAGATCAGGGACCGATGATTTTGACATTTTTGTTTGTGTTTCTACTGTTTTAGAATAATTTTGTTTAATTAATTAGTTTGCATTTAATTTTCTTTCTCTTTTTAAAGGCTTTTTAAATCATGTGATTTATTTGACGAAAATGATCCTGTGATTTATTTAAGAGTTCTGCAATAAACCAATTAACATTCGGCAGTTAATTAGCAAATGTTATGGTGTTTGACCTGTTTGGGGACTTTTTTTGTTTGAGGACTTGAATTATTCTACTATCATTTATATATTAAATCACAAGTCACTTGGCTAATAAAAACTTTGACACATGGAATAACTTAAAAAAAATACTAATAAATCAAAACCAATCGATTGAAAAAAAAAATTGCATCCCCTATTTTTTCTGCAATTTTAACTATCAACTCCTAAATTTTCTAAAAATTTTCATCCCACATTTCATTACATAATCCAACTGTTTTCTTCTCTATATATCCATGGTTTCACATATCGTGGCTCTGAAACTTTTTAAAATGATCACAATAGTAAAAAACTTCTCAAACTTCGATTGTTATTCCTTTTTGTCTATTTCTCAAACTTTTATTGTTCTTCTCAAACGCTACCGTATTTGCCATATATAGTATGAGCCAAAACAGTATAGATAATTCAGATTGAAAATGGTATTTGAGTATACTTCTGTTTCAGAGCTTCTAAAAGAATGGGAAATACAAAATTATCAACAACAAAAGTAAAGTACTTCTCTACTTTTTTTTAAATTCAAACTGATTTTAATATCGGTTTTATAACTTCTGTTTAAGAAAATTATTTTATCTATTTACTACAAATGGTGAAAATGTTAACGCCTTAAATTAGGAGTTCACCCATGAATTTGTAGAAATACTTTAAAATGACAAAAACCAGTATTTTTAGAGTATTATCCTAACTCATTTAAAATACTGCAAATAGAATTTGCATTCCCAAATTCATTTTTCTCTTCAAAGCTTCAGGTAAATGTTTGCTACTTTAATAAATAGAAATAGAAAAATGAAAGAAAAAAAAGTCTAGCCATTATAATTTTTTTTTTGTCAAACGTCTAGCCATTATAAATATACATGGATTTTTGGAGCTTGGAGGATGATGAACATGTTTGAGAAAAAAACGTGAACAAAAATCTTAAATATGTTTATTGTAGCATTTAAATATGGATATTCATTTTCATAATTGATTTTTCTATTGTGCCTCATTCTTTATATTAGGTCTCAGAATATCAAAAAAAAAAAAATTTATATTTTCAATGACATTTTATCATAATCTATCATAACTTTATTTTTGTACTTAAAATAAAAATGTATAACTTAATGGAAGATTTATTTACAAGAAAAATACAAAGAAAATTAATGAATCAAATATAGTAGTTTTAACTATATTTTTCATCTGTTGTATATATATCAAATTTAAACATAAAATACCTTCAACATATATCTATTTTAAAACAACATGATAAATACTAATTTACCGTTTACAACCTCTTTATTTGAATGAAATTATTTATATGCAATTTTTATCCATATTTATAGAATATTTAATTGATATAATAATTTTAATTTGATTGATAATTCTGAAACTGTAGTTTTATCATCAAATAATTTAAATACTGTCATTTTGATTTGTGCATAGCACGATGGTAAAACTAGTACACATAATAAAATACTAGGTGTTTTCCTGCACTGTTTGCAATAATATAATTTTTAATATAAATTTTAATTTTGGTTATTTTATATTATACTTAAGAATCTATATGTATATATTTAAAATTATAATTTTAAATAAATTATTATTTATATCTTTTAGATAAAATATATTAATAAACTTGTACAAATTAATAAAAATGATATAAAATTTATATAATTATCAATAAGTAAAATTAAACAGTAATTTTTAGTTTTCTAGATATATTAAAGAAACTAATGATATTATGATTAAAAATTTATAATTTCTTAAAAAATCATAAAAAAATGAAATTTTTTTAGCAATAAAATTGTATAGTTATAAAAACAGAATATAATATTCCAAACTTTTTAAAATATTACTATATTTTTATTATTATATTATTTAATGTTCATATTTGAATAGATTTAATTTAAGGATAATATATAATTTTTTACCATATTTTGGAAGTTTACCAAAAATATAAATAAACATTATATATAATTGTACATGTCACATTTAACCATAAGCTATATCATCAATTCTACTATATCATGTCATATATATTGAAGTGATTGTAAAGATAACATGTGTTAAAATTATTTGTAAAACTGTATAGTGGACTTCCAATGTCAAATTTTATAACATTTACTCGCTTGTAAAGATCTTTTGACCTACTATTATTTTCAAAGTCTAGCACACTTGCCAGTGAAGTTATAAGTTCTTAACAGTTGATACCAAGTATGATATATGTCAAACTGAATCTAGTTCTTCGTCAAGCCCACCGAAGCTTAAATTTATTCGACGCATTTTCAAATTCAGCCGAATATAACATTTAATGCGCGTTGAACTTGGACCATAGACAAAAAGGTATGGTATATAGATCTAGACTAAAACAAGAAATTATACATAGCTGAAGTGTGAAGATAACCTAACTAATAGATCCATCCAAAGAATCAATTTTGGTACCATTCATGACGAGTAAAAAACAAAATTATTAATACTCTTTAGAACTTGGAGTCAATTTTTTTGGTTAAAGGGTTTATAACCTTTTTTTCTTTTTGAACAAGGGTTTAGAACTTGGAGACAAGATCGATTTATTAGAGATTTGTTCGTCAACATATTTTAAAAGAATTAAATGAACAAAATAGAGATATGGAGTGGGTGGACAAGGGACACTGCAACTTCTTATCTCCCCTTCCTCACTGAATACTATATATCCTGGGATTATGGCGTGTTCCTGACGAATGTCCCCATTCTATCATCATAGTAGACCTGAGAATTTGATTCCATTGTCTGGAGGATTGGTGCCGTCAGAACCCCATTAAACGAATACATATCAAAATATTTAAAATGTAGGTGGATACAAATCCCAAATCCACAAAAAACCTCAAATCTGATTTACTTGTTTAACATGTAAAAAAAACGTTATTTATAGGTAAACATAGTGACATTTAAAAAAAAAAATTAATAAAAGACTGGTCTTATCAATTTATTTTGTTAATTAAATAATTAGTGTTTTTTTTTAAGTTGCCTTGTTATTATTTTTACATGTAATACCAGTCATTTTTATGTAAGAACAAATATTCAGATTGAAGTTTTTTTGTGAGATAAAAATTATTTTGATGTTTCAAAATATTTGTTAAATAACTTTAAAATTCTTAAGTTATTTAATGATATTTAATGATATTTAATGAGATTTAATGAGATTTTCCATTTATTTTATATCATATATTTTCAAAATTCTTAAGTTTTGTTCCATCCTTATCTTTTTTTCGGCGAAAGATCTAAGGTAAGGTCCGAATGTTACAAGCAACCACACCGCAGTTTTTTTTTTGAAACACTTTTTCTTTTGAAATGCATTGCAGTTAATAATAATAAAATATCTACATATATTTATGTATATATATGCTTTTGTTATTATTAGTAGCGCTACACAATTGTTCTGTATGTTTGCCATTCTAACCAATGTGTTAGACCACTTCAGTGATGAGTACATATCGAAGATATACGCTAGACTTAGGGTTCAATCATAAGGCTATTTGAAAGTGAGACTTGATGAAATGATTTGATGTATTTTTATTACATAAGCGTTTAAATTTGTATAAGAATTTTAAGAGATTTTGTTTAACGATGGATAATTATGATATTACAAACTATGAAAAAGAGTATAAGATGTTTTGATATCTGACAATTTTACTTGTCTTTTGAGGATTCACATTTTAACTGCATCATTTGAGCCGTTCTATGAAATTTACGCTTGACTGTTCTCTTTGCAATACTACATATTTCTTGTAAGTCTTTTTTTATTAACTTGCATAATTTTATTTTTAGGACGAAACTTCATAGAGTAGAATTATAATGAACTTTTAGTTAAACCACTGAATTAAAAGAGTTCCACAAATATTAAGATATTTATGTACTTAATTATTCAATCTCTGCTGACACGAAATTTTATAATATATATACTCCTTACATTCCACAAAGATAAGTTTTTGGGAAATTTGCCAATATGGAACTAAATCTCTAAAGTATTGTCCCCTTAGAACTAAATTAACTTTTCACAAATTTGGACAGTGACTACCCTTTCTGTATATAAAAATTCATAAGATTTTTTTTACAAAGGAAAAAAATATGGAAAAATAGTTAACTTAATGTAGATAAGCATGTGCATGTGAGAAAAATATTTTTGACATCAAAAGATGTTTACATAATAATTTGAAAAATTGGCTAAATGTGCTAGTTAACCATATCTACCATCTACGGCGGTTTAGAATACGTAATCTGAAAGAAACACAATGTTCTAAGGCATGTAGGCTGCATATTATAACGGAAACGTATATAACTAGTAAGGCAGAATATGAAGTTCACGATTTCCTCTATGCTCTATATTTCTGGTAGATTTAAAACACTAAACAATGTCATCTCATCAACCGCGCTAGAAAATAAAATCTAAATACTTCCTTATTATAAACCACGCAAGAAAATACAATCTACAACATGTCTTTATATCTACTATAGTAGTATATAACATCCTATTTATTATTCTATTTTCTAAATTGGTAGAATGCAAGTTCTATAACGGTTAGTAAACAAAATCCGGAAATCTTGGTAAAAACGGTTATGAAATATTCACTAAATCTTTTAAATATTTTGTTTTCCTTTTTTAATTGTTTTTTTTCCTAAATTGTGGTCTTCTTCATCGTTGTCTCACGATTTCTTTTTTTTTTCTTCTTCTCTAACTTTTTCCTATCTAAACTATGGATTCACAAGAAGAGGTTGAATGGTGTGACAAAGAGAAGACCAATGGAAATGATGTGCGATTTTCTTTGGTGGATTTTGTGAAGGAGGGTCAACATTTTATTTCGAAAACGCTTTTGAAGGCAGCATTCGAAATATGTACAATGAAACATAATTTCGACTATAAGCTTGTCAAGTCAGATAAAAAAATGTGGTACATTCGTTGCGCAGATGATGATTGCAGCTGGCGTGTTCGTGCAGAGGGGTTACCTGGTTCATCTTATTTTATCATCAAAAAGTATGTACTTCATCATTCATGTGCTGCATCCAAAAGGAAGGGTTCTGTTCGGACAGCTTCAGCAAAAACAATTGGTACTCTGGTTATGCATATGTATGAAAATGCTAAAGAAGGGCCGAGATCTAATGATATAGTCCAGTATATGCGTCCAGAACATGGACTTAAGATATCCTATTCTTTGGCATGGGATGCACGTGAGTATGCAATCAACAAAGTGAAAGGCCTTCCAGAGGAAGGCTATGAAAAAATTCCCAAATACTTGCACATGATGAGGGAAGCTAATCCAGGGTCACACACGTCGTATGAAAGGGATTCTGAAGGGCGATTCAGATTCCTCTTCATCTCCTTTGGTCAGCGTCTTCGCGGTTTCTATGTTGCAATTCGGAAAGTTATTGTTGTGGATGGGACGTTCTTGAAGAGCAAATACAAAAGGGTATTACTGGTTGCTACTGCATTAGATGGAAACTCTAATTTATATCCTATTGCATTTGGAGTTGTCGACTCAGAGAATGACCTTGCGTGGAACTGGTTTATGAGACAACTTAATGCGGTCATTGCTGACGAGCATAGTTTAGCTTTTGTGTCTGATAGGAATTCCTCGATTGCTAAAGCTATTGCTAACGTGTACCCGCAAGCTCATCACGGAATTTGCATTCACCACTTGCTGAATAATGTCGTAACATATTTTAGTGGGAAAGGTGTGGCTGGTTTGGTTGCAAAGGCTTCTAAAGCTTATCGAGCTGCTGATTTTCGTAAGCTGTTCACTGCTATTTACTCTATTAGTCCTGAAATTGGAAATTATCTAATAGAAGCCGATGTGAGGAAGTGGGCTCGTTGTCAATTCCCGGGTTACAGGTATGATATCAACACTACTAACCCTGCGGAGTCGATAAATTCTGCTTTGCGTACGCCTAGAGAGTTTCCAGTAATACCTCTAATGGACAACATTAGGGAAATGATGACTCGATGGTTTTTCCAACGTAGAACTTTAAGTTCTAAGCACTCGAAGCCACTGACCATTGCTGTGGAGGAGAAGATAGACAGAAGGATTGAGAAGGGTAAAAAGTTTAAGGTCTTCCCGATTAACGATGACAGGTTTTTGGTTCAAGGTGACACTTTTGACTGCATGGTTGATTTGGTCAGACGCACGTGTTCTTGTGGGAAGTTTGATCTGATGAAAATCCCATGCAGGCACGCCATAAAAGCAGGCTTCAGTGTTGGAATACAAGCACACACACTCACAGACGAGATATACACTACTGCGTCATGGCGCACGGCTTATGAAGAAAGCATAAATCCTATTGGTGTCCCTGAAGATGCTTGAACTGTTCCATCTCATGTGGAGCAGACGAAAGTCCTTCCTCCAGAGTCTAGACGAGCTGCAGGTAGAAGAAAGAAACGCAGATACGAGACAGCCGAAGATAAGATCCGTTCGTCACAAGGAAATCAAGGCTCTAAAGGTCGCAAATGTAGCCGATGTGGGATTCGAGGGCACGATAGGAGAACATGTGATCGAGCAATATAGGATACTCAGTTCGTTTCATGCAAGCTTTCTTTATGTTGATTTATGCAAGTTATGTTTCAGACTTTATGGAAGTTCTGTTTACGCAAGCTTTATTCATCTTGATTTATGCAAGTTATGTTTCAAAGACTATCAAAGTTATGTTTCAGCTTTGTTCATCTTGATTTATGCAAGTTATGTTTCACGCTTTTTTGGATACTATGTTTCAGAGACTATGAAATTTATGTTTGTTTGATAACGTTGTTCATAACACGACAATAAAACTGGAAATCAGATTGGTTCAATATTTGAAAATGTAACTTGAATCAGAGAACCATTACAATATCAATCACATTTGGACCAGAGACATAACAAACTGAAAAGGGTTCCTACGCAACCTACATCAAGCGAATGCTTATGGTTCATAACTTCTTCCTGCACTGTCTTCTTCATGGAAATTCTCAGATCTTCAATTTCCTCAGCAACTCTCGCCTGATGGTCAGACATCCTTTCAATCTCATCAAGCAGAGCCTCGTCCACCCACTTAAAAAGATGATTTTCTTTTTTTCTCTGTTTCAAAACACAAAACAAATCAATTGACATATAGAAGAAGATGAAGTAATGAATTATCAGATTTACCTGTAAACCAATCTCACATCTGAAGAATCGTCTGTATGGGTTCTCTTCCGTTTTTGAAACATAAGTGACAATCTTCTTTCCACACCAGCATCTGGAAGGGATCGCTCCATGGTATTTCGTGTTCGTCATTCTCTTTTGAGGAGAGATTTTTTAAGAACAAGTAGGAGAAAAAAAACACCGCAAGATGTAGTGTTTGTGGCCGCTTTATGATCTTATATAAGCAATATAATTAGGGTTTACAATGTTTCTAATCGGATCGGCACATATGGTAACTTGTATGTGTTTTCATTATAAAGATTTGTTTTGATTATTATGAATTTTTCAGATTACTAATGATTGTGTTGATAAATTTTGGCACCAAATAGATTGTGGTATTTTAGTGTCATTTAGGGTATAGGGTTTGAAATCGTTTGTCTTCTTTAGTGTCATTTAAGGTATAAGGTTTAATATAGTTTGTCCTACTTTAATGCCATTTAGGGTATAGATAGGTTTAGATTTCGGTTATGTTTTGATAAGAATTAGGACATCGCATAACAATCATTTAGGGTATAGATAGGGTTTCATATTGTCACCTAAAAAGTAAAGAGAAAGCAACTTCAAGAGTCAAATAAAACAGTGAAATAAGGTAGTAACTAAAGGAGTAAAATGGTAACTAAAAGAGTCAAATAAAATCACCAAATAACAATATACTTCCTACACAAGTCATAACAGAAAGAATTTTATTCAAGTTCCACTAGAGCACTTGAAATTGTCTTCGGGAGAGTGAATTTTGCCATCCTTTCAATAAGGAGAGGATCAATAGCAGCTTCCCATAGGTCATAAGCAATCTTCTGCCGCGGTTCACGAATGTTGTTGTCATTCACCAGGGAAAAGTCCAAGCCTAGAAGATGGCATTCAATGTGCTTCAAGGCATATACTCCATAGTAACTGCTACTTTTGTTCAATAAGAAGGGCATTGAGACGTAGGAGACGGTATACTGCTTGACTTGATACTGTCGACTCTTAGAAGACTGAATGGCTTTGACAATTCTAGGGATGAGAACTGCAAATGGCTCCACTGCACCGGGGTGTCTCAGTCCCTCACAGTCAAAGACCTCTATCGACCGAGTAACAAAGTTGACGCACATAGAGATCCAGTGCTTACCAACATTTAGGGGGACATACATGCGGTTAACATCAAGATCCCACATTAGTCTTGTTCGTCCGTGTGCTGGAAGTTCGCCAATGCCGTACTGTTGTAGCAGTCCGCCCACTTTGAATTTGTTCTTGTCCTTCTTATACTCGTTGTAAGAGTTCGTAATTTGATTACTGAACAAGCATGTCATGAAGGCTACTTTATTTGGAAACCATCGCCGCAAGGAAGTCCTCTCAGTGAATAACCACATCATACCATCAATTTCCTGCATAATTTGATAAAAGACTGTAAGTTTGTGTACACAAAATAAAAAGGAACAAGGTAATAACTGACCTTATTCAGGAGCCACTCTGAAGGTCCGACGACACGAGATACTAACTCATTTGTGAGCATAGATGGTCCAATTTTTAGTTCTCTGCATTACAAAATTCAGTATCAAAATGGTAGAATTGTTAAAAAAATTTAAAAATATCAACTTACTTGAAAGTTTTGGTCCAGTCAACAAGTTTGCCCCATAATGCCTCAGGGACAAACACTAGTGAGTAATCAGGATCATGTATCCGGTCCTCAAGTGAGTCCACGTCTTTCAGAGTAGGTGGTCTCCAATCCGCAGGCTTAAACGAAGACAGTGGAGTGGCAAAGTCAGCTGGTTCATCACCATCCAGATGTTGTGAAGGATCAAAACCTTTAACATGAGATGCTTGAGAAAGGTTTCCCATGGCTTCTTGTAAAGAGTCTTGGGTCCCCTTATCTACACATTTCGCTGATTTGGTCAAATTCTTCAAAAAATCCATCATTTCATTTTCATCAGTTTGAACATCCTGTTAATAAAAACAAGCATAACATTAATACTAAAAAGACAGTCCATAGCAAAATATAGAAAAGTACATTACAAAATAGTCAATCCCACAGGTCATCATCATTAGTTCATACAAGCCGATATATTACATATTAAAATACAAGGACATTACATCAAAAGAGTCGACATAGCAAAATACACAAAGCTTCATTTTTTGGTTACCTCTCTTACTGGCCGAGGGCTACGACGAACCGGAGGAGGATCCACATTTGCAGATGCCTTGCCTTTTCCTTTTGCTGCGGGAGGACCCGTACTATGAGATGATGGTCCTTGGTCTTTTCCAATTGTTGCTGAAGGAGAGAGAATCTCAGATGTGTTGCCTTTTCCCACTGTTTCCGATAGACCCTTAAGCTGAGACACTTGTTCCTTGAGTTGAGCCACCTCATTGGCAACGTTGTCAAAACGCTCATGTATGTCCTTCTGCACCACTTCCTTAAAAGAGTTGAAAGAAGCGGTGAACAAACCTTCAATGAAGGTCTTCATTTCACTAGAGACCCCACTGTTGTGTTCAGCCGCACGTTGACAAAGCAGTTGTTTCTTTCGAGACTCGGCACCAGGATCAATTAGCTTGCGCTTGCCTCTTTTCGCAGTAACAGCCGGTTCCCCTGCAACTACAGTCGGTTCCTCTGCAACAGCTGACGGTTCTTCTGCAACATCAGCCGGTTCATCTTGTTCTGAATCAGAAAGGTCCATATGTGCAGGCAAAGACTCAACTTCCCAATCGAAATGCGTCCAGTCAGAAGAGGCCCGAAGACAGGGTCTTTCAAAACTTCCTCATACTCATCTTTCAGAGCCACCTTTACCGCCTTCCAGTTAATGAAGTCTACATCGGGTTCCTCTTTGTATTTCAATCCAGTCACAGCATAAAATTCTTGCATAGAAAATCTAAGAGGCCTTTTCGCAAAAATAAACCACAGCTCGTGAAGCTTGGAAACCCTGAGCTGCTTGCACATGAAGCTGTGAATAATCTTCCCTGAGTAGATGAGGTTGTTCTCTATGATCGCCAGAAGAGGCCCGAAGACAGGGTCTTTCAAAACTTCCTCATACTCATCTTTCAGAGCCACCTTTACCGCCTTCAGAAGCGTCCTTCTACATGTGTTGTTATTCTTATCCATCTGCGTCTCAGCACCTTCTTGAAGAATGCGTTTAGGAAACTGGTGAGTCATTCCTAAAAAACATGAATTCCATAAGTTAACAGCGAACCAAATATAACCATCTCACATTTAACTAGTTTTTTACAATTCAAAACTACTTAGAAACACAAATTGAAACAAAATATAATCAACTAGAAAATGTGTTTTCCTCTAAAATAAAACAGAGTCAAAGCTACGCACCAAATGAATAACAAAAGACTACACACTATCGACAAATTCAATTCAAATAACAAACTCGATCCCAAAACAAGTATGTAAAATCGATGTCTAAAGCATGTCAAAGTCATTAGCTTTTTCAAGTCTATTATGAATTCTAAACCTTAATAAAGCCGATACCAAACAAACTAGAACTCAAAATCACCTCAACAACAAGTCAATCTCACACCCCACTCAACCACATTCCGCATCTGAAAACCATAAACTTGTTTCGATTTGTGTTTTAAACTAACTCTCTATCTAGTACAATTTGTAGTACATGCAAATAAACATAAAGAACAAACAAAAAAAAAGCAAAATCGTAAAGGGGATTTCAAAGCCTAACCTTCAAATTGTCAGAACCGAGATGAAGGAAGAGCAAAAGAAAACAACTAATCGTCCTTAATCGGGGAGGAGAAGCTACTCCCGAGCTTGAGCAGCTTCGATCGTCTGCGGCGGCGGAGATAAGAACGACAATCTAACCGGTGGCACTAACAGAGGAAATATGCAAGAAGGAGGAGGGAGAAGCGATGTGACTCCTCGTTGAAGCTCTCCGACGAACCAAGAATCTCAGAGGCGGAAGGTGTCGCCGGCGAGAAAGAAATCGTCTCTCGATTGGGAAAGAGAGTCGGAGAGAACGGGACCGAGAGTTGGGAAAAAATAACCCTATTTTTATTTAATTAAGTATTTCCTTTTTAATTCATATAGTTTTTAAAATTTTATTAACTATTTTATAAAGAAAAGGACAAAATAGTAGATTCACACAGTATTAGTTCTAAGGGGACAAGAATTAATTCTATACGGACAAGGTTAGAGAATTTAGTTCTAAGGAGACAATACTTTAGAGATTTAGTTCCATATTGGCAAATTTCCCGTTGTTTTTTAGTATTTTCACACATATTAAAAAAACACATTAAACTACCATAATAAATATATCGTTTTCTGTAATTTTCAATTCTCAATAATTTTTAACCAATAGTAATTCAATAAAGTCAATTAATTTTCTTGAAATTTACAATTTTTCATAGAAAACACAAAAAATACATCTTTTTGAAACAAACTTTTTTTCTAAAAAGACTATCATTAAAGAACGGAGGGAGTATAGTTTATGGTACTTTTTAACTGAGGTTATCAATTAATACTTACAAGACGCCTAGGGGTGTCAAAATTGGTCAACCCACCCCATAACCCAAATGGGTTTACTGTTAATGGGTCATGGGTCAACCCAACCTATTTATTAAATATGTTGGGTTGACCCATGACCCATTAAATTAAATAGGTTAGATGGGTTAATGGTTGACCCATCAACCCAACATCTTTATAATGAATTATTTTTAAGTTAAGACTAAGTTGATCGAAATGAGAAAATGTTTTTTGTGGTTTTGGCGGAAAAACGCATTTTTGCCGGAAAATGAGTTTTTGCAGTTTCGGCGGGAAAACGCGTTTTGTGGTTTTTGTGGAAAACAAGTTTTTGCTATTTAGGCAGGAAACCACGTTTTTGCGGGAAAATGACTTCTTGCAGTTTTGGCGGGAAAGCGCGTTTTGTGGTTTTAGTAGAAAATGTGTTTTTGCGGTTTTGGCGGAAAAACACGTTTTTGGGTTTTGGCGGGGAAAACGAGTTTTACAGTTTTGGCGGGAAAATGAGTTTTGGAGTTTTGGCGGAAAAACACATTTTTGCGGATTTTTGCGGAAAAATGAGTTTTTTGTAGTTTTGGCGGAAAAACGCTTTTTGTGCTTTTGGCGGAAAAATGTGCTTTTGCGGGAAAATGAGTTTTTCCAATTTTGGCGGGAAAGCGCATTAAGTGGTTTTGGCGGAAAAACGTATTTTGCGGTTTTGGTGGAAAAACTCGTTTTGTAGTTTTGGCGGGAAAACAAGTTTTAGCGTAAAACGCGTTTTTGCAGATTTGGCGGAAAAACGTGTTTTGTGGTTTTGGCGGGAAAACGCGTTTTTGCGGTTTTGGTGGGAAATGCATTTTTGTGAGAACTGATTTTTGCAGTTTTGGCGGGAAATTGCGTTTTGCGGTTTTGCGGAAAAATGTGTTTTTGCGGTTTTGGCGGGAAAACGCGTTTTTGCGGTTATGGTGAGAAAAAGTGTTTTTGCGGGAAAACTGATTTTTGCAGTTTTGGCGGGAAAATGCATTTTTGCGGTTTTGGCGGGAAAACGCGGTTTTGCGGTTTTGGCGAGAAAACGCGTTTTTACGGGAAAACTGGTTTTTCAGTTTTGGCGAGAAATTGCGTTTTTGCGGTTTTGGCGGAAAAAATGTGTTTTTGCAGTTTTGGCGGGAAACGTGGTTTTGCGGAAAAATGAGTTTTTGTAGTTTTGGCGGAAAAATGTGTTTTATGGTTTTGGCGGGAAAATGCGTTTTTGTGGTTTAGGCGGGAAAACGCGTTTTTGCGGTTTTGGTAGAAAAACGTATTTTCGCGGTTTTAGTAGAAAAACTTATTTTTTGCGGTTTTGGCGAAAAACTCATTTTACCACCGAATAAATGATTGAACTTTAGAAAAACTCATGATTTACCAATTCTATCAAACCTTAGAATTTGGTGGTTTACTTATGCTTTTCTTAATTGAAAACAAAATGAATCATAGTTGACTCAACCCAATAAACCCATTAATTTGTTAACCCATTAAACTGTTAAACAATTAAACTGTTAACCCATGAACTCATTGGATCAAAAATAAACAGTTCATTTGGGTTAATGGGTGAACTTGGGTTGGGTTAACCAATGAGTAATGACGTATTTTGACACCCCTAAAGACGCCTAATAATAGTTTTAGAATCACATTATCCATTTATCCGAAAGCAAATGATATATGTATTCAGTGGAGTACTAATAACAAGAGTTGTAATAAGTTAAGAAGATGTTGTCTTCTTACTTATTCCTTGACACTTAGGTTGAGAATGGCGACATGTGATTCGCGGTTTTCATTGCGGAATTTACAAAACCGCATTTTATTTACCATTCACAATTCTTGTTAAGAAAGTGCGGTTTTCAAGAAAAAAAATACGAAAACCGCAAAACCGCTAGGCATCTGATAGCTTTATTTAAAAAACGCACTCCAACAGTATAAAAAGTTATATTTTAATTTTTTTTTGGTAGATAAAAGTTATATTTTAATAGAAACAATGTTTACGTTCACACTACTTTAATTTCCTTTTCTTCATAACTCATTTTAAACAATAAATCTTTTTCTTTATTTCAGAAAATAAAAATAGAGAATTTAATTAATTATACAAATAAATCTATCCAAATAGCATTAATTTATTTATTTTCATATATTTTTTACATGTTTTTGTTTTAATCAACTATTTATTTTGTATTGCAAAATATTTTCACCAATATTAAAGGTGACTGGTTGGACTGTAACTGTAAAAATTTAATGTAAATTTTAGGCTGGAATTTTTTTTGTTTTAGCTGTAAGTAATGTAGCTGTAAAATTGATTGCTACAATAATATATTTTCTACAATAAAAAAATAGAGTTTTAGAAAATAAAACTTTTACAGCCATTTTATTATTTTTTGTAGTAGTTTTAAAAAAAACAAGATAAAACATGAATAGTGATTTAAAGGCTATAGATTAATATTAAAACTAAAGTTAGCTCTTATAGTCCAACCAATCACCCCTATTATTTTTAGATTCTGACAATCATATAGAGTTTTATCAAAATAATTTTATAGTTATACATATATATATAGATAGTATTTAATTTAAAATTATATTACCGGTTCGTCAGGTTCGACCATTGAATGTCGTATCAATGTTTGGTCGAGTTTTCAAAACATTAATTTTAATCATTGTCTTGGAAAACTGAATAGGACCGACCAGTTGAACCCTGATTCATTAATTTATAAGATTACATGTTGTGTTAAAAACCTTTTGAATTATACTAGAAAAAATAATTATTTTAGTTGGTATTTTTATTTCAAATAATTTTAGTAGTTAAATTTATATTAACAAAATATATATATATATATTAGAATTTTTATTGCAAATTAATTTAAAATATTATTAAAAATATTATGACATTATCATTTAAAAAATAATTTTTATCGTGTCAGTATATTTATTTTACATTATTTCTATCAAAACCGCACAATTTTTTATCAAAACTGCACTATTTTTTTAATGAAATCCACAATTATCCCGCAAAACGCATGAACCGCAGTTGGACCGTACCGCACTTCAATTCCGTCCCTCTTATATTACGAAAACTGCAGTTAATATTCGGACCCTTAATTTAGCAAGAATACAAAGACGGGAGGGTGAACGAAAAAAAATGTAAAAACGTTGTTAATCGATAATAATAATAATAATAATAATAATAATAATAATAATAATAATAATGTAAGGACAAAATTTATGGAGTGAAGTATAATTTCACTTTCTTTTACAAAAAAGGAGGGTATAATTTCACTTGATCTAAAAAAGAATCTCAAATAAATAAATATTTAGTTGCTAAGTGAACAGGTGGGAAGAAAAAGTTAAAAGGAGAAGTTGAACCTATTACCTCTTTTACGTAGACGTAATCTTTAGCTGAGAAAAGTATGAATCGCTTGAATTGAAAAAATGTTTTACTCTTTTTTATTAATTTTGAGGTATTCTGGATATGTGGAAAATTTTAAATTTACTTTTAAGGAAAAGTGCACCTTACAAATTGACAGACTATTATTATATCTTTAAATTTGTATATGAGACATAAAACATAATTGATTTATCGGCTTTTCATTCCTGCTCATTAGCTAGTAATTAAATATAAGAAGTGTCCAAGTTGAAGTCCGATTAATTCTGTTTCTGTGGACTGGCCTACCGATGATAAGCAAACATGGTTACTTTAGAGATCCACGCTGTCTAAGTCTAACCACATGTAGAACTAGTAATTTACAACTGAAAATATGATCCATAGTATAGACCAACAATACAGATTAATTCCTTTATGGTTTAAAAGTAAACGAAGAGTTAATTCCGTTATAAATGGTTGGTTAATGAATTTTATTAGAATTTTGGTTGAAGATTAAAATCTATCGGAGATTTTAACAGACAATTTGTAAAGTGTGTGAATTATCCCTCAAAAATGATTCCTAGGTAATTTTGTGAGTTGTTTATAGTGATATTATGAAATACACACTTAAAAAAAAAAACTAAGCAAGTGAAAATCCGAAATGTTTCCGTTATATATAAGAGCATAGAGCAATTTCAATATGTGTAACATACTAAGAAATTAAAATTAGAAACTTAATAAGATAATAAATTAAAATTAATATATTTTAAAATGATGTTAGAATAACAAAGAATGTATAGTAAAGAATGACTCATGAATAGTGATTAGGTTTGTCCTTCAAATCATAATAAAAATTGGAACAACAAAAATTTAAATTAAACTTAAAAATTTTCACCAAAAGAAAAAATTAAAATTAAAAAGGGTGCTCCTTCGGAACAAGAAAAGCGTCCCTTTCAAGAGAAGAGAGAAGAGAGAGCGTGTGTGTAGGAAACCCCGGCGTCCGGTGGCGCGTCCGAGCGCGTGCCGGCGCCGGAGGTTCCCGTTTGGTTTATTCAGTCCAGTCCTCTGACTGTGTGCTCCGATCTGTGGTCTCGCTCCGATATACTAGCGGATCTGGGCTAGGGTTTTGCTCCGGGAAAGGCCGCTCGTGGGGGGTTTTTGAACGGCGGTAACTCATCTCCCTCTGGCTTCGCGGTGAGGAGGTAGGACGATGGTTCGACGTGACAGCCAGCTTTCGAGTTCAGTATCTGCTCCGGGATATGGAGGCTTTTATAGCTCTGTAGTCGCCGACTAAGGTTCCGGGAAGGTGGAGGCTTTCTCAGCTTCGCGTCGCCGGCAAAGATCCCGGGAAGGTGGAGGCTTCTAAAGCTCCAATGGTCTCCGGTTTGGTCCCCGAGGGGTGAAGGTTTTCCTCTCCTTGCCTCTTCGGTTTTGTTTTTTCTAGATCTGTTTTAGGGTTGTGTCATTATATTTGTTCTTCTTATTGCGGTGTCGAGTTGGATTCGGTGGCTTGAGCTCTCGTCGTAGAGCGAGAGAAGCTCTCCGATGAAAGTTGTTTTATGGTCTGCGCGATGCTTTTGCTCTGTGTATGCTCGAATGGTGGTGGATGAGATCTTGCTCTTGCGATTGACTCTCTCTGATAAAGAAGACACGAGCTGATGCGGTTGCGGTGAAGATGGATGTAGCTCATGGGCTCCGGTGTGTTCCGGATGCGATGAAGGATGATGGTTCAGGGGTGATTCCGGTGAAACGCCGTTGAGGTCGCCGGTGGTTGTGAAGGTGAAGAGATGGAGTGACGCGTGTCTTCCGGGTTTGTGATTTAGACACGTGGGCACGATGGTATCGATGGTGTCGACGTTTGGGGCGGTAGTTCCGGTCTTTAGAAGTTTGGGCCTAGCCCATTTCCTTTCCGCTTTTGTGCCCGTCGTTTTTGGGCTTTTGTTTTGTAATTCAGAATGTTTTACTGGGCTTGGCCTTTTAATAAAACTAATTGGGAAAAAAAAAAAAAGGGTGCTCCTTCTGAGATACATACATCCCTACGACCCTACCTAATATCTCATTCATTAATTTTCTTCAATTTTTTTTCGTAAAAAAGATTAATAACTAAAGTTAAAATTCAGATTTGCCTATATACGGAGACCTAATCACGTTTACGCTTGTACGGCGACGAACACGCAAGCAATCAAGATTTTGGATCGCAAAATATGTCTTTTTGTTCTTCATCCACCCAACATCGTAAATTATAATAATCTCTTACTTTCGTTAAACACAAACAAAACCAGCTACTTTCCAGAGCATCTTGGACTTGTAGGTGAAAAATATTTGGATAATTAAATATATAGGAGTACTTAACAAAAGAACAAATTGAAATTCCGAGGATTTAGCTAATATTTACAAATTAATTTGTTGACATGTGTGTACAAATGATCTGATACAACGGCCATAGAGTGTGTGTGCGCCATGTGAAGGTGTTGGGAGGGTTTTAATTTGTTTCTCAACTTAATAAATGTCTTTGACGATTGTAACTTCATATTCAAGTTTGTTCACTACATCGATTTAATTGAACATCGCAATCCACAACCGAGTTAAGTTTAAAAATAGATTCTACTTTCATTGTCACATTAGTTGACTGAGTAAAAAAATCCAACAATTTATTTAGTGTTGATTTAGCTTCACTGAACTTTTGATCATGTATAATTTGATGACATGATACAATGTGTATTATTGTATATATAATTATCAATCCTAACAGACATGCACTCCAACATGTTGTATTATTGTTTGTTTGTTTGTTTTTAATAACTTTTTGTATTGTTGTGTGTATAAATAAATACATATTTTATATAAGAGTAAAGTAGAAGTGGTTTCAAATAATTATGCTGTAAACTCTGATTACAAAGGTAGCTACGCAGAGACTAAACTAGGGTAGTCGTTGAATTCGACCCGGAATGTCCTCATCACGAATTTTATTATTCCACTATCAATCACTATATATTTAATTTGTTTTAGTAGTATATTTTATTGTATCTATATAATTAACTTTTGTGGGGTTTGAATACAAAGCTGAGTAAGAATAATCATTCGACAAGTAAAGTTCAGGTGAGGTGTAATCATCTTTCTTTGTTTTCCGAACCGTAGATGTTTTTATCTATGCATGCCCCAATGATATTGTTTCGTTATGTCTACTCTGCTTTATGCTCAAGTTGTTAGCAAACGTCAGGAATGGGGACAAAATACTCTTTCTGCCAAATATTCCCAATTTTATGATTTACAATGAAGATATTGATGTTCTTTATTTTTTGAGAAAATGAAGATATTGATGCTGTTTTACACATACTGCGCCAGTATACGTTTGTGAAGATTTTCTATAATTGTCTTAACAGAATAACTGGATTATAAAAAGAAATTGATGCGTGGAAAAAGGTACGTTAAAAACTTTTTTTTTCACGGTGTACATTCATCCACGTGGGTTTTATCCACAGTCGAAAGTTTATAAAATTTTACCGCCTTGGCTGTTGTGTTCACCGGGAATGTCTGATCGGGAAGTATAGCTCAAGATCAATAAGGGTGGACCTAGGTCAAGGTTGCTTTCCGTCTCGGTTTGCAGATCATGGAGACTTGCAAAAGGTCCTTGATAATAGACCTTGCAAAGTGGATGGTCATTCTCTTGCAATGGGAGTCTACAATAGAGACCTTTTTTCTCAAATCCCCTTTTGAATTCAAGTTCAAGGGGTCCTGGTCTACCTCTGATCTGGAGTTAAGCTAAGAAGTATTGGTGAAGATCTTGGAACATTTGAGGCGTGGGAAATCATGGCTTCAAAAGTTCGCTTGAGAGTTTGATGTGACATCAACGTTGGTGTATGAAAACTTAGAAAAGCACTGCTCCCATTCTAATGCTGGACCAAAGAGTCGCTACCTTCCCCTTTATAGAGCACAAAAGATGCCCCTAGAAAATTATTTTTGATGGGTCTGAAAGTGTTCAAGAGGCTCAAGAAAAACGGCTGGTACCAGAAACTCTAACAGTCAGATTCTCTCACGAAGAGAGCTAGATAAAGGTTGTATGGGGAGTAGGTGTGGTCCTATAAGGAAACATGATGATCGTGTGGATGCTAGGCTTGATGGAAGATGGGAATCTCAACCTTATTGACATACTAGAGGTGATGCGTATCATTGTTCGGTCTCAAGGTGTTATGACCATATAGTGTTGACTGGAAAATCATCTGAATACCATAATCACTCCTCTAGATGGGTTGAAACTGAGAGAAGAGCCGCTCATTTGGTGGATCCAGTTAGCAAAGACATAGTTGAGAGAAGGGACAAAAGCCTTGCCCAAAAGGATATTTACTCGGAGAAACTGCGACATAAATTATGGAGCCTAAAAGGCTGGTTTCATAATTCTCAGTATCAAGAATTTTATCCCACATCCAAGAAGAGAACTTAAAAGAAGCTTTGATTAAGATAAGGAAGAGCTTAGGTAAGTTGTGATATAGTATGTGAGATGTGCTGATCTAACGGAGAGCGTTGCGGGAAGAGAAAAAGTAAGATTTGCTGAAGAAAATGGAGAAATGGAAGAGACTGCATGCAAAGGCGACTGCTGCGGAATTTGAAGGACAAAGCAGCAGACATCTTACTATGGTCCATTCTCGTGAGCAGTACAGATTATGTGTATAAAAGCTCAGGACTTGTGGAAAATGTTGTTATGGCATCAATAAGTGAATGGGGTATATATAGTCCCTGGTAAGAAATGTCTGGATATATACCTCTAGCAAAGAAGAAATCACCTACGCCTCATGTTGGACTTCAAGGATCAAGTTCAAAGAAAAGAAAGATTGCACAAGTTCATGGATTTCCTAAAAGAAAAGTGACTTCTGTCACCATCCCTTGCAGTAAGGAGAATGTTAAAGCCTCAAGAGGTGGACAGAGTATTGATAAGAGAATGTATATGATTCTATTAACGTTCCGCCCAACCTCCCTCTCTTGATCTCTACACTTCAGAGAATCAAGCCAATATCCAAGACCTCACGTCTAAGGATCCGTTTACAATATACTCAAAAGCTCCTTACAAACTAATACAAACTTCTATTTATACTTCTCGTTCTCCTAACGTCCGTAACTGACTTGTAACAAACTTCTCAACTTGAGCCTTCTCCCTCCACGTCATCATTAATGATGCCCTCCTCTCCTCTCTTCTTCCTTCTGTAATACACTCTCCAGGGCCTATCATTACCCCCCCCCCAATAAGACTGAGCTTGTCCTCAAGCTCAAACGCAGGAAAATCTCGTTTCACATCACGTACACGCATCCAAGAAGTCTCATGTTCTGGTAAGCCTTTCCACTGCACCGAAACTTCCAAATGTCCTTCAGGATCATAGCGATAACTAGCCAATGCTTCCGGTTGTAAAATGAACTCATCCTTATCTGAAAATGTTGCTGGCAAGCTCGTGACAGTATGATTCTTTCCTAGCACTGGTTTCAACTGTGATACATGAAACACCGGATGAATTTTACAGTCAGGAGGTAGTTGTAGACGGTAAGCCACAGTTCCAATCCTTTCTAACACTGTAAAAGGTCCATAATACTTGGCTGAAAGTTTCGGACAGAAAGTTCTGGACAAGGTTTTCTGACGGTAAGGCCGGAGTTTAAGAAACACCGAAGAACCCACAGCAAATTGAAGATCACGCCTATGTTTATCCGCACTGTCTTTCATAGCAGCCTGTGTTTTCAACAAGAACTCCTTAGCCTGACTCAACATCTCATCCCTTTCCTTCAACATCTTCTCCAACTCAAAATTAGTAGTGGAACCGTCTTCATAATGAAGTAATGATGGCGGGTCCTTACCATAAACCAGTTTGAAAGGAGACGTGTGAATAGATGTGTGGTACGAGGTGTTGTACCAATATTCACACCATGACAGATACTTATGCCACTGCTTCGGATTAGCAGACGTGAAACACCGCAAGTAAGCCTCGAGACAACGATTCACCACCTCGGTTTGGCCATCACTTTGAGGGTGATAGGCTGTGCTAAACTTGAGCGATGTTCCAGCTAAACGAAAGCATTCCTTCCAAAATTTACTCAAAAAAACTCTGTCACGATCCGAGATAATAGAAGCTGGATAACCATGTAACCGCACTATTTCACGGATAAACGTCTCAGCAACTGAAGTAGCTGTGTAAGGATGCTTTAATCCTATGAAGTGAGCGTATTTACTTAAACGATCCACCACCACCATGATCACCGTAAATCCCTCTGATTTTGGTAAACTGTCAATGAAGTCCATAGATATTTCAGACCAGATCACTGTGGGAATGGGTATTGGTTGTAACAGACCACCAGGGTTCAATGTAGAGTATTTGTGGGTCTGGCATATAGTGCACTCCGACACATAGTGTTGAACATCGTCTTTTAACTTAGACCAATGGAACAACCGTTGTATCCTTTTGATTGTTTTCAACACACCAGAATGCCCGCCAAAGACTCCATCATGATACTCCTGGAGTATAATGCCAATATACTTTGATGTCTTAGGTAAAACCAATCTGCCTTTGTAAAATAATCTCCCCTTAATGACCGTCAAGTGTTTCTTCGCACTCTTTCCTTGAATGAACTCTCGAATCTCATGTTTAAGTCCCGGATCTGAATCTATTTCTTCAAAGATATCCTGCATTTGCAGATTTGATGATACTGTTAACGCACAAAACAATCTTTCTGTATCAAACTTGTTCTCAGGCGAAATTCGAGACAACCCGTCTGCCGCTCTGTTTTCAGAACCCGTCTTATAGATGATTTCAAAATCAAATCCCAGTAACTTGGTAAGCCATTTTTGATAATCCATAGAGACGTCACGCTGCTCAAGCAAGAATTTCAAGCTCTTCTGGTCGGTATAAACCACAAAATGCCGCCCCATCAAGTAATGTTTCCATCGCTGAACTGCCAACACAATAGCCATGAGTTCCCTTTCGTATATAGGTTTCATCTGTTCCCTGTGTGTTAACGCTTTACTGAAGTAACATATAGGACGATGATTCTGCATAAGCACAGCTCCCAGCCCGAACCCAGATGCATCAGCCTCAATCACAAATAACTCTTTAAAATCCGGTAAACTCAAAACAGGCGCGGTCGACATCGCTTGTTTCAATTGATCAAATGCCAGTTGAGCTTTTCCCGACCATTCGAAACCCTCCTTCTTCAGTAGATCTGTTAAAGGTCTTGCTATTACTCCATAGCTCAGCACAAATCGTCTATAGTACCATGTAAGTCCCAAAAACCCTCTGAGATCTTTGACCGTACGCGGTATAGGCCATGACTTCATTGCTTCTGTCTTTGCAGGATCTGTGGATACTCCTTCATGAGAAATGATGTGGCCAAGGTATTCAACATGGTCCTGAGCAAAGAGGCATTTCTTATGATTAGCTAACAATCCGTGATGCTTCAGTGTCTCCAATACAATCCTCAACTGCTCATGATGTTCTTCCATTGACTTGCTATAAACTAGTATATCATCAAAAAATACCAAAACGAACTTCCTCAAGAACGGCTTGAATATAGCATTCATCAGAGACTGGAATGTTGCTGGAGCATTGCTGAGGCCAAAAGGCATGACCACAAATTCGTAGTGTCCTTCATGAGTTCTGAAAGCAGTTTTCTCAATATCAACTTCACTCATTCGGATTTGATGGTAGCCTGATCGTAGATCAAGCTTGGAAAACACTAAGGACCCATGTAATTCATCCAAAAGTTGATCGATAACCGGTATCGGAAACTTATCCGGAATCGTGATCTTGTTTAATCCTCTGTAATCAACACAAAATCTCCACCCACCGTCTTTTTTCTTGACCAACAATACGGGACTAGCATAAGGACTCCTGCTTGGCCTTATAACACCAGACTCTAACATTTGTTTTACCATACTTTCAATGACTTCCATGTGAGCATGTGGGTAACGGTAAGGTCTGACTCGCACTGCTCCCGCTCCTTCTACTAACCGAATACTGTGTTCATAACCTCGCTCCGGAGGTAACTGTGTCGGTTCTTGAAACACTGATTCATATTGTCTTAGTAAGATAGCAATCTGCTCTGGTACTTTGGACCCCAAAAACACCCTTTCTGAACTCTCATCATTAGCACTCTGCAACTCAATGCCTGTAGTAATAGACTGTAGTGCTGATCCATAAGGTTGGAAAATTTGTTCCCCAAAAAGTGTTGCCCTGCCTTTCTGAGTCTCAAAAGCAAGCTCTTGCGTTTCCCAATTCACCTCGCATTTGCCCAGCGTACGCAGCCACTGAACTCCCAAAACCACATCCACACTGCCTGGATCTAACACGATGAAGTCTGTTCTGATCACCACTGACTGCAACTGTAACGTGACTCCTCTGCATAGACCTGATCCATTTACTGTAATTCCTGTACCTACCAACACCTTAAACGATGCTGATTCATCTTGTTGTAACTGAGCTTTAGCCATGATTGCCGGAGATAAGAAGTTGTGTGTCGCTCCGCTATCAATCAAAACAACTACCTTTGTACTGCCAATACAACCTGTCATCTTCATTGTAGTAGGAGAAGTCCATCCCATAAATGAGTATAGTGAAAGTTCCATAACCTCCGTAGTAGTACCCTGTATCTCGTCACAAGAATCATGAAATACTTCGTCAACTAACTCCAGCTCATTTCCTTGTGCTACCACCATTACTTGCAGATGTCGGTTCTTGCAATTGTTCGCATGAGCTTTATTCCACTTCTCGTTACAAGAGAAACAAATGCCGTTCTTCTTCTTATGTTCATATTCTGCATCAGAAAGCCTTACTCGAACTTGATTCTTTTGTGGCATGGACTGAGCTGTAGATTGTACTCCGGTATCTTGCTGTTTGTTGTTGTTGTTTCCTGTCTGAGCTGCTGGAGTCGCCGACGACCTGAATGAAGATCCTGTTGTCTGTTTCGCAGATCGGTTTTCTTGGCCTTTTGCAGTCGAGAATAGACGACAAAATTCACTATCTTCCATCTTAATCACTGTTTCGATGTGATCAGATAGTGTAAGTGGCTCCTTCAGCTTAATAACTTCCTTCATTTCTCGTTTAAGGCCATTGAAAAATATATCGATCTTATGTGCCTCTGCGAGCTTGACCTGAGAAGCCAACTCTTGAAACTCTCGAACGTATTCTGCTATTGACCCCGTTTGCTGTATACTAAACAGTCGTTTTCCTGGAGTTTTCTCAAAAGACTCAGCAAATCTGCCCAACAATCTCCTCTTGAAATCAAACCAATCCACAAAGTCCCCATACTCAATCTCGTAGTTAAACCAACACAAAGCATCTTCTTCTAAACTGAGTGAAGCTAACTCTAGCTGATACTCAGGTGTTGCTTGAGTAACGCGAAAGTACCTCTCTGCTTGTGCGATCCATCCGAACGGATTGACACCAGCAAATATCGGCATCTCAACCTTCTTATACAAGCCTTTACGATTATCATTTCTATGCTCATTATGCCGATAACCTAGCTCACATTCTCTCCGTGATTGTTCGAAGGTTTGTGGCTGTACCTGATTCAGATTGGCGCCGCTTGATTCAGGTTGTGTAGATCGCTGATTTTGTTGCTGGAGCGAAGTGATGAACGAAGTTAGCGTTGATTCCAAACTCGCGAATCTCGCATCCATCTTCGTCTCCGTCGACTGATTATTGATCTCTGTTGTCGCGACGAATCTGTTGAATCGCTCATCCAAGCTATCGAATCGCCGTCGCAACTCATCGACGGTGGAATCCAGAGCTCCGATTCGTTGCACCGATTCCTCCAGAGTCGCCGATCGCGTCATTCTCGTCTCGTTCGCGTGGTTCGGGACGCTCACCGCACCAATTGATAAGAGAATGTGTATGATTCTATTAACGTTCCGCCCAACCTCCCTCTCTTGATCTCTACACTTCAGAGAATCAAGCCAATATCCAAGACCTCACGTCTAAGGATCCGTTTACAATATACTCAAAAGCTCCTTACAAACTAATACAAACTTCTATTTATACTTCTCGTTCTCCTAACGTCCGTAACTGACTTGTAACAAACTTCTCAACTTGAGCCTTCTCCCTCCACGTCATCATTAATGATGCCCTCCTCTCCTCTCTTCTTCCTTCTGTAATACACTCTCCAGGGCCTATCAAGTATCCCATGTAACGTGGAGAAAGTTCTGCTGGTGGACAGCATACGTGTCAAATTATTCCAGCAACAGTGAAGAAAACAGTGGATTTTTGGAATCCACCAAGTTTAGTTCCTTAAAAATTACGAATTAGAATTGTTAAGATTTGGAGAATCTCTTGACAGTTCAAAGATGGAGGGAGATATAGGGGGTGATTGGTAGTTGCTGTAGGTGCTGTCCACAGCCCTATTTATTTCCACAGCACCAAATTCAGAGCAATCAAGCTTTAAAATTTTTTTTGAAACCACAGCTCTTAAAATATCCTACAGCTGTACAAGTGCTCTGCAGAGCCAAATATCCAAAGCAATTTTTTAGTGCTTCAATAAAATTCTACAGCAATAAAATCTAAAGCCACAGCAAAAAGTCTACAGATTTTTTTCTACAGCAAAATATTTAAAGCTACAGCCATTACCAATCGGACCCATATAGACATATTTCTCCTGACATAATATTCCTCTCAGAGATAAAAAGTCCCGACAACTTTGTTCTCCGGCAAGCTCAGTCGGAGATGTATGCCAACTACTGTTTAGAAGCTCCTACGGGTCATGGGAATGGATGGCTTGCATTGTTTTGAAAAAAAAATGAATTAGAGAGTGAAGTTGTTTCTCGTATAAAAACCTTTATTGACATATGTATGTTGTATGAAACAATTTTTTTTCTGGCAACCTTTGTCTATGGAGACACATATAAGTTAATACACAAACATATTTGGCAGGCATTGCTGAACCGACATAATTCTCAAAATATACCTTTTTTGAAGGCAATCTCTGTGACCTGCCACACTCAAGAGGCTTTTTCTCTTGGAAGAGAATTAGGGCTGAGCAAGTGGTCTTGTTTAGGCTAGAAATAATTGTTGCTAATGGGTTGTGGTTTGAAACATTTCACTCGTGCATAAGTGAGTATCTAAAGAGGGATCATATCAAAATCATGTGATCTTGTGCTTTAATACCACCAGAAGTTAAAATAAGGGATTTTCCGTTTTGATAGAAGACTGAATGATGTCCGTGGAGTTAAATAGTTTATTAAAACGGTCCAGACAGAATCGAGCACCTACCGGGCATGAAACAGCCTATGAACTAGATTCATGATTTATCAATCTTAATCTAGCATAAAACACACCAATTAAGTAAGAATCTATCTTATTAAAACTCAAGTACAAAATGAGATTGTTTGGCAATATGAATAGTAGTTAAAAAAAATAGTATTGTTTGGAAACATGGATAGTAGTAAGTTAGAAAAATAAATAATGGGCTTATGCTAATAAAAAAAATTAAAAGTCCATTACATTATATTAAAAAGTAATGAGTCTATTTTACTTGATATATATATTCAAATCAAAATAATAATTTAAACTTGATTTATATCAAAAATTCATTCAAAAATATACATATATTCAAAATTTGATTTTTACTAACATATTTTCCAATAACTATTATAAAAATATTTTCAATATATATAATAAAAATACAATACAAAGCTCAATTTCAAACAACAACTTAAATTATGGTTTTTTTATTTCATATTAAATTTTAAAATATAATATATGTGATTATTTATATGATTGTACGTATAAAATATTATTAATTATAAGAAAACTTATTTGATGGTACGTATAAAATACGATTAATTATATGTTCACACATATTTTGTAACCTATGATAACACATATATGGATATATATATATATATATAATAGTGATTATGGGTGGGCGTTCGGGTTCGTTTTCGGTTCTTTTTGGGATTTTGTGTTGAGTTCAGATCTTTGAGGATTTGGTTCTGATTTGGATAACCAATTTAAATAGGTTTGGTTTAAATATTTGGATAGAGAATTAATAATTATTTGAGTATTTTTGGAGTTTTGAGTATTTTTTAACTATTTAAGATATTTACGTTTAATTATTTGTATATATTTTCAAGCATTTATGCGAACTTAAAAGTATCATATATATTCTGGATGTTTTTTATATATATTAAATATAAAAATAATTAATATATATAAGTATATAAATATATGTTGGATACCCAAAATAATTCGGTTCGGATCGGATTAGGTTTCAATTCTTCAAATACAAAATTTTTGAATAATTCAGATATTTAATCAATTCTGGTTCGGATTTAGTACTACTTATTCGGATTAGGATCAGTTCGATTCTTCGAATTCGAGTTTTTTGCCCAACCCTAAATAGTAACATAAAAAGTAAATAATATCATATTTTAAAAAAAAATACACCCGCACGGGCGTGCGGGTCAAAATCTAGTTATATATTAAGCACTAATCATCTTAAATCTTTACTAAATCAGCCTAATTTACCTTACCCATGAATCTAACAAGCGATTACTTGCTAATCACCGTATAAATCATTAAACACATGTTAAGTTTAGAATAAACACTGTAGATTGAAAGATAATCACAATAAACACAAGAATCTATGAAGAAAATGCTTACAAATTATAAAATTATAAAGTTTACAAAGTGTTCTTAAAAAAAAAGGAGATGAATTAGGTTTTTGGCCTCAAGGAAAGTAAATGATTTATTTTCTTTTGTAACCAGGATAGATCATGAACCAATTTTCGGAGTAGACTATTGTGAGACCCAAATTGATGTACCTTTAAGTGGTTTCAGCTTACTGACATATATTCACTAGTCCTCCACACTCGAGGTTGCCACCAAAAAAAAAAAAAATCAAAAGTATAACTCATAATCCCCTTAAAATATATAGACTTCTTGATACATTCCTTGCAAATAAAGAAAGAACTACAACAAGAGTTCAATATATAATAATATATATCTGTTCTTTCACGGTATGCTTTTTTTTTTGTTTATTCTTTCGATTTACTTCATATTTAATATACACACACATTATAACTAATCTGCAAACAATCCTTTTGGATTAAACTTGATCGACATCATCATTTCCGAGCAAAAGTGGCGTTATCTGATCATCTGAATCCAACTGATGATTAGCTTTTTCCTCCACCATATCCTTCTGAACATCTCTTTGAACTTGACTCCACATTATCAATAGATATCCGGTTCCTGCTATTGCCGCTCCTAACACACTGTTCACAAGAAGTTCAACATAATAAACAGAAAATCAACAATTAATAGGAAAACCAAATAAAATTCAACTGTTTTACTTATTTTAAATATAAACAATCAAATTATAACCTGAAAATCAAAACTAAACCAAAACTTCAAAAATATTAAGCTAAAATCTGGATTAGAACCACAATGTTTGATTCATTTTGAAGCATTTCTATATGATACTTCTAAAACAAAATATCCAAACCGAATACTATATTGAAAAGACAAAGTTGAAATTAAAATAGGAACCGTTATCAATAATGTAATGGGGACTCTCTTTGTAATAATTTATATAATTTTGTAACTTACCTTCCATAGTGAAGACTATTGACAAAGAAGCTTGTGCCGAAAATTGAAGCCCAAAGGATCCCAAATGGCTTAAATAATGGCACATAATAAGGCCCTTTCATTTTTGAACACTTCACTTGAACACTTGTTCTTATTATGCTCCCAAATATACCCTATATATAAAAATATATATTAACTTTAGAGAATCCCAAATCAAGGAGTACATATGATATAAGATCATTTATATGTACCGTGGCAATAATAAGATAGAAATCCATGTTAAGTTCGAGTTTCCATGCACTTAAGTCTGGTTCCATGAACGCTGAGAAGATTGCACATTGTAGTGTCCCAGCTAAGCTATAGGCAGACACTACTTTCATCACTTGAGGATATTTCTGGACGGTGTCCAACTGATATACCAAAAACCAACAAAAGATATACAAATTAGAAACTTGTATAGATATACAAAAGAATATACAAATTATAAACTTATATAGTTAGCAGAAAAAAATTAGAAACTTATATGGACCACATAAGAACTGATCGTATCATACGCACATGTATATTCAAATACAATGAATAAGATTCTTTTAAAATTTTGAGACGTTAATTAAGTTACCTGTATGATATTCCAGATGGAGATAGAGAGTGTGGCACATGCTAGAAAGAGTGAGCCAAGAGCCCAATTGTCAGAGTTCTTGAAGAAAGTCAAGTAGTGTGAGATTGTAGTGAGGAAATTGGAGTTTGGACAAGAAGAAGGAGAAGGTCTAATAAAAGGGCCTAAGTAAATAACTTCTACAAAGGCTCCTGTGAAGCATATCAACGTGCCTATCACTCTTCCTCTTGTTCTCTTACATTCCCACCCTAACCCTCCTTCCCTGATTATTTTATATTCCAGATATATTAAAATCAAAGAAAATTGTTTATTATAATTTAGTTTTAAGAGTAATAAAAAGTTGAATTCGAGGTGAAAGATATCAGTTTACCCAAGAGCAATAGAGAGCAAAAAGGAGAAAGCAGGTGATTGCAAGCCCATAGCACATACCACAATTGGAGAGCTATAACTTAGCCCCAAAAATGCCAAGTTTTGGTACAGAAACACCCTGTTCAAGAAAATAATTAATTAAAACGTCTAAACTCTATTATAATTATTGCATTACAAAAAAAACTAAGATGGTCTCAATTTATTTCCTTTTTGTTCAGTATATGTGAGAAATAAGAACAGAGACATATAACATTTAACTGCATGTATAATATACATAGAACTAGTAATAGAGATTTAAACTAACCCTGTAAACCCGAGTAGGAAGATTCGAACAACGGAAGGCTTCGTGAGGAACGGTTCGTCGTCCCTATAGACGAAATAGACATAAATATCATCATAAAACATCTCAAATTAAGAAAGACGCACACATGTAGATTATGCACGTTTATTACCTTTCATCTCTATGGAAGAAGAACGAGTAAGGGAGGAGAAGGAGAGAGCCAAGAGCATTGGTATAGACGATGAACACAAAAGGGCTCATGCCACCGGTTAATGCTGTCTTAGCCAAGATGGTGAGTGCAATGGTACATGCCTCCATCAACGCCATAGCTATAAATGGAACTATGTTTTCCCATCTTGCCTCCATTAATCCCATATTTTGTGTTTGCAGCTTATTGATATATATCGATAATGCACGTATGAGGACCGGCAAAAGGTATATCCGAAATATGTATAGGCCAATAAAAGTCGTTTTTTGTCTCTCTCTTTCTCGGGGAAGATGAGAGACTAAGTCGACATACAACTGTGTTAGGGTTATGTTGTAATGCAATACTTTTGTGGCTTCATTTTATATTTATATATGTTTGTTTGCATATGAGTGGAAGGCCAAATGAAAAAGAGGGTTTATGTAGACGTGGAGAGAGGGAGTCATTGATTAACCTTTCGGGAGGAGATAAAGCTAATAGTTCATGCGCCTCAGCTCTTACGCTTATAATATATGAATAATTTTGTTGGACGGCATAAGAACATGACCTTCTGTTTAAATTATATTTGCGAAAAGATAAATCACATACAAGTTCTCTGGAAATTAGTCTGGTTTTTGGTCTTACATATTCTGGTTATAAAAGCTTATAAACCACATTCTACGCAAACTAATGAGCTTTATATATACTAACTAATAGGGTTTTCATATTAATATTATTAAAAACATATTGATGAGAGCCACCGTAGAAGTCTATCGCTTTTACATGCCGAATGTGAAGCGTTGATTTAAGCAATGAAGTGTATGAAAACTCTACAGTTTTCAGAGTGGTGTTTGCAACAGACTGTTCTCAACTGGTGAAGATGGTGTCTACACCAACAGAATGGCCGACTTTCACTACATATATGGAGTAGTTTTTCCCATGTAAGCGTTTTTTCCCAAATTTTACAATCCCACACATTCTAAGGACAAAAAACACAATGGCTAACTAGTTAGCATGTGCTTCTAGAAGTCTGTCATCGGCTATGATTAATGTTGACTCAGTTCCGCTGTCATAGCTAGCGGACTCGGAATCTTCTTAGGCTAGAGTAGCCTTTTGTTGAAAAAAACATATGGTAAAGTCTAGTTATATATACAAAACGTTATTAAATAAATTATCGTAAGCATTTTTCTAAACAAACAAAACCTTGGAGTTGTTGATGTATCGATTTTTTTTAATTAGTGGACAAAATACTAATGCAAATATTTATGTTTAAAACAAATAATTTTTGTTTTGTCTGATTTTTTTTATAAGCCATATCGACTAATTTGGTCGAACTCAAGAACAACGCACTTAGTACTAAATAGTGGACTAGCCCGGAAACGTATACACTGCCTGATCCGAGTTTAGCCTGAATTATTTGTTAGAATACCATTTTTTGGAAAAAAAATCTGGGACCTCAATTAAAAGAGTTGAATTACGAATTTATGCAAGATCAACCTTAATCTACAGTTTAAAAAAATCAAGCTGTAATTTTATATGAAAGGTTCTTTTTAAAGTCATTACTAAATTATGTAAATCTTTTTTATTAAATAGGTAATTGGGGTTGTTTATCATAATTGAAGAAAACAAAATATCTACAATGGGAACATATTACAGATTTATTGAAGCAAATCACTGATACTATATAATAGATCGAATTATTAATTACGTGAGGCAGAGGTTGAAGAGTGAAGTTCGGAAATAAAACAATACGAAAGCCCTAATCTCAATATTGGTCTTTCAAACCATTGTTTTATAACAATAAAAAGTCTAGATAAAATAATGTTAAGACTTTGATTTTTTCTTGATCGATAAGAGTCGCATTTCTTTTGACGTAGCAGTTGGGAGAATGAAACGTCACCTTGTTATTAATGTTGGGATTAATGGTGACGACATTTGAAACATTCCCACGATGGTGAGGCCGAAGAAGAAAAAGGAAAATATATTATCTAGTAATCTGTAACAGTCTTCACAATTTGTTTTAAACAGGCTAAGAATAAAAATATAGGTACGGATTATGATGTGGATTATGATGTGGAATAAAAATAATTATTGCACATTTTATGATTTCGTTAGGACTTTTTTTGATGAAATTTCTAATTTATTGATAAAGATTGGATTGTCATTTACAAGATGATAAAGTATAGACTAAGGGCCTGACTGGTTCAAACGCAGCGGTTGCGGTTGCGGTTGCGGGAGTTTGTGGATGCGGGCGGTTGCGGTTTCTAGCGGTTTTAAGAGATTTGTACGACTGGTACTGCGGTTAAAAATTGGTGCGTTTGCGGGTGACTTATGACTGGTTAACTACCAAATGCGGTAACAGTCAAATAATAAATTAACAATATTTACATTTAATATAATTATAAAAATATCAAAAATCATAAAATTATAATAAATATAAAATTTATATTTAGAAAGTTATAATTTTAATTTTTGAAAATTTATTGAAATTGTTTTTATTATAAAATTTTATAATATTAATTAAAATAAAATAGATATATTTTAATATTTTCATAATTTCAATTTTAAATTTTTTATTAAATATTTTTTCTTTGTATATATATTGTTTTAAAAAAAAAGAAAAAAATTTTACCCTCCCGCAACCGCCCGCAACCGCAAACGCTAGCTGGAGCCAGCTTTTGAATTTATGAGATTCGGAGCGGTTTGAAGCGGTTTAAGGCGATTTGAGTGATTGTTGCAAACCGCCGACAACCGCTACCGACCGCAAAAGCTGCGTTTGCGGGTGGTAGCGGGAAAACCAATCGCCACCTAAATATAAAAGAATACTCCGTATTAAGAACGAGTTGCAAAAACCGACTCCAAACCAATGCCTATCGATCTTCAAACATTAGTGGTCAAGTCGAATTTTCTTTAGGATTTATTTCATTACACAGCCATAGGAATATTAGGCGGTAGCTATGTTTTGCGCACCCTTTGTGAAAATTCTTAACTGAGTGTTAATGGTATTTTAAATTTAAGAAAGCTATCGGTTAAATTATTCATGAGATGCTAAGAAAAAAAAATTAGATTCATGAATTAGATTAGCTATACACAAATAATTACTTGGTTTTATAATGTGTTTTGCTTTCCATTTTCTGTTAGATGGCATTTTCAATCTTTGCGCCATAATTACGCATACAAATTTCGAATTCGAGTGCACAATTCAAACTAGGCCTGAGTATTTTATCCGGATTAAAAAAACCCAACAAGAACCGATTAAAAACCTGATTTAGATTGGGTACGAGTAATGCCATTTTACTCCATTAGATTTTATTGTGGAGGATATGCGAGTTTTGGATCCGACCCAAACCGAACCCAAAATTCGATAGAATACTCAAAATGCCCATTTTTTTATTAGGTATATATGGGTGTTTTGGTATCTTTTTGGTAGTACATACATTTTTAAAAATTTTGTGTTCGAGTTTTCATGTATGGTTTTGAGTTTTGGGTAAAATTTTAGATTTTCAAAAATATAATTTGGGTAATCGGATTTAATCATGGGTAGTTTCCAGGTCTTTGGGTCAGACTTTTGGTAAGATTTTGGATATTGTTAGGGTATTTGAATATTGTTTGGGTATTTTAGGGGTTTTCGGGTATTTTCAGATTTAGGGTATTTTGGGTTTTCGAGCCCTAAATACCCAAAACTTTTAAGAACAAAAAAATAACGTGTATTATTGGTTTCTAGTCAACTGGATTCGAACCGATCCGGACCCGAAATGATCCGAACCGATCCCAAACCGATAAGTTCTAATTATTCTATTGAATCCTAATATCTAAGATACAAAAAATCTGGACCCGGGATCCAAACCCGAACCGAGGATCCGAATGTCCATACCTAATTCAAGCTTTAAATAACATAAAATAAAAATACGATAGTTATACAAAAATCTAACAAAAGAAGAATAGTCGTTAAACTCTTGGTTACTAAAAACATAGGAACTTGAAAATCATAAATTTGATTTTAGTTCAGAGAGATTTATTTTATTAAAAAAAGTTAAATAATATAGTTGGAATTCGGAGAAATGAGCCCACATTCTGATTATTAACAATGAATAAATAATTTTCTCACTTTTCCAGAGAGGATAAGTTGTTTTAGTATCCAACATAATATAACAACATATTATTTTAAATAGTTTTTAAAACTATAAATCTGTATTAATAATGTTATTTTGACTATTTAGTAAATAGAAAACATTTTAACAAAATGAAATTATCTTTCCGATTTTATTTTCTGAAAACTTGGACAATGGGAAAAAAACGCTAACCAATTATTATAAATATATAGTTGCTGTCTCTGACAAAATCCACTCCAAATATAATATTTTTCCTTTTCAGCTCTTCCTCACCTATCATATACAAATCTGTATATTTTTTTGATTCGGGGACTTTTGTTTTTTTTTTCTTTAAGAAAAAAAAACAGAATATCATCGATATATATTATGGATACATAAAATTTTGTGTTAATATATTAATCAAGGATCTTTAAAAAAATTGTAACCTTAATTTTGTATTAATTACAAAATGACCTTGTTTTTTAACGCTCATTTATTATGATTTTACAATTATGATAAAGATTACATAGACGATTCGACAACCGACAATATTACCTGCCTTACGAAGATCTATGACTAACTGCATCATCAGAGCTGTCCTATGAAGATCTATGCATGATTAGATTTACTTGCACTACGGAAGATCCATTGTAAACTTTTCTTTTGTAGTCAGTATAATTGTTTAATAAATTGTTTTCTCCGGAATTGAAATTTGGACCTCCTACAATGTTTAATCTGCAAGAAATTTAATAGTCTCGGATTCGAACCCAGATCTGGATGTAGAAGCTTTTAAATCTTAACCACTAGAATACATTGTTTATGTGTCAATTTTTTAGCCCTTTAATCGTTGATTTGACATCATTACAAAAGAGTTTTGGCAAACCTTAGTGAAATATTATCTATCTCTAGGATATTAATACATAAAGACCAAATTATTTACAACCCAATATAACATTTCTTCATACAAAAAACACCAACAATCCTCATGATTATAAAGTAATGATATTATAATAACGCAAATATGTAATATAGATTTCGTAGGTAATGTTTTGATCAAAACTAAATGCATACATTGAAAACTAAGAAATGATATTGGCTCTATCGATTACTATTCAACGGTTCTTCAGCATAATACATAGCAAATTGTCTTTGTATTATGAGTAAGGTTCTTCAGCTGTCAAACGTTTGTTCCAAAATCTGAACTTTGTTCCAAAATCTGAACTTACACCGTAGATAAATAAAGAAAAAATCACAAGAGAATTAAACAAATCATAGAACGGCAATACACGATGCATGTTTTCTCAAAAAATATTTGAAAACCATTTAAGTGGAAAACATAACTAATATACAGTTTGTCATGTTGGTTAAAAGTCATTTTAATTTCAATTGAATCGAACCATACTTAGTCAAATATTTTAGGTCTTTTAATGTTAAAATGAAAAAAACAAATCTTTTATTACCGCAATACACACATACAGAATTATGAGAGTTTAGGTAAGTATAATTTATGCAAGTTCCTCTGGTCAATCACTCAGAACCGACCCGAAACTATGAGAGTTCCTCTGGTCAATTACTCAGAACGCTTTACCATTAGGAGCAAATCTGCAACGTAGAGGTATTCAATCAGAAGCTTTTTGCAAGAGATGTCAAGCTGTAGAAACTGCAATGCATACTTTTTTTCGTCTGCCCTTATGCGCGAAAGGTTTGAGAGCTAATCCCAACACACAGAGTGGTTCACATAGCCACATACAAGAATTTCAAGGATGCAATCAAGGAGTTTAGGAAAGTTTTCTGTTTGCCTCCATCAGGAAGATCAGGAAACATCCTTGCTTGGGTTTGTTGGGCCCCTTGGACAGCACGCAATACGCTAATCTTTGAAGACCGAAGCTTCACACCATAGGAAGCAGCTGCGAAAGCATTAAGGTTAGTTCAAGAATGGACTTTCGCGCAAGGTTTGAAGACTCAGACGACGGATCAAGTAAAGATCTTACCCAAGGCGCCTCAACTCCGACCAGACCAGACCGCTAGAATGACATGCAAAACAGATGCTTCTTGGAATAAGCTATTGAAGAAAGCATGACTCGCCTGGATCTTCACGGATTCCACCGGATCGTACAAGCACAGAGGAGCGTTGACTCAAGATTATGTCACCAGCCCATTGATCGCGGAAGCCCTAGCTCTCTGATCGGGAATCATCACTGCAGTAGCTATGTGGATCTCAGACCTCCAAATGTTATCTGACAGCTCAACGCTCGTTAGAGCAATCAACAACGACATGCAGAGCTCAGAGATCTATCGTAGTGTTAAAGATATCCAACAAATCTCTTATGCCTTCATAGATATCACCTTTTCTTATGTTTCTCGTTCGCTTAACGGTGAAGCTGATGCCTTAGCAAAAGCCACCTTGAGCAATTCATCTATAGTGGACCCATCCGTAGGCTAAACACTTGGACCTGAGGCCATCTTCTTGCTTTAATGAATTATTGGTGCACAAAAAAGGTAAGTATAATTTATGTGTTCTGCTGTTACAAAAATAAATAAACACACAAAGCATAATCACCAAACGATTATATCTACAAGATATTATGCTTGCTACACAATACTTGGGCCTAAGGCTAAACACTTGGGCCTGAGACCATCTCCTTGCTTTAATGAATTATTGGTGCACAAAAAAAAAGTAAGTATAATTTATGTGTTCTGCTGTTACAAAAATAAATAAACACACAAAGCATAATCACCAAACGATTATATCTACAAGATATTATGCTTGCTACACAATACTTCAGTAGGTAAATATGGTAATTTATATTGAAGACTACAAAATATTTTGGCACCAAGCAATGAATTGCCTAATTCTTTTTCGTACTTAAGAAAGATGTTAATAATTGGCTTTCGTAGTAGTTAATGCTAATGAATGTATCATGTTAACCTAACTATTAATCCTATATAAACTATGTTCTAGAAAATTAAGTTGTATTTTATTTTCAAGGTTGATACTTTTTATTAAATCAAAACCGAGTATGAGTATTTGTCCTTTTTTAATCTTTTGGAATAGTTATTTTGGTAGTTTTTTTAATACTTATAATTTATTCAATTTTTATTTTAATAGTTTAATCAAATATAAAAACCATCATATTTAAAAATCAGAGTACTGTTTAATAAATTCAAATTTTAATCATGAAAAATTAAATTGAAAAAATGGTGTAAAAGGCAAAAATAATTTAAGTTCTTTGGTGTAAAATCAAATAAACCAAAAATCGACAGTAGAAAAACCGAACCAAAGCAAAGTAGATATGATTTTAATATGGTGTCTAACTTTTATAAACCGAAATACAAAAAACTGAACCGAAAACGGACCTAAATTCGTATTGAACAGTCTTACTTTGGATATGTAATTTTTACACCCATCTCACCGCGCGCATCTTACCCCACGTAAAACTTGGGTATCAACCTAGTTCTATAATATAATTTTTTGGATACAAGGGTCATGATTGAAAAGTTAACTTTAAAAGCTTTGAAATCTTGAAAAACATAAAATAAAAGTCCTTAAATCATTTTTCCTAATAAGAATTTATTGATTTAAAAGTTATAAAAACTTTAAAAAATCTTGTAAAAGATATGTACCAATTTTTCTTTGTTTCTAAATCAGTAATCTAATAGGTAAAAAAACTTCAGACATTTAGGTTTGAAACTTTTTAGTAATTTTGAAGTCAATTTGATAATCAACAGTCTTCTCCGAGTTACAGAACATGTTTGAAGAAGTAACGTTTTTTAATATATCTCTCTTAATATTTTAACTATATTCCATCTGTTAATTATCATTTTAGTTTGTATACAAAAATTAAGAAACTATTTAATTTTGTATATTTGTGTACAAAAAAATTATTATTTATACACTTAATCATATTTCAATCGATAAAAAGTAAATTAGAAAATATAAAAAGTTATACAATATATAAAGTTAATAAATTTACATTTTAATATATAACGACACTTAATATAAAATGAAAAAGTACATATTAGGAATTTTTGCATCTAAGAAGAAACCCAAGAAATTATTTAAAATTGATTTATGCTAATAATACATTTTTTACTTATGTGTATGATAATTACAGATGATGAAATAAGAATGTTCCCCAATTACTATAAAATAATTATATAAATAAACTAATATTTTCTTCAACTTAAATATTATTACATAAATAATTTGGTCCCTACATGTGGCATGCCGCATGAATCATCATCTAATTCTTTAACATATATAAGAGATCCTAAGGACAAGGACAACTATTAAATGGCTCCATAATTGGTAAGAGCATGAATGACTCCTAAAGGAATTTTTCTCTGTATATTATATCAGATATATTTTTGTTGTTTAAATTTATGTATTACTTGAGTAATTTAAGAAGTCCACTGGATTAGTCAGACTTTATCTTAATAGTTTTTATAAGGTTTTTCATATAACATATATTAAGCACTCGTCACAACGTGATGATCGAATCTTAATATTTTACTAGAAATTGACCCGCGCGGATACTAGTTATTACATTTTATACATTAATATTTTTTATACTGCTACTCATCTTTTCAAACAATTCTCATTTATACTGTTATCCATATTTCCAAATAATTCTAAATAGTATTTGAGTTGTAATAATATAGACTAAAGATTGATCCGTGCACTTACACGGATATTGGTTTTTATATTTTTATACATGATATTTATTTTTTCATAATTAATATTATATATTTTAGATGAGCCGTACTATAACTAATTGTATTCGAAATACTTGGACCGAATCGGGTAATATAGTTATCTTTGGTACAAATATCCAAACCCTATTCAGATACATTTGTTATTTTAATATTTTTAGGTTTCTATACATCAAAACCGAACTCATCAAGACCCAGAAGGATCCAACTCAAAACCCACACATAAATTTATAATATTCAAACGAAGCCTAATTAAAAAAAATACCTAAAAAAAACAACACGTACCTAAATGGATAACCAATGTTAATGTCTAACTTATTTTATAAACTAATAAAAAGGATTTTTTCTAAGTGGTTTGGCTAAATTAAGTGAAATAAAAATAGTTTTTTTATTTAGTAAAATAATTATATGGAGTGAAAATATTAAGTGACAATTAATTTAATACATTTTTATTATTTTAATTTAAGTTATTATTTTATTCACAAAACATTTCTTTGAATTATGTTTTTGGCTACTTAATTTTCCATCGATTGAAACTTAAATTAAAAAAAAATAGTAAAACAAACTAAACCGAATATTTAACCATATACAAAACCTAGTTATTTAATATTTTTATTTTATAATTGGCACAAAGTTAATGTTGATTAATTAATAAATAAAAATATGCACTATCATTATTATGGTAATATAATTAATGATGTGATGCAGTCTTAAGGTAATACTAGATTTTGACCCGCGCTTTCAAAGCGCGGATTTATTATTATTTTTTTTCAATTGACAAATATTTAGTAAATGTCATATTTTTATATATTTGTGTTTTATTTTATAAAAGACTTAAATTTTTATCTTTATTTATCGTATTTCATTTTAAATGACTATTTATGTTTTAAAAATTAAACTTTGTTTTTTAATGAATTAAGTTGGTATAACTCTGATAAATTAATTTTATTATGTGGTTAATATTTTAATAAAAAAAAATTATATACTTTTAATAAAGATTTATACTTTTCAATGAAAAAATCAATTTTTTTTTATGAATGCTTAAATTATATTAAGAAAAGAAAAATAATAATAATTAAGAATAGTTGAAAAAAATTATTTGAATTTGGACTCAATGGCCCAAAGGAAAAAAATGTGAGAATTGGATCTGGTTTCTTAATGGGTCCAAATGACCCAAAAGAGATTTGATGTGGGCTGGATTCAAAATAAATGATCCAATATAAATGTGTTATTAATATTACTTGATTGTCTTTAATGAAAAATGCAATGTTAGTAAAGAAAATGGTAGACTAAGGTAAAAAGGACAATAGGATCCTGCTTTAATGGTATAGATAATTAATAAAATTGTTAAACTGAGTGAAATATGACAAGACAATTAATGTAATTATATTAATAAAATTACTACAAAGACATTACACTCTTTTCTTTTATAGTGCTATCCATGTTTTCAAACAATTTTCATTTATATTGTTGTTCATGTTTCCAAACAGTTCTAAAAGGTATTTCAATTTTAATAATACAGATGTCATGTGTGTGTTTTGTTTCTTTTTTATATAAAATGCTTCTTCAGATTCTGAAAGGAGAAAAGTTGATTTTGTATCGTTTACAGTTTCTATTTTAACCAAAAATACATATTGTTAAAGCCTTTCTCAAAAAAAGTTTTTTTAAAAAAATACGTATTGTTAAAATTGGTTTTCAAAAACTAATGGACCTGAATACCTGATGATTGAAAATCGTGGTCAAATTGAGAATATTTTAGTGGCCATAGATGTGAACTCAGCCATTATGTTACAATGGAAAGGTAGCCAATGCGAAATCAACATAAGTTTGTGGGAATAGTATATAAGCTTGTATTTTTTTTTTTGATCAACTATAAGCTTGTATATAAGAGTGTTGTTCGGAGCTGAGTGGTAGCATGATTTTCTTGGATCCTTGTATTGTTGCTTAAGAGTGTAGAAAGCAATCGAGAGACAAAATATTTTCAGGGTGTATTGGATTTTTGAGGAAAGCAGTCCTAGCGTGAGTAATTTGCTATCACATTGACAGTATAGGCTGAACATGTTCAATGCCTTGTGTTCTTTAAGTTTCTCGCTCTAGTATTCGTAATTTTCTTTTATCATATAAATCCATCGGTTCCGCAAAAACAAATTAACGAGATAAAAACGAACGTTGATATCAGTTCGTGAGTGATATGAGAGTACAAATCAGAAGTTGATTTTACTATAAGTGGTATCAGAGACTGGGGGGAGAATACGATCATTTGAGATGTCATTTACGAGGATAAAGGTGGAGAAATTCAACAGCACGCGTGATTGTGTGTTGTGGAAGAAGATATTGATGAGGCATTAGGAAATTTTGGGGTTGGTTAAAGCGATATAGTGGAAATTATGAAGGACGATGATCTTGATCGAAGCACATGCTCTTGTTGTTGCGAAGTCTCATATAGGAAAACAAAGTAAGGCTACAAGTACTATTTTCCTAAGATTTTGATCATCTTCTTCGGGAGATAATTAAAAAGAAAAAAACTCCGATGGAGATGTATCAGGTATTAGATAATCTTCACATGTCCAAGTCTTTTACTAGCAAGATACATCCAAAACATAAGTTGTATGGATATTCGATGAGTTTGAATATTTTAATTGAGAGGAATGTTGATGAATTCTTGAAGTTTATAAGAGATTTTGAGAATGCGGATGTGTTCATTTCTGAGGAAGATCAAGCAATTATGTTGTTGATTGTATTACCTCGTTAGCTTTATGGAGTGAAAGATACACTGAGATCATATATCAAGTCGACTCTCTCTTTGTCGATTAGAAAACCTCTCTTCTTTTCTTTTCTCTCTGAATACAACTTCTTTTTGTAGCCTCTCCACCCCTTCGCCTCACCATAATTTTTTCTTCGTTTTGTGTACCCTCACGTTTCTCTTTGCGATTTTTTTTGTTCTCCGAGCAGATCTGGTGGTGAATTTTTTTTTTTTTTTTTTTTTTTTTTTTCTGGTGGTGAATCTTGATTTTTACGGCATGCATGTTTCGGTTTGGAGTTCCCTGGTGGTAGTCGCTCTTCTGCGGTTTCGTATATATGAGGACGGGGTCCGTGTTCTGTGGTTTCTCCGGCCCTCCGTGGTTGTAGTCGTCGTAGCTGCAGGTGTAAGTGAGGTGGTTCGCTAATCGGTCTCTTTGCCGGTGTAGAGGTGGTGGTAGTGTTCTACACGGTGGAGTTTATTAGACCCACCGGCTCCGTGTCTAGTAAGACCCCATTTGGAAGACGGCAGGGTACTTGAACGGAGAGTCGGCAAAGGTTGCTTTAGAAAAAGGTCTGAGGACCGATCTGCTCTCCCTCTCTCTAACCACTGCCACAGGGCTCTTTCAGGTGTACTCCCTCTCATAGTGCTTTGCTCTGTGGTGTCTTCGTGTTTCTCTCGTTGGCATGTCTCCCGTTGAAGATCTATGTGGTGGCACCGTCGTCGGTCGCATTTCCCTTCACCGTGGTGGCGCCTCCTGTAGCGTTTGGTTAGTACGGTTTCAACTTTCAATAGACTATTGGCTTCTATTTTGGGCTGTTCTCTGGACTGTAAATTTGACCCATTTGGGTTTTTAGTGCGTTTTGTGTTTTTTTTTTTTTTTTTTTTTGCTCAACATCAACTTTTCGTTAACCAATTTGTGAAAAAAGATTACAATTTCATACCGAAATCTAATAACACCTAAGATTAGAACCGTTTTATCTTTTTAGTCTGGGAAATTTGCCGAAATAAAATGAAAATTCACCCTTTTTGTCCCTCTCCTGAGTATAAACATTTTTTTTTGTCTCTTTTACCTTTTTCATCCCATATTTAATGAAATAAATAGTTTTATGAATAAACAAATTATAAAAAATATAAAAAATTGATGAAATACTCATATACACAAACTGGTATTTTTTTGTTGAAAAACTTGTTTAAGTAAAATTTCAAATTATGTTCTAGGAAAAGTAGATTTCATCTTCTAGGTTGGTAGATTAAATAAGTTATGAGTTCCAGATTAAATAAGTTAATCTAATACAAATAAAATTCTAATTATGAGGAATACAAAGTCTATGTATTGTAAAGATAGCTATATTTGTTTGAATGCAACTTCTATTTTTATGAGTAATTCTAAAATTCTATGAATTCGAAATCTAAACACAACTCAAAAGGTTACATATGGTAGAATTTGCTTATAGAATAGTTGTTTGGTTTCTACGCAATGTAGAAGGTACATTCTACGGATAAAAAAAACTGATTTCTGAAAATTTGGAAAAATCAGTTATGAAAATATTCTAAAAATATTTTTAATTCTTTTAGTTTCCTAAAATGGGTAGAGGTGATTTGTAGAGGTGATTTTCCTCGTCGAATCCTAAGTTTTTCTTGTGATTTTCACAGACTGTTTTTATATGATGCATATATATACGACATGTCACATGTATGATAATTAGGTACAACATTTTGAAAGGGTTAACCTTTGTTTATACAACTACATATTTGTTATCTAAACTATTAAAACAGAAGTACAAATAAATTTTAACCCTAATTTTTCTCAATAATTACCATCCAATGCCACTGACCTTATAAATAACAATTTCCATAAAAATTGTTATGAAATTGCCTAATATTTAGCTACCTAATAAATTTAGAAGATATGCAATCATTCATTTATTTAAAAAATCAAAATCAAAAAATCAATTTTGCAATCCATAAAAAACTATAAAATAGATTAAATGATCAGATTAATTTATTGGTTTATTAAAAATTAAAGTAATCAAAATCGTTTAAAATTTTCAGAATAATAAAACTAACTCAGTTATATTTAATTAATTAGCATATTCTAATTTAATTAGTACAATAATGTATGTATTTAAGTTTTAAACGTTTACAAAAATTAAAAACAAATACCCGTGCGGAGGCACGGGTCAAGATCTAGTATGCACTTAAAACCATTTCCTTTGGAATTTAAGAATTAACAACTATTATCATTAGATATTGCTAAAAATTCTAATGAGACTTACGAGAACACTTGCATTAAACGAAACTAAAAACCATTACCATTGGTTATAAGCTCCCAGGCCATAAAGGCTCTGTCAATGAGTGTGTGTTTTCACCAAACTGCTAGTTTAAAGCTGTGACCTTGAAACTAAATTGGAATCGAAGTCTTAAGATTCAAAAATGTGTTTAAGACATTAGGTTTATTGAGAGCACACAAAACAACGGGTGATCCTTGCTACAAGTAATCAAAACAAAGGGTGCTCTTCACCAAACTGTCTCTCTTGTGTATGTATTCTCCTAACTGTCTCTCTTGTCTCTTTTAGTTTTCAGTTGTTTTACTGTACTTTGTAATTTAAAAAAAAAATCTAATGAAAATCCTTTGACAAAAAGAAATAAATAAATAAATAAGAGATATATCAAGTCTTCCTTGACATTGACGGATGTTGTTACCGCAACTCGAATCTGAGTTCCATATAAAATCTCCAAAGAGATGTGCAAAACTCTACTTTTCAAAAGGAAACCTAATTCAAGGTGGTCGAAACAAGAAGTGAAGAGTAAGGACATTTCAAGATGCATTTTCAAAAGAGAGCTAACGAAATGGGCAAAGGGAATATACAACACGTTGAATCTTCTATGGTTAATGTCAATACTACAATCGAATGTTGTGTTATTATATCACTTTAGGATCGAACCTAAGAGAATTAGAGATATATTGACACTAGAAATGCACAAAATTCCTTGATCTAAAAAAATAGAACAATTTTTTAAGCTAAATTATGAAGAAAAAAAAATCAAAAAGTGAATAAAACTCAACCAAAAGTCAAACCAACGAAAATTCAAGAAACAAAAGCTCTTGACTCAATGTTATTGCAATGTTATTGATTAGGATGGTCACATACTAACCTATGATGCTTAAACTATTAACCATTGCTAATTCGTAGGGCTAAGATCACTAATTTAAGCTAATCCATTTGCATGATAATCTCTTATGCTAATCAAGCTTGTAATATCAATTTTCATTGGTTAATTACCACTAAGTATACATGAATCTCAAGTCCAAGTAATCAATAAAAAAAACTTTCATTGGCTAAGAAAGTAAAGTACATTGATAGATTCTTTTAAGCATTTCATCGAATACCTTCAGAGCATGAAATCTTAAAATCTAAATTTTTAATTAATCAAACCTAAACTAGCATTAAGAACATCAATCGAGTAAGAATATATATAAACTAAGCACCAAACAACATACATCAAGCATCAATCATCCTAATCTACCGAACTCAAAAGCTATAAAAAATATACTCACTAATATTCATGAAAACACCTAAACTCATTCTAGATAGACACATAATCAAAGACTAAAAAATGTCAATAAGATAAACAAAATAAATTCTTAAACAAAAAAAAAAGATTCACAAAAGGTTCAAATCTAAAACAAAAGAAATCAAAATAAATTAAGAGAAATCTATGCTTATGTATTTAACGATTTTCATCCCTTAAATATCCTCTTTATAAGCTTTAAAAAACAAACCAAGTTGACCCAATAACTAGGCCTAGGATTATTATCCGGGATCCGGATCCGATCCGAAATCTCTTCCGGATCCGCTCCAAAAATATGATATCTGAAGTTTCCGGATCCGAATCCGGATAGTAAAATCTTGGATCCGTCAAAATCGAATCCGAATCCGATATTTTAATTTTTGGATCCGGATCCGGATCCGTATTTTTAAAATATATTAAAATTTTAAATTTTATTAATATTTATATTTAATATATTAATATTTATACATAAATTAGTCTTATAATATAATATTTTACTTTTTAAAATATTATACATATATATATATATTTATAAATCTTAAAATAAATATTTAATTTAAGTATTACTTAAATAATTTAGTAATTATAAAAAAATTAATTATTTTTACGGATCCAGAACCAAATCCGAATATCCATGGATAATGTAATATCTACACGGATATCTGGAGTTTGGATATCCGGAAGCCAAGAATATGAATCTGGATATTAAATTAATGAATCTGATGGATCCGGATCCAAATAACCTAAATTTTCCGAATATCCGAATCTGTCTCAGGCCAACCAAGAACCATTGGTTGACCCAAGAAAATTTGGATAAAAACTTGGTTAAAGATTGGTCAATGCAAATATTTGCAGCTTTTTCTAAGTATTTGTAGCTGCCACAATAAGCCGCTACCAAATACGTTTTATCCACAACGGCGACCAAAATCACCTATAGATGTACGCTGTGACACTTAGGGCCTGATTAGTTTAAACGCAGCGGTTGCGATTGCGGTTGCGGGAGTTTGTGGATGCGGGCGGTTGCGGTTTCTAGCGGTTTTAAGATATTTGTACGACTGGTACTGTGGTTAAAAATTAGTACGTTTGCGGGTGATTTATGACTCGTTAACTACCAAATGCGGTAACAGTCAAATAATAAATTAACAATATTTATATTTAATATAACTATAAAAATATCAAAAATCATAAAATTAAAATAAATATAAATTTATATTTAGAAAGTTATAATTTTAATTTTTGAAAATTTATTGAAATTGTTTTTATTATAAAATTTTATAATATTAATTAAAATATAATAGATATATTTTAATATTTTCATAATTTCAATTTTAAATTTTTTATTAAATATTTTTACTTTTGTATATATATTGTTTTAAAAAAAAGAAAAAAATGTTACCCTCCCGCAACCGCCCGCAACCGCAAACGCTAGCTGGAGCCAGCTTTTGAATTTATGAGATTCGGAGCGGTTTGAAACGGTTTAGAGCGATTTGAGTGATTGTTGCAAACCGCCGACAACCGCTACCAACCGCAAAAGCTGCGTTTGCGGGTGGTAGCGGGAAAACCAGTCGCCCCGTTAGTTTCTCAGTTCGTTTTCTAAATCGCCTAAGGTTCGTTATTCACTTCTTTTTACTCTAAATAGCGTCAAACATCTCAAAAATCATTAAGAAACCACTCCAATACCTATAACATGCAAATGCAATATATTCTTTTAAATGCAATCAAAATGAACCTAAATGTGATAAAGAAAATGAAAGCTTAAAAGAGGTAAAAATACAAGATATCAGTTAATCACCATGACATAGTAATATTGAATATGTTGTATGTTGATGACGTTATGAACATGTCGGACTTAGATATGGAGTCTCGGTGGATTGTTGATTATGGTTGCTCGTTGCATTTGACATGTAAGAAGGATAAAATCATCGAGCTAGATGAAACACAGATTGATACAGTAAAAATGGGCAATGACCCAATGTCAAAGGTCATGGAAAAGGTTCAGCGAAGATAGTAATTAGAGATGGCTGCTAAGTCATACTGGCGACTGTTAGATATATTTCTGAGATGAGATTTGATTTATCTTGGTACTCTTGAAGCACATGGTTGCATGTATATTTTTCAAAGTGGGGGGTTCTAGATACTATGAAATAGGGCATAAAGGTTTTACCAGGCAAAAATATGAGATTATGTATTTACTATGTCAACAAGAAACTGATTAAATTGCAAAGGTTTGTACAAATGTTATAAAATAGGTATACACATAGATATACATGTCAAAAAGGGTCTACTGGATAGGAGAAGGTATCATCTCTCAGCTTCGGTGAAAATTGCGTTTTGGCAAAGAAAATAGTCTTCTGAAGCTATCCAGCTAGGGTAAAAGAATATATGATCTGCTTACTTGATGACGAGAATTGTATTGTCAGTAAGAATGTTATGTTCAAGAATGATCAAATGTTCATAATTGTAAATATAAGTTGGATCATGTTGATGGATTAAAAGTAAATGAAGGATTGGTGGAGCTAAAGCTTAATTCTAAAAAAGACGTATATAAACGAATGGTGTTCTTGTGTTTCAAAAAAAAAAAAATTTAAAAACGAATGGTGTTCTTGAATTACATAAAATGAGAGTAAAACTGATGATGTGTCATAAGAACATGTGGCTTAAACTTCTTCGGTTTTACAAGACTATATGCTAGCCCGAAAAAGAGTGATAAAAGAAAGGGAAGATTACTCAAATAACACTAATCTTTGTTTTTATTACTAGATTAACACTTATTTTTTTTTATTTACAAAACTGTTTTTTGTACCCAAATTGCCCTCATGTCCTTTGTTAACAAAAAACATATTTACTAAAAATGCCATTACCATTTTATGAAAAAAAAAAAAAAAAAACAAAATTGATAAAAAGTATGCCGTTAAAAACCTGCGATACATGATAACAGATTTATTAGTTTCTGGCAAATTTAATTCCTCCCGCAGGTTTACCTTGGCATACTTAATATTGTTATAGACTTTTATAAAAACTCTGCCATGCATTACAATAGACATATTTAAGTTAGCAGATTTGTTTAAGCTGGCAGACTTTTATAGCAGATTTTTAGTCCTATGATAGCAGGTTCTTAATATGTGGAAGACTTTTTTTCGGATCAAAGATTTCTGTCATGGACTTTTTTTATTTTGGCAGATTTTTCAATATCCGAGATGGCAAACTTATATTATCTTACTTTATCTATGGCAAAGTTTTCGTATAATATTCTTTATAGCAAACTTATAAGTTAATAGCATACTTCTATATACGACATGGCAGACTTTTAAGAGTTTTATGTAGTGACAGACTTTTTTAAAATAAACTAGATTCCGGTTTAGTAATTAAACCGAGTAAAATTAAAATTTCTGGTTAAGTTATTACGAAATTGAGCCAAAAAATCAATCATTAATTAACTCCTAGGTTTAGCCGTAACATCTCCTCCAAGACATGTTTTTTCTCATTTACTAACAACTGGATTTCATTTACCATGCGTACATGCAATTGCGGCAGCAGAGGCGACAAAGTTATCAACGATTTCACTATGTCATCAATACTACCGTGCAAACTATATGTACAATGCTTACTTTACTGCAGTACTGCCAAGAGATGCTGATACATCAGTTCCTGATAATGTCGCAGGAATCATTTGTTTACCTCCTGTGGTCCGCCAACCACCAGGGAGACCCAAAAAATCAAGAATGAAATCTTGCCTTGAGAAAGGTGAAAATAAGAAACGCCCAAGAAAAGAGCATAAATGTTCTATTTGTAATCAGGTTGGTCACAATTGTAAAACATGTTCTGTTCTTTAGACAATTTGACTCTTTTGTTTTTTTTTGTTTCGGTTTGGACTTGTTTCTTTTTTCTGGTTAGACAATTTATTTACAGTTTGACTCGCTTGTTTTATTTTGTTTTGAATGAATTGTAACAAATCAATGGAGCAATGACGAAGGCCAATCCAAACCCATGAGCGCCTCCTCAATGCCATACTCTAGTACACTTATTTTTGAGAGCACACTAGCAAACATAGTATGCACTTGTTTTGTAAGGTTTTGATCACACTAGCAAACATAGTATGTAGATGTGAGTCAGCTTGGTACCAACGATTTAAACTTAAAATTCATAATCAAATTACACAACTTGTAGTCACCAAGTAGATAATGATTCCGAAACATGAAATGAGCACATAGCAGTCTAGGAAAATACTAAAACATGAAAATACTACAGACCACGAACCTCATCATAGATCTCAGCAGCTAACTTAATACGCATTGCCGGAATGCACTGGTCAGAAAGTCCTTCAAAACCACAGCCAATCGCCCTACACTCTATATACTTTAGAGCGTAAACACCACAATCACCAGGGTCTTCATTCTTGGGCACACTTTTGAGTCTTGAAATCCTGAACTGCTGTGAACTCTTCTTCCTTCCTGGAACCATTTCATTCAGCAATAAGGGAATCATCTTCGTGAAAGGACGACACTCTTCTTGAAGATCCGTGTTGCTCGGGACAACTGTCTGTATGCTGTCGTAGACATGGATTAGTTTCTTCTCAAAATCCACTTCTAAAGCGACCCAGTGGTTACCATTTATCAAGTGGCAAAAAAACAATCGATCCACATCCTTCACCCACTTTCTGTTGTTGGAAAAATCAGAAGGGTAATTGCCATTGAAGACCTTCTTGTAAGTTTCTGAGAACTCCCACGTCTGAGGATCATATTTCTTGTAGTCTCTGACCCACATCTTGACAAACCAGTGCTCAAGAAAAGCTATCCTATCTGAAGAGTATGGTGACGGATTCCTCATATATCTTTTATGAAACATAAGCATTGCAGATGCCATATGCTGTCCAAAATAAATGAGTGTGTGTTAGCCACAGACTTTAAGTTGATAACAGAAAAAAATGTGACACTTACAGAATCTGTTAGCCATCCAAAATCATCTGTTTCCCAGACATTTCTTGGCTTTATTAGCTTCATATAGAAGGGAGTTTCTACATCTTTATCACTGAAATGAATAAATGAAAGCTCAAGTTAGTTTAACAGTAATGAATTATTAAGAACAAATAAGCCACGTACCCAATACTTCGCAGATAATCCATTAGCTTCTTGAATTTTGTCTCAGCAACTTTAGCTAAAGGATCATAATGGGCTTCAGAGACACCTGATATGATCCTCTTCACAGTTGAATTACCTACATATGGATACACTTGAGTCTTTGTCAGCTGTGGCTTGCGTTTTTGCAAAGGTCCATCCAAGATTGATGCCGCCAACTGGTCTAACGTGGCATCTAGGGTGCAATATTTTTTCTTCTCTTCTGAATCAGACCATGTTCCAGTAGAATCTCTAAGTTGTGGAACTACATTCTTCTCCTTCTTAACTTTTTTCAAGCATCCAGCTGGTTTTTTTACTTGATTTTTTCCAGCAACCTTCACACCATCAGTGTCAAGTAGAATAGGAGACGTTAGCTTGACCTTGGATTTGTTGGCTTTCTTTCTAACCACACATTGTATTACCGCATCTGCATCATATGGTGTCTTGTCTTGGACCATCCATGACTATTTGAGTATGTCAAAAACAAGTATAAGTTAATTTTGAATATATAGTTACTTTAACCTGAAATAGACATACTCATAACAGAAGCAAAACACTAACCGGGTCGTTGCTGTTGACTTCATCTTCTTGGTTTTGAACGTCTGCATCATTTTTTGGAGCAGTAGTTTGCATCTGCTCTCTAATCTTAGCAATCTCTTCTTGTAAAATTGAGATTTGATTGCCAAGTACCTGCTCGGTTTGTCCAACTCTTGCATTTATTTTTGTGTCAATCTTTGTGTCTACTGCAGTCAACACCTTCTCAGCAACAACTGTGTCCATATTTTGAACCGTTGCAGTCAATGTCTTCACTGCTTCCATTAGGGCATGCTTGAATCCATCATCTCCACCTGAGTTAAGGCTGGATCCACTAGCCTGCTGTAAAACAGTAAGCAAACTCAACAATAAAATCAAGTAAAAAATAAAATAATTCCACCACGGCCTAACCAATTAAACTCAGCAATTCTATCTCGGCTTAACAAACTAAACTCAGTAATACATACAAGTAAAAAATTAAGTAAGCATACTCACTGTGGTTGTCCTCTTCGCTGGATTTTTTTTCTTCATACAATCATCTTCTTCACTCACAAAATTCCTTTTCTTTTTATTTGCTACTGGTTCATTAGCTGCCTTCAAGCTCCAATGCTTATCATCAAGCTGCTCATGTAGAATGTCTAAAATCATGTTATGAAGATCATCATCAACCTTGTGATCATCCCATTGAGGATATATGTCCGCTTCTGCCTTAACAACGAGATGTCTGACACGCACCTACAAAAAAAAATGTAAAAAATATTAGTATGAATAAATATAGAGAAGTGATGTATTTTCATAGGAGTTAACCATAATATAAGAAACTAACCTTCTGGTGAACTTTTTTCTCTTTTTCATAAAACTGACCCCACTGTATACGGCAACGAGATCCTGACCAAGAGAGAAGAGGAACTTGGTTACCCTCAATATGGTTCCCATATTCATGCCCAATACCAGGTATTGACTCATACAGCCAGATGAGAAGAGCATGTACACATCCACGAAGTGTATATTTTTTCTTTCCTCCAAACGAAACAATTTTAATTGAATTAACCAAGCTGGAAAATCCGACACGCCCCCAAGGATATCTTTCAAATGCTTCTGCGTCTAAGACTCTCTTTGCTGCTTCCAAAGGAATTCTACTACCTGGAGATATTCCAAGTATTCCGACAGATAAGACACATAGCAGGCCAATCATTCTTCTCTTCTCAAACGGCCAATTCTTAATGCGTGGGAGCAATGATCTCAACTCAGATAGCATCGGACCATGTGCAGCAGACACACCCATCTCTTCCCAAAATGGCTTATGATCAACCTCAACCTTATCATCTATGTTGAAAGGCTCACAATTTAAACCTGTTATTTCACCAAACTCATGTAATGAAAACCTAATTGGCTGTCCTTCTATCAGAGACCACACCTCATGGATACTATCGACTACTAGCTGGTTTGTAAGTAAATGGTGAACAGCTTGGGCAGACCAGGTATAATCGAGGTCTTTGAACCTCAGAATAACTCCAACAGCTGATTCTTTAATGGATTCCCATGCATCTATGCCAACTGATTCCTCGACCATCTGTAAACTTGCCAAGTGACAGCTATGATTCATGCTTCGATGTTGCAATGGACATTTTCCCTCCTCATACAGCCTTTTTGGATATGTTTTTGGACAGTCTGATGTACTCATCTCTCTGTCAAAAATGTACAATGTAATAAGACAGACATGAAAAACAATATTTTCCAGAAACATATGAAAACTGAGTTAGACAATTAGTAAATCAATGATACAAAAAAATAAAAGGTTTCTAAAGACACAGAGCCGACCTTTGATGTCAGGAGATATGAATATAAGTGATTCAAGCGGAGATGAGCTTCTAGGAGTGACGAAATCAACAGAACCCAGAATTTCAGAAAGGGGATTTAGGGTTCGTCAGATTTCTGTGATTACAGGATTACTACCCTTGTGAATCGAAGCATTTAGTAGAAGAGAAGGGTGAGAAGAGATTGGAAAATTTAGAAACCAACAGATTTAAGGTTCAGGTCGGGGAAGGGGGGGGGAAGGAGAAGGGGTTTCTTCTGGGATTTTTTTCATCGTTGTTTACGATGGTGAGTTTTTTTTTTAATTTGTTACTTTTCCTTTTCTGAGAATTTTTATTTTAAAAATTGGTTTAATTCTTTTAAAATTAGGGTATTATGGACTTTAACTCACTTTTTCTATTTTTTTTTTTTGGGTATGTTATTCTAGTAATAAGAACTAAGATGTGTGTTATTGTAAGTAATTTCCCTAAAAGAAATATGTATTCCTCTACGGTTTACAGAGAATTAATGTGTGGTTAGCTGTATGTTAGATACCAATGGTGGAGAGGTTTCTTAACCATATAATTACTTTAAGACACTTAGAGATAGTGGCTGTAAAATTGGAATACATCTATAGAAGATGAGATGTTCTCACTAGCAAAGAATGGTACATTGAACATTGTACCAAAGCTTCAATGGTAAAAATCATTGGGTGCAAATGGGTATACAACAAGAACCTGAGGAAGAGGCACCGGTGTAAATCTAGGCTAGTGACAAAGGGTGTCTCCAAAGAGGGGGCATCAACTACAATGAGATATTTTCCACAGTTGTTAAGCATGTCTTCTGTTAGGATCATATTGTAGATTGTTGATTCAAAGGATTTGGAGCTGGAACAATTAGATGTTACTAGGAATTTTCTCCATGGTGAGTTGGATGAGGTTAAACTTATAAGACCATTTGGTGGAGAATTGTTTAAAATGAGCTGCAAGACTAATGGGCCAGGTGATTGATTCGTAGTCGAAGTGAAGACGTTTTGATGGTGAATTGAGTTGTTCTTCGCAGATGCAAATCTCAGCCATTCCATTACAACATAAATATAGTTGATGTGAGATCAACAAAAACTTGTTGGGAATGATATATAAGCATATTACTTCGAGTTGAGTAGTAGCGTGAATTTTCTTTATCTTTGTATTTTTTCTTAAAAGTGTAAAGCGAAAAGTTTATAAATACTTTTTTTTTCTGGTGAGTGAATATTCTGGGAATTCCAATGTAAGTAAACTAATGTCGTTTTGACAGCGAAGGCCGAATACGACAAATCACTTGTGTTCTTTGAATTTCTTTCTCTAATATTCTTATCATATACTATTGATTCAATTCCAGAAAAAATGAGTAAAACAAAGTTTGATATCGGTTAGTGAGTGATGCGAGAGTATGAATTAAAAGGTGATTTTACAACACATATCAATTACAATTACAAATGATGTACATTTTTTTTTACAGATGATCAGGGGCGGACGTACGTTGGCCAGTACGGGGTCACCTGACCCCGAGTAATTAAATAAAATCGGATGTGTTAACGTACAAGTCGGGTTAGTTCAGTGGCGAATTGTATGTTCACCACAAACGCAGCGTGAAGGTTCGATCTCGCCCAACTTGAACATTTCTCTTTCTTTTTAATTAGCTTTCTCTCATTTATTTATTTGCGGACCCAATTATTAATGAAATAACTTTTTATGTAGTTTATAACTGTTTTGTTCGTGAATTAAATTAGTTTTGCATTTGTTTTTACATTTTCTTTAAAACAACTTCCTATAATTTTTATACAAGAGTTTATTACTGTTTCTTCTAAGATAAGTTAAGTATTTTCTTTTGGACAAAAAATATTGCATAGTAATTTGAAGTAACATTATAGTTATTACGTGATTAATATATAATATTGTACGTAAAATTTTAGTATTAATTACATATTTAAATTATTATAATATTTTTATAATATTGTGCCCCAAACTAAAAAGGTTTCTAGATCTGCCACTGTAGATGATGTACATGATTCATTATTTTCACTAGAAACCTTTTCCGGGCTACGCCCGGAGTTAGACAATTGGAAATGTATTTAATCTAGTTTTTTGCAATGTAGATGACATGTTATTTTTTTGGACTTATGTAAACATAGAAACTTGTGTGTACTTTTTTAATTCCCTCAAGATTTTTTTCTCAAAAAGAGTCGTTGTATTCAACAGGGCTAAGTTCTTTAGAAATAAATAAAAAAGACAATTTATCATTTTTACTATATAAAAATACATATAGAAAAATCAGCAAATGTGAAATGAATAAAGAATAATTAAATATAAGTTATGATCCAAGTATTTTTTTATTTTATATATTAGATTATCATGAAAAAAAATTATTAATCATAGTAGGTCCATCTGGTTGCGATAGAAATGAACCATGTATTACACGTACAAAATATGAGAACATACTTCATCACTATTCTAACATAGGAGATATTCAAAGATTTATATTTTTTGTTTGAAATCAGTGAACTTGCACTATTTTAGTTACATATAATATTTGTAATTGACAAAATAACTAATTCAAAGGTAACATCTTATATAATTTAGGATATATTTGGATTACATTTAGATATCGAGCATTGTCTAATTGAGATCAATTATCTAATCTCTTCTAACTTAATATCCGTTCAGTACTTTTACAGACTCAATCTGATTTAGGTTATAAGATTTTGAATCAGCGGATTTGGTGCCGGATTTTATACCCTGCTCTAATATAGATGACATGTTATTTTTTAACAATTTGATTTGATAAATTTAATTTAATTTTAAATTATCAAAATACTTAATATATCAGAAAAAGACACATAATATTTGAAATTGAGGAAATAAATATATTCAAGGGTGACACCTTATATAATTTCAGATATATTTGGATTACCTTTACATATTGGGAATTATCTAATCGAGATCAGTTATCTAATCTCTTCCAACTTAATATCCGTTCAATACTTTTATAGATCTAACCTGATTTAGGTTCTAGTATTTTGAATCAACGGATTTGGTGTCGGATTTTATACCCAACTCTATTATAGATGACCGCGTTCACTATGAAAATATTTTATTCATTTTTGTAAACGTCTTTTCTAATTTGAATATGATAACAAATAGAATATTTTTAAAATATTACCGTCGACTGAGTTAACTTAAACTTCTTTTTTTTTGTCGTGAGTTAACTTAAACTATTTCTCAGTAATTTATGTTTGTTTCTTAATCACAATTAGTATTTCCTCTGTATATTTAAATTAGAACTTTGATTATTGCGATATAATTGTTTTCACAGTTATAGAAAAAAAAGGTTAAGTTAGGTATGCATATTTTGAAATTTGAAATTTTTTTTGTTCAAATTTAGTATTGCTATCATATTTGAAAATGAAAGGAATTATGTTATCCACAAAACAACTGTAATTTTCAAAATAGATGTTACTAAAAAAATTTTAATTAAAAGTGAGCTTATGCTGCTTGTTATATTTCTATCATGTTAACTCGGCTATTACTGGAATTTTCTTTGTTGAAATGCCACGAAAAGTTGTGAAAGAATGTACTTGTATTATTCTTTTTAATTTAGGTTAGATAACCACACACTATAACTTATTTGTTCCTTGTACGTTATGCAGCATGGAGATGTAATTGACGGGTACTTGAAAAAGAACTACGATTAAACCAGAAAAATCATTCTTGTGAATGCTATATTAAGTAATAATTATTTTGGTACCATCAACGTGTTGCAATGTATTAATCATAGGACTCGTCCTATCTACAATACCTGACCAGCAAAAGCCTTGAGGCTTTGTTTTCCCACTTCGTTACTGCTCAAGCTGCTTTGGGGATTCGGGGAGACCACATTCATAACTATTTTTTCAATCTTCACAGGATCGGTAATCATAAAGCCCTTATTTTTCCTCATTGTTATTGTTTCGGAACATCTATACTCAAGTTAGTTGATGGTGGATATGATGGAAAAAAAAAGATACAGATACTGCAACCTAATGAAAGATTCTTTAGTTTAGGACATGAGCTCCTCTTCCCAGAGATGAGGCAAGCTTACAATCTGACCGGTTTGGCTCTGGTTGTAGAGAAGTGCATTTATAAAAATATGTTACAAACAGCTAATATTTCACCAATTTCCTTGATCAAAAGTCTGGCTTCTTCTGCTGGAAGCACACAAACAGCTGGAGTTGGATGCAGAGCAGCCAAGATGACGTTAAACTGTAGATAAAAACACAAAGGAGTCAAACCAACTGTGAAGAAAAGAAAAACCTGGAGATAACATTCACAACCCTTAACTTAAAGCTATCTAGATGATCATGCTATGTAAATTATTCAAATACTATTATCTCACCTTGTCATCTTCTCTCCTCAGCTTCTCCGCCAATTGAGAATATAGGTGCTGCAGTCTTGCAAGCTTCTTCACAGTTTTTTCTCACATAAAGACTGAAAGGAAGAAATATGATAATATAACATGTGTCAGTACACTTGTTAAAGAGTCAAAATTCAAACTAACTATAGACAAAAGGTTTAAAAGATGCAGAGCAATAGGAATATCCGGAAACTCAAGTCATCTTTAGGGCTGCAGCAATTTGGTAAACCAAATCAGTATGCATATCCGGAAATTTCAATGAAAAAAGGGCTTGGGATTATGTGATTTTTTAAAACAGTAGAATTAAAAACTCACCTGGTTAGTAAGTAACGCTATATCTCGATATCACACGCAGTTGAAGCAGCTCGAGGCCTAGTTGCAGTCAAAGCTTCACTGCGGACGCCTAACCGGTTCCTTTGGAAAATCCTCTCAGGTGATTGCACAAAGATGTATGTCAAACAAAATGCACATATCTTTAACAAAATTTCTTCAAGATATGTGAATCAAACATAATTCACCAAGAGACTACTTATATACATATCGTGTTCCCGATAAGAGCTGGTGCACCAGTTAGTTGCAGAGAGAAGTGATAAGCATCATGCCCTTCACTCTGTCAAACAATAACAGAAAGCATCAGTTAAGCTAATCATAACAGTGCAAGAATAGAGACGGACACTGGTCACTAAACTACCTTACTAAGAGATGAAATATTTTGCTTAATCATCTCCAAAGCCTTCTTTACAGCAGTGTAATGCGATCCTTTTGTGGGAACATAATTCTTGCTAAGAACATATAATCCTAGAGACTCCCTATACGTAACCTCATAACAACAGAAGAAACCTGACACAACAAAATTCTCTTTAGTGTAAAGACCATTCAATAACTTAAAAGCAGATTTTGTTCTAGGTTTACCTAAAGCATAGTCTCTTAAAGTTCTTCAGTAGTATTCTCCAGTGTCCAGGACAGTTCATTGTCCCAAGTAAGAGTTGCAGCCAACGTTGAGCTTCCACCAAACTCATTAAATTCAAAACTCTTAATCTAAACATTGTAACTTATTAAAAAAAAACAAAGCCCTGAAATTCCACAGGACCAAAAAAATAATTAACATACCTGTTTCGAGCAAGCAGTGAGAAGAGAACAAACAACGTTTAATCTGTAAAAGCTATTAGATGAGTTGGCTTATCGTAAGAACCAAAAAATTTCATTGGAGATAGAATTAAGAGAAATGGAACAGAGATATTCAGATATCAAACTGTTTCCCTCTTGTATTTAATCAAGTCTCTGAATATGATACCTTGGCTCCCCATGTCAGCACTCTACCATTGGATGCAACTTGTGCAAATACATTCTGTCATGACACAAGAATGAAACCCATAAGCCTAAAGCATTTATCTAATTCAACATCTCAAACCAAAAGACATGATCTATTGTTACATGTAACAGAGTGAAGAACTAAACACATTACATAACGTTAACGGCAAGGAGGACATTGGTCCACCTCCGTCCACTGCTTGTGTTTCTCTTGGATGTCTCATGGTTTGATGATGACCCCTCCTCACCTCTAGGACCTATCCTACTCTCTCATCCACTAAAGAAACATACATATAACGAAGATCTGATATCATCTCTGGAGTGAAGAAACTTAGCCCTGTTGAATACAACGACTCTTCTTGAGAACTCCGTTCGTGCAGCATCATAGACTTGCAGCAGTATCTGTCAAAAGCAGCAGAGAGACAGAGAGTCCAAGACAAAATGAGATAAATCTTGAAAGCAGCTATGATCGTGATTGAAAGTTGAAACCTTTTTACAATTAGAACTGCAAAAGAACTAATCACAAAGCACACAGGTGAAGAAAGTTTAAACCTTTTTTGTTCCAAAGTTCTAAACTTTAGGAGAAAAATATAAGAGAAGAAAGTTAGCTTGAACCTGAAGGGAAGAGCGGATATGGAAGCCAAGTCGGAGGTGACGGCGAAGATGGTCGCAGGCGTGTTTCGATGTGGCGGTTGCGTAACCCCGAAACACCGTAGATACAGATTCCGGTGGCCAGAGATTATGTTGAGATAATGACAAAGGTACCATCTCCGTTCACGTTTCTCAGGTTCGGAAAGGAAGAATAGAGATGGAGATCGTCTCCTGCGCAACAGAGAATGAGATAGAGATCCTCGTGACGGTTTGGTGGTGCGCTCTCTGATTAGGTCTCGTTAATGGGTTTACGGGCCAACGCGACGACGATGCTCGATCGCGCTCTCTCCTTCCGCCGATCTCTCTTATTCCGGCGAATCCGGCGCCGACGAATCCAAGACCAAGCGTCCCCACATCTACCTCCTTGCCTCCAATTTCCTCTCTCGGATCGGGCACCAGTGGTGGCCCTGCCTCGGCTCTCCTCTTTCTCGCGCTTCTCTTCCTCATCTCCTTCGCTAAGAAGAGATTGATTGCGAAATTGATTGTGAAGAATAGGATGAAAAAACTTAGAAGCTACGGTTTGAAAGTGAGAAGACGAAGTGAATTGGGGATGAGGAGAAGAAACTCGCAGACTCGCGACTTAGTTAAAAGACAAAACCAAAACAACGACAAAATCGAAACACATTCGACCCATAACCCGGAAGTGAAACAAAGCCCATTCAATTGTGATTTGAAGCCCAACCCAAAAATAAAGAGCTATGATTCGAGGATTATTTTTGATGACGTGGCATAGCTAAGAGTTGAGATTATTCTCTTTTAGTATTGTATTGATTAGTTTCTCTTTGTTTGAGTGTTTATAAAACATAAAATATTCCAAAACCAAATGGGTTGAAGCCCAAGGAGAAAATCTAAGCTCAAATCACACTCCTGATCTATATACAAGAAAAGATGATTATACTACTAACGGATACTGAAACAAATTTCTTATATTGTTGTTTAATATTTGAGTGGTACATAACTCCACGAAGCTAAATCTTTGAAAATCCACTTTTAAAAAATACTAGAACTGAGAGACAGAAGACTGATATATGTGATGTCGCAGAAGGTAAAATGTGGAAAAGTAGTTGTATTTTATGGTTTTTTTAAGAAACAAACAACACTTTACCACATTAGTAGTCTAGCAGTAAAATAAATATGTATATATAAGTTAAGAAAGAAAACATCTTGTTATGAATTACAAAACTCCAAAATGTTGAAGTGGTCCAAAAGTCTTAAAATCAAGACAGATATATTTCATTCACTCTGATCCATATAACTTGCCACAAAAGGTTGAGAAAAATATGTAACTTGTAGCTCAACTTATCGTTGAAGAAAATAGCTTTCTATATTGTATACAGTATCACAAGATTCCTTCTTTTCTTTTTAATGAAATTTTATGTAAGTTTTAAACCAGATGACGATTCCACGACAACACTAAACCAGATGAGTTATAGGTCTTGTACGCATGTTTAGATGTTACATCAATTAATATTTAATAATATGGTTATTATGGTCCATAGATGATTTTTTTTTTGGATAGTTGGTGTGTCTTTTTTTTGGTCAAACTTTGGCCGAGCACGATTACGCATGTTTATTATTACTATTTTTTCTTGGATAGTTGGTGTGTCTAAAATTGAATTTACGTTGAAATCTATAGTAATTTAAAAGTGATTTTAATCTACTGCAAAATTATTGCATTAACAAGTAAATAAAACTAGCATTTTGAACAAAGTAATCGTGGTTTAATGGTATGCGGGGTTTGGATTGCTAAGTAATTCAGATTTAAAGGCACCCTTACTATATTCTATCATGTGGTTACACGGATATGGATTCTTTTTTTTCTGTGATCTATTTGAATATCCAAAAAGAAATTTATATGTGAACTGTATTTTTCTTTGAAAATTAGTCTGAGCTCTTCCATAGATTCGGGATATCCTTTCGTTAATTAAAAAAACTAGTATTTTTACTTAAGTGAAATGTAAACTAGCTGGTGTTAATACATTTTAATGGATGTGGTTTATTCCATGGATTTAAACATGTTTTGGATGGAGATGGATTTGATGAGAAGATAGAATAGAATAGAAGAAGATATTGCCTACACCGTGACCATGTCTCCCATGTGCCATCCTTTCTGTAAAGAAAATTGAAACTTAATAAATACTTTTTGCTAAGCGAAGTAAATGAAGTGCCATTATTTTGACATTTGAAATGACATTTTGGTCTCTAAATTTAAGAAAAATACTAATTTAATAAAGTGTTGATAACTATGCGAGGGTAGTATCTTTAGCCCAAAGTCTTTGGTTGGTTGTTAGGGAGAAGAAATGCTTACCAAAGTATATATCACGAAGCTTTATTTGGCCCTTTGCGGAGGACAAAGCATTAGCCACCTTAGTACTATTATAGGTACATATACTACAATTAATGATTTTTTTACATTTATGTTTACTTTTCGAATCGTTTTCAATTACCACTCAAATTATTTTTTTCTAGCAATAACAACAAAATAACATTATGTATATACATAGTAGTTTAATACAGCTAAAGTATCATTATTGGAACACTAAATATACAAAATTATATTTAGTATGGTTTTTAAAATCTGAAATTAGTATCATGAAAAATTTTAGGGGTTTCTTAAAGTACCATATTTTAGTTTTGTTTTGAAAACCCTCTTATTAAAAAAAATACTATTACAATATAGGATTGTACATTGGTGCAAATGGTAGAATGAAAAGAAGTGAGAACAAGAGAAAAAAAGAAAAGAAAGAATCTAATAAAAAAGGAGACAAAAAAGTAAGAAGTAAGATAGAAGTGAAAGTGATGGATCCAATTACAACTGTCTCTATCTAAAAAGAAAACCCCACAATAAGAGATCTCAGTCATATTGTCCTCCAACCCATAGGAGCTTTAATATGTTTGTTACCTCTTTTCCGTTTCTCTATCATTTTTAGTCCCTTTCATAAAACTATTGATTTCACATTCTTATGTCATCATTTTCCCCCACCTCTTTCTCTCTATCAGGCCACAAGTAGTCTTTGTGTTGTATTAACACATTACCATGATCCATCCTGCAACATAAGTATTCGCATTTTTAATGTATAAACCCTAGAATATTGGTGGTCCCGTTGAAATTATACAAATCTTGATTTGCAATCATGTAAGCCGAGAATGTGGTGATGCGAAAGTTTATGGCTTGATAATCATAATCTTATAGATTTTATTCAGCTACATTTCATTCAGTATAAATATCTATACAATTATTCTGTTAATATTCTGGGTGTTTATTTTATAGTGCTTGATAATCATTGTAAAAGACATTGTGACTGAGTAATTAATGGTTAACCTTATCAAAACCCACGAGGGTATTTTTTAAAGCCATCCTTCAGCCTTTCAAACGAAATTATAAAGTATCAGACGAAGAGTTAAAGTCACTATGGGTCACAGTTCGTCATCTATATATGTATAGCAAAGCAAGTACTCACAATATTGAGTTGGCCTAGTGGTAAAGGGGTTGCGGCTGTAACTTCTGCCACTTGGATTCAACTCACGGTAGAAAGGACTATTTACAATGTTTGGGTTTTCGGCAAAGAGGTGAAAACACTCTTTTTTAGCCAAAAAAAAAAGTACTCACAATATATATGCAACGTACACATGTACAAACATTTGTATATTTTATGTATACGTATGCCAAAATGTGTGTGTGTCGATATATCAATAAGTGGATACCAACGCTATAGGTGGACACCATTGGTGTCGCGCATGACTTTGATGCGTACTGCTCAGATTCGAATACTTAATTTTTGTTCCTGCTGTCATGCACAAATGATATTACAGTAATTATTAATAAATATTGATAAAAAAATTTCTTCCATACGATAATAAGTCTATAAATGCATCGTGGACCAACTTTTTGATTTAGAGTTGTCTAATTCATATATTGAAAATTACGGAAAGTGGATGTTCTCCATCTGTTTTTGATAAATCGCTATCGCTTTTGACATTAATAAGCCAAATATATTTATATTTTCTATGTTTTCTTTTCCTTGTTTGAATTAAGAGATACAAAATTTTCTCAGATTCTTAGTATCTTGTGAATTCTTCATATTGATTGAAATAAAGCAAAAAACAACTCCAAGTTTAAAACATGGTTGTGTGGCCGTCTCAGTGAATATAGCTACAAGAGAACGAAGACAAGAAAGTCTTACACGTGATGCTTTAGAAGTTTTAACCATCAGCAACAAAGCTTCAATTTCTTTCTGCCTTTCTTACACTTGACCAACTTCTTGTCCACAATAGGACCTCTCTTCATTCAAATGTAAATTAATTTTATTTTCTCTTTTCTTTTATTTGAATTGACAATCATATACTAATACAGCTAAATTCCAACCATATGTGGGAATGGTGATATGGAAAGAGGTAACCAAATACCTTACTTGTAAATTAGATGGTTCTTGGAAAAATATAGATCCCACCTCGAAGTTGGGTTAAATCAGTTTATAAAAAATCCCCATTGAGAAGTTTTCATAAAATGTTTCATACAAAATAAGAAAATAATGAAAAAGTAAGATGAAATCTCAAACGATAGTTTTTGAAAAATTCATTAAAACTCCATAAAACACTTGTTTCTCATAGATTGGCTAAAGTTTTATTTTTAAACTGAAATTTAATTAAATTACATTTATATAAATAAATAAATATAAATATATATATATATATTTTTTTATATACTCTAAGAGTATGTAAGAGATGGCAATGCTTATAGAAACTAAACATAAAAAATTGTATATATTTCTTCTTCATTCAAAGAATTAAGTGTAGTAGTGAGCAATGTGTTAACGAAAGGTTTTAGCGGACAATTAAACAGTTGTCTAGAATGGTTTGGCCAATAAAAAAAAATTGTTTTGAATTTTCTTCTTCTTCTAACGTTAATCTTTGTTATCAATGTTTTAATTATTAATTAATCATGTAACTATTGGTTTGATCAGAAAAAGTTTGATATTTATTCTTTCTGGATGAAAATATATGATTTAAAGGCTTAGAAGTTGTTTTCAGTATTTTTTTGTAAATCCATATATTGTGTAGTAATTTTAAAATTTAAACATATTTTATAATAAAGTACAACTTATATAATTTTTAACCAAATGATGGTAGTCTCGAAAATAATTTTTAAAAACTACACGAACTATATGAACCACATGAATATGACAACATTCATGAAATATTATGTGTTATGTTGATAAAAACACCAATATAGTTTTATAGCTATAAAAGTGTATTGAATTATAAACCGGCAATTTCCGATGTTGCTTAATATTTTTTTTGTCAGCAACATAACATATGATTCTGCAAACCAAACTCGTAGCTATATATCCATATGGACAACAAAAGACGACTATTTTCTTGCACTGCGTGCAATACTGTCCGTCTTTGAATTCTGCGTTCGCGGTATATGAATGAGCTCTAAGCTGTTAAAACTTCTTTTCAAAACTTTTATATGTCTTCTAAGTAACTTGCAAAAGCTGGTCATTCTTCTGGTTCCGAAACAATCTTCATCAACTGAGAACAATCCGTTGCAAATATAATAGAAAACTGTTTTAAATTCTTCATAAACTCCATTGCCCAAATAAGCACATTTATCTATAAATGAAGTGGCGGCTGACTTGCTCTTGTATTCTTCGCTCCCATTAAACCATCAAAACCTTCTAGTGTACTATACCATCATTTTCTGAATGTAAATTCTGATTTTTCTATGATCTATCCATAAAACACCATCGACCTGGGATATTCGGTGCTATCGCTGTATCGGTAATCGAGTTTGCTCGATTCATTGTGTTATTGAGATATGTGTCTCAGCCCAAAGTAAAGACTTTGATTTTGCCAATTTGAAAATATCTCTAGGATCTATGTCCAAATTACTAAAACTTTTATTGTTTCTTCATTTTCATATGTACAATAAAATCCATGCAAATTGATGATCTTTCAATTCCGGAGAAATCTTCGTAAACAGCGATTGAGTGGGAAAGATGTCGGATTCGAATGGATTCGTGAGAGTGCCTAAACCTGAACCGCCGATGTTGCTTAATATATTTTAACACGTTTTAATACGTTATCTCATGTTCTTAAACATTTTATTTTAAATGTTTAATCTATGTGTTTTACTTTATTTTTGATCATTTGGTTACGTGTTATTATCCATTTTTCAAAAAAAAATCATCGGATGATGTCAAATTTCAAATCCAACATATTTTCTGATATTAAATTTATGTTTACGGTATTAACGTATTAATGAATGTTGTCATGTGATTTATATTGTTTAAATATATTACTTGTTTTTGACAAAAAGAAAGAAATATTACTTGTTTAGATATATGACCATATGCTAGTTTATTTTTCTGGTAGTTAACAATTATTTTTCTTAATAAAGGTATATTTTTGTAAATGTAATGGTTTTCTAATAAATTTGAAACCAATGATGGTATATGATCACAGTACAGTGTACTTGTTGCGTCTTTCTGTCTCTCTTCTCACATAGACGGCACAACTGCATGTGCATAAGGCCACGAAACATTACATATTGACTAACATAGGTGAGGAGCATTCATTACTGAATTGAACAAATCATTAAAAAAAATTAACTTTATAAATAAATAAATAAGTTAGATGTCCGAGGAGCTAGAACGATCAACGTGTGTATGTGTCTGGTTTTTGGTAGTGTAATGGTCTTATAAGATATAGAACACACATTACAAACTTATAGTTGTATTTTTTTTCTGGGTCAAACTTATATTAGTATCTTCTTTTTCTATTTATTACTTCAAGAATGACACCAAAATTTAGGTTTCCTTAACCTTCACCTAATCTAATTATGTTATATATATGTATTACAAAAACTTCTGGGACCTTCCTTATTATAAGTAAATGCATACACCAGACTATAATCTTATTAAGAGTGGTTAGTTCTTCTGTGATTTTTGCTCTTTCAATTAGCACACGTCAATGAAACAAAATATGGAATGCTAAGGGAGACAACGATTGCAAAATTAGCTTCCATGGTTATCGTATTAATTACCTTCCAAGTGCCTTTAACTTAGCTAGCATGTGGTTGCTAAATCAGAGAATGATTTTGTAATTATGCATATAATTAGTTCTATCGAGGAAAATCACATTAAATATATAAAATTCACTTACGAAACTCCAAACAAATGTGTAATTTATTTCCAACATCGCCAGAGTTATTTAGCTCGATATATATATTGTCTTGTATTTGTCTATATTTATACGCATAGTAAATAATCTCAGTACTTCAAAAAGGAAAAGAATTCCCAAAAATTCTTAATTCCATAGCACTGATGAAGAGTATTTGAAAACTGTATGTAATTTTGTGATTATAAAATAGAGTAATTTCTGAAGTTTATGTAATATTAGTATTCCATACTGCTCAATTTTATCGGTTTATAACTTTCTGTGTTTACTTTCTCTATCAATTCTATAATGTGTATCTTTAGTGTCAGTAGTGAATCCTACGTTCCTACTATACTCTTTTATCTCTTTTATCATTTATTGCTTATCTGAACCATACTATAATGTTTTCCACTATATCTTGATCAGAAATATATATTGAAAAGATGAGAAAATACGAGAGAATGGGTGGAGCAGAGATTCCAGGTACTAAATGAAAGAAAGGGACGGCCGGATGGGGGAGTCTCTATCTCAGTGTACATATTATCTTAGACCTCAAAATAAGTTAAAAAGTAAATGGATGAAGAACATACAAAATTTTATCGCCTTGAGCCCATACCAATTATTTAATAAATAACATTAGTTACTCCAGATGATCACGGTCCCATAAAATATTCCCATGCAAATTATAAGGGAAAAAAACAGAAAATTTTGAAATCCATTTAATTAGAACTATTTTTATCCTCCAGACGCAAATAAAACATATATGTAAATTGTAAGATTAATAATTCAAGAAAGAAAAAACTAATAGATTCATATGCAAAAATTAATCAAAAACGTATATGTTAATTCTAGGTTTTGAAGGTTTTTCACAGAATAACAAAAAATTTCAAACAAAATGATTATGTTCGACCAAATTAATATCCTTAATCAGAAAAATTGTGTTACAGTAAAAGGAATGTAAAATGAATATATCAAACCACAAAGTTTATGTAAGTGATCTTATCTGAAACCATCTCTAATGGTGTACTCTGAATATTTTCTTCAAGTTCGGTTATACTTTATTGATATTCCATTTTATAGTAGAAAATGAAGTGATAAAAAGGTGTATTACTTTATTGATAGAATAGACCCATTTTATACTCTATTATAGAGTAAAAATAGATAGACTGAAGCATTTTTACTCCAAACTATATTTATAAATAAAAAATAGAGTGGAGTTGCAGATGTTCTGAACTTCCGAATGATATATATTTAATGGTCCATATATCGAATTGCCGCAGAACCTTGAGTCAGTGAAGAAGACAAAATAATTTAAACTCAGAGAAGAAAATAAATGAAACTAAAAATAGTTAGAGAAATGTATTTGAATGATGAAGTGTCTTATGAATAGTTAGCACTTGTCTTAAAAGAACAATTTGATGCTATTAAAGAGAAAAAATGTTCTGAAGGTAGAAGAGTAGAGTACTTTAACTTAACAAAGGGGATAGAAACTTGAAGTTTTTCCATGAATTAAAAAAACAAAGAAGTGCAATGAATCATATTATGAGACTAAATGATGGATCCATAAATATGACGGAGGATGATGAGGAATTAGTATCCATTGATACTAGTTATTTCAGAAATAATTTGAGACATTAAACTCGAAAGAGATAAAATAAGAGTTAACAAATGCTAATATGACTATCACATATTCAATCAACGAGGATCTTACTTTCTTTGTTACGAAATGGAATTATGCAATTCATACGGAGAAAGCTCTTGGCCCATATGGAATGACATCATTGCTTTATCAGAAGTTATGGGATATTGTGACAGGAGATCTAACTTGTATGGTTAATGAATTTCTGTTTGATGGGGTTATGGCTCAGGAATTGAATGGCGCAAACCTTTGCTTCATTCCAAAAAAGATTAGCCTATTGAGATGGCATAATTTTGTATGATAATTATGTGCACTGTGAGTAACAGGATAATCTCAAAAGTATTATGCCAAGATTAAACAATTTTTTTATCGAAACGTATCTCAGAACCCAGTCAGCTTTTGTTGCTTGAAAGCATATCACAAGTGATATTATTATTGATCAGGAGATATTTCATGTGCTTATATCAAATTGAGATGGAAGACATAAGATAATGGCAATCAAAACAAATATGAATAAAGCATGTGATCAGTGGGAATAAGATTTCATTACTGTTGTTATAAAAATATGGGATTCTTGGCAACATGGATAAACTTGATAATGCGATGTATAACATGTGTCAAGTATCATGTTCTGAAGAATGGCCAACCCAGAGGTAACATTCCACCAAAGAGGGCATTGCGTCAAGAAGATCCTTTGTCTCCTTTCATGTTTATTTTATGCACAAAAGCGATCGTTAGCATTCTTAATCATGAAGATATTTAAGGGAAGATAATGGGATTCACGTGTCACGTGTTATCCCTCTGATGTCACACCTTATTTGTGCTGATGATAGCTTTTTATTTTGTAAGACGGAGCCTCATGAATGATGAAGTAATGAAAGCAGTTTAGATTTATCGAAAGGCATTGGACCAGTGTATTAATTTTGAAAATTCTTATATACGCTTTAGTAAGAGAGTATCTGCTTATGTAAAGAAAACAATCAAAACCTCTTTTAGAATTGATAATGAAGGGGGGATGGGGTCTTACTTGGGAATTCGAGAGGATATTAGTGGGTCTAACTGTAAATTCTTTGCGTTTCTAAAAGATAGACTACAACATAGAGTTAATGGATGGTATGCACATGGTTATCAAGAGGAGGGAAGGTAATTCTGATAACATCTATCTCATTACCCCTTCCAACCTATGTTATGTCCAGCTTTCTACTAGCTAAAAGCTAACGAGTGCTATTGCTCGATTCTCGTGGATCTCTAATTGATTTAAGAGGAGATTCATTGGGTAAAAGGGAAAAAAAATTCATAATTCAAAACAGGAAAGTGATCTTGGTTTCTGTGTAATTCATTATTTTAATATAAAATTATTGGAGCAATACTGGTATCCGATAGAATTTCCAGATTCTCTTCTTACAAGGGTACTGCAAAGAAAATTTTACAGACTTAGTTCACCTTTGCGATCAGGTGCTATTGATAGTCTTTCTTACGTTTGGAGAAGTTTACAGGAAATATAACAATTACTGGCATTATGTATCAGATAGAAGGTAATTATAGTTTTGAGATTAGAGCCAAGAAGATCCATGGATTCTGAAAGTTCCAGCAAGGCATGCTAAACAATGTGTTCCAGTAATTCATCAATAAATGACGATGGTGCCTTCATTCATGGTGGCCTGGAGAGGGAGATATGGAGATTCTGGAGAACATGCATTGTCGTATCAGAGGATATACCACTGATTAAGAGTCAAGTGGGAAGCTAATTCGCTTGAGGGAATAAGTTATGTTGGAGTTATACAAAGACTTGGTAATATACTATAATATCATGATATTTGGCGGCTAGCTAGGAATATCCTAGTTACTGAATTTGAAGTAATGATAACTCTGAATTTGAAGTAATGGTAACTGAGCCTAGCTTCACGAAGCTTCAAGCCTTTGCTTGAAAGATCAGTGTTTTTCATAAGATACACCATCTTATATGGAAGATCGTAACATCATTTAGCCGTAACAAAAAATATGACACGTCATCGTATGCGATGTAATAATCATTGTTCCGATGATGGAAGGTAGATGAATCAATAAACCATGCTAGTTTTGAGTGTCTCCTAGCTTTACATACTTGGACAATCCCATCTACACCATCCTGCCCATCGATTTTTACAAAATCCAGTGTTTACACTAAATTGAGAATATCTATAAAGGCAGAGAAGACCCAAAGTTGGATAGAAACATAATTGATAAATTATTTAAAAGAATTACAAAAGATCCTCTAGAATTAGTAAGGCATGCGGAAGGTGAATGTTAGACATAGTTCAAATATAGTGCAAAGAAAATATATGGAGATTATAATAGCAAGGGAAATAGTGAATGTCATTCGGATAAACATTATATAATGTTAGAGTATAAAATAATATCTTTTTGTCATAAAAAATAATATCTAATTCATGAATTAATTAATAAATATGCATTACATAAAATGTGTTTCAAATATACACTTTGTATTTAGCTAAATATAAAATGAGAGAATTTATTTTATACAATTTTTAATACATATTAGTATCTTCATACCTGATTTTTTAATACTAAGTTTTTACTTTCTATTTTTACATGAGTTACATTAACTAATCAAAATTATTAAAAAAAATATTGAGCCGGAATCAAATTAAATATGAATTTTCTGATTATTAAACAATTTCTAGGTCTACTATCTGAATCAAACCACAAATCTAAAAACCAAACTAAAACTTATCCGGATTGGAAATATACATGATTATTTTATGCCGCTATATTATTAGTTTATTTTTATAAATCAACTATTAATTTTGTACCATTAAATAAATTTCACAAATTAAATATTATTCTGTAATATATTTTTATTCTGCATTATTTATTCTAAGAAATCACACTTATTTTACCTAATATGTGAACCGTAATTATACTATGGTGATGTTTGTTTCCATTAGTTTCTGGTTTTAGTTTTTGGTTTTTAGATTTTGGTTTTAGATTTTGGTTTTTAGTTTTTAATTTTTAAATTTTGGTTTTTGATTTTCAGCTTTTGGTTTTGGTTTTTGGTTTTTAAATTTTGGTTTTACTGTATTTTTAGTTTTTTTATAAAATAAGCAATACATTGTTTTAAAATAATAATTTTAAAAAAAAATACCATTAAAATTTATCAAAATATAATGGCTGTTATTTAAAATAAAAACATTACCATGTTTTAAATTATTTTATTTTTAAGTATTATACTTAAATATAATTAATAAAATATCTATAAATTATTAAAATTAAAATATTTTAAAATTTTGAAAATATTTATAAATTTTATTACATAAAATATTTTTTGTTTTTTAGAACTTGAATGGCTATTTTTAAAATTAATATAATATATTGTATTAATAAAATATTTTAAATTTATAATTTTTAGTTGTTGTTTAGTATGTATAATAAAAAATTTCAATAATTTATTTATAGATATTAATAAGTAATTGGTTACAACTAATACTAAAATTATCTATATTTATTTACATATATGAAACACATAAATTATTTTACATTAATGTTAAATGATAAAAAAAATTGTATGGAAATTTTATCTTTATGAAAACATTATTTACTTAATTATTAATTAATTAAAATATAGTATTTTATATAAAATAAACAGAATTCGTTTTTGTATTGAAAACCCACAAAAGTTGATTTTTTACTTTTCTTCACAAATTAGTTGAAATTTTACACTGTTTATATATTAAATAGACTGTTACCGTTCTCGGACCCTAAAAACTTCAATAAAAAACTAGTATTTACGTTCTAAGAAAAATGTTTCAATTTGCGAGAAAACAGAGGATACCGTAACTCTATTTCTATCATAGCACAAAAAAAAAATTGGTTATACTTTTTTTCTTTTTGGTCAAAATATTTATTGGTTATATACAACGTGAGAAAATACTGTAAATTACACACACATTATTTACATTTATATATGTTACATATTTCTGTGTGTGTGTCACTACTGAAAATTTTTATAGTACTCAGGTGCTTACGTCATCTCGTACAGAGTTTGTCCCTAGGTCTGCTATGGCATCTTACCGTGTCGGAAATATTACAATTGTTTCTTAAGAACAAGAAATAATACACATGCATAGAGCATATTAATAATAGCAATTAAACATGGAAATTTTTTTTTGTGATAACAGACATGCCAGTGGCACTATACCTTCTTTATTAAGAAATTTTAATCTAACCAAATTCTAATATGCGCTTTAAAAACATGAAAATGTTTTTTTAACAAAATCTAATTTAATAAAAATAAATATTTTTGGTATATATGATAATATGGAGTAGAATTTTATTACTTTGTATTTATATTAAAAATAAAAATTATATGAAATATTGTTTTATTTTATTTTTAACCCGTATTACGAATTCTCGTAATGAACTGTTATAAATCTATGTATTTTATTTAAAACTTTGATATATAAAAAATTGTTATAAATTTTATTTACTGTCAATTTATTGATTTAGCATCTTAGTTATATACAGTCTTTAATTTATATGAAGAAATTAGTTTCTTTTATAAATTATCTGAGTATTTTTAGCATATTTTTTAGTATTTAGTTTTTATAAATTATTTGAGTATTTTAATCAATTTTTATTTTATCAAATAATTTTATAAGATTAGTAAAAAATTATTAAAAAGTAAGACCTAATGTTTATATGTTTGTATGCAAGTTTAGTTATTATATTGTTTGAAAACATGATTAGTAGTATAATGCTGTTTTACATAATTAACTTTAATGAGTTTTTTATTAATTATTATTGACATTTATGTAATATTACTAATAAGTTAGGTGCAATGTAATGTTTATGTTTTAAACTTTTAATAAAATAAATAAAAGAAAACATAATAGATTTAGGTTGTACGATTCTAGATTGCTAATTAATACCTACCTGGCTACCTCCCGTTACCATGGATACGTATCAATGTAATGCTGAAAAGCAGGTCGAGCGCGCCTTGCTGCGGATAAAGTCACAGTTTTTATTTTTTTTTAAATTGACTAATTTTATTCAAAAAATTGATATGTATATATGATGCCGAACGACCTGTAACTCACTTTTTTGAGAAAGAATTTACGAGTCATCTGCTAAAAACCACTCAAACCATGCTAAGTGAATCGAAGCCAACTATTTAGGGACTTTAATATCATATAGTGCAGCATTTGGATTCACTTTGAATTAAATACTATGCATTGCAGCATTTGGTTCTTAACATTTTTACCAAAAATAAAAGAACTCAGATATATACATTCACATATACATATAAAAAAATTTGGCTTACAAGGGGAAGAAGCAAGGAGAGAGCTAGTAGATATTGCAATGTATGTCCCTATCTAGAAAATCTAGGAGGTGTAGACAAATTGCAAGACCTATGAACATTAAAGACTATGCATGTGAACCATGAGGAGTCTGCTTGGTAGATACCAACTCGAATAACATAATATCTAGGTGAAGGGTATCTCATAAACATAACTTAACTAGTTGCATATAATTTATTTACATAATTATTTAAAATTGAGAAACATTAAATCAATGATAAATTGTAATATTTTACAAAAGCAATTTATGAATTTTCAAACGTTTATCATTTAAAATCGATCAACTATCTATGTTTATTCTACTTGTATATATAGATTTTAATTTCAATTTGATTTTAGCATTTTCGATTTTAAATGTATAATATTTTAGTTAACCACACAAACATTAAAAATATAATTTTTAAAAATCATTAAAATATAAATACAAAATTATATTAGCATTATTTAACATATATCTGAAAATTTTAAAAGTCTCAAAGTTTTCATTCTTTTCTTTCTAAAAAATATTTTTGTGTATTTCTGATTTTTTTTAATATTCACTAATAAAATATTAACAAAGTTTATATTTGTAATTCCAATATTAAATATAATCCATTCTGTTGAAAAATAGATGATGTTTTGGTTGAAAGCACAAAAGTTAATACATATTTGTTTCTAAAATGTAACATCAAAAATACAAATAAAATTGATTCAGCCAATTATAAAAAAAATAACATTATTGGTCACACAGTTTTAATAAAGCTAAGATTATTATAAAATATCAAAACATAATGAATTTTTGAAACATCTAAAACTTTTTAAAACATCAGCTATGTTTGAACAGAAGAAGTAGTATAATTTTTTTGTTAGAATGCCTACGTGGAAATTATCAAGAATGATGTTTTAAATCATTTCCCCTAAATATTATGAGAAGTTGAACCAAAATATGTTTAAATATAATTAGATGACTTAGATTCTTTAGGTAAAATCACTTGAGGACTTAGGGCAAGATTAATCATGGTCTTTTAACCAGGGTTGTTAACTCATGATTTGATATTTTTTTATTTTTTTGTACATTTTTAGGTTAAGAAACGATTTTTATATCTCTTATTTAAGAGATGACTCTTAGTTTTTCTTAGTTAAAATTTTTTAAAAAAACTAAAAACTATCTTTTAATCAAAACTAAGAATTTTAGTTAAGAAACCAAAGTTAATCATGTTCTTAGTATATCGAAAATAAGAGGAGTAAAGGTAGAAAGAATGGTCAAAGACAAGAGCATAATGGTCTGCCCAAAAACACTTTCTTGGTGTCAGCCTCAGAGCTGAATTGAAAGCACTGAAATCTCCTTTTAGTCATCATGTCTTTTTCCTCCATTTATTTTCATTTTCCTGCCTATTTTTCTAACAATTTTAATTAATTGTTATATCCGTATAGAGAGAGATGTATGGTAAATTTAATGAAGCATCTACTTCTACTCCTAAACCTAGCTACGGGGGCACAGATCTTCGTACCAAAATGATTAAAGTTTACAAAGTACACTTTTTTTTGGTTTTATCTTTTCTTTATTTGGATTCAGTATATGCCTACGTTTAAGATAACTAATTTTAATTAAAATGATTTTATTTGTTAAGTAGATAATTATCTATGATGTAATGTAATAACATAAATTTTGTTATGAAAAATAATTTGTGTTAAAGAAAGGGGAAATAGGGAATCACATTATTGTATTATTTCATAGGTAAATAAGTATATATATATATACATAGAAATATAATGGAAAACCCATAATTAAGAAAGAAAAGTGTGCAGTGAGCATTAACTCCCCTTCATTAGTACATCATTTGAGTTCTTGAGATAATGTAATCCAGTCTGATGTAGTACCTTCTCAAAAGTCAAAACTGTAGTCATAAACGTCTTGATAATGATTCATTTTGATCATTCTCTTTAATTTTTAATGTCATCGACCCATTGTAAAATACTTTGGAAGGATATCATTTCATCTTTGTAGTTATAAAATCCTATTTAAAATTCAATCATTTATGTATTCTTTGTTGTTCGGTTAAAATCTTACCATAGAAAATTTTGGTAAGATAAAAAACATTCAAAAACAGTACAATGTCTAAATCTTTGTTGTTTTTACTATTTACTCCATCCGTTCCTAAAAGATCCATGTTTTAAGAAAAATATTTGTTTCAAAAAGATACATACATTTTCAATACATTAATTAATGAAAAATTATACTTTTCAAAAAATACAATTGTATTTAATAAATTCTCATTGGTTAAAATTTATTGAGAATAGTTAATTAAGAAAAATAATGTATTGGAAAATATAATTTTATATGTTTTCTTAATAAATGTGAATAAACTATAACAAGGATTTTTTTAGGAATAGAGAGAGTATAAGAGATATCCATTGAGTTTGAATGAGTCTTTGCTTCCTTCATTAAATGTGTTTGGTTAATTTAATTACAACCCATTATAGACCCTACTTAGCTAAAAGCCTCTAAAACACATGATGGGTTTGTTCCAATTAGTAATTGATTTTATTTTTCAAATATAAACCGCCAATAAGGCTAACATTACCAATACCAAAAAATCAATGTATTGGTAATCATTTGAAAATAAATGAACATTAACTATCTTACCAATGCATTGGCTAAGATATCGATCACTTCTCCAACAAGTAACACTGCTCATAAATAACTGGCTTCAGTAGTGTAAAATTTGAGGTAGAGGGTATGGGGGATACTTCAATTGCCAGAGACATAGCCAAGAGTGTGTTGCGTGATGGTTGTTATCAGTCATATTTGGCGCTTGGAGAGCTGGTGTGGCTACATGATCGTCTTCTCAGAGAATCAAATAGAGAATCAAATGGAAACAGACAGTGTATTCTTTCCCTTAAGAATGATGTTGTTATCCTCTCATGCCTTGCAAGTGTTGCAAATTTTTCTATCTTTATCATTTTGTTTCCGAACCTTTTTGGTTATGATTATTCACGGACGTTAAGAAAAACTATCTTACCAAAAAATTCCTAAAAGATCGACAATCACTTAAAGGTAAATATTGTTAGTGTATTTGGTAGGATTTATTTAGAAACAGAATATTACATTATACTTATTCTTTTAGAAAAAAAAAATATGTTAAAACTAATTTAAACTTAGTTACTATATTTCACTATTCTTGCGATGTAAAGAAATAATATGATTAATTATCATATATGTACTTGCAAATTTATCTATTTAAAAATGAAATATTACCTTCTGCTTAATCTTTGGAGCAACAATATCATCTTTTAAAACTTAGATTTTACTTTCATCTATATATACTACTCATCCGTTTTCTTCTCTGCCCTTCCGCAAATCATAGATATGATAAAGAAAACACCAAAAATATGGCTCTTCTTAAAGATGTCATTAATTTAAATTACATATTCAATTTGTTTTTAATGAATAAAATTAAATATAAAATCATTTGAACATAAAATATTAAAATTTATAATCCATTTATAATATATACTCCATCTGTATATGAAAATTTGATGTTTCTAACATCTTCACACATATTAAAAAAAAATATTTTGTTTATCATTTTTTGGTTTTACACTTTTACCAATAAAGTTTCACTATTCATATTTTTACATTTTATTTGATGTTTTAATTTTAAAAACAAGTGTATTAATTAAAATACTAATAATTCGTATATGGAAGGAGTATATAATAACTATTCAAAATTTAATATTTTTCTACATGAATAACATATATCAATTTTTCTATACAAAAGTACATAGTCCATAAATTATATATATAACTTGTTTCAAAACTCAATGTCTGACTATGTACAATGGGGATGTTGATTAAAAGATTCAACTAGTTGAATAAGAAGGAAGTGAGGACCACTGACAACACATGTCACTTTTCTAAGGTTATTTGACATTTTCATATCTTTTTTGTTTTTTAAAACCAATTATTTTATTATAAATTAAATAATTTATTTTTATTTTTGATATGAAAATCAATCATTTAAAATTTTCTATCAGTAGAGACTAAGTTTATTTAATTTAGATATTTAAAAAATAATCATTAATTTATAAAATATGGTGTTGAATTTTATTAAACAAAACCATTGTAGTGGGTAAAAGTTAAATATGTGTTGAATGATGAGATGGAAGAAAGAGAAGATGATGTGGAATGTAAAAAGATGAAGTGGAGGGTGTTGAATCTTGAAACTATGGTACATTAGGGTATAAGTATAATATAAAACTAACATTAAAAATTAAATAATTATTATATTACTATCTTTCTCTTTCCTAAAAAATACATTCAATACAAGTTTTTTTAGTAATGTCTTAAAATAGTATATAATCCAAAATAAAACAACATTCAAAGCAATATGAGACAATATTTATTGTTTAAGATAATAATTAAATTAGTTCGATCAAATCAGTAATAAAATTATTGTGTTCAAAATACATATTAAACCAATATTTAGTATTGATAATTTTTTTAAAAAATCATATTAAAAGAACTAAACAATATAAAAGCTAAACAGAACATCCATGCAGGCACACGAGTCAAAATCTAGTTGACTTTTAAATTGGGAATACATTTATCGCAACATGATATTTTAGGAAATTCGTATTATTAGGGAATTTAACAATTAATATGAATTCTTTAGCATTGACTTTGTATGAAACTGAGAATCTATATTATTAAAACTGAAGTATTTTTTGATACTGTTTGGAAACTTAGATAGAAGATTAAATGAAAGTTGTTTGAAAATAAAGATAAAGAGATTAAATATTTTTTTATTTACATATTTAGTCACTGTATTTCTTTCTCATTTACAGATTCTGTCGTTTGGAAACTTGGATAGCAGATTAAATGAGAATTGTTTGGAAGTACGGATAGAAGATTAAATATTTTTTTTTATTTACACATTTAGCCATTGCATTTCTATCTTATTTTCAAATCTATCACTTCACTTAAAATCAAATATCATAAAATTAATAATAATTCATAAAAATCTACTGTAAAAAAATAAATAATTTTTAAATAAATAAACAAAAAAACCAATAGGTTAATATATGAATATTACAATTACATCAAACTGCATCAAGTTATAAAATTATAAATATAATATTACGTACAGATAAAAAATTATTATCAAAAATCTATATTATAATATAATATATTATACTCTAAATATATTTTACAAAACATAAAAATATAAATGGATATTTTATAAAATCAATAGTTTATAAATTTACATTGAACGTAAGTTAATCCAACACCCACGCGGGGACGCGGATCAAGATCTAGTACATTTTAAAAAAGATGTTCCAGTTAGGTTAGTCACTTATATACACTAACGTAGGTATTAACCGAAATATATTCATTATTTAATAATTATTTTCTATTTCAAAATGCCATAAATTATGTGTAGTCTTTTTGTTATTTTAATGACCAAACTTGTGAATCATGTTTGTGTATATCGAAACCGGTTTATCTTCTTTCATATCGGTCAACAGAAACTGATAACATCAAAGTAAAATCTTGGGTGTAATGAAACCGATTAGCTATATATTCAACATGATGAATTTGAAAAATAAATGGATCGGGTCAAATTTTAGTCAACGTATATCAACATTCCTTGATCTTGTTCCCATAGATTTTGATATATATATCAACTATATTATCATATAGCAAGCGACATTCATCGTCATTTCTAAATTTTCATATAGAAAGGAATATGCATCTTAACGGCGATCTTAGTATGTTCAACGTGATATATTTGGGGGATCATCGTCATTTATAAATTTTCATATGGCAAGATAATTTTTTTATATAGCAAGCAAAATGCATCGTCATTTCTAGCACAATAATGTGTGTGAACTTTACAAAAACGTGATCAAGCTTGGCAATGTACATTGAGTAGAAGATATAGTGAGTTGAAAAATCATAAATATATATGGGAAAGATGTTTGTCCGCGATTTTTAAGTGAATGGTATTAGCCCTGTTCGTTTATTAGAAGCGGCGTCAATAACGTGCGATCAAAAATATCAAAGGCCAAGTCAGCATCTCATTAAAAAAAACTCGTTTGAAGATGTTGCGACTCAATTCATACATGTAACAATTGCCCCCGCCCGCAGTAATGAATCGCTGTTTTTTTTACGGGGGCCATTAAAATAGATGAACAAGCTTTAGCATCAGTTACGGCGACCATTGTCATATCGTTATTTCTCTCCATCGTTTGTTATTTTTTAGATGCGTATCTTTGCCGCCGGTCTATAAAACGAATAGGGCTATTGTATGTAATTATTCTATAAAATTAAGAGTAATTAAAAAGGTATGTGAGAAAGTTTGTGGTGATGATATCTAAGTATAATGGAAATTATGTGAATAACTTACAATTTTAATGTTACTTCTTAATAATGCTTCTCAAATAATATATAAAGGATATCTATTTTTTTAATTGCAAAACATGTTCAAATTATAGCGTTAAACGCTACCACGGGTCTGCTTTGCCTTAGTGAAATGTTTTTTTAATGTGGAATTCGTTATGTAGTCATTTGATTAATATCAGTAGAGGTTGAAAAATATATATCACTGTGTAAATACTCCCTCTGTTCTGAACCTTTATAAACTCATAAATAAATGACATAAAAGGTATCAGGTCTGCTTGCAGGTTTCCAAGCGTTAGGAAATTATGTGACTTTTTACTTAAAGAAATAAAAGTAAAGAGAAACAAGAATAAAATGACGGTAGGTAAATAGCTACACACGAGGAAAATCCAAATGGGTAAATAATTTAATTTCTTATCTCCATCCAAAGTATAATAAAATAAAGAAAATGATAAAGAATAAAAAAGATGCTTTGGGGGATGGATCTAAGCTTGCTATTTAAAGGAGGATAGATGGTGAGGGTTTTCTATCTTCTTCATGTAAAGAAAGTCTTTACACGCCAAACAAAAACAAAGAGAAAAGAACCAAGGAAATAAAACTTTTGAAAATTAAGAATAAATGGAAGAACATCTAAATCCATTAGCTGTGACTCATCTTCTTCAACACACACTAAGAAGCCTATGCATTCACGAGAATTCCCAATGGGTTTATGCAGTTTTTTGGAGGATCTTGCCCAGAAACTATCCTCCTCCCAAGTAAGCTTATGATAAAAATTAACCGTATACACATAGAACAAGTCTAAAACTCTTGTTTTTCGGTACAAAAAAAGTTTCCACTTTCTTGTTAGTCTTTTTATTTGCTGTTATTCTAGAGCTTGTTATGTATTATTATTTGGTTTTTGGAGCTTATGTTACAAATATATATATGTATGTAAGTATCTTATAGGTAAACAATATATTTGTCTGAATGATAACTATGTTCGATCATTTGGTGCTGTTTGCAATTAGATGGGATGGTCAAGGAGCTTATGATAGATCAAGAGGGAACAGGAGAAACTGGTACTATTAAAACCGCATATAGAAACTATTATATATATATAATGCTTTCATGGGTGTGTGATTAACAATAAGGTTGTGTAACTGGCAGGATCTTGGTTTGGGAAGATGGGTTTTGCAACTTTTCAGCTTCTGCTGGGGAAGTGAGCTCCGGCGAGTGTAGCGGAAGCGGTTCGACGGCTTACGGACATAGTGATTATCAACAATATCAAGGGCTTCAGCCTGAGTTGTTCTTCAAGATGTCCCATGAAATCTACAATTATGGAGAAGGGTATGTGAGGATAGAATACAAACACACATATAATATACATGTTTTGTTTCTTAACAAAAGTTAATTAAAGGATTTTTATTACTCAAAGAAATTTGTTTTCCCAGATTTTCTTTTTTCATACAGTACTTTCTCTCTTTTGGTTTTCACTTTTTGGTTAACAGGGTATTTTTTTGGACCAGAGCCATTCTCTTTCAATATCTTACCCAGTCTGTATCCATATGTATTTATATGTAAATAAGCTGGGTTTATACAGTTTTCAGTCAAACTACCTCTTTCCAAATAGAAGTTTATGATCCATATACCTATTTTAGAGTCTTGCGGGTGATTTGCAAAGTGTTTTTGATCGAAAAGCTGCTAAAGGAGTATTTTTTTTTTTTTTTTGAAACACGCTAAAGGAGTATTTAATCATACTTTTTTGGCAAAGGGAGTATTTAATTAATCATTTTAAACTAAAGAAAGTATTATTCAAATAGTTGTTAATTAATTTAATTATTCTCTCTAATGATTGAATGTTATTAAATTTTGTGCAGGTTGATAGGAAAAGTGGCTGCAGATCACAGTCACAAGTGGATCTATAAAGAACCTAATGACCAAGAGATTAACTTCTTATCTGCGTGGCAAAATTCTGCTGACTCAGTAAGCATATGCTCATATATATATATATATATATATAGACAGGCCTTCACATACACATTTTTATATGCCATTTACATATATTCATAAATTTGAAACAAAAAGTATCCATAAATTTGAAATTTTATAAACATAGATTTACATATTGTATAAGCATTATATCAACCACACCCTAATTAAAACTTATTGTAACACTAATCAGCGTTCATGTCAATGTGCAGTACCCTCGGACATGGGAAGCTCAGTTTCAATCTGGCATCAAGGTATCTTATTGTTACATCAACATATATATATATATATACACTTTTCCATATATATGCATTATCGTACATTTTTATGCATCAAACGGCTGCATTACGTACGTACATTTTAACTATATATATATATTTACATGAAACGTTTTGCAGACCATTGCCTTGATTTCTGTTCGAGAAGGTGTTGTCCAATTAGGAGCTGTTCACAAGGTATTTTTTATCTCTCTCACTCTTTCTATATATTTATATACACATCATATACACTTTGTATATTTATATATATAGATGATACATTTACATACTTAAAATGTTATGTTCAAGGTGATAGAAGATTTAAGCTATGTTGTGATGCTAAGGAAAAAACTGAGCTATATAGAAAGCATCCCTGGAGTACTTCTTCCTCATCCTTCTTCTTCTGGTTACCCTTTTATCAACGCTTCTCCTTCTGACACTTGGCATTTCCCCGGAGTAGCTCCTCCTCCTCCGTCACAGCCTGAGTACCACCAACAGCGTATCTACCACTCTGACCAGCACCACCACTTCTTGATGGGCCACCACCAACAACCGATGAAAATAACGCCGTCGATGAGTAGCCTCGAGGCTCTTCTCTCGAAGCTTCCGTCGGTTGTACCTTCAGTGACGCAAGCGGGGTACTTCCCGTTTCACCACAGTGCTAAGGAAGAAATGAGTCAAGAAGATCAAAACGGCGCGTTTAGGGTTCAACGTAATGATTTGGTTGGGGAGGGTAGTAATGATAATGACAACATTAATTACAATAGTAATAATGATAATTATAATTATAACAATAATTGCAGCAATAATAATTACGACAGGGGATATCGACAGAAGCCCTAGCCGCTCAGGAGGGGATGAGAATGGCGACTCCACGATCCAGATAGACTTGACGTCGATTCTGCACTCGGCGGTCTCTGCATCATCGCAGGGGAGACTATCCGACACTCCCTGTGTATCGAGGTGGTCCCACGGCGTTTCCTGGAGGTGTCGTAGCTGCCGTCTTGTTCACGCTTCCCGTTGCTGCTTCGTCGCTTCGCTTGGTGGAGAGAACCATTTCGGATCTGATCACCACGCTCTGACCACGCTAGATTGGAGCTTCCTTAGAAGCTTTGATCCCTCTGATCATCACGTTCTTTGACGTGGAGGTCACCAGAACTAGCCGCTGCGTTCACGTTCCCTGATCTGTTCGCATCCACTCTCATCTGATCACTCACGTGTCCCCAAGCTACAGCACGAATCTCTTTGATTTGGCTCGGCGAACCTATACGAGGATCACGTAGACGCTAAGTATTCATGGGGTCATCTTACAGATCACGTTCTAGCCACATGGCAGACATGAAAGGAAAAGGTATCCTTTACGAGGATGATGACGCGCCGATCATTCTGATGGATCAGGATGATTCACTGGTTGCTAGCGAGTTCAGTCTCTCGCTTATAGGCAAGGTTCTCAACCTGAAGAAACAAAACGTTGAGAAGCTACTTCAGAAGATGCCATCACAATGGGGCATGGAAGATCGCATTACGGCTAATGACCTGGGCAATGGGAAATTTCTCCTTAATTTCACTTCCGAAGAGGATCTCAGCTCTGTTCTTCGACAGGGTCCTTTCCATTTTAACTTCTGTATGTTTGTGCTGGTGCGATGGGAACCCATTGTTCATGATGATTACCCGTGGATCGTTCCTTTTAAGGTTCAAGTGATTGGCCTCCCTTTGCATCTTTGGACGGATACAAATCTTAGGAACATTGGGGCAAGATTAGGCCATGTTCATGTTGATTCTTTGGATGTGGCTGAGGGCAGTATGCTCATTGATGTGGACTCTAGGAAACCCCTCAAATTCTCAAGGAAAGTGGAGTCGAAGGACGGAGATGAGGTCACCATTGAAATCAAGTACAAGAAGCTTTTTAAGCACTGCTCTACATGTGGTATGCTTACCCATGAGAAGGATCATTGTCCTTCTTTGGATGTGCGATCGCGGCTTCAGTCTCAACCAGAGCGACCTGGTATTTTTACGAGGATGCAGGTTCCACAGGATAAGGCACAGCATCATAACTTTCACACTGAGCAGAGGCCAAATGTATACGACCGTCAGCCTTATGGGCAACGTATGGAACCTGCCAGACACGCAGCTCAGTCGAGGTATGGCGAGGATGACAGGAAGTATGCACAAAGGACGCATCAGCCTGGTAATCTCCGTGCTACGCATTCTGATAGGATCATGAGACGCCATAATGATCCTAATCGGAGCAATAGATATGGAGCTTCTAAGGGTCCGTATGACCGTAATCTGAAGCAGACTTGGCGCGAGAAAGCTGTGCCTATTAAGCGTCCAGTCTCAGCGCCAATGGCGCCAGCGTCAACACCAACAAGCTCTCGACAGATTGTTCCTTATGAACAACCTACTGGTACAAGTAAAAATGGTTCCCACGGTGTGATTGAGTATCAAAGCGGCAGGCCAGGAGAGTGTATCAGTGCTAGAGGTGCTAAGAGATTGGCCAGTGCTATTGTAACGCCATCACGTATTGACCATGACATGGAGGAGAATGTCACAAAGCGGGCAAAGGAGCTTACTCGCTCTCTTTCTTTCACGAGCCTTAGTGACCACGAGCCGGTAACCGTTCCTGCAGACAATCAGATTATTGGTGCTTTGAATGACATGGATATTGAGGACAATCAGGAGGATGGAATGATGGAATGTGAAGGGATAGATGAGGATTTACTTGGATTTGACCTCAAAGAGATGGAAGAGAGAGAAGGGCAGCAGGCTGTGAGCAGTGTTGTGAGGGGGCCTGCAACTTCAGAACCTGATAATAAAGGGTCGAAGCACAGCAGACAAAGTAATAAAATGAATGTCCCTTTGGGCCTTCAGAGCAAAAAATTTGAGATCCTTCGTCGAGGATCTCCTCGGAAGTCCTCTTCTTCGTCTCACGGAGCTCATATGGCTAGAGATTCGAGCAGGTCAAGGAAACATGACCATAGTTCAAAGAGGCAGAGAAGTGGTGTTTCCAATGGAGTGTCCAAAAGTGATGGATTGATGGGTTCCAAAAACTCATCACATGAGTATAAATGAGGACACTCAGTTGGAACTGTCGAGGGATTGGAAACGACCTCACAGTTCGACGCCTTACGGAGATGTGTGAGAAGCATCGCCCAGGACTTGTGTTTCTTTCTGAGACGAAGAATAGGAGGCCGCTGCTGCAAAACATTCAGGCCGATTTAGGATTTGATCATTTATTTACCGTTGAGCCACTTAGCGGAGGTTTAGCTTTATTTTTTATGGATGATTTTCGAGTTAATGTTTTATTTTCGAATAACAGAATGATTGACATTGAGGCAATCATTGATGGAATAAAAGTTTTCATGACGTTTGTTTATGGTGACCCTGTTTTGGAACGACGAGATGAGGTTTGGGAACGTCTTACGCGTTTCTCAACAACTAAAAATGGACCTTGGTTCATGATAGGAGACTTTAATGAGATAACATGTCATAACGAGAAAACAGGAGGAAGACAACGCCCTGATAGCTCTTTTCTTCCTTTTAAGCAGATGCTTAATGATTGTGGCATGTTAGAATTTCCTTTTACGGGTGATATGCTTTCTTGGGTGGGGAAGAGAGCAGGAGGATCAACAGTTCGATGTCGCTTAGACAGAGCAGTGGGAAATGCGGACTGGCATGAGAAGTTTCCCCACTCGACTGTTAAGTATATGAGGCTATGGGGATCGGATCATCGTCCGATTCTTGCAGACATACTCATAAAGCCAACGAGAAGATCCAGGAAGTTTAAATTTGATAAAAGATGGTTGGATAATGAGGATCTACGGCAAGTTATCCTTGATGGATGGAAATCTCCTGATCTTCCTCCAAACGCGAATATTATGGAACATATTGCCAGCTGCAGGAGAGCCTTGAGTGAGTGGCGGAAGCAAAATAATGTCAATTCGGCAAAATTAGTGGAGGAACTTAAAGAAAAGGTGGAAGGCTTGTATGCAGATGATAATGCCACAACTGAAGAAATTGCTGCAGCTCTGAGGGAACTCTCACATGCTCTTAAAGCGGAAGAGATGTTCTGGAAGCAAAAGAGTCGGGTGTTTTGGCTGAGAGAGGGAGATAGAAATACAAAATTTTTCCATGCCTTGACGAAGCAAAGAAGAGCAAGAAATAAGATCACGCAGCTCTTAGATGAGAATGGGAATATTATTGAGGATGAGGAAGGACTTGTAGCCATTGCTACTAGTTACTTCAGGCAGATTTTTGAATCATCGATCCCGGAGGAGATCGCGGAGGCGCTGGCTCAGGTGCCAACAACGATAACTGGTGCTATGAATGACGACCTTACAGCTCCGGTCTCTGAATGGGAGGTCAAATTGGCACTTTTTGCTATGCACCCAGAGAAAGCTCCAGGGCCAGATGGGATGACTGCACTTTTCTACCAGAAATTTTGGGATATAGTAAAGGAGGATTTAACTCTTATGGTTAATAAATTTCTTTTCGAGGGGACGATGGCGAACGGACTGAATGACACAAATATATGTCTCATCCCGAAGATATCAAAGCCTAATGCAATGACTCAATTCAGACCCATTAGCCTGTGCAATGTCAGCTACAAGATAATCTCTAAAGTCTTATGCCAGAGGTTGAAAAAAGTGCTACCAGGTTTGATATCGGAGACCCAGTCAGCCTTTGTTGCTGGGAGACAGATTTCAGATAATGTTATGATCGCTCAGGAGTTGTTCCACGCATTGCGAACGAAACCAAGTGGACGAAATAAAAGGATGGCCATCAAGACAGACATGAGCAAAGCATATGATAGGATGGAGTGGTCGTTTATTGAAGCTGTCCTGCGTAAAATGGGATTCTCAGAAACTTGGACTAGCTGGGTCATGCGATGCATTACATCGGTGAAATACAAGGTTCTCATGAATGGAGAGCCAAGAGGGAATATTATTCCAGGTAGAGGACTAAGACAAGGAGATCCTTTGTCTCCTTTCATTTTTATTCTATGCACGGAAGCGCTCGCTAGCCTTCTTAATCATGCAGAGATACAAGGGAAGATAACAGGGATGCGTGTTACACGCACGTGTCCGTCGGTATCCCACCTTCTCTTTGCTGATGATAGCCTTTTCTTCTGTAAGGCGGAGCCCCGTGAATGTGAAGAAGTAATGAAAGTAGTCAGGAAATATGGTCAAGCATCTGGTCAATGCATCAACTTCGACAAATCCTCCTTACTCTTTGGTAAGCGGATTAATGCAAATACGAGACAAGAGATTAAAGACGCACTTGGGATACAGAATGAAGGAGGAATGGGAACATACTTAGGCATCCCCGAAGACATAAGCGGGTCTAAATGCAAACTTTTTGCATTTCTGAAAGATAAGCTGATGCATAGAGTGAATGGATGGACAGGTAGATGGCTCTCAAAAGGTGGAAAGGAAGTACTGATTAAATCCATTCTGCTCGCTCTTCCGACATACGTCATGTCAACTTTCCTGCTCCCATTGGAGATATGTGAAAATTTGGCAAGTGCCATTGCTCAGTTCTGGTGGAGCTCGAATCCCCCAAAAAGGGGAATACATTGGGCGAAATGGGAGAAGGTCTGTCGATCCAGAGAGGAGGGTGGAATTGGCTTCCGACTGATTCATGAGTTTAATCTGGCGCTTCTGGCGAAACAACTATGGAGATTAGTACAGTTTCCTGATTCCCTGGTCGCCAGAGTTTTACGGGGAAGGTACTATAGATTGAGCTCACCACTGAGAGTAGGCCCGGTTAGCAGCCCATCCTATGTGTGGACTAGCATTTCTGCTGCAAGAAAATTGCTGTTACTTGGGATTAGACAGAAGATTCACTCAGGCTATGAGGTTAAGGTATGGGAGGATCCATGGATTCCATCGAATCCCGCTAGGCCAGCTGCCCCCATAGCTCCTGTGATGAATCCTAACATGAGAGTAAGCGATCTTATTGATCAGGGATTGAAGGATTGGGATGTGGGACTATTGGAGAGCTATGTTCATCCTGAGGATATACCACTCATAAGGAGTTTGGCCATAAGCTCAACTCACCGTCGTGATTCTTTCTGCTGGAACTTTACAAGGAGTGGCCAATACACGGTTAAATCTGGATATTGGGTGGCGCAGAATTTATTAAAGTTAACAGAGGAGAAGGAAGTTTTGGAGCCAAGTATTACAAAGCTCCAGGCCTTTGCGTGGAAATTAAAGGCCCCTACGAAGATGTGCCATCTTATGTGGCAGTTGTTAACTGGTCATGTGGCAGTAACGAGGAATTTAGTTAGACGCAATATGAGGTGTGATAATTACTGCCCAAGATGTGGAGAAGCAGAGGAGACTGTCACACATGCAATCTTTGAATGCCCACCAGCCCGTCAAGTATGGTCTTTATCTTCAACTCCGACGTGCCCAAATATTTTTCCGGTATCGAGCGTCTACACAAACATGGATTATCTATTCTGGAGGAAAAATAGTATCATGGAGCCAGAGCAAGACAGGGATCCTTATCCCTGGATAATATGGTACATTTGGAAAGCTAGGAATGAAAAACTCTTCAGGGGAATAGATAGAGATCCTCTGGAACTAGTTAGACATGCTGAAAGTGAATGCCACGCATGGTTTGAGGCTAATGAAGTGGTACAAGCAGTATCACAAGACACTATAAATGAGGAACCCCAAGCCGTATGCTTGGGAAATATTTGTTTATTAGATGGTTCTTGGACACTTTCAGCTAACTTTAGTGGATGTGGATGGACATTGATGGATAGCTCTGGGAATAGTCAGCTTATGGGGACAAAAAACTTCCCTCGACGTGAATCAGCCTTGCATTCAGAGGTAGAAGCACTGCGGTGGGCGATGGAGAGTATGCTGCAGCACTCGACCTGCCAGAGCTTTGGGACAGACTGTAAGGAACTGATTTCTATGGTTAAGGATCCTCAGGCGTGGCCAAGCTTTGCGACGGAATTGGAGAGAATAGAGACGTTACAGATATGTTTCCCGGACTTCAACATCACTTACGTTCCACGGGCGCAAAATCAGACAGCAGATTTTCTAGCCAAGACTGCTAGATCTTTTCGTAGAGAGTTACATTTTGTTGGTTGTTCTATTCCGGTTTGGTTACCCAGACCACCTCAAGTTTGAGTAATAGAATAGCCTTTTGACGTCAAAAAAAAAAAAAAAAAAAAAATTACGACAGGGAATAAGATCGGTGTGTTCTTAGCGAGGATTATTGAGTCTAATAAAATCTCGATTGTTTTCGTACTATAAGTAATAAATAAATGAGAATAAATTGTACTACGAATTTTCCTAGTCTGACATTTTTATTTCTTAGATTTTATTAAGTTTCTCTTAGTTGGCAAACTAAATAAATATTGTATTTGTATTGCATTGGTATGTTTTATGCATTGGTATGTATGTCTTGTTTCTGACGTAGTACGTTGATTTAGCGGTACTTGTGTACAAGTGTAGCAGATTCCATGTTTAAAAACAAAATTTAAACAAACAATAAAAATAAATTGGCATAAATATTATTTTCTCGCAATGGAATTTTCGGTTAGCTGCTTCTTTGGACTTGTTTTGGTCAAGAAATCAAAATTTTAATAACTTTTTACATGGCTTATCGTATGTATAATCTAGTCGATCGGTTATAGAAAAAAATACAGGATTGGCTACTATATTGCCTTATCTGAATTTAGAGTGTTTTCTGACTAATGTCAGGAGTTAGCCAAATTATCTTTACTAAATTTCATGTAAACTGGATGCGATAAAGTGCAAATCCAGATTGACTAAAATATCAGTTTTGTTCCTATTACGAATCAAATCGAATCCAGACAAATGAATTTACATCTATGTTTTCTAAACCAACCTGGACACTGAGCCATACAGTTTTATGGGTCACCGGGTCAACTGCAGACGAACCGCGATTTGATATATTAATTAATTTCAGTGTGTAATTATATATTAGCTATTAAATATATAAGAAAAAAATTATTTATTTAAGTTTTTTTTTTCATTTCAGATACAAACTATTTAAAAATAATTTAAACTATTTAACAATTTTTGCAACTAGTCAAGAGTTCGAATATATAATAGAAAATGTATCAAATTTTAAAATTCATGTTCTAAATGTCTAATATGAATAATAAATTAATTTTTAAATCTAAAATAAACTAAAAAGTAAAACATCAAGATTATAATAGATTTTTGATAATAAAAATAAAAGTGTGTGAAATTACCTCAACTAATTTTGATTATATCTACCACTGTTCACTTTTCCAGATGACATAATAAAAACTTCATTAAAACCTAATATAAAACAGATTTTAATAAAATAATTAAAAACTTAAGATTTTTTAGTTCAGCTAATGATTTAAAAGGTAGTCGGGTTCTGGGTATAAGAGTTTTTAACAGATCTTATCAGATTTTTAACAGTATTTAAGATTCAAACCGAATTATTTTCCGGTTCACTGAGTTTACAATTTCGACCAGATTCAAATTGGGTACAGAAACACTAATTTTACATTATGTCCTATCATAGGCTACCATTACTTGGTTAGATTTTATAGCTCGCACCAAAAGCTGGTAAATCGCAGTGACTGCAGTTAATTTTGAAGTGGGCAAATATTTAGATCATAATCATATATTTATAATCTGAATGGATTTATGTAGAAAGAATAAACTACGAGAACTGACTTTATATAATCAAATCTAGAAACGCTTATAACTACACTATTACATCTAAATTACATTTCATAACTTTCTTAATTTAAGATAATCATAAATATAGACAATGCAACAAAGTAACAAGGACTTCTTTGATTTTTCTTTGTTTAGCTATAAATAGTTACAATAAATTTAAGAAATAATAAACACTATTCGGTTGATGGATGTGTCAAATCCTAGTTTTAAATTAGAGAGCAAAATGAACGGCTGATGGTTGTCAAGTGTTGAAAGAATTACCATGTGGATGGTTTACCGGACTAAAATCCAAAACATCTATAATTTACAATCACGGCTAAACATTTGTAAAGCATTAATATCCAAATTATCAACAAACCCTACAAATTAGTCTATATTTCAAAAAAATTTGGGCCGAATATCCATTCTCATATCCAACACTGTAGAATATTCAATCCGTTCCTAAAAGATTCATGTTTTTTTTTAAAAAAAATGTTTCAAAAAGATACATTATTTATATTTTCAATACATTAATTAATGAAAATTGTATTTTAAAAAAAAAATACAATTGTGTTTAATAAATACTATTGATTAAAATTTATTGTGAATAATTAATTAAAAAAAATAATGTATTGAAAAATACAATTTTATATGTTTTTTTAATAAGTGTGAAAAACTATAACATATATCTTTTAGGAACGGAGGAAGTATAATATTAGTTTTGTATTGAACGTTTGGGATCTTTAGACTTTTCCTTTGGTATTTTCTAAAACTGAGGAAATATTGTTCTTTTTTTGGTCAAAAACTGAGGAAGTATTGTTAGTCTGTGTTTTGGGTTTCCATCTTCCAACGTTATCGAAAAAGACCCACGCGAACTAAGCAAATGGTCATTGATGTTCTGAGATGATTATTATTTTTAATTACCAACCTAGTCCTGAACTAATCAACGATAATATCGGTGATATAGAAATCGAAGATTGGAAAACATTTCACATCAACCTCCAAGATGATGGTTAATTGCTTTAATATGTTGCATATATCAGGTTTACTCAACTACCACTGTTGGAGGTTTTAGTTAGTTGTGCATTTTGGTTTTTAAGGTCGCGACTACAGAAACTTACGTTGTTATCTCAGAAGACTTGAAATATGGACCTGAACATGATAGCTGACTTTCTTACAATACTTTAGTTTGTACATGCCCTTGTTGGTTAGAAAGAAATATTACTGTATTTATTTTTCATTGTATAAAAAGTGACATTTTATATAACATTAACGACACACCGCATATTATAAACTTGGGAAATATTTGTTTATCAGATAGATCTTGGACAGCCTCTTCTCAGTTTAGTAGATGTGGATGGATATGGATGGACAATGGTGGAACATTTAACTTATGGAGACAAGAAATATCACTCGATGCGAATCAGCCTTGTATTCGGAAGTATAAACACTGCGGTGGGCAATGAAGAACATGCTTCAACATCAACATGCCAGAGCTTTGGGACAAATTGTAAGGAGTTGATTGCAATGATAAATGAACCTCATGTCTGGCCAAGCTTTGCGACGAAATTGGAATAGGATAGAGACGCTACAGATATGCTTTCCGGATTTTAACATCATTCATGTTTCATGAGCGCGCAATCAGACTTCAGACTTTTTAGCTAAGACGGCTAGATTATTTCATAGGGAATTACTTTTTATTGGTTGTTCTATTCCGATCTGGTTACCCAGACCACCTTAAGTTTGAGTAATAGAACGATGTTTTGACGTAAAAAAGAAACGAGACACCGCATAACTCAAAGCCATAATATAAACAAAGATTTCACACAAAACTAATGAACCACACCTAAAAACTTTCTATACAGAAGTTTGTTTTAGTCCATGGGAGAAAACAAATTATACATAAAGAATAGGATAATCATTCGGGCAATTCTCTCAAATAAACTTTTTTAAGTTTTTGTCACAAAAATAGCACTTAAAAAATAAAATGACCAAAATAACATTTTTTTGTTTGAAAATTTCAATATCTATTTTTTGATTTTTTAAAATTTAAAACCCTATCCCAAAACCTCACCCCTTAACTCTAAACTCTAAATCTAGATTAATTAATCTTTGGGTATAAATGTATATTTATTCTTTAATAAAACTTATTTTGATCATTTTCTTCTTTCAGGTCTATTTTTGTGAAAATAAACTAAAAATGACTATCTAAAGGAATTTCTCTAATCTCATTATGTGTATATATATATATATGAATATTGGAACGAACACCTTAACACTTTCTAACTCACGTGGGAAACTGTTGATTTCTCCTTGCTCCAACACATCTTTGCCGTCAATCTTGTAATCTACCCTCATCCGCATCACAATGGGTTTCTGAAACGGTGAAAAAACAGAGATTATCATGAAAGTTAATGAAATTGTATCTGTAGTGGATATTGGAGCATTGTTTTCATGAATAGATAATAAGTCTCCATTCATCGAGCGGTTTTGCGCAGAGGCTGCAGGACTTCCTATTGACTAACAGGTCCAAAAGAATATCGGCACCAGCTTCTCAAGGCTGCATGGTACCTGAAACTGATAGAGGTGATAGGTAAGCAAAGAGCCTAGAGATTTGGACAATACAATGCAGCTTCACAACAAAACACGATAGCAGCACACTCTTTCCTCACAACAGCTTGTTCCTCAGCACGAATCATGTTGCTGCAATAAATAAAAATATCAATCATATGATGTATTCATATTTACATATTGTCAATTTAAAGAATTAATCAAAGCAATGTGTAGCGTGAGTGAGTGAAGTAAATCACTGCAGCGTTGGGACAAGCTACCTTGAATAACCTAGGCTAGGGACAAAGGCTGAGAATTTTAACAGGCCAATGGATACAGAATACAGACTACAAAAGGAAATACATTCATATACACTGTTTTTTTTTACATTCATATACACTTGTGTAAGTTCCATAAAGATGTCAAAACATATTCATCACCTTTTTGCAAATTTTCAGTTGATCCCCTGTATGGTTATTTTATCTAGTCACTATGAACTATGTTTGAACCATCTTCTAAGGGATCAAATGTGTAGCAATAGCATATTCATCCAGTTAGAAAGTTCCAAGCATAAAACATAATGTGAAGAGTTTCTTTTTGTTTCACTTCATATTTTCCATTATCGATAGATAAGAGTACTCAACAATCCATATGAAATGTAGAGAGCATATAATCGAACAGTTACACTAACATTAAACTCATTATAAGATCACCAAAAACATAATGTTAACAAAAATGGTGAAGAGCACTAGATTTCTTCATAATGTTACGGAATGATAAACATTGTCCATCTGATTTCTTAATCAGTCGATATCCATCTCTCCCAGTATCTGCTTAAGCTCCTTCCCTCTCTTCCTTGCTAACTCCACACAGCTCTGCCAAAAAGCCAAAACCCACAAGGCTAAACTTTATAAGGAAAAAAAGAAACAACTGTAGTAATCAAAGCTGTGAGAATGCTGAGAACACTCTCACCTTGATGGCTGATGAACCAGCGAGAGCGTTTCCTCCTGATTTATTGAAAGAAACAATCTGATCTGAAGAGTCCAAAACAACAGTCACCAGAGTGTCCATGATCGATTCTTCTTCAGCTGTTGGGTCTGCTAAAATGTACTTCTTGTGGAGTATGCATGTTAAAGCAAAAGGTATGTTCTTCAGCGTGAGCTTTCTCTTCTCCTTGTTCACAGCTTCCTTCTCCTTGATCGATGCATTCTCCTCTTGTTCTCCATTGATGGCAACTATTCTTCCGTTGTCGTTGAGAGCAACAACAGGTATTTGCACTGCAAAAATACAAAAAAGATCTCTTATGCATCAGATAAATGTCACATGGGTCATATCTAAGGCTTGCTCTTCTCTGAAGATTAGGATATATCTTACAATTAGAAAAGGCAGCAACAGCAGAGAGCAGAGCAGCATCGAAAAGAGCTCCATCAGCATCCAAACAGTATATGTCCTAATAGAAATTTTCAGAGAGCGGCAAAATTTTATTTATCTACACACAGTAGGAAACTCACTAGAGACGAATGGTGATGAAAACCAATTAAGAAGACGATATAGAGGGAGGTGTGCTGACCAGATAACCCATCCAAGCAGCTTTTCCACTAACAAGGCAGAGTTCTTTAAGGTCAATCATATCACAGCTGCAACAAAGAGAAACAGTTTTAGAAGAAAAAGAAAACATTCTCTAAGACACAGTAATGACTCTACAAATCCAAACACCTTGAGAAAATATCAGACAAACGCTTGGAGATAACAGGAGCTTCATCAGCTGGTCTTCCAGGACGAACAGTTGGAGAGCATATAGGAGGCATGTGGAACTCAACAGCTAAAAAAAAAAAGTAATCGATCAGACACAAGTGAAACACTGAAGAAAGAGACAAAGAGAGATAAATAAGGTAGATGCAACAAACAAACCTATGCACCCTTCGTCTGGGGAGTCTGTAGAAGGACTCATAACTTCCATTCTTATAGCAGCAAGCATTGTCTATATCAAAAAAGCCGAAACTATGTAAGAAAATACAAGAGAATCAGTAACATTATGTGAGTTGAAAAGCTTACAGTAGAACCAATCTTGGCAAGAGCAGATCCATCAGCGGAGGAAACAAGTCCTATAAACAATAGAATTACAATCAATCAAGTCAAAAGTGTTCCATTGACTGACTCTGATGATGAAAGTAAGAGGCTTTTACCAAGGTTGACAATGGTGTCTCTGGCTGTTCCAAGTGGTCTACCATCAGGTCGGAGAGACTCAGAGAGATGGCGCTCGAAGAAACGAAGAGGGAAGAGCCTTCTGAAAGCATCCACCTCCATCTCTGTCGACAAGTCTTGAGATGAATCTGGTAATCCCATTGTTTTGCTTCTGTCACCAAAAAGACAAGAATATTTGTTAACTAAGATTACAGCAAGCAAGGAGTTATTAAGTTCTCATACGAACAAAAAAAGACAAGACACAAACAACTTCATCTTCTATCAACCAAAGCTCAAAGCTAAAACAAAAGCTTGGTTCTTTTGCCATTAATGCTACAATCAGTGAAACTGATATGTTAAAACTGGTGCTTTACTTCTATTAACAAAGCAGGAACAAACTTGTCTCAAGAAATACAAAACATTACTTGGAAGCTGATGCACAAAAGAGTCGCAGCAAGAAGAAGTTACAAGCAAGAGAAGTAGGTTAGCACGGCTGAACGTAAAAGGAGGGATTCGACGGCCAAGGAGACGGAGACGGTGACGACGTGGAGAGCTAGGTTTCTCTGATTATAATACTTCTTATTTCTTAATGGACCCTAAATAAAGCCCACTAATTCCTACAAGAAGAAAACCCCAAATTTAAAGAAAAAAGTGAAGTATACAGTTTGCCAAGATGATAAGGTGCACGTGAGCCAATTCAACTGCTATTTTTGGAAAGTTTTCATTTCTTAGAGAACTGTTATAGATTTAAGTTCGTAATTTTTAAATTAAGATAACAAGAATATTTGTAGATAGATGAGTATTTTTCAGAGTTTTTTATCAATATATTGTATTTTTAAATAATTTTCTTAAAAACTGCCATTTTTGGAAACTTTTCATTTTTTAGAGACCTTTTATATATTTGAGTTTGTGATTTAGAAATTAGGATAACAAGAATATTTGTGGACAGATGAGCATTCTTTCAGAGTTTTTCATGAATAAGTTGTATTTTTAAATAATTTTCTTTAAAACTGCTATTTTTGGAAAGTTTTCATTTTTAAGAAAACTTTTATAGATTTGAGTTTGTGATTTAGAAATTAGGATAACAAGAATATCTGTGTTTAGATTAGTATTCTTTCAGAATTTTTCATGAATAAGTTGTATTTTTAAATAATTTTCTTAAAAACTGCTGTTTTTGGAAAGTTTTCATTTCTTAGAGAACTTTTATACATTTGAGTTTGTGATTTAGGAATTAGGATAACAAGAATATTTGTGGATAGATGCGTATTCTTTTAGAGTTTTTCATCAATATATTATTTTTTTAAATAATTATTTTAAAAGCTGTTATTTTTGGAAAGTTTTCATTTTTTAGAGAACTTTTATTCATTTGAGTTTGTGATTTAGAAATTAGGATAACAAGAATATTTGTGGACAGATGAGTATTCTTTCAGAGTTTTTCATGAATAAGTTGTATTTTTAAATAATTTTCTTAAAAACTGCTATTTTTGGAAAGTTTTCATTTTTAAGAAAACTTTTATAGATTTGAGTTTGTGATTTAGAAATTAAGATAACAAGAATATTTGTGTTTCGATTAGTATTCTTTCAGAATTTTTCATCAATATATTGTATTTTAAAATAATTTTCTTAAAAACTGCTCTTTTTGGAAAGTTTTCATTTTTAAGAAAACTTTTATAGATTTGGGTTTGTGATTTAGAAATTAGGATAACAAGAATATTTGTGTTCAGATTAGTATTCTTTCTGAATTTTTCATGAATAAGCTGTATTTTTAAATAATTTTCTTAAAAATTGCTATTTTTGGAAAGTTTTCATTTCTTAGAGAACCTTTATAGTTTTGAGTTTGTGATTTTTAAATTAGGATAACAAATATATTTGTGGATAGATGAGTATTCTTTCAGAATTTTTCATCATTATATTATTTTTTAAAATAATTATCTTAAAAGCTGCTATTTTTGGAAAGTTTTCATTTTTTAGAGAAATTTTATAGATTTGGGTTTGTGATTTACACATTAGGATAACAAATATATTTATGGATAGATGAGTATTCTTTCAGAATTTTTCATCATTATATTATTTTTTAAAATAATTATCTTAAAAGCTGTTATTTTTCGAAAGTTTTCATTTTTTAGAGAACTTTTATAGATTTGAGTTTGTGATTTAGAAATTTGGATAACAAATATATTTGTGGATAAATGAGTATGATTTCAAAGTATTTCATGAATAAGTTGTATTTTTAAATAATTTTCTTAAAAACTGCTATTTTGTAATGTTTTCATTTTTTTAGAGAACTTTTAGAGATTTCAGTTTGTGATTTAAAAATTAGGATAACAATAATATTTGTGGATATATGAATATTCATTCAAAATTTTTCATCAATATATTGTATTTTTAAATAATTTTCTTAAAAGCTGGTATTTTTAGAAAGTTTTAATGTTTTAGAGAAATTTTATAGATTTGGGTTTGTGATTTAGAAATTAGAATAACAAGAATATTTGTGTTTAGATTAGTATTCTTTCTGAATTTTTCATGAATAAGTTGTATTTTTAAATAATTTTCTTAAAAACTGCTATTTTTGGAAAGTTTTCATTTCTTAGACAACTTTTATAGATTTGAGTTTGTTTATTTTTAAATTAGGATAAAAAGAATATTTGTGGATAGATGAGTATTTTTCAGAGTTTTTTATCAATATATTGTATTTTTAAATAATTTTCTTAATAACTGCTATTTTTTGAAACTTTTCATTTTCTAGAGACCTTTTATAGATTTGAGTTTGTGATTTAGAAATTAGGATAACAAGAATATTGGTGGATATATGAATAGTCTTTCAGAGTTTTTTATCAATATATTGTATTTTTAAAAAATTTCTTAAAAGCTGCTATTTTTGGAAAGTTTTCATTTTTTAGAGAAATTTTATAGATTTGGGTTTGTGATTTACACATTAGGATAACAAATATGTTTATGGATAGATGAGAATTCTTTCAGAATTTTTCATCATTATATTATTTTTTTAAATAATTATCTTAAAAGCTGTTATTTTTCGAAAGTTTTCATTTTTTAGAAAACTTTTATAGATTTGGGTTTGTGATTTAGAAATTTGGATAACAAATATATTTGTGGATAAATGAGTATGCTTTCAAAGTTTTTCATGAATAAGTTGTATTTTTAAATAATTCTCTTAAAAACTGCTATTTTGGAATGTTTTCATTTTTTTAGAGAACTTTTATTGATTTGAGTTGTGATTTTGAAATTAGGATAACAAGAATATTTGTGGATATATGAATATTCATTCAGAATTTTTCATCAATATATTGTATTTTTAAATAATTCTCTTAAAAACTGCTATTTTTGGAAAGTTTTAATGTGTTAGAGAAATTTATAGATTTGGGTTTGTGATTTAGAAATTAGGATAACAAGAATATTTGTGTTTAGATTAGTATTCTTTCGTAATTTTTCATGAATATGTTGTATTTTAAAATAATTTTCTTAAAAACTGCTATTTTTGGAAAGTTTTCATTTCTTAGAGAACTTTTATACATTAGAGTTTGTGATTTAGAAATTAGGATAAAAAGAATATTTGTGGATAGATGCGTATTCTTTTAGAATTTTTCATCAATGTATTATTTTTTAAAATAATTATCTTAAAAGTTGTTATTTTTGGAAAGTTTTCATTTTTTAGAGAACTTTTATACATTTGAGTTTGTGTTTTGGAAATTAGGATAACAAGAATATTTGTGGACAGATAAGTATTCTTTCTGAGTTTTTCATGAATAAGTTGTATTTTAAAATAATTTTCTTGAAAACTGCTATTTTTGGAAAGTTTTCATTTTTAAGAAAACTTTTATAGATTTGAGTTTGTGATTTAGAAATTAGGATAACAAGAATATTTGTGTTTAGATTAGTATTCTTTCAGAATTTTTCATGAATAAGTTGTATTTTAAATAATTTTCTTAAAAACTGCTATTTTTTGAAAGTTTTCATTTCTTAGAGAACTTTTTTAGATTTGAGTTTGTGATTTAGAAATTAGGATAACAAGAATATTTGTGGATAGATGAGTATTCTTTTAGAGTTTTTCATCAATCCCTTATATATTAATTGAGGAACATTTGAAAAGATGTAACCTCAATTTTGTATTAATTAAAAGAGGCCCCAATGCATAGGTGGCACTCAATTAGGTAGTCAATTACATTCAATTGAAAAATAAGTAGGTCCACATTCGATTTTTATATGTTGTTAGATACATAAGTTGGTCAAACTATATGATATAATGATATGATATGATATTTTCTTTCCTTAAATAAAACCTACGGAATTACCATAAATGACTAATATATATATGACAATTAATGAGTTTAATAATAAAGATTTGATAACAATGTATATCTCCTCCATCATTTTTTGTTTAATTTTATATTATTAAAATAAATTAAACAATCAAATTAGCTATAAAAATAAAATTTAGATTTTTTCGTATATGTCATATTTTGAATTTTTAAAAACGACAATAAATGACTAAAACTATTAAAATTATTATGTTAAAAATTAATGATCAATGGTTTAATATTTTTATTATAAGAAGATACACATGATTTTAAAACCATATGAGTAAAAAATATCATTTAATAATAAAATAAATATACACTATATACCATAAGATTACATAAATATTTTAATATTAAAACTTTCAATGAATTTTCAAGAACATTTATAAATTATAAACTTATTAAAGATTTCAGATTGAAAATTTTGTTATCAATAATTTAAATATTTTGTTATAAAACGATATGAACGATCATAGAACCGTATGATTATAAATTCTTATTTAATAAATAACTATACAAAATATACTATTCCTAGAAAAATAGGTTGGTCCATCTTAACTTATATTACACTTTTTATTAAACTAACTACCGAATTGATAAATAACGTACCAAAAATTGTTTTGCACTTTCCTTAAATAAAAACTACGATACCTAATATGATTAACGTATATGTGAAAATTAATTATAATGAATAATAAATATTTGATAACAATTTTTGTATCTTAGTTCTTTTTTTAATTTTATATTATTAAAATATATTTAAAAATCACATTAAATATATAATAAAAAAATTTATAATTTTTCTTATATGTTATATTTTGAATTTTTCAAAACGTCTATAAATTATTAGAAATTTGAAGATTCCCACTCAGAAAATTTTGTGATCAATAGATTATTTTTTTTGTCATAATAAGTTACAAATGATCATAAAATTGTATTAATATGAACTTTTATTTAATATTATAAGAAGATACACATTATTTTAAAACCATATGAGTAAAAAATATCATTTAATAATAAAACATATATATTTATATATATATATATATAGATTATACTATATACCATAAGATTACATAAATATTTTAATATTAAAACTTTCAATGAATTTTCAAAAACATTTATAAATTATAAACTTATTAAAGATTTCACATTGAAAATTTTGTTATCGATGATTTAAATATTCAGTTATAAAATGATATGAATGATCATAGAACTGTATGATTATAAATTTTCATTTAATAAATGACTATATAAAATATACTATTCTTAGAAAAATAGGTTGGTCCATCTTGACTTATATTATATTTTTTATTAAACTAACTATCGAATTGATAAATAATCTACCAAAATTGTTTTTGCACTTTCCTTAATTAGAAGCTACGAAATTACCTAATATGATTAACATATATATGAAAATTAATTATTATGAATAATAAATATTTGATAACAATTTTGGTATCTTAGTTCTTTTTTTTTAATTTTATATTATTGAAAGATATTAAAAATCACATTAAATATATAATAAAAACATTTATATTTTTTTCTTATATGTTATATTTGAATTTTTCAAAACGTCTATATATTATTAGAAATTTGAATATTCCCACTCTGAAAATTTTGTGATCAATAGATTATTTGTGTTTAGATTAGTATTCTTTCAGAATTTTTCATGAATAAGTTGTATTTTAAAATAATTTTCTTAAAAACTGCTATTTTTGGAAAGTTTTCATTTCTTAGAGAACTTTTATACATTTGAGTTTGTGATTTAGAAATTAGGATAAAAAGAATATTTGTGGATAGATGCGTATTCTTTTAGAATTTTTCATCAATATATTATTTTTTTAAATAATTATCTTAAAAGTTGTTATTTTTGGAAAGTTTTCATTTTTTAGAGAATTTTTATACATTTGAGTTTGTGATTTAGAAATTAGGATAACAAGAATATTTTTGGAAAGATAAGTATTCTTTCAGAGTTTTTCATGAATAAGTTGTATTTTAAAATACTTTTCTTGAAAACTGCTATTTTTGGAAAGTTTTCATTTTTAAGAAAACTTTTATAGATTTGAGTTTGTGATTTAGAAATTAGGATAACAAGAATATCTGTGTTTAGATTAGTATTCTTTCAGAATTTTTCATGAATAAGTTGTATTTTTAAATAATTTTCTTAAAAACTGCTATTTTTGGAAAATTTTCATTTCTTAGAGAACTTTTATACATTTGAGTTTGTGATTTAGAAATTAGGATAACAAGAATATTTGTGGATATATGAATATTCATTCAGAATTTTTCATCAATATATTGTATTTTTAAATACATTTCTTAAAAACAGCTATTTTTGGAAAGTTTTAATGTTTTAGAGAAATTTATAGATTTGGGTTTGTGATTTAGAAATTAGGATAACAAGAATATTTGTGTTTAGATTAGTATTCTTTCGGAATTTTTCATGAATAAGTTGTATTTTTAAATAATTTTCTTAAAAACTGCTATTTTTGGAAAGTTTTCATTTCTTAGAGAACTTTTATACATTTGAGTTTGTGATTTAGAAATTAGGATAAAAAGAATATTTGTGGATAGATGCGTATTCTTTTAGAATTTTTCATCAATATATTATTTTTTTAAATAATTATCTTAAAAGTTGTTATTTTTGGAAAGTTTTCATTTTTTAGAGAACTTTTATACATTTGAGTTTGTGATTTAGAAATTAGGATAACAAGAATATTTGTGGAAAGATAAGTATTCTTTCAGAGTTTTTCATGAATAAGTTGTATTTTAAAATACTTTTCTTGAAAACTGCTATTTTTGGAAAGTTTTCATTTTTAAGAAAACTTTTATAGATTTGAGTTGGTGATTTAGAAATTAGGATAACAAGAATATCTGTGTTTAGATTAGTATTCTTTCAGAATTTTTCATGAATAAGTTGTATTTTTAAATAATTTTCTTAAAAACTGCTATTTTTGGAAAGTTTTCATTTCTTAGAGAACTTTTATACATTTGAGTTTGTGATTTAGAAATTAGGATAACAAGAATATTTGTGGATAGATGCGTATTGTTTTAGAGTTTTTCATCAATATATAATTATTTTAAAAGCTGTTATTTTTGGAAATTTTTTATTTTTTAGAGAACTTTTATACATTTGAGTTTGTGATTTAGAATTGGGATAACAAGAATATTTGTGGACAGATGAGTATTCTTTCAGAGTTTTTCATGAATAAGTTGTATTTTTAAATAATTTTTTTTAAAACTGCTATTTTTGGAAAGTTTTTATTTTTAAGAAAACTTTTATAGATTTGAGTTTGTGATTTAGAAATTAGGATAACAAGAATATTTGCGTTTCGATTAGTATTCTTTCAGAATTTTTCATGAATAACTTGTATTTTTAAATAATTTTCTTTAAAACTGATATTTTTGGAAAGTTTTCATTTCTTAGAGAACTTTTATAGATTTGAGTTTGTGATTTTTAAATTACGATAACAAGAATATTTGTGGATAGATGAGTATTCTTTCAAAGTTTTTCATCAATATATTGTATTTTAAAATAATTTTCTTAAAAACTGCTCTTTTTGGAAAGTTTTCATTTTTAAGAAAACTTTTATAGATTTGAGTTTGTGATTTAGAAATTAGGATAACAAGATTATATGTGGATAGATGAGTATTCTTTTAGAGTTTTTCATCAATATATTATATTTTTAAATAATTTTCTTAAAAACTGGTATTTCTGGAAAGTTTTCAATTTTTGGAGAACTTTTAAAGATTTGAGTTTGTGATTTAGAAATTAGGATTACAAGAATATTTGTGTATAGATGAGTATTCTTTCAGAATTTTTCTTGAGTAAGTTGTATTTTTAAATAATTTTCTTAAAAGCTGCTATTTTTGGAAAGTTTTCATTTTTTAGAGAACTTTTATAGATTTGGGTTTGTGATTTAGAAATTTGGATAACAAATATATTTGTGGATAAATGAGTATGCTTTCAAAGTTTTTCATGAATAAGTTGTATTTTTAAATAATTTTCTTAAAAACTGCTATTTTTGGAAAGTTTTAATGTTTTAGAGAAATTTTATAGATTTGGGTTTGTGATTTAGAAATTAGGATAACAAGAATATTTGTCTTTAGATTAGTATTCTTTCGGAATTTTTCATGAATAAGTTGTATTTTTAAATAATTTTCTTAAAAACTGCTATTTTTGGAAAGTTTTCATTTTTTAGAGAACTTTTATACATTTGAGTTTGTGATTTAGACATTAGGATTACAAGAATATTTGTGGATAGATGAGTATTCTTTCAGAGTTTTTCATAAATATATTGTATTAATGTTAAAAAAAAATAAATAAATATATTGTATTTTTAAGTAATTTTCTTAAAAGCTGCTATTTTTGAAAAGTTTTAATGTTTTAGAGAAATTTTATAGATTTGCGTTTGTGATTTAGAAATTAGGATAACAAGAATATTTGTGTTTAGATTAGTATTCTTTCAGAATTTTTCATGAATAAGTTGTATTTTAAATAATTTTCTTAAAAACTGCTATTTTTGGAAAGTTTTCATTTTTAGAGAACTTTTATAGATTTGTGCTTGTGATTTAGAAATTTGGATAACAAATATATTTGTGGATAATGAGTATGCTTTCAAAGTTTTTCATGAATAAGTTGTATTTTTAAATAATTTTCTTAAAAACTGCTATTTTGGAAAGTTTTCATTTTTTTAGAGAACTTTTATAGATTTGAGTTTGTGATTTAGAAATTAGGATAACAAGAATATTTGTGGATATATGAATATTCTTTCAGAGTTTTTCATCAATATATTGTATTTTTAAATAATTTTCTTAAAAACTGCTATTTTTGGAAAGTTTTAATGTTTTAGAGAAATTTTATAGATTTGGGTTTGTGATTTAGAAATTAGGATAACAAGAATATTTGTGTTTAGATTAGTATTCTTTCGGAATTTTTCATGAATAAGTTGTATTTTTAAATAATTTTCTTAAAAACTGCTATTTTTGGAAAGTTTTCATTTTTTAGAGAACTTTTATACATTTGAGTTTGTGATTTAGACATTAGGATTACAAGAGAATTTGTGGATAGATGAGTATTCTTTCAGAGTTTTTCATCAATATATTGTATTTTAAATAATTTTCTTAAAAGCTGTTATTTTTGAAAAGTTTTAATGTTTTAGTAAAATTTTATAGATTTGCGTTTGTGATTTAGAAATTAAGATAACAAGAATATTTGTGTTTAGATTAGTATTCTTTCAGATTTTTCATGAATAAGTTGTATTTTAAATAATTTTCTTAAAAACTGCTATTTTTGGAAAGTTTTCATTTCTTAGAGATCTTTTTTAGTTTTGAGTTTGTGATTTAGAAATTAGGATAACAAGAATATTTATAGATAGATGAGTATTTTTTTCAGAGTTTTTCATCAATATATTGTATTTTTAAATAATTTTCTTAAAAACTGCCATTTTTGGAAACTTTTCATTTTTTAGAGACCTTTTATATATTTGAGTTTGTGATTTAGAAATTAGGATAACAAGAATATTTGTGGACAGATGAGTATTCTTTCTGAGTTTTTCATGAATAAGTTGTATTTTTTAATAATTTTCTTTAAAACTGCTATTTTTGGAAAGTTTTTATTTTTAAGAAAACTTTTATAGATTTGAGTTTGTGATTTAGAAATTAGGATAACAAGAATATATGTGTTTAGATTAGTATTCTTTCAGATTTTTCATGAATAAATTGTATTTTTAAATAATTTTCTTAAAAACTGCTGTTTTTGGAAAGTTTTCATTTCTTAAAAAACTTTTATACATTTGAGTTTGTGATTTAGGAATTAGGATAACAAGAATATTTGTGGATAGATGCGTATTCTTTTAGAGTTTTTCATCAATATATTATTTTTTTAAATAATTATTTTAAAAGCTGTTATTTTTGGAAAGTTTTCATTTTTTAGAGAACTTTTATTCATTTGAGTTTGTGATTTAGAAATTAGGATAACAAGAATATTTGTGGACAGATGAGTATTCTTTCAGAGTTTTTCATGAATAAGTTGTATTTTAAAATACTTTTCTTGAAAACTGCTATTTTTGGAAAGTTTTCATTTTTAAGAAAACTTTTATAGATTTGAGTTTGTGATTTAGAAATTAGGATAACAAGAATATCTGTGTTTAGATTAGTATTCTTTCAGAATTTTTCATGAATAAGTTGTATTTTTAAATAATTTTCTTAAAAACTGCTATTTTTGGAAAATTTTCATTTCTTAGAGAACTTTTATACATTTGAGTTTGTGATTTAGAAATTAGGATAACAAGAATATTTGTGGATATATGAATATTCATTCAGAATTTTTCATCAATATATTGTATTTTTAAATACATTTCTTAAAAACAGCTATTTTTGGAAAGTTTTAATGTTTTAGAGAAATTTATAGATTTGGGTTTGTGATTTAGAAATTAGGATAACAAGAATATTTGTGTTTAGATTAGTATTCTTTCGGAATTTTTCATGAATAAGTTGTATTTTTAAATAATTTTCTTAAAAACTGCTATTTTTGGAAAGTTTTCATTTCTTAGAGAACTTTTATACATTTGAGTTTGTGATTTAGAAATTAGGATAAAAAGAATATTTGTGGATAGATGCGTATTCTTTTAGAATTTTTCATCAATATATTATTTTTTTAAATAATTATCTTAAAAGTTGTTATTTTTGGAAAGTTTTCATTTTTTAGAGAACTTTTATACATTTGAGTTTGTGATTTAGAAATTAGGATAACAAGAATATTTGTGGAAAGATAAGTATTCTTTCAGAGTTTTTCATGAATAAGTTGTATTTTAAAATACTTTTCTTGAAAACTGCTATTTTTGGAAAGTTTTCATTTTTAAGAAAACTTTTATAGATTTGAGTTGGTGATTTAGAAATTAGGATAACAAGAATATCTGTGTTTAGATTAGTATTCTTTCAGAATTTTTCATGAATAAGTTGTATTTTTAAATAATTTTCTTAAAAACTGCTATTTTTGGAAAGTTTTCATTTCTTAGAGAACTTTTATACATTTGAGTTTGTGATTTAGAAATTAGGATAACAAGAATATTTGTGGATAGATGCGTATTGTTTTAGAGTTTTTCATCAATATATAATTATTTTAAAAGCTGTTATTTTTGGAAATTTTTTATTTTTTAGAGAACTTTTATACATTTGAGTTTGTGATTTAGAATTGGGATAACAAGAATATTTGTGGACAGATGAGTATTCTTTCAGAGTTTTTCATGAATAAGTTGTATTTTTAAATAATTTTTTTTAAAACTGCTATTTTTGGAAAGTTTTTATTTTTAAGAAAACTTTTATAGATTTGAGTTTGTGATTTAGAAATTAGGATAACAAGAATATTTGCGTTTCGATTAGTATTCTTTCAGAATTTTTCATGAATAACTTGTATTTTTAAATAATTTTCTTTAAAACTGATATTTTTGGAAAGTTTTCATTTCTTAGAGAACTTTTATAGATTTGAGTTTGTGATTTTTAAATTACGATAACAAGAATATTTGTGGATAGATGAGTATTCTTTCAAAGTTTTTCATCAATATATTGTATTTTAAAATAATTTTCTTAAAAACTGCTCTTTTTGGAAAGTTTTCATTTTTAAGAAAACTTTTATAGATTTGAGTTTGTGATTTAGAAATTAGGATAACAAGATTATATGTGGATAGATGAGTATTCTTTTAGAGTTTTTCATCAATATATTATATTTTTAAATAATTTTCTTAAAAACTGGTATTTCTGGAAAGTTTTCAATTTTTGGAGAACTTTTAAAGATTTGAGTTTGTGATTTAGAAATTAGGATTACAAGAATATTTGTGTATAGATGAGTATTCTTTCAGAATTTTTCTTGAGTAAGTTGTATTTTTAAATAATTTTCTTAAAAGCTGCTATTTTTGGAAAGTTTTCATTTTTTAGAGAACTTTTATAGATTTGGGTTTGTGATTTAGAAATTTGGATAACAAATATATTTGTGGATAAATGAGTATGCTTTCAAAGTTTTTCATGAATAAGTTGTATTTTTAAATAATTTTCTTAAAAACTGCTATTTTTGGAAAGTTTTAATGTTTTAGAGAAATTTTATAGATTTGGGTTTGTGATTTAGAAATTAGGATAACAAGAATATTTGTCTTTAGATTAGTATTCTTTCGGAATTTTTCATGAATAAGTTGTATTTTTAAATAATTTTCTTAAAAACTGCTATTTTTGGAAAGTTTTCATTTTTTAGAGAACTTTTATACATTTGAGTTTGTGATTTAGACATTAGGATTACAAGAATATTTGTGGATAGATGAGTATTCTTTCAGAGTTTTTCATAAATATATTGTATTAATGTTTAAAAAAAATAAATAAATATATTGTATTTTTAAGTAATTTTCTTAAAAGCTGCTATTTTTGAAAATTTTTAATGTTTTAGAGAAATTTTATAGATTTGCGTTTGTGATTTAGAAATTAGGATAACAAGAATATTTGTGTTTAGATTAGTATTCTTTCAGAATTTTTCATGAATAAGTTGTATTTTAAATAATTTTCTTAAAAACTGCTATTTTTGGAAAGTTTTCATTTTTAGAGAACTTTTATAGATTTGTGCTTGTGATTTAGAAATTTGGATAACAAATATATTTGTGGATAAATGAGTATGCTTTCAAAGTTTTTCATGAATAAGTTGTATTTTTAAATAATTTTCTTAAAAACTGCTATTTTGGAAAGTTTTCATTTTTTTAGAGAACTTTTATAGATTTGAGTTTGTGATTTAGAAATTAGGATAACAAGAATATTTGTGGATATATGAATATTCATTCAGAGTTTTTCATCAATATATTGTATTTTTAAATAATTTTCTTAAAAACTGCTATTTTTGGAAAGTTTTAATGTTTTAGAGAAATTTTATAGATTTGGGTTTGTGATTTAGAAATTAGGATAACAAGAATATTTGTGTTTAGATTAGTATTCTTTCGGAATTTTTCATGAATAAGTTGTATTTTTAAATAATTTTCTTAAAAACTGCTATTTTTAGAAAGTTTTCATTTTTTAGAGAACTTTTATACATTTGAGTTTGTGATTTAGACATTAGGATTACAAGAGAATTTGTGGATAGATGAGTATTCTTTCAGAGTTTTTCATCAATATATTGTATTTTTAAATAATTTTCTTAAAAGCTGTTATTTTTGAAAAGTTTTAATGTTTTAGTAAAATTTTATAGATTTGCGTTTGTGATTTAGAAATTAAGATAACAAGAATATTTTTGTTTAGATTAGTATTCTTTCAGAATTTTTCATGAATAAGTTGTATTTTAAATAATTTTCTTAAAAACTGCTATTTTTGGAAAGTTTTCATTTCTTAGAGATCTTTTTTAGTTTTGAGTTTGTGATTTAGAAATTAGGATAACAAGAATATTTATAGATAGATGAGTATTTTTTTCAGAGTTTTTCATCAATATATTGTATTTTTAAATAATTTTCTTAAAAACTGCCATTTTTGGAAACTTTTCATTTTTTAGAGACCTTTTATATATTTGAGTTTGTGATTTAGAAATTAGGATAACAAGAATATTTGTGGACAGATGAGTATTCTTTCTGAGTTTTTCATGAATAAGTTGTATTTTTTAATAATTTTCTTTAAAACTGCTATTTTTGGAAAGTTTTTATTTTTAAGAAAACTTTTATAGATTTGAGTTTGTGATTTAGAAATTAGGATAACAAGAATATATGTGTTTAGATTAGTATTCTTTCAGAATTTTTCATGAATAAATTGTATTTTTAAATAATTTTCTTAAAAACTGCTGTTTTTGGAAAGTTTTCATTTCTTAAAGAACTTTTATACATTTGAGTTTGTGATTTAGGAATTAGGATAACAAGAATATTTGTGAATAGATGCGTATTCTTTTAGAGTTTTTCATCAATATATAATTATTTTAAAAGCTGTTATTTTTGGAAAGTTTTCATTTTTTAGAGAACTTTTATAGATTTGAGTTTGTGATTTAGAAATTAGGATAACAAGAATATATGTGTTTAGATTAGTATTCTTTCAGAATTTTTCATGAATAAATTGTATTTTTAAATAATTTTCTTAAAAACTGCTGTTTTTGGAAAGTTTTCATTTCTTAAAGAACTTTTATACATTTGAGTTTGTGATTTAGGAATTAGGATAACAAGAATATTTGTGAATAGATGCGTATTCTTTTAGAGTTTTTCATCAATATATAATTATTTTAAAAGCTGTTATTTTTGGAAAGTTTTCATTTTTTAGAGAACTTTTATACATTTGAGTTTGTGATTTAGAAATTAGGATAACAAGAATATTTGTGGACAAATGAGTATTCTTTCAGAGTTTTTCATGAATAAGTTGTATTTTTAAATAATTTTCTTAAAAACTGCTATTTTTGGAAAGTTTTCATTTCTTAGAGAACTTTTATAGATTTGAGTTTGTGATTTTTAAATTAAATAACAAGAATATTTGTGGATAGATGAGTATTCTTTCAGAGTTTTTCATCAATATATTGTATTGTAAAATAATTTTCTTAAAAACTGCTCTTTTTGGAAAGTTTTCATTTTTAAGAAAACATTTATAGATTTGAGTTTGTGATTTAGAAATTAGGATAAGAAGATTATATGTGGATAGATGAGTATTCTTTTAGAGTTTTTCATCAATATATTATATTTTTAAATAATTTTCTTAAAAACTGCTATTTTTGAAAAGTATTCAATTTTTGGAGAACTTTTAAAGATTTGAGTTTGTGATTTAGAAATTAGGATTACAAGAATATTTGTGTATAGATGAGTATTCTTTCAGAATTTTTCATGAATAAGTTGTATTTTTAAATAATTTTTTTTAAAAGCTGCTATTTTTGGAAAGTTTTCATTTTTAGAGAACTTTTATAGATTTGTGCTTGTGATTTAGAAATTTGGATAACAAATATATTTGTGGATAAATGAGTATGCTTTCAAAGTTTTTCATGAATAAGTTGTATTTTTAAATAATTTTCTTAAAAACTGCTATTTTGGAAAGTTTTCATTTTTTTAGAGAACTTTTATAGATTTGAGTTTGTGATTTAGAAATTAGGATAACAAGAATATTTGTGGATATATGAATATTCTTTCAGAGTTTTTCATCAATATATTGTATTTTTAAATAATTTTCTTAAAAACTGCTATTTTTGGAAAGTTTTAATGTTTTAGAGAAATTTTATAGATTTGGGTTTGTGATTTAGAAATTAGGATAACAAGAATATTTGTGTTTAGATTAGTATTCTTTCGGAATTTTTCATGAATAAGTTGTATTTTTAAATAATTTTCTTAAAAACTGCTATTTTTGGAAAGTTTTCATTTTTTAGAGAACTTTTATACATTTGAGTTTGTGATTTAGACATTAGGATTACAAGAGAATTTGTGGATAGATGAGTATTCTTTCAGAGTTTTTCATCAATATATTGTATTTTTAAATAATTTTCTTAAAAGCTGTTATTTTTGAAAAGTTTTAATGTTTTAGTAAAATTTTATAGATTTGCGTTTGTGATTTAGAAATTAAGATAACAAGAATATTTGTGTTTAGATTAGTATTCTTTCAGAATTTTTCATGAATAAGTTGTATTTTAAATAATTTTCTTAAAAACTGCTATTTTTGGAAAGTTTTCATTTCTTAGAGATCTTTTTTAGTTTTGAGTTTGTGATTTAGAAATTAGGATAACAAGAATATTTGAGTATTTTTTTCAGAGTTTTTCATCAATATATTGTATTTTTAAATAATTTTCTTAAAAACTGCCATTTTTGGAAACTTTTCATTTTTTAGAGACCTTTTATATATTTGAGTTTGTGATTTAGAAATTAGGATAACAAGAATATTTGTGGACAGATGAGTATTCTTTCTGAGTTTTTCATGAATAAGTTGTATTTTTTAATAATTTTCTTTAAAACTGCTATTTTTGGAAAGTTTTTATTTTTAAGAAAACTTTTATAGATTTGAGTTTGTGATTTAGAAATTAGGATAACAAGAATATATGTGTTTAGATTAGTATTCTTTCAGAATTTTTCATGAATAAATTGTATTTTTAAATAATTTTCTTAAAAGTGCTGTTTTTGGAAGGTTTTCATTTCTTAAAGAACTTTTATACAAGAATATTTGTGAATAGATGCGTATTCTTTTAGAGTTTTTCATCAATATATAATTATTTTAAAAGCTGTTATTTTTGGAAAGTTTTCATTTTTTAGAGAACTTTTATACATTTGAGTTTGTGATTTAGAAATTAGGATAACAAGAATATTTGTGGACAGATGAGTATTCTTTCAGAGTTTTTCATGAATAAGTTGTATTTTTAAATAATTTTCTTAAAAACTGCTATTTTTGGAAAGTTTTCATTTCTTAAAGAACTTTTATAGATTTGAGTTTGTGATTTTTAAATTACAATAACAAGAATATTTGTGGATAGATGAGTATTCTTTCAGAGTTTTTCATCAATATATTGTATTGTAAAATAATTTTCTTAAAAACTGCTCTTTTTGGAAAGTTTTCATTTTTAAGAAAACATTTATAGATTTAAATAAATTTCTTAAAAGCTGCTATGTTTGGAATGTTTTCATTTTTTAGAGAAATTTTATAGATTTGAGTTTGTTATTTACACATTAGGATAACAAATATATTTATGGATAGATGAGTATTCTTTCAGAATTTTTCATCATTATATTATTTTTTTAAATAATTATCTTAAAAGCTGTTATTTTTGGAAAGTTTTCATTTTTTAGAGAACTTTTATAGATTTGGGTTTGTGATTTAGAAATTTGGATAACAAATATATTTATGGATAAATGAGTATGCTTTCAAACATTTTCATGAATAAGTTGTATTTTTAAATAATTTTCTTAAAATTTGCTATTTTGGAAAGTTTTCATTTTTTTAGAGAACTTTTATAGATTTGAGTTTGTGATTTAGAAATTAGGATAACAAGAATATTTGTGGATATATTAATATTCTTTCAGAATTTTTCATCAATATATTGTATTTTAAATATTTTTCTTAAAAACTGCTATTTTTGGACAGTTTTCATTTCTTAGAGAACTTTTATAGATTAGAGTTTGTGATTTTCAAATAAGGATAACAAGAATATTTGTGGATTGATGAGTATGCTTTCAGAATTGTTCATGAATAAGTTGTATTCTTAAATAATTTTCTTAAAAACTGCTATTTTTGAAAAGTTTTCATTTCTTATAGAACTTTTATATATTTGAGTTTGTAATTTAGAAATTAGGATAGCAAGAATATTAGTTTATAGATGAGTATTATTTTAGATTTTTTCATCAATATGTTTTATTTTTAAATAATTTTCTTAAAAGTTGCTATTTTTGGAAAGTTTTTATTTTCTATAGAACTTTTTTAGATTTGGTTTGTGATTTAAAAATTAGGATAACAAATATATTTCTGGATTGATGAGTATGATTTCAGAATTGTTCATGAATAAGTTGTATTCTTAAATTTTTTTTTTTTTTTTACAACTGTATTCTTAAATAATTTTCTTAAAAATTGCTATTTTTGGAAAGTTTTCATTTCTTAGAGAACTTTTATATATTTGAGTTTGTAATTTAGAAACTAGGATAGCAAGAATATTAGTGTATAGATGAGTATTATTTCAGAATTTTTCATCAATATGTTGTATTTTTAAATAATTTTCTTAAAAGCTACTATTTTTGGAAAGTTTTTTTTTTAGAGAAATTTTAAAGATTTGGGTTTGTGATTTAGAAATTAGGATAACAAATATATTTGAGGATAGATGAGTATTTTTTGAGAGTTTTTTATCAATATATTGTTTTTTTAAATAATTTTCTTAAAACCTGCTATTTTTGGAAAGTTTTTATTTTTAAGAGAACTTTTATATATTTAAGTTTGTGATTTAGAAATTAGGATAACATGAATATTTGTGGATAAATGAGTATTCTTTCAGAGTTTTTCATCAATATATTGTATTTTAAAATAATTTTCTTTAAAACTACTATATTTGGAAAGTTTTTATTTTTTAGAGAACTTTTATAGATTTCAGTTTGTGATTTAGAAATTAGGATAACAAGAATATTTGTGGATATATGAATATTCTTTCAGATTTTTTCATCAATATATTGTATTTTTAAATAATTTTCCTAAAAACTTGCTATTTTTGGAAAGTTTTAATGTTATAGAGAAACTTTATAGATTTGGGTTTGTGATTTAGAAATTAGGATAACAAGAATATTTGTGTTTAGATTAGTATTCTTTTGGAATTTTTCATGAATAAGTTGTATTTTTAAATAATTTTCTTAAAAACTGCTATTTTTGCAAAGTTTTCATTTTTTAGAGAACTTTTATACATTTGATTTTGTGATTTAGACATTAGGATTACAAGAATATTTGTGGATAGATGAGTATTCTTTCAGAGTTTTTCATCAATATATTGTATTTTTAAATAATTTTCTTAAAAGCTGCTATTTTTGAAAAGTTTTTATTTCTTAGAAAACTTTTATAGATTTGAGTTTGTGATTTTCAAATAAGGATAACAAGAATATTTGTGGATAGATGAGTATTCTTTCAGAGTTTTTCGTCAATATATTGTTTTTAAAAATAACTATCTTAAAAGCTGCTATTTTTGGAAAGTTTTCATTTTTTAGAGAACTTTTATGGATTTCGGTTTGTATTTTAAAAATTAGGATAACAAATATATGTGTGGATAGATGAGTATGCTTTCATAATTTTTCATGAATAAGTTGTATTTTTAAATAATTTTCTTAAAAGCTGCTATTTTGGGAAAGTTTTCATTTTTATGAGAACTTTTTTAGATTTGAGTTTGTGATTTAGAAATTAGGATAACAAGAATATTTGTGGATAGATGAGTATTCTTTTAGAGTTTTTCATCAATATATTGTATTTTTAAATAATTTTCTTAAAAACTGCTATTTTGGGATAGTTTTCATTTTTAAGAGAAATTTTATAGATTTTAGTTTGTGATTTAAAAATTAGGATAACAAATATATTTGTGGATAGATGAGTATTCTTTCAGAGTTTTTCATCAATATATTGTATTTTTAAATAATTTTCTTAAAAACTGCTATTTTTGGAAAGTTTTAATGTTTTTGAAAACTTTTATAGATTTGGGTTTGTGATTTAAAAATTAGGATAACAAATATATTTGTGGATTGATGAGTATGCTTTCAGAATTGTTCATGAATAAGTTGTATTCTTAAATAATTTTTTTAAAAACTGCTATTTTTGAAAAGTTTTATTTCTTAGAGAACTTTTAAAGATTTGAGTTTGTGATTTTTAAATTAGGATAACAAGATTATTTGTGGATAGATGAGTATTCTTTCAGATTTTTTCATCAACATATTGTATTTTTAAATAATTTTCTTCAAATCTGCTATTTTTGGAAAGTTTTCATTTTTTAAATAAATTTTATAGATTTGGGTTTGTGATTTAGAAATTAGGATAACAAATATATTTGTGGATAGATGAGTATTCTTTCAGAGTTTTTCATCAATATATTGTATTTTTAAATAATTTTCTTAAAAGCTGCTATTTTTGGAAAGTTTTCATTTTTAAGAGAACTTTTATAGATTTGAGTTTGTGATTTAGAAATTAGGATAACAAGAATATTTTTGGATAGATGAGTATTCTTTCAGAGTTTTTCATCAATATATTGTATTTTAAATAATTTTCTTAAAAACTGCTACTTTGGGAAAGTTTTCATTTTTAAGAGAAATTTTATAGATTTGAGTTTGTCATTTATAAATTTGGATAACAAATATATTTGTGGATAGATGAGTATTCTTTCAGAGTTTTTCATCAATATATTGTATTTTTAAATAATTTTCTTAAAAGCTGCTATTTTTGAAAAGTTTTTATTTCTTAGAGAACTTTTATAGATTTGAGTTTGTGATTTTCAAATAAGGATAACAAGAATATTTGTGGATAGATGAGTATTCTTTCAGAGTTTTTCGTCAATATATTGTTTTTAAAAATAACTATCTTAAAAGCTGCTATTTTTGGAAAGTTTTCATTTTTTAGAGAACTTTTATGGATTTCGGTTTGTATTTTAAAAATTAGGATAACAAATATATGTGTGGATAGATGAGTATGCTTTCATAATTTTTCATGAATAAGTTGTATTTTTAAATAATTTTCTTAAAAGCTGCTATTTTGGGAAAATTTTCATTTTTATGAGAACTTTTTTAGATTTGAGTTTGTGATTTAGAAATTAGCATAACAAGAATATTTGTGGATAGATGAGTATTCTTTTAGAGTTTTTCATCAATATATTGTATTTTTAAATAATTTTCTTAAAAACTGCTATTTTGGGATAGTTTTCATTTTTAAGAGAAATTTTATAGATTTTAGTTTGTGATTTAAAAATTAGGATAACAAATATATTTGTGGATAGATGAGTATTCTTTCAGAGTTTTTCATCAATATATTGTATTTTTAAATAATTTTCTTAAAAACTGCTATTTTTGGAAAGTTTTAATGTTTTAGAAAACTTTTATAGATTTGGGTTTGTGATTTAAAAATTAGGATAACAAATATATTTGTGGATTGATGAGTATGCTTTCAGAATTGTTCATGAATAAGTTGTATTCTTAAATAATTTTCTTAAAAACTGCTATTTTTGAAAAGTTTTCATTTTTTAAAGAAATTTTATAGATTTGGGTTTGTGATTTAGAAATTAGGATAACAAATATATTTGTGGATAAATGAGTATTCTTTCAGATTTTTTCATCAACATATTGTATTTTTAAATAATTTTCTTCAAACCTGCTATTTTTGGAAAGTTTTCATTTTTAAGAGAACTTTTTATAGATTTGAGTTTGTGATTTAGATTTTAGGATAACAAGAATATTTTTGGATAGATGAGTATTCTTTCAGAGTTTTTCATCAATATATTGTATTTTAAATAATTTTCTTAAAAACTGCTATTTTGGGAAAGTTTTCATTTTTAAGAGAAATTTTATAGATTTGAGTTTGTCATTTATAAATTTGGATAACAAATATATTTGTGGATAGATGAGTATTCTTTCAGAATTTTTCATCATTATATTGTATTTTTAAATAATGTTTTTTAAAAAAGCTATTTTTGGAAAATTTTCATTTCTTAGAGAACTTTTATAGATTTTAGTTTTTGATTTAGAAATTAGGATAACAAGAATATCTGTGGATAGATGAGTTTTCTCTCAGAGTTTTTCATCAATATATTATTTTTTAAAATAATTATCTTAAAAGCTGCTATTTTTGGAAAGTTTTCATTTTTTAGAGAACTTTTATACATTTGAGTTTGTGATTTAGAAATTAGGATAACAAGTATATTTGTGGATAGATGAGTATTCTTTTAAAGTTTTTCATCAATATATTATTATTTTAAATAATTATCTTAAAAGCTGTTATTTTTGGAAAGTTTTCATTTTTTAGAGAATTTTTATACATTTGAGTTTGTGATTTAGAAATTAGGATAACAAATATATTTGTGGATAGATGAGTATGCTTTCATAATTTTTCATGAATAAGTTGTATTTTTAAATAATTTTCTTAAAATCTGCTATTTTGGGAAAGTTTTCATTTTTATGAGAACTTTTTTAGATTTGGGTTTGTGATTTAGAAATTAGGATAACAAATATATTTGTGGATAGATGAGTATTCTTTCAGAGTTTTTCATCAATATATTTTATTTTTAAATAATTTTCTTAAAAGCTGCTATTTTTGGAAATTTTTCATTTTTAAGAGAACTTTTATAGATTTGAGTTTGTGATTTAGAAATTAGGATAACATGAATATTTGTGGATAGATGAGTATTCTTTCAGAGTTTTTCATCAATATATTGTATTTTTAAAAAAATTTCTTAAAAACTGCTCTTTTTGGAAAGTTTTTATTTTTTAGAGAACTTTTATACAATTGAGTTTGTGATTTAGAAATTAGGATAACGAATATATTTGTGGATAGATGAGTATGCTTTGAGAGTTTTTCATGAATAAGTTGTATTTTTAAATATTTTTTTAAAAAATTGCTATTTTGGAAAGTTTTCATTTCTTAGAGAACTTTTATATATTTTAGTTTGTGATTTAGAAATTAGGATAACAAGAATAATTTTGGATAGATGAGTTTTTTTTTAGAGTTTTTCATGAATAAGTTGTATTTTTAAATAATTTTTTAAAAAACTGCTATTTTCGGAAAATTTTCATTTTTAAGAGAACTTTTATAGGTTTGAGTTTGTGATTTAGAAATTGGGATAACAAGAATATTTGTGGATAGATGAGTATTTTTCAGAATTTTTCATGAATAAGTTGTATTTTTAAATAATTTTTTAAAAAACTGCTATTTGCGGAATGTTTTCATTTTTTAGAGAACTTTTATAGATTTGGATTTGTGATTTAGAAATTAGGATAACAAATATATTTTTGGATAGATGAGTATTCTTTCAGAGTTTTTCGTGAATAAGTTGTATTTTTAAATAATTATTTTAAAAACTGCTATTTTTGGAAAGTTTTCATTTTCTAGAGAACTTTTATAGATTTGAGTTTGTGATTTAGAAATTAGGATAACAAGAATATTTGTGGATAGATGAGTATTCTTTTAGAGTTTTTCATGAATAAGTTATATTTTAAAATAATTTTCTTAAAAACTTCTATTTTGGAAAGTTTTCATTTTTCACAGAACTTTTATAGATTTGAGTTTCTGATTTAGAAATTAGGATAACAATAATATTTGGGGATAGATGAGTATTCTTTCAGAGTTTTTCATCAATATATTATATTTTTAAATAAATTTTTTAAAAACTGTTATTTTTAAAAGTTTTCATTTTTTTCTCCTCTTAACAATCACTTATGAATCATACCACCAAGTTTTTGTTAGTGAAAATGGTTTACACTTGTAAAATTTGTGAAGTAAAATATATACTTTTGAATCTCAAATCAGTAGGTAACCAAAACTCAGAGTAGAACCAAACCCAAATTTAAAATGTTTCAACCGAATTTGCAATGTGTTAAAGTATCTAAACCGGATTCGAATGAAAACAAACCAAATCCAAAACAAATCGAATTGCATAGTTTCTGAATGGAACTATACCAGAGAATTAAAACCCGATTGATCTTAAACCTAACCCGAGTGGATATCCGTACGTCCAAACCTACGAGCGAAAGTTGTATTTACATTAGAGCATGTTTTATTGGGAAGTTTTAAATAAGATATTTACAAACCGGCTCTTAACTTTTTCAGTTAAAAGTTAAGAAACGGTTTCTTATATTTCGTTAAGAACCCCAACCTAAGAACCTCCCAATAAACATGCTCTTAACTATCATAAACTCAGTTTTATAAGTGCGCACCTTTAACGAATTACATACAATTAAGTGCACATCTCAGACTGAAACATCAAATCAAGCAAAGTAAAGATAATAACGTACAAAATGTGCAATTAACAGATCAATGAGGATATGAAACGTAATCTCGGACTATAAACAAGAAGAAACACAAGTCTAACTTGCATAAACTACACACTTCGCATCAAATTAAAATTGTTTTATTTTGTTTATTATCTCTTCCGAGCTCGATTTTAAACCTCTTTTTTTGTACTCAACTCTCAGTCATCAAATAAACAAGGTAATTCAGACATCTTTCCTCAAATCTATTTACTAAAATGGAGTTAAATCCTTGTTTCTTTGTACTTTGTTCCTCGGACAAATTAACCCGATCCGTAAACTCTTTTTATTTTACAAAAATCGACAATGAGTTTTTGTCATCAACAATATACAAACTTTCTCTAGGGATAGAAAGTTAAGTGTTACCGGGATCGAATTAAACAAAAACGAGTTTACTATTAAGAATGATTCAAAGTGCACACAACATATGGGGTTTCACCTTAGGACAAGCAGTGCTATAATTTTCCCTTGACGTTCCATGTGGGAGCAAACGAAACTTGAACATAAACGTATACGCTTGTGATATCCTCAAACTTCACCAGGTATATCCGTAACAATGGCAGTTGACTTTTTTTCCGACAGCTTCACAAGGTGCAGCACAAATATTAGTACTGCCATATAGGTTGTCGCAATAGGCTCTGCATTTAGTATCTAAACATGGGGAAGTCATCGTGCGGCCGTTTAAGAAAATGCATGTAGCCTCGCTCTTCATAATGTCTATACATGTTAACATATTCATCAAGTTCATCAGCACAAGATAATTAGAAGAGATGATGATATATGCACAAGTGCAGAGTATAATATATGGTTTAGTTAACAAATACCCGTAGAAGCCATCGAAAGGACAAGAAAGAGAACGGTGAAGCTGATGGAGTCAATGTTCTTTGCCATTTTTTTTTCCTTTGCTTTTTCTGAAATTATGTTTTGAGTGAACTTAACTGTGGCGAGACGAGTCCATGTATGGTGATCTATTTACACTTAAAACTTTGCAACTTTGTTATAATTATTGTATTCCTCTTTTTTTCTTTTAAGGTTCCACTGATCAAGTTAGTAATGTCGCCATATAGCTAGTCTTTCTTTATTACATTTTATCCTCCAAGTTTAATTATTCGTTTTTATTATGCACTAGTTTTAAACAATCAAGAAAAACAGAGGTTGTAGCTGTCTTTCCCGCTGTAATACACATATATATACACACATTTTTTCTTTATTTCTAAATATCTACTTGTTTTAAAATGTTAATGTTGTTGTTTTCGATAGGAGTAAGTAAGCACGAATCTAAGCGAATTTTTAATCTGATAATTAAGCCGATTTAGATTCAATAGTACATTAATACAGCTTGGGCATCAGCAGCCTTGTAACAGTCATGACGACAGTCACGAGACTGTCTCGTCTTTTTAACGTAGGCACGTGTATGATCTATGCTATGCACGTGACTACTTTTTAATCCTCCGGTTATACCAATGCTCGATGTTTTAGTTTTTGTTATTACTAGGATAGGATAGAATATTTGCGCAAGGTGAGTTTATTTGTATATATTATTGACAACTTTTTATATATTTGATCATTTTATTTATACATATACAATATTTTTTGTTGTTATTATATAATTTCTTTCCGACAGACCGGGTTAATTTTTCTTAAAAATTATGGACCTAAACTATAATTAATATATCATGGGTTGATCGGATTGTACACTAAATAAATTATTACACAAAAACCTTATTTTTTTCCACCGAACACATTCTTGAAAAGAGTGAACATTACTGTTTCCACAGTTGAATTATTTTAACATTTATCTTCTCTATGGTTTTGAAAGGTTTCAAATCAACCATCGCATTGATATATGTCATTTTAATGCTTTTAGTCATATGCTTAAGAAAAACTTAAATTTTTGCAATTTAAAGTCGTTTAAAAAAATTTAAAATATAACGTATAAGAAAAAATATAACATATAATAGGCATTATCCACACAAGTAATGGAGAACATACCAAAGCTTTAGAATATTATTTTCAGGCATTAGAATGAACTCCCTTTTTACCACAAGCTTTTAATAATATGGTAGTTCCATTATGTAACTTTTTTATTTCCTTTAATTTTTCTTTTGTGAGAAAACTTTCAAAATTTCCTCATTTTGTAATTTAAAGTCGTTTAAATTTTTTTAAAATATAACATATAAGGTTTCTTCATTTTTGTAATTTAAAATCATTTAAAAAATTCAAAATATAACATATAAGAAAAAAATCTAATTAAAAAAAAATGAAGAAGTATGAAAAAGTTGTTACCAAATCTTTATTATTCATAGTAATTAATTACCATATACATGTTAATCATATTAGGTAATTACGTAGTTTTTTTTTGACGTCCTTCTGTAGTTTTTATTTAACGAAAGAATACACGCTTTTTATATTTTGGGTTAATATAATGTTCCCTAGTAATTTGATTTAAACCAACATTTTTTCCATCGATTTTTAACCTGCCACGTAAGCTAAATTAACATCCTAATTAAGTGACACCTAAGCATGATCTATTTTTAATTAGTACAAACTGAAGGTTACAACTTTTTAAATGATCCTCAATTAATATGTAGGGGATGTGCACAAATTTTCTTTTTTGTTACTGTATTTAAAACATTGATGCTTTACCGTAAAGTCAATACATTTAAAAAGAAAATTAAAACATCAAATAAGATGTACAAATATTAATGGTATAATTTTATTGGTAAAACCAAAAAGTATTAAACTATGTTAAATAGTTGAAACATCAAACATTTGTATCCTGAGAGTATAAAATAAAATACAAATCACTTTTCCATTCATAATGTCATTTTTTCAATTTGCAAACTATTTAAGTTTCCAATAGATTTTTCTAAATTTTTACAAAACATAAAAAGGTCCAAACTTTCATTTGATATTTTTAGTAATATATATATATATATATATATATATATATATATATATTCGTAATAAAACAAAATAATATATATATATATATATATATATATATATATATTATGTGTAACATAATTACATTTAAATTTATTAAATCTCTTTTTGATAATTTTTTTGTCTTTTCTCATCATGACAACATAAAAAAAATTATAAGCAAACATTTTAATATAAATTAGGCGCAACATTTAAGTAATCTCGATTTTATTCATCTTGTAATCTGTAATGTTATACTCAACATGACTGGAGATCTTTAATATCTCATATCTCCATCTGTTTCATAATAAGTGTCATTCTAATTTTTTTTCTTGTTACACAAAAAGTGTCACTTTACAATTTCAATGCAAATTATACTTATTTTTTTTTACACTTTGTGACTAAAACGTGAGGGTTTGGACAACAAGGAAAGAAAATTTATACTTACTTTCAGCTGAAAATTAATTGCAAACTGCATTGGTTCTATAAATAATTTTATTTATCTTAAATACTATTGGTCAGAAAGATGTAATTAATAACAACTTATATATATATTTCTGCTACTTTTTTAATTTGTGTGAAAAATGTCAAAGTGACACTTATCCAGAAACGGAGAGGGTATTATTTATTTGCAAACATATTTTTTGTTACTTGAACTCCATAACAATCAAGGGAAACATACCATTAATTACCCTTAACAAAAAGCATCTTTAATTCAGAACAATCTCTTACAGTTTTTGGACACTTGGCTAATTATCCGGTGAACTACTATTGAACCTCTTTTTGTTCAAAACATTAAGGGTTAGCCTGCGATGGGTCATGGGTGGATTGTGATGTTAATTGTTGTTGTAAGATTCCTAGACAAAGAGTTATGGGAAAATGGAATACTGGTTCCTAAAAACAAGGAAGAACAACAAACAAAAACATGATAAATATAAGTACAGTTCATTTCATATTTTTATAGAAACTATTTATTTGTTTGTTATTCTATTCCGCTTTAGTTTTTCAAATCGCTCCAACACTGAGTAATATAATTATTTTTGTTTTTAAAAAATTCCTATGAACTTTTCTGGTGTTTTTTTCTTTTTTTGTCTTGTTGACTTTCTCTGACACTCGACCTCTCAAACCTTTTTATCTAACACTCACAACTTTCTATATGATTAATAGGTTTTGAACCGAATCCCATACGTCTTCTATACTAAGAATTAGAAATATAATATACTCCCTTTCAAAAACGATCAATGTTTAAAAAATAGATTTTAAATTCTAAATCTCAGATAGGGTTTGGCATTTTTTGATTTCATTCGTTATTCATTACGATTCGAAAAATCTGGATATCCATAAGTCTCTGGAGTAAAAAAAATATTAGAATCGATATCCGTTAAAAACGAAGCAAATCAAAAATACTGAAAGTTATAGGGCCGGATATCCACTTTGCTTCATTTTTATACAAATAGAAGTATATATATACAAACAAATAGAGAGTTGTAAATATATAATTTTATATAATAATTATTTTAGCATATAATTTTAATAAATTTTATTTATAAAATTACTTATAAAATTATTAAATTAAGAAAGAAATATAAAATATATATAAAACTACAATTCTCTAAAATTTTATGTTTTATAAAATTAATGGAGTATATAGTTTCACTAATTTTTACTTTTTGTTTTTATCATGTAAAAGATATTTTTTGAAAATAAACTTGTATAGGTTTTTCTTAGATTTACTTGTATTGAATAAAGTGTAAGAGATATTCATAAATATCCATAATTATTCGCAAACATTTATAATTTTTTTGGATAGCCGAAAAACTAGATATCAGTATTTTTATAGAATAAAATAATCAAAAATTAGAAATCTGTAAACTACGTAGCAAATCATAAATACTGAATACTGCATTAGTATTTGCTATGTGTCCACCCCTAATTTCGGTTTCACTAATTTCATTTATCCAGTGCAAGATATGAGTCACGACCCACAGAAACATAAAAGAGGATTTTTTTTTTATTATTATAGCTTCTTTTTTAGATAAGCGAAAATCATTAAAAAGTGATGGAATTCTTACAAAACCACTGAAATGATTTCCATCTTATATTACATGTAGAAAATTAAAAATATTTTTTTAATTTTTACAGAACTCTAATATAAAATAATAATCTAGTTTAATATACTCGAAATATGATATTAAATATGTACACATTTTATATACATATATTAATTAAATATATTATAAAAATATTATTTTAGTTTAATATACAAAACATATATAAGAGCTTCTCTTTTTAAATGATTTATGAAATGAATGGTGAAACAAACATAATAAATTTAGAAAATTTGAATATATTAAATATATGACCAAATTTAAAAGTTTTTGTAGGATTTAGTTTGACATGAATTGAATATTAAAAGGTCAATCAAAATGATGAGTTTTTCTTTTTTGAAACGTTTTTGGTATTGATTTTTCTTTTACAAAAAATATAATATACAGTGACCAAGATAGAAAAAATAATTAAAATAGTCTATTGGTGTTGAATTTTTAAATATTTTGTAATAGACAACGACTGAGATACAAAAGAAGAAAAGAATACTAAGAACATGATTAATGGGAATACCGTAACTTTAATGCTATAAAATCAAATTAAATAAAAAGTAACTAAACTATTGGAGCCAAAAGTTATGTCTGCCTTCCATTTCGTTCACCTGTCAATACGAGGGCAAGGCTTAAACGAACGAAGTCGCCACCATCTAAATCGGGTTTTGATTTACTAAGAGGGTCACAAGAATGGGAGAAAAGCTTAGCCACACATCTACAGAACCATCAACCATTTAAAAGCTGCTGTCAGGAAATAAAGAAAAAAGCAGAACAAAATAACTAATGACATATATCCGATCATGTTTAAGCAAGTGGGAGGAGAGATCTTTACCGCATTTTTCTATTGTCCTTTCCAAAAACTAATTTTAGATCTGCCACCGTCTCTGAATAACCGAAATGCTTAGTCACTGAATCTCGTCTTCCTTTGGCGCCACCATCCCAACCAAGGGCGAATGCAGGTAATACGTTAGGGGCACGTGCACACTGCTCATACTAAATTTGATATTCAGAATTTAGTTTAAGTATTT